>NC_139404.1:114626266-115838766 GCF_905368555.1 Meleagris gallopavo
ATATTTATACTGACATATGGCACAAGGGCCCTGATCCTATTTAGTTGTACTCTCTGAACTGCATAATACTTCAGTAACTACCACACTAATATTTGGTATTTCAAAATGAAATCTATGTTTTGGGGTTTTTCTTTTTTTGTTTTTTTTTTTTTTCTCATGTGGCTGTTATATTTTGCAAAATTAAATAGATTAACTAATTAACTCCTCATGTATCTCTATCTGCCTACATTTGGCATAGCCACTAATTATTTCAACAGGGCATAAGCCCTGTTAAATGTCACAAGCAGTTTGGAAAAACTGAAAACATATTTGCCATGACAAGGATTGCCTGTGGGCTGTGAAGTACCCTACTTTCTGCTTAAGTTTTGTCACTGTCGGCGATATTTAATATTTGACTGGGAGCTGTCATAGACAAAGATCGAATGCCTGATCCTGTACATTGGCATTATACTGGCTTATTTTTGAAGATGAATATCTTGAATCTTATTTAAAATGAGATGACGTTCTGTGGCAATATATAACAGCCACTCCACTGGACAGGTGTAGGAAAACAAAGACATCTATCACAAAGAGATCTGACTGTTTCAAGAGATAAAGGAAGGGCAGCACTGATACACGGATTTATGTTCACTGGTCCAGAAGAAGCAGCACTTTTTTCAAGTCAGAGAATTTGACTTATTCCTAAAGTGAAACAATGATGTTGAATCATGATCCACTTCTCTCTAAGCCTAAAGCACTCCAATGCTCCCCAAAAATCTGCATTTTTTTCAGGAATTGCTCTACTGTCTTTTTATTTTTGAGAGAAGAGATACTACAGAAAAAAAGAGGAGGGGAGAAGATATCATTTTTACAAGACTTAATCTATTTGAAACCATTTTAGTTTACAGAAATTATGAAAATTCAAAGTGGGCAGACTGAGACTATTCTGCTGTAGCTGTACAGAGTAAAAACCTAGTGAAGAGGAGGAGAGGCACTGTCACGATACACCAGAGCATGAATTCAGAATTGATTTTCTTTAGGTGCTGGACAAGAGCACATTTTTATACAAAGCTCTGTTCATGTCCCATAGCTATTAAGGGCCTGTAGGAGGAAATGTTGACAGTGTCTTTCTTAAGCTCTCTTGTAGCTAATACTGTAGCCACTGCCAACTTGGCATTGATAGGATTCTATTGGACTCTATGTGGGATTTGTAAAGACTAACAAATCAACAAAAATTTGCCTTATTGCAAGAACAGGATTTTCTCTTAGGAATTAAGTATAATGAAAGAGAGGTTACTATTTTCTAACATTTAGATGATCCAAATAGCTATGGATTTGGAGTGATAAAAATCTATACATCCTTGTGTTGGAAAAATCAATTTCATACCTTATAGTTTTTCTGCAGGGAAAATATGAATCTGAAAAGTTTTAAGATTTGGAAAGACTCACAAACAATGAAGAAGAAGCAAGTACCACTTATTGATGCTACATTATATATTGTTTTACTTAAATTCACAGTTAGCATAGTACAGTTCATCGAGGTTTAATTTTTTCAATTTTCAGCAATACTACTTAACCGGCCCCTTGAGATGAACTAGATAATTCCAGATCATTTTAGATGTTTTAGATACTCAGTGGTAGAAGAAATACAACTTACAAGTATTATCAGTGCAAGCAGGTTTGCAGCACACATGGTTGAGCTCCAGAATGGTCAAGTATTATGCATCTTGAATAAGCAGAATGTTCACAAAGAAAAAGAAACTGGTGAGAAATTACTGATATTTTTCATGCAGAACTCTGCTCATTCTGTACTTAACACACTTTCTGAAAGTACAGAAGAACACAGAAATGGTTACACTGAGTCATATTAACAGCTCATGGAGCCCATAAAACCAAGTCTCCTTCCCACACTGGACAACAGAAGATGTCCAAATAAGAAAAAAAAGCCTAATAGCATGGTTACGTGCCAGCACTCTTCCAGCCTCCATCTCCTCTCTTCTGCAAATAAACCTTTGGTTCAGGTTTCATGAGAAAGGAATGACAGTGTAAGGTGAGTTTTTGAAACCATTTCAGTATTCACTGTCAGAAGGCAATTTTCTCCCTCTTTTAACTAGTGTCAAACTGGAATTGAACACCAATAAGTGATAAGAACATTGTAAAAGGGAAGGAACATAGACAGGATAAAAGCTGACTCTTGACTATGAATGCTAAAGCCATGTAATGTCTGTAGGCTTTGTAAAAGACTTGTGGAGAAGCTACAGCACTGTAGGGAGGAGAAAATTGGAACCGGTGGCTCTCAGGGTGCTGCATGTTTATTCATGTGAACATTTAATGCAATACCATACTCCTGCTGTCATACTTCAGAATGGACGTAAATCAAGTCACTGAACATTGTGGCATATGGTTAGGCTGCCCATTCCCCCCAGTATTTCAGTCAATACTAGGTTACAAATCTAATCTCATGCTGCATTTTCAGCTACAGAACTGTTACTTTAAAGTAATGGTCTATTGCCATTCAGAGCAGAAAGCTATTTTTTGAAACAGTTACCACTTCAGAGAAATGTTTTTGAGTTACACTGTATTCAAAGACCTGTCAGATCATAAAATCCTGAGCTCTTGCTTCTCACAGTAGCACCTTTTTTTTTCATTCTGGTAAAGTTGCTGCTGTTATGAAAATGAGATCAAATAATTAGGGGCATTGGGACCCGAATTTTGTGCAGAAATAACAGCTGAAGCTTTTACATGCCCTTGTCTCCCTCTTTATAGTGAACACTATTTGTGACAAGGATTTGCCTTTATATGCCCCTCTATTTCCTCAGCAACACAGTTGTTTAAACATTTAAATAGTTTAAATAAATAGTTTAAATTTAAATAGTTTAAATAATTTAAATAATTTGGGAACAGCAACAACAATAAAAAAATGGAATTAATGGTAACGAAAATACCTTCTCCATAACATCTCTAACCATTACTGGTTCTCTATGTATCTCCTGTAAACTTCCAAGTGTTAGATGAATGTTTCACACCGTTTGAGGGGGTGGGAAGGGGGAAGGAATAAGACAGTTTATCATCACCCTAAACTTGGCGTCTGAATGAAGAGCCTAACTAAGTAGTCTGAATCACCCACTGGAAGTGATTCTCTTTTTCCATTTTCTACACAAAGATCAAAGGGACAATAGACTGCAATTCAGATATCAGGAGTTGGGTGCTGTAGGTATTTAACCCACATAAAAATGCATAGACAATCATGATGATACTGAATAGATCCTGTAAAGTTCCTAGCATGAAAAATCCTATTAATATTTCAAGGCATTGAATAAAGTTGCTCACTTTACATAATACTTGTTTACAGATTATTATAGCCATAAAAAATTTTGAAGGAGAGCTTCAGTTCTGCAGCATTCTAGACTGGAAGGCACAACTCCATTTACATAGTGCATCTGAAAAAATTCTCCAGTGAAACAGTTATTTCAATGTATCTTGTCTGCTTTCATGTGAAATCTGTTCTTCAAAGACTGTATTTATATTATGGGAGGTTTACTTCATCACTTTGGCTATTAAATAAAAATAATTTAAGAATTTGTAAGTTCCAAACACCTTGTAGACTGTTAATGGTACATCAGAGACTTTCCTGAATAGTATCTACCTAACACAACTTATTCCTTTAGTATTTGTGAAGGCAGGGAAAGATTTAATTGCAAATGTGCAAAAGATACAGCTCTTAGCAAATTGCTAGTTTTATTTCATAAATAAAAATAATAAGAAGATTAGACAAAACACCCTTGAAATCACTGAGCTTCAGCTTCTTAACACCACAAAGAATACACATAATGTGTAACAGAAATTGACACAGTGTTGAGCATCTGACATCTATGTTGTACATGTTTTCCCAGGATTTAGTTTAGACTGGTGAAGTTAGGAAAATATTCACAGATGTGCTCCCCAAATTGACCAAAATATTTAAACTAACATAACATACGCTGTATTTATTTCTGGATTAGCACTACTATAAAATTTACTGGTCTTACTAAGTTATTTCATTTTGTTTGGGTATGTATTTAATGAACAGGGAATTATTCTAACCAATTACAGTCCATAGTATTGGTTAAACAACTCGTGGATATTTACACAACTTTAAATTTACACAAACTTTGAATGCGACACTTATATTACAAGAGCAAAAGCTCAAGGCCACAATATCTGAGTAAACATAATCTACTTTAAGAAAAAGTAAGACCATCTGTAAACCTGGAATGTTCGAAGGCTCGCAAACATGATAGGCAGAGAAGAGGGGGAACATAAACATTAAAAAAAAATAAAATAAAATAATTGTATTTTACTTGTAATTCAGTCTTCTGCCAGTAAGCACCAATTCTTTAACATGACAATAAACATAGACAGTGAATGAAAAGACAAATTTTTGACTAAGCTAAGAAAAATAAATTTAAGCACTCTGAAAGCAATTTCTGAAAACAAGTTATAAAACAAATTACTTATCTCCTGAAAATTGCACTGAATTTTCTGGAACAGAATGTATTTCCTAAAGCCTAGAGCATGTTCCCATGATGCACCTTCCCAAGAAGTGCATTGAGTCAGGGTGCAATTAGTTTTGCATTCACTTCTTTTTTTGTTGTGTTTTGTTTTGCACATATGTCATACAATTGGAAGAATAATTATAGGTACCATTGCCAAACAAGTACACAATCAAAGCCAAAAAAAAAAAAAAAAAATATATCTGTAATAAGCAAAAGGGGTATTTAGGCTGAAAAAAAAGTAATATTAATATCCAGTTGAATAGGAAAAAAAAAAAAATAATGTCCAAAATGTTAGTGAATACAGATCACATTATCTTCTCCGAATCCTAACTCACATCAAAGAATGAAATTACTTATACTTGTAATTTCCACAGGAAAGTCCATATGGACTTTCACTCCATTTTAGCACTATCTCATATAATAAAACGTGTGTGAACTTGTTCGGGCACAGGGAGAAAAACAAAACAGTTTTGCTATTTGACTAACACTCCACTGAGCAAACAGTTAAGAGCTGCCACCGGTTGTGGCAAGATCCTGATCCTTTCCAATGACCAACAGACTCTTATACGGTGGCACAGAGTTAAATGGTGCTGAGAGAAACGCAGAATTGAGATGAACAATTTCTGTCTGACTGTAAAAATCTTGTTTATTTACAAGTCAGCATATCATTTGGGATAAATGCTTCAGAAAAAATGGAAAAGTGACAATAGTCATTTTCATTATGCCATAAAATTAAACATTCCCATGAAAACTGATCACGCTAAAACTATAGGGTGGGAGTGACAGAGGCCCCAGTGAACAAGAAGCCCCCAAATAGTCTTTTTAGGATCCTTGCCATGGAGACAAACCTCTAGAATTTTAGTATGTAACATACTACTTCTACTCACATGACTGAAGTGCAATCACGGTGGACTTCCAAGCTCTGTGCCATGTAAGTGGAGATTTCTTTCCCCTCTGATAATCTATAACACTGAAGCCAATATACAGAAAGTCTTAAATGTATGTCTAGTGCTCACTGTTCTTGGGATATCTTGGCATAGAATCATAGAATCATAGAATGACTTGGGTTGGAAGGGATCTCAAGGATCATGAATCTCCAACCTCCCTGCCACATGCAGGGCCACCAACCTCCATATCAAAGACTAGACCGGGCTGTCCAGGGCCCCATCCAATCTGGTCTTGAACACCTCTAGGGACAGGCATCCACAACTTCTCTGGACATGCCTAATCTCTTGGAATTTTAGACTTAGAGTACAGATGATTCCCTGCTCCATCCCTTCTCTCTTCACTTCAAGTGCAGTAAAAAGTACAATCACTATTTTCATAACCAGTTTTTCCTCCTAGCTTAAAGATTTGCAGTACAATATCTTAGAACTGTGATATTACATATATCTCTTCCCCCAGGTGAAAATACTATTAGTATTATTCAACTCAAATGAAATCTAATAAATTAGCCTAATATTGTAAAGGTAGTGCACATATAGTAAAGCATCCATAAAGAACTAGTAAGTACATTTTCCTTCAAAGTTAGATGTTACTATTCTTTGTATAATATAGATTATAAAAATTAAAAAAAAAAAAAAACAACAATTTCATCTGGGAATATAATTGTACTATTAATACAGATATATACACATAGACATTATTTTGGTTTCCATTTATTCAACCAAAATTTCTGTCAGGAGACATACTTATGACTCATTGTTAAAGTTAAAAAGTACTAAATATAACTACATTTGATAGTCAGATTACAACCAGGAGGAAGTTAACATATATTAACATCACAAAAAAATAAGTTAAGAAACCAAAATTGTATTTCTATGCAGTGCTGAATCATACGTTTTTTAACTATTATCTACATTCTACACAACACATTATTCTAACTACATTAGACTATTTTTTTAAAGAGAGAGAAAAGACACACAAAATTTTTTCATGGTCATGCATAGATTTGAAAGATTTTACACATTACCACATAACAATCTTACATGATTTCCTGTAGTAATTTTTCACTTAAAAAATATACCATTCATAAAGTTTCTAAGAAACAAACAAAAAAAAATCAAGTGTCATCTCCAGTTTAGCAGTTCTAGTATTTAATCGCTACTGAAGAAAAATAAAAGATCAAAACATTTTCTTCTTACAACAACTTATTGAAGTTCTGATAATTAGATATTATTTTATTGTTTTGTGTTTTTTTTAAGTGTCTTTTCACTCAGTTCATAGAATCATAGAATCATAGAATCACCAAGGTTGGAAAAGATCTAAAAGATCATCTAGTCCAACCGTTCACCTGTCACCAATAGCTCCCACTAAACCATGTCCCTCAACACAACATCCAGTCTTTAATGTCTCACTTCATTTGAGAACAATCCTCAAGTAAGACATTTATCTCACTTATCTTTAGAATGCAGCAAATAACCTCTTCAGTGTCCTTCTATTTATTTTCATTTTCATCTGAAACCTACATTAGTATGACTTCTGTGTTTTTGTTTTTGTTTTTAATACAAGACTAGCCTTTTTTATACTTTCTTTTACTTAACATTATAAGACAACAGCAATTTCTTTCAGTTTGTATGATATAATTTAAAGGTCCAACTCACAGTAAATAATCCTTTTTGATACTCTGAATTCTGAATAATTAAGTCCACAATAAGTATTAATGACCACACATTACATTTTGCTTTATTTTGCTGTATGCCACCAAAAAGCCAGCTAATACTCAAGACGAGTATAGGAGAGGAACTGCTACTTTCCTTAAGATGTGGTACTGGTCTTTACAGTACTTGGCTATTTGAGATATTAGTTTTGAAAGAGGTAACTGCCATAATGCCTACTCCTACCTTTAAACTCAATCATGTAACATATAGCAAGTGATATTTTAGTAATGCTGTTCCATTCTAGTCAGTAGAATTATTGTTAGCGACTTGAATTGGAAATGGATTAAATAACAAAATCCCACAGAAAAAGACTTTTCTTGTTCCAATGAAACTTACATAATGTTCTACCCCCAGGCAGCTGTTAATACAGAAGTTTGCAAGAAATTAAAATCCAGTGATTTGTGACACATTTTAAAAATTGATATAGATAATTCAACAATCAAGCAAACAAATTCCAGGTCATTTTTATTTAAGGTGTATAATATAAAAATCCTACAAGATTTCCCTCTTTTTTACAAATTATACTCTGTTCTCATATCTAATAAAAATGCTGCTTTGAAAATGTTAAATGAAGACATTCAGTACTTCAGTTTTTATTTGTGTAGAAAGAATTAAGAGCTTCATGCTCTATTTCTGGCCATTTGCAGATGCATAAAGCAGTCACTTTAGAAAATGAACTCTGTCAAATTTATAGCTGGTTTGTTCTCATTTAGTTTAATCTCTGCTGGGTCAGCAAACATGCCTACTAGTAAATGCACCCTAACAAATTTTGTACTGATTAAAGAATTAAAAAAAAAAAAAACACTCCCTTGAACTGTTAGTACATTTTATACTAACATAATGGTGTAATATTTGCCTAATAAAAAAATATTATAATAAATAAACAAAATTATAGAACATTTTTTCATTTAGTAGCTCAGCACCTGGACGCAAAATTGCATATGTTGATAGTAGACTGGTCACAATCTTTACCCTTCTTATACTAACAAGGACGTAACATATTTTGAAAAAGTCATTAAGGAAGCAGATAATATACTGTCAATTATCTCTTATTCTCAGATAAAATAAACTGCAATTTAACATCATCTTTAATATTTGGAAACTCATTCATTAGTTCTACATTGCTTTTTCATGAGTTGATTTAACTATCTATATGCTCAATGGCACTGGCTACTTTGGAAAAGTTCTTTCAGCCTGAAAATATCAGTGCTTACAGACTAAATGGTTTTAAATGGTAGATACTGAACACTTCAAAAAACTTTTGTATTTTAGGTAATTTTGCACATTGGAACACTCACTTTGCCAGAATGCATGTTCTAATAAACCTGTTAGGCAGCAATGACATTTCAAAATAACGTCACTGTTTGGATCAAAAGCAGATATTAGTACAAATGTCCTTAAATTGCTGTTGCATGGAGATAAAAAGCTCAGCAAATGTTAAAATGCAATTGGCTTGAACTTCAAAGTTTTTTGATTGTGTGTTTCAGGCTGTACAACTAAGAACTCCTATGCCTCCAAATCCCCTTTTCATACAAAACATTGCTATGAGCATCCTGGACTGAAGCACTTACTAAAATTATATTTTCTTCTTTAAGACCCAACCACACTGAACAGTGTTGGAGTCTTCCTCCATAAGTAAAACTTCTAAGATCTGACTGTAACAGCAGATCTGACAAGGTTCAAATTTCTTATCAGTAATGAAAACGTAGTTTGGAAGAAAATTTGGCTCCTGGTATGAGAATAGTTTATTTATTCCAGTGTTAATAAACTTATTTACAGTTCTGATGATTCACTTGCATGAATCAGAAAATACATTTCGACTTCATTGTTTTCTATGTAATAAAAAAAATCTAAAGATTATATTCTTGATTACACATGTGGGTAGAAGAAAATGTTAAGTTTATTTATCTGAATAGATCACAGCTCTTAAAAGAATAGAAAAGAAAATGAAGGATTTCTGTCATAGAAAACAAAGACAATGAAGTATCTTTTTTTAAGCCTCACATTCTTTATGATTGCTAGTCTAGAATGTAACCATGGTATTCTAGGGATGGAGTTCAGTTAAGCAAGAGCTCATCGAGAACTTCACCTAAAGGATATTTCCCTTTCTCTTTCTTTAAAAAAAAAAAAAAAAAAACTACTAGAAGATCAGAGCAAAACTCACCTTTCTGCAGTATACAATTTTAGCTTTTGAACAGAAAGTGTCCTCAAACATGCTTTCCCACTATTTTCCACATTTCTGTGTCTGCCCTACATACTAAAACCTGATATATTTTTATAATCTTATGGAAAGGCTGCTTAACTGGGAACAGGAAAATTCCAATATTCAAAATATACTGATGATAGCAATCTAGTATAGCAAGAATATGCTTCAATTTCCGATTTGAACTTGTCTAACATACAAGATAGGCTGAAGTATATGCTACTCAATTTAGAGATCAAAGAACTGGCCTCGTTAATAGAAGCTGCCATTGAAGACTCAGGTGTGGATTTTTTCCCATTGGTAATAGACTGAGAGAGGTTTTCTAAGAAGGAAAAAAAAAACGTAAATACAATGGGGCCTTTAAAAGAGCATCAATAAATATAAGTAGTATTAGAAACAGACATATATTTCTGCCACCACATTAAAATTTCACTTAAGTGTGATGGAGAGCTTGGACCCAACTTAAAAGATGGGATGATTCTTACAGTCTGATTGTAAAATTCATTGTTGGAATCCAAATTTCTGAGAAGTGATTTGTTTGGGATTGTCAACAGTGATCTCAACATTTTATTCCAATTCTATCTGTTTAAGATAGCTTTTATTTGGAGGAAATTATTCAGTATCCATAAGCTAGCTTTACTAATTGCATCTATAACTATTATAGCAAAAGCTTTCATTACCTAAATCTTATTCATCTTTAATTTCTTTTAGAAGTCATTACTTAAACAGAAGTTAATACATAGCATTACATTTAGAATTTTATAGCAATCTGGAACATCTTGTTTTCTCCCCTGCAGGCTTGCTGATAGCCGTATGAGGTGGAACGGTTACAGAAAAGGGAGAGGTGAGTGGAATTTAAGGCACTAGCCAAAACCTTCTACAGTTCTGCTCTGTGACAGCATCTTTCCCTAAGGGCAAGTGTAAAAGAAACAAACAACTAGAAACAGAACGAGATGATTTATGAATCCAGGATGTTACGGCTCTTAAAGGCCATAACAAGGTATTATGCAGCTCTGGAATCGCTGAAGGGGTCACAAATGATTTACTTGTATCATTGCTCATCTAGGAAGATTTTCTCACTATATATAAGTTTACAGACATTGAATGCTTTAGAATATGTTCATGAATACAGTTTACACAAATGTATAAATGTTAAAATTTCGGGGTATCCTATCAGTTTAAGGTATATGGATATTAGTCCTAGCAATATCAGAGAGTCTTCCAACAAACACAGAATGAATTTTATATTTAATAATAATAATAGAGTTTCTAGAAAGTTACTTTGTTACTTTGTTCTCAAGCAAATGTCATGGCAACACGATCTCTAAAACCTGGGGCTAGAATATGAGTAGAAATATGGGAAGAAGAAAGTATTTGTGTTACCAACGAATCAAAGTTGGACAGCTGAATCTTTGAATATTTCATTTTCTTCTAGATAAAAGGAAAAGACATTCTCCTACAACCACAAAATTAAAAATAGGTTGGGAAGAGCCAATTTAAAAATTAAGTATGAATCCATTGATGGGAACTTCACTGATAATCTTAAATATTTAAGTTGAAAATGATTTTACACTTTGATAAAAGAAATTAAATGAATCATTTTCAACAGCAGAAGAATGAATACCTGTCAGCTCTTTAACAAAAAAACTTGTTTAAAAGTATTTAAATACTTCATGTGATAGACATGGAATCTGAAATCTGGAAGAAAAAAAAATAGTATTATTAAAAAAAAAAAAAGTATTATTACTTTTGATTCTTAGTTGAACTGGACAATATAGTCTCAATTGCACAGTATAATGAAATTTAGAAGAAAAAAAACAATTAAGAACTGGTCGGTAAAGGTGATGCTAAAACACAGGAAATGCAATTTTTTAAAACTGAATAGCAGATCAATAGCAGGATCTCAGACTCACAGCAACTACCAAACTTGGCAGCTTTTTCCTACTACCTACTCATTTTAGCACTGCATATGAAAAAAATAAGCTAAAATAAATCAAAACCAAATAATAAATGAATGAGTAAAATAAGGTGTTACTTGATCAAAGACATCCTGTGTTTACCATACACATGTATCACCATTAGCTAAACAGCTCTTTTTAAAATGATATTTTATGCATTACGGAAATATTACTGGAACTTTTCTTTTTGGAGGTCTGTATTACATCTACTAGAATAAAAGCAGACGGAACACTGCAAATGCATTTAACACTTTAATATAAAGAAAAGAAGTATGTTCTTGTCTAAAAAATTTGCAGTGTCTGAGAATAATATCTAAAATACTAAAGAAAAAAAAAAAGAAATAATAACAGGTAACCAATGATATTTTCTCTAAAGACTAAGCTTCACTGCTAAGTGGAAAGTTGCACTGATCTTCATCATTTGCTGGAAATTTTATTTAATACATTGAAATATAATTCTTTCTCATTTATCAGTACAGAACAAAACTGTATCAGTAGCACACTGACGGTTGTTGCTGAGTGATGGGAGTGCACCTGGGTATGGGCCACTGAGTAAGGAAAAGACATTGCCTTTATGATGCTGAGCATGGAGCAGGGTAAGGTCAGGACAGTGTCTGAATTAGGGCTGTTTTGTACAATGTGACATCACGTGGAAACCATAAATCTGTGGTGAGTTGGCATGATGCTGGATGCTGGTGTAATTGTTGAGTTGGTGAGTAATCTCTTTGTGGATATATTTATTTATATACATATAGAGAGTTATTGTATTTTTGTTTCCATTTTCCTTTTCTATTTTATCAAATAGTTCTTATCTCAACACGAGTTTCATTTTGTTTCAGTTCTCTTTCTTATACCACCTGGGGGGAGTGAGCAAACAGCCACATGGTGCTGAGCTGCTGCCAGGTTAAACCACAACCATTTAGTACAATACAAAACATCAAACCAACAACAACAAAAAAACTTGCTAGAAAAAAACTTATTTCACCCCTGTCATAAAAATGCTCAATCTGAAGCTCTGAAACTATGAGGAATGCCTGTTGTTTGAAAAGTACAACATAAAGACAGAAAGCAGCTTGGTAAACTAACCAAATAAATTAGACATGTAAGCTGAGCCAAATGGAAAAAATCTCAAGATACTTAAAAGAGTTATTTTGAGTCTGGAAAAAATGGAACTACAGAAAAACCTGTCATGTTTATGTCTTATTGGAGAATTCTAATAAGCACATAGATTTTGGACACTTGTTCGTTGGCATTTCAAGACACTTTTAGGATCCTACTTCAAAATACTCATCCATTTCTTTGCTATGTGTGGCACAGTTCTCTAAAACACACCTCTGCATTCTGTTCTAACAACAGTAAATGTAATATTACTATCATTCAAGAATGCAGAATCCTTAATGGATGCTACATTAATTATTCTTGTACCAAATTATATCACATTATGTCTTACAAAAACAATAGCATTCCAACACTTCTGATGCTTCAGTTAGTAGTCTTTGGAATGCCTTATCCAGGTGGGATAGTAGGCCATCCGTTCTATTACTTCTGGCTGGAGGAAAGAGGAACAGCAAACCCAAGAGCTGTGGATTGTGCCAAAAATATAGCACTGTACTTATGTTGTTCTAAGCTGGGATATGGCCTTCTCACTGAACAATCTGGACTTCAAAATAGTATGCTAAAGGATGATGATGTTCCTTCTGAAGAAACTGATTCATTCATTCTCAAAAAATAAAATAAAATAAAATAAAATAAAATAAATGAAAAATAAAAAAACTGTCCATATGACTATTCATGAGTCCTAATGCATTACAGACAGAAATATGCTAAATAGGAAAAATCTAGGTTACTTCTATTATTTACTTATTTAGTGTATTAAAAAACTGAGGCATTCCTATGCACATAAGCATAAAAGCATGCATTCATTAGAAGTCTGTGATTTTCTTTTTGAGTCTTAATGCTGTTTTAACCTAATTTAGGTGCTTTGAAGTCAATTCCCAAGTTTAAAGTATTCTGTTAAAGGTGCCTGGATACTGCAAGATTTGACTTCCACACTGTAAATCTTTACAGTATAGAACACTCCATGTTTCTTACACAACATAAATGATACTTCATGGCCATTAACCTTCCTCTTAGCTGCTGATAAAGTAAAATAGGCCCATTCTTTACAGTAGCAGTAATTAATCTGTTCAGATAAATATTACTCTTGCTGCAATAAAGTGCAGTATTTTACAGCTGCATACCATCTTTGCAAACTATAAAGTGGTAATTAAAACTGTGCCTGAACAGAATGCTAAGTGAATCTTTGAAGGTAAAGGGGATGAAAGAGATTTCCACAAACCTCTCTCAGCAAAAACTGAAGCGTAACATGTAAGTAAAGGAATGTTTGTTCATGTGACTTTTTAATCCACAGCAAAGTTATAACATTAAATGAATTCCTGATAACACCTTTAGTGAAGGTTGTTAATTTGATGTAGTTAAATATCTAACATGTATATGCCTGGTACATGTTTTATTGTATGTAAGTTAGCTAAATCAGGAAGCTACAACCGAACAAGTCGTATAACTAAGAATTTAAGTAGCTATTCTGTAATTATATAAGCATAATTATACTAATAGTATTAAGAATTTAATGAAATGTAGTACGATATGATAATTGTTTATGATTTTAAGATTCGGGAGACATGAGTGAGCCCAAGTAGATGCTATAATGAGGAGACATGCAGGATTTACACTGAGCAGTAGCATTAATACTCCCAAAAAACATCAATCGATGGATCTCATCATATAATCTAATAGTCACATAAAGTATCTGCTGGATAAGACACGAAAACAGCAACACTACTTGTCTCCTTCCAGTGTATTTTCCTCGTGACTAATACTGAAAGACTTATGACTTAAACTGAAAGTTGAAAGAGATTCTGGAAAAGAAAATAATAACTTCAGAAATAAATTAGTATAAGGACATATGCCAGCATACCAGTTTGTGCAACTGCTGGGGAATAAACATTCAAATATTGTTTTCAGATAATTTTCTATCTGTAAATGTCACAGTCAGCATTATTTAAATCTCACATACCAAAATCTACTTCAATCAGCCAAAAGATTTTTCAAAATATTAACAATATAGATTATGTAATCAACAAAATAAGAAGACAAATTCTTCTTTTTCCTGTTTGTGTCTCTCTTGCTACCCACCATACAGGGCCACAGACCACATAGAATCTCATATCAACGTATTTTACCCAAATGCAAGAATCTAGAGAAATTCATAGGATTAGAGAAAAGTTAGACTGGTTTGCAAAAGAACAGTGGTAATTACAAAGATAATTTATTTCTCAGGCATTTCTCTCTAATTGTACAAACATGAGATGCTAGCATTAAATATAGGCACAGCAGCAAATGAATGAATGTTGTCAGTTTGCCATATTCTTGGTTTCCAAGGCTGTAACATATATTAAGTTTCTGCACACGTTTCAGCAAAGTTGTGAATTTTTAAGTCAAAATGAAGTGAAATAATTTTCTTCCCTCTTCCCTTCTCAAAAAATGTAATTTCTAATTCTAAAGAAAAAAACAACACAAAGAAGTGAATGAGCTATATGCAGACCAGGGGAAATGGCCATCAGGGGAAATGGCCACAAGTTGCGCCAGGGAAGGATTAGACTGGATATCAGGAAGCATTTCTTTACAAAAAGGGTGGTAAAGCAATGAAATAGGCTCCCCAATGAGGTGGTTGAGTCACCATCCCAGGATGCGTTTAAAAACCATTTGGATGTGATGCTCAGGGACATGATTTAGCAGAGGGTTGTTAGAGTTAGGGTAGTATGGTTAGGTTGTGATTGGACTTGATCTTTAAGTTCTTTTCCATCCCAAGCAATTCTATGATTGATTCCATGATTGACTGATTCTTTGCCAAACAAAAGAAAATGAAGAAAATGTCTATCTTTGCCATTCAAAGCTATTTCAACCATAGTGTTGTTAAGCCACTTGTCATATTACCAGATGAAGTAAACGCAAGGGATACAACAGCTTTCCCAGTCCTCCAAAATCCTAAACATAAAGATGATGTGTACCAGAATTAAAATTATCACTATTATGGTACTGGCATTATTAAGTATTCAAGTTGTACATATTTGAGTGCAATAAACTACCATTTTCCCTACAACAGTACATTGATTTTTTAGGCTTACAGCTACTAAATACATACTGAAATACACTTTAGTCAAATGCCACCTTTCGAAGTAATGCAATTGAATGAATAAACTAACTTAATAAATAATAAGAATTGTATCTGAAGGTAGACTAAAGTCTGATATGCACAGAGACATGCACTGTGAAATAAACATCATGCAAGCATTTTTTTATAATCAGATAGTATAAACATATACATACACAGCAAAATTTCAGGACTGGATGTACAGTTTAGTAAAGTCCACATAAAACTTCCTGACACTATTGTGGACAGTGCTCACAAGCAGATCTTGAAATACACCAAGTGCTTGAAGTACTTAGTTATTGTTTCACCCATGATCTTTACCTGTTTCTTCTCTATTGCTGTGCTTTCCTTCTCTATTTTAACCATAATTATAACATGTAATTTCATATTAATAAAATAATATTAAAATAAAGACCTAACATTTTATTAGAAAATTGTAAAAATTTGCATACAATACCAATTGTTGCAATAAAATTCCTACAGTATAAATTGTGCCCTTATAAGGAATATACACCCACGTTTTCGACTACCTGAGTTTCTCACCACACATTAACTGTTTCTGGCTAACCTACATTACGTACAAGTACCATGGGAACAACTTGGGCTGTCCTTTTGCTTCTGAGTGACCAGGGACAACTAACTTGGTATCACTTCAGTGCTAAGGGAAACAAGAAATTATAGGTTATTTTAGATCTACATTATTTCCACAGTAAACTTTTTGAAATAAAAAAACCAGTTACAAGAACCTGTGAAATTTTCAAGTTTACCGAAGTCAATTTTAAATATGTAACAACATAGCTGCAGTTAATTCACATCATTCTCAAGGTGGAAAGAGAACTGAAGTGAAATCTATTTTTTAAAACCTGAGTCTTTTTGAACCTTCACTTCCTTCAGGAAAACACTTGCAACTAGGAAATACCTTTACCACTAGTGATTAATCTTATATTTTATCAAAAGGCAATTTAGGAAAAACAGTTGGGAAGAATCTTAGTTTATAAAGCTAACAACTGCATTTTAGATGTCTTGTGGTATCATGATATTGAATGATAGATGATAGTTTAAAATCTGAATTAAATGTCTTGTCACTATTATTCATTGACTAATTTCACAACATTTTTAGACAGTACTCATAATCTTTTAACTGATGGAATTTTAACACTTACTCATTTCCCTCTTTTAGGAAGATCATTTTCTACACTTCAAAACTAATTAAACAAAAACCAAATCCATAAGCCTCATCATCCTACTTTATTCTTTCTACCACTATATAGAAATCTCCTAACATTGTAAACTGTTTTGGAAGCATTACTAAGACTACACAACAGTAGTCTGAACAGAGGAGAGAGAAAAGACTACTGACTGAATGCTGAACAGTTACCTAGTGAAAGATCTGTATTCTGCAAATCTGTTCAAGAAAAGCAAAGGTTTTCACTTAACAAAGTCCACAGTAGATTTGCAGAAAACAGAACAATAGAATACAAGATGATCTATCTGGCATCATTTCATTATTGTACTGAACCACCTCTTAAATCTCATCACTCAAGGAATTTTAAATTTAAATCAGAAATGTTAACCTTCCTATGAAGAGGTTTATATATATATATAAATCTTTATACTGTTTTCTACTACTACATACACTTCCTTTATTACATATGTATTGATTTGTATTTATCTTGCAAAATATCTTTGATTCTGACTGCATCTCTGTAGAGATAATGAATTTTAGAGAACACTAAACATCAAAGCAAACAATAGGTCATAGTTAGGAATACATCTTTCTCCCAAGTGATTTTTCTATTGCTGTAATTACCATTTCTTTCTTTTGGAAGCACTCTGAGGTTTATTTCTAATGAGAAAATTCTGATTCTAGAAATTAGGATTATTCTGATCAATAATGACAGCTATGTCCTTCAATTTTTGCTGTTTTCTCCTCTTCTGTTTCAGGTACTGGCTGAAAAATGTGTTGCTCAGCAGAAGTTCATTCTCTCAGATATAAAAATCTGTTCCATGACTGTCAGTTTACTTTTTTCATGAAATAAGGAATGGCATAGCTGTTTCATTGAAGGCAAAACAAAACCAAAGCAAAAATTTTCCTCAAACTGATTGTTGGTAGTAGTGTTCACTAAGAAAGCAAACAGAAAACTAAAATGGCTGAAGTACACAGTATATTACAGAACCAATGGGACACCAGTAATGAAGTACAAGACACGAGATTTTGCTCCAAGTTATTTCTGGTATGGAGCCCTGCATATTCAATGTGATTTTAACAAATTATTCTTAAAGAGAAGTTCTAATTCTGAAGAAATAATATGGTTTGAATAACATTTTTTTCTGTACAATGACAAATAAGGAAGACATTTAGGACATGTGGGTATTTTTTTAATAAAAGAAAGCAAGTATTTTAAAAGATATAACATTCTAGTACAGAAATCAAAAGTAACTGTAGGGAAGGCTCAATTTCATGTCTAGCAGAAAAGAGCAGTATTTACATAGTGCTGGGAGAAATCTAGAACTGGTGTTATACAGTCAAGAACAGTAGATGAACAGACCTGAAGGATTAATTAGCTGAGCTGATGCATTACCCAATAAGATTCTCAGGACATTGTCACTGCAAAGCAAGTCACATTTCACCATTTGTAAACCTTGAATAATAAATGACTAATGTACACAGTATTGTTTTGAATTCTTAGGATGATTTCAATTTGTTAGAAACACGAAATAGTAGGTTGTTAAGAATAACATATAGAGATTGAAAATAAAAAATCCACAGATTTGAATGTTATCACCATAGAAAAGTAAAAATACTTAGAGGAGCAACTTCCTACATGATTTGTGAATAATGGGAACATTTGCATTATATTTATTGTCATTGTGTGCCTTTATCACTTTTATTGTTGTGCTGCAGTATAGCCCTTTGAAGGTCTGCCAAACCACTGCGGCTTGCTAAAATGCAGGGCTGAATTTTAATTAAGCTTAGCAAAATACTCATTGAATTTACTGGGCCAGATTAGGCCAGTCAACCTGATAGACATTCAGAGGGCATTTTGCTTACTTGTGTTAATAACTGACAGAACTGATTAATAGATTTTTGGGAAATAGTTATAACGCGAAAAAAGAGGCTGTCTACCACCTCTTCTCACTGAGAATCTCAGCTTTTCTGTTACTTAACAGGGCTGCAAAAGATTTTTTTTGAAGAGAATTTATTAGGTATTGAAAGTAATTCAGTATCAATATTTGTGAAATGTACCTCATGAAGAAAATGAATTTTGTTTTACTAAAGTGTTCACTATCAAACTGTATTACAATCCAGCAAAAAGGAGTGTGGCCTCCACAGAATACTGTTAAATATGCATGTAAGTGGAAGACTTCTTCTTACAGAGTTCTTTTTACTTTTTCATGGAAATGATATCATTTCCTATCTAATTCTGCATTTTCGCTCTTTCCTGATAAACAAGACCACAAATTGCTCAAACAAATATTCCTCTTTATTTCTTTTCTCTGTGACAGCGAGAACTAAAGAAGTTTAGAAGCCAGATGGGTTTTGACATAGTTGCAATGTCCTTAGAATACTGCTTAGGATTATTTGTTCTGTTGTTTTCTCCTACCTACTCCTGCAGTAAATTGAACAAGTAAAAAAAAAAAAAAACAAAGAGAGAGAGAGATAAAAAAGGCTTTATGTATTGAAAACAAAGAAAACAGAAGTAAAATATCTGTCCAGCCAATCAACCTGCTATCCCCAAAACACTGTAAAAAATTAATAATGGTATATAAAAATGGTCAAGAACATGCATAAGTTTTAAAAGTGACAGTAAGAAACATTAAAACCTAATTCAGGTTAATAAGTTACTCAAGGGTCCTAACCTTTTGTATCACACACAAGACAATATATATTGATTAATTTAACTCATTATTGCCGTGAAAAAAAAGTAGATGAAATTAAGAGACAGAATTTGCATTTACCTCTAGGAGTCGGGATTCATGGTATTAATAAGTAAAATTTTAACTAATTAAAATAATAAAAATTAAAAAAAAAAAAAAAAAAAAACAGAAGATTTCTTATTTGATGACTGAACTTTAATGACCAAATAACAGAGAAATCAGGAGTGGCTTTCAGCAGAAGCAACAGCAGTAAAGAAATTACTACAAAACTCATCATTAAAGACATTGATAGGATACCTAAGAGTTGTTCTCTCCCTAACTGAAAAGTTGAGAAAAACAGATGTGGGAAAACTGTACAGTTAATAGAAGGACATTAAATTAATGTTGTAAAGTCCTTGAGTTTGTCACTGCAAATAGAACTGAATGGGGCTAGTGCTCAGTGGCCTTTTGCAGTTTTTTGTTGTGCAAATTTAATGCAAGGGATACAAAAAAAATACAAAAGTACTTTAGAAGAAAGTTTCCATGTAGGGATTTGCCTATGAACAGAAAACACAGGAATAAGGTTTTAAAAAAATACTGTTTAGCACATGGTATTCCCCACTGTCTTGTAGTTAAACTTCTCTATTAGTAGTCATAGTAAGAAGACATATATCTAAGCTGTCCTTACTATTATTAATTAGAATGTTTGTGTTTCTAAGCAAAGGATTTACTTTGAGTAAGCATTTCAGAATTGGAAAAAAATAGAAGCAGAAAACAAAAAAACAGGTTAAAATCAAAACAAAGCAAAACAACAAGAACAACATTTTACAGATTACTTATTCTATTAAGAGAAGTGATATGTCAAAGGATGATGTAAATTAAACAGAAATTTCCATAACATTAGCTGATAGAAAATTCTGCTTGGGGGAAAGTATTTAAACTTAATTTTTCTGCAGTTCAATGACCACATGAAAGAGGAAAAGAAGTACTGTCACCATCATATTTGCTGCTGCTATTCATGGCATCTTCACTTTCTCACACTTAGAAGGGTCAGTCTTATCCCCAGGGTGGTGTCTTAATTGGGTGAAATGTTTACTGTTCAAAAGACTGATGAAGTGTAGAAAATAATAATCATATTCCAAACTTCTACTTTACCATGTTGTTTACAAGAATCTCCCTTTGAGAGCTATATCAATGATATGCAAATTTGTTCCTGTGTTCCTGCTTCACTAATATCAATCTAAACTTATAAACTAAAACCCACCGTTGTTCTTTTTTATTAAGATATATAAGGTTCATCTAGCTTAATACAGCTCATTATTTCAATATTTCACCTCATGTCTCCTTGCCACAGACATATTATGTACTTTTCTATTTTAAAAATCTACACAATGAAGATAAATACTACATTATATCTTTCAATAGCAGATCAAGGTCACACAGTAAGGAAAGTAGAAGTAACATTTACTCCCCCACAGGGCTTCACATAGACAGTAGTTGTTTAATTATTTGATTATTATTATTTTTTAACAGACTGAAAAATACTAGCTTTTTTGGCCTATGACGGAATTATCCAACCTGTTTAGGAATCATTCATTAAAAAATTGTTTGATACAGCTACAGAAAGTCACAGATACCGTTGCATTACATTTTGTTTCTTCACAATTACAAATAAGTATTTTTTCAAGAGACGTTGTGAACAGTTAGTACTTTTTTTCTAATATCAAAATAACAATTTTGTTTCTTTTTCTAAAGCAGTATTGCTTATTACAATTTTTGTGATGTTTGGCAACTAAAAGAATATTTTCTCACAATAGGTCCCTTCCTATCATCCCTATTATAATTTTGGCAGGCTTCCAAAACAGTTACCCTCCATCTGCTACTGTTTGATAGAAATGGTACCTTGAGGCCCAATTGACCTAAGACCCTTTGAACTCTCTAGCAGTTTAACAATTTTTCCTCAGTCAATTAAGTGGGCAGGAAATGCTATACGAAAATAACTCTGGTTTTACACTATATTATACCCCCCAGCACAGTTCCCTAGTCCTGCAGTTTCCAGCATTTTCCTACTGAGAAGTCATTCTTTTCAGACTCTCCCTTGTGGCAACAACAGCAGAAAACCTCAACAAGAGAAGGTGCTGAAGCTTTCCAAGAACTCCAAAAAATGAAGTATTCTAAAGCCTGGGGCCTACAAGATTCAGGGCTCTCTAATGAGAGAATGTGAAATTGCTGCAAACTCATCTGGAGGTTTAGGGCTCCCAGGACTCCTACTTTGCATCCAGAGGCTTTCTCTGCTTCCTAATGTTTAACAGAGCATCATCAAAATTAACTTTTATTCAAAAATTAAAAAAATAAATAAATAGATAAAAATTGTAACTGATACATACCAAGAGATTTAAGATGTGACACTACAGAAGATGTGCAGTTACTCCTCTAATAGTAAAATGCATAAGGATTCTGCAGGTATGACAGATACTTTCTGGATACAATTTATGTGTATCACTCCAAAAATAACACCTCCTACTTATTTCCATGGAAACAACAAATACAAAGAGCACAATAACAATACTTGATACAGCAAATTTCAGCTACAAAACAGTTTTTCAACATGAGCTATGCATTTTCACCTGTGATGAAGAAGAGCCTGCATGCCACGCTTGTAAAAATCTGCAGCAGAGAAGGTGACCCACTGTTTCACAGCTGATATGAGTACGACAGTGTGATTGCCCATTTACTCAATCTTTTATCAGCCGAAATAGACAAAAATCAGGAGGCACCAACTATGGACTACATAGTGGCTATGGTAGAACAGTCCAGGCAAGACTGGCAATGTGCTCCACAGTCTTCAAACTCGTATAGCCTAGCATTATCATGTTGTATCATGTTCTTCCCTTGTCTGACTCTGGAAAGTGAAGCTTTCAATTAGTCTACATCTGGAGCCCCCAGTACAAAAAAGACAGGGAGCTGTTGGAGAGGGTCCAGAGGAGGGCCACAAAGATGATCAAGGGATTGGAGCACCTCCCCTATGAAGACAGGCTGAGGGAGCTGGGATTGTTCAGCCTGAAGAAAAGAAGGCTGTGGAGTGACCTCACTGCAGCCTTTCAGTACCTAATGGGAGCCTATGGTGGGGAGGGGAATCAACTCTTTGAAAGGGTTGGTAACTGCAGGACGAGGGGAAATGGTTTTAAGTCGAGGAAAGGGAGATTTAGGTTGGATGTCAGGGGGAAATTCTTTACAGAGAGAGTGGTGAGGTGCTGGAACAGACTGCCCAGAGAGGTTGTGGAGCCCCATCTCTGGAGGTGTTCAAGGCCAGATTGGATGGGGCCCTGGGCAGCCTGGTCTAGTATTAAATGGGAAGGTTGGTGGCCCTGCATGTGGGTTAGGAGATTCATGATCCTTGAGGTCCCTTCCAATCCTGGCCATTCTGTGATTCTGTGATCACAATGTAGCAGTCTGAGTTGATGGTTTGTCTGGGTTTCAGGAAATCCTGAAGGATCATCTATATCCTAGCCTAGAGGACAGTGCACATCCCTTTATCTGATGAGGACTGCGTCTTGAACTTTTTCTGTGATGGGGAATTCACATGTTGTCACTCCATGGACTGCCATTTTGACTCCGTCTCTTAGTGGTGACAACAGGTCTCCTCATAAGCAATGATGCAATCGAGGAAACTGTAACCTTCAGTCTCCTACTGGTTCAATAAGTCCCGAGACACTTGCATATGGTGTTCTTTCCGTTCTTGTGTGGACACTTGTGAGACCCATCCAGCAGAAATTGTGCACTGCTCCAGCATTGCCACTGCTGTTTCCAACATGTTGAAGCTGATATTCAGCTCCATACACAGTTCCCTGGTTGTAATTCACCAATTTGTGCAGATGAGCTGATCAAGACACTCTCAATGTGTGGCAGCTGTGCAACAGCCTTCCAGAATGTGACTTGTCTTTCCTGTCACTATCACCAGTGCTGAAATGCACTACCCAGCACCTCACTGTGCTCCCATCCACTGTCTGATCTCTGTCAACATTCAGCAAGCATCAATGGATGTGAATGGATGCAATTTTTTCTTCATGGAGGATTTCAATTATTCCTTTGCTTCATGTGCACTTCCATGGGAGACGCCAAATTGTCAGACTGTCCCCCCACAACAACAAAATGTAATGGAATATTGCTGGGAAGGTTCAACCTTTACTGCCATACCACCAACATCTGCCTCTGGCAATGTGGGCTAATATAATAAAATAGGAGGCATTACTCTTGGAGAAGCCTTCATATTTTCTATTTATACAAAACATAGTTTCTGTACATGAATATACACTGCAGAACTCCTTTAATTTTCAGAGGAACCATCATGTCGCATGTTCAATAAAGAAACTCTACTACCTAATTCTTTCACTTCGGAGGTCCCTGTGTTAGATTTCTGATTTGTTGGCAATGGCCAATTATTTGATCATAGCAACATCCATCATTTGTCAAAGGCTCTAAGTTGTCTGGTTATCCAATGAGCCTATTTGAGAAAAATACTATGAAGAGAAAGAACATACTAGGAAGAAAAGTTGGCTATTTCATTCTTGTCTTCTCTCTGCTAAACCCTTTATGCTCAGAAAACAACTTAGATCAGAAAGTGAATACAAAGGGAAGGGAAAGGAGAGAAAACATGAGAAATGTAAAATTAACTTAATGATTCATCTTATTGGAAAAATATTGTACATTCCCACGGTTAGAGATAGGTTCTTAAATAGCTTGAGTATTTTTCAGCATGTCTACTTTTTGTCTTGAGAGTATCTGATGTAATGTAGTTCCAATTACATTAATGAGAAGAGTCACTGACATCCTGATGAAGCTCAATATCATCAGCCATCTTGGCAAACAAGCAGAGTATAATTATTTTATGGTAGCAAGAAACTATAAGAAGGGAAAGGTTCAAACAAAGATGCACACACTGATTAACAATGATCAGAAATTGTATTAACAGACTCTGTTTCACAAGTACTTAATGCACATCTTCATCCCAGAATACATTATCTACAGCCAATTATTTTGAAATGGGAAGACATAAAGCTACGAAATGAACCGAACCTTTTCTTAAAGATACTCTTCTTATGAGGTCAAGTAGAAAGTTTAAATAATTTGTAACTATCATTTAGAAGTGTTTTTACCTAGATCAAAATATTTATTACTTATAAAATAACATACATGAGTCAAGCTAAAGTACAATTAATCAACAAAAGCCAAGGTGAAGTTGTATCAGTGAAGTTGACACTATTTTGAATAGTATATTTTTATAGATGTATTTGTATGGTTGTGCATGTCTCTATGCACGGGGAAAAAACATGCCACAGAAGAAGCTCATTCTGAGGAGAGAGGTAGGAAATCATCATTTTGATTGCATAAGATATACATGAAATGCATGTGGGTTAACAAAGGATGTTCCCAAGTCTAACTTAATCAAAACCTAGAGTCTACGTTTCTAATACAGACTATTCTTTTTTTTTCTATTTTTTTTTAAATACTAATTATGAATACTGTGATTTCAAAAGTTCAAATGACAGAGCAATAAAAGTTACGATTTTATTTTCAGACATACAGAGGAGCTCTATTCAAAAGAGTTTCATTTTTGTAACTCATACCAAAACCTTTTTACTTTAGCTCTTCTATCTAAATGCCTTGTTGATCTAGTATATCAGTCTGTCCTGTAAGCAAAAGTTAAGGAATGCTTTCATTAAGTATGTTTGATTGCTTTTGGGCTTTATAAACACAAGTTCCTGAGATGAAATTGTGTTCATGTCCAAGTCAACTGCAAAATGTTATGCAACTACCTTGTCACCTGCATCTTGTAACAAGACCCTTTCCTAAAAACAGGTAATGCCCAAAAAAGCAAAGCAGTTATTTAACAAACATACATTCCTCAATTTGCCATGGAGTAAAGTTACAGCACATACAATTTTATTAGGAAAGTGTTCCTGGACAAGACAAAGTGTTAGAACATAGATCGACTCAGAGGAGAAAAAACATTTCTAGACTAATAGAAACCTACGTTAGTCTTTGTAAAAAGCTTAAACAGTATACAGTAAGGGCTTGTTCATGTTATCTTCACAGAGCAAAGCATACCTATGGGAAGGCATCAAACAATCCTATCTTATTGGAAAGCCTATGGTAAACAGTCTGATCCTTGTTATTAGATTGAAAAACAAGCGAACAAAACCCACGGTAATATTAAAATGTCACTGTAGAAACACTTTCTTAAAATTCCTCTAAGTTACTATAAATAATATCCAGTTACATACCGGGTGAAACAATTAGATCATAGAATCATAAAATATCCCAAATTAAAAGAGATCCGTGAGGACCATTAAGTCCAAATGAAGTCTAAATATTATTTATACTGAAATCGGATGGCATGGATATAAATCATAGAACCATAGAATCACCAAGTTTGGAACAGATCTTCAAGATCATCCAGTCCAACCACACATCTATCGCCAATATTTCTCACTAAATCATGCTCCTCAGTTCAACATCTAAATGGCATATCACTATAGCTTTACTCCCTTCTATTTCTAAACTTTTACTCTGATTTTCTTCTGCTTACATAATAGTTTAAATATAAAATAATCAAATGATAAAGGAATCATGGTTATGACTATATTGTAGGAATAATGTTGATTCATTTTAAATAAATGCTCCTGGTTTCTCTTTAACCTACTTGGGATAAAATGTTTCAGTTACAGGAAATTTTTTCCAAATAATTTTTTGAATTACTTTGAAAGAAGAATTTTCAGGAAAATATTGATGCTTGCATAGAACATTAAAAAAGAACCTTAGAAAGCTTGTAGTCTCCCATAATTCAAAACCTCAGGCACCACAACATAAATGAGAGACTAAATTCTCATTTTTCTAATCTAAACTTGTTATCAATTTTTGAAACAAGAAACTCAACAATATGTCTCTAACCTGATTTCTAACCATGTATGTATTTCATCTTCTATTTACTTTATGACAACTACTGTCTAACAAAAATTCTATATGTATCAACTATGGTAGACTTTTTCTAACAATTTCAGCACTACTGTGTATGAAATACTACTGTTATTTCTTATTATGGCTCCTGAAAAAACATTGCAAATACCACTCCAGGGTAATCAATAGCTAACGCTGACATTTGCTACAAAAACAGGTGAAATTAAGGCCAGAATGGATAAGCTACTGCTTTTGTACCCCAGATAAAAATCACATTCCTATGATGTATTAATAAAGTTAATGCTTTTCATAAAAGTAAAAAAACGAAAACAAAAAAAAAAAAAAAAAAGAAAAACCGTTCCTTTAAGTTAGGAAAAATATTTTTAATAGTAATTCATAAGACTTTATTCATCAACAATACACTAGAATGAGGACAAACTGGAAGAGTGACTAGAGAAGGGGAAAAACATGAAAACATGAAGAGGACAAAGAACAAGTTCCAAGTAAAAAGGCTTGGTCAAGCGTGCTGAAGGTACAGGAATGATGAGACTGAAGGTACTTCTATCTGCTGAGGTCATCTCAGTGAATTACCAGGAACAGAAGATGGACTAGAGAAGGACTGGAAAAGGATGAGAGAGGAGCTCCAAGCATCCATGAAAAACAACATTCCACAAATTTGAAAGATGAAAATTATAGAAGGGATGGTACAGACACTGAAGAAATAAGTCAGGTTAAGTATGTTTCCTTTTCTAACAAGGAAATTAGGACATGTGTACCTTGCAAGAGAAGAGTACAAAGACAAATTCTAATGAAAAAAATAAGAGGAAGGGAAAAGAAGGCACAAGACAGAGAAGCATGAAGTAAAAGATCCAGCAACTGCGTCCACGGAAGAAGGGAAAGAGAGGCTAGCAGTCTGTTACTGAAAGAAAATAAGAAGTCTGGAACACTTTCATGTGGGGGAAAGAAAAAAAAAAAAAAAAAAAAAAAAAAGGCAGGTAAAGGTACTGACTCAAACAGTTTCAATTTCACCTAGTATTTACATTCACTTTTCAGCCCTAAGCCTTCAAAAGGACTTAGTGAAGAAAACAAAGTCATGTGAAACATGGAATTCAGAGTGTGTGAGCAAGCTGCTGACCAGACCGGCAATAAGTAAAATGATATGAAGTCATATCAGATTAGCAAATTAGGCTACCGGAAAGTAAGTAGCCAAAGCATAAAAGTGAAATGAGCGTTATCAAAAAAGGAAAGAAATCCAGATTCCCTGATTAGTCTTAAAATGTATATTAAATAAATTTATTTTAAAAATATACACACAAGTCAAACTGTTGAAAATTCAATTTGATTTTAGCTTCCTACATGTCTTACAATGTAAGTTATCCAGGAAAAAAAAGCTCCTATCTATATTCTAAAGAAATACAGAAATACAGATAGCAATAGCAGTGGCTCTTAATGGAATTAGAAATTATTAAAAGTGGAAACATTAAATTAAAAAAACAATTTTAATCTAAATTAACCAACATGCAGTCTTATTTACTTAAAATATAAAATGTAATCCTGGTCTCTGTGTTTTCACATTGTAAAAGTAATAAGAAAATGAATTACATGGAGTGAATTCCTGTTACTAGTAACATAATGACAGTTTCATGTGGATGTCAATGGAACCAGGATTTATAAGTCAGGTATTAGCCGTTCCCTCCGTTACAAATACATCTGTTTAGTTGTGTATTGTGACGAAATCAATTTTTCTTCTTCTGGGTACAAATCATGAATAAACTTATATTTACTAGAGATAAAACAACTGTTCTCAAAGAACATTCACAGTACTGCAAAACTAATTCTTAAACATTCAAATCCTTCTGCATATACATCTTTATTGACATGGTAATAATGTATTCTTCCCATAGAACCCCTGCTGCATTCAGTTATAAAATGAACAGTGCTTATTTAATAAGAATTACTTAACACTCTCATCTATCCTCACTGCTAGATCCCTCTAATCATTATCTGAAAACAAACACCAACATCTCATTAGATTTTTTGACTCTTCATAGTTATCAATAAATCAATTTCTGCACCACTATGAGACCAGAGTACATTATTATCCTGTTCTAGAGAAGAGAAATAGAAGCACAGATGAAAAATCAGAAGTAACTTCTAAATTCAGGTGTTTAAAATTACAACAAGCAGTCAATATTTTCAGTGATGTTCCTACCAGTTGCTAATCAGACTTCAAGATCTGACATTCAAACCCTGAAAATAATACATCAATCGTCAATAAATAGCAAAGAAGTTTTTTCTAGGAAAACAATCATGTACTCTCTGGAGTAGATGGGCTAAATTTAGTTCTTCAGGGCAATATTTGATTTTCTTAACTGTCACAACTTCATTATTTATTTATTTTTAATAGAAATAACCAGTAAAGACCCACAAATCAGAAGCTATCTTCACACTATTTTTAGATGAAGGTAGGCACTTTAAGAATTATTTAATGGCACGCTCTTACTTAAGCAATCATTCCAATCATATGCTTACAAAATGCCTCCTCCAAATTTCTTTTTCTTGCTCTTAAAACCAGATCCAACTGACCTACAATCTATACAGTGTTTATAGGAGTGGTTAATAATAAATGTGAAAAAAGGGCAGAACCGAAACTTGTTAACTTCCTAATGATTTCAGATATTTCTGCAGTAATATTGATTAAAAGAGAATAAAATCTGTCGTTCAAATCCATTTTGTATACTTCATGTTTCTAATAACAGTAAGCTAATAAATTCAAATTAATCATGGCTAAATTATTCATAGGTTATTAAACATTATTCATAGGTTTCTGAATCAGAGTAACTGGTAAGAGTAACAAGTTACTGTCTACAATACACTGTGAGATACCATGCTTGAAAAAAAAGACTGTCCAGAATGCTTTGATCCATGTTCACTTGGCTTTGCTTTCCCAAAACTGGCGCCTGCCCACAACTTTCCTCCTGGGCACTACTCACGCCTCTATGCTAACTTTGGTTTCAGTCCCTTCAGCCTCTGTTCAATTTGGGCTGCCCACAAACCCGTCTTCTTGGATGCCTTCTTCTCCTCTCCTTTTTGCTAAAGTTTCACCCAGCTTTTCCCCTGGGATTTCAAGGACATCTCCCACAACTCCCTGCTCCAACTCCCCTCCCATCTAAAAGACTGAGATTGCTTCCTATGCTTTTCAGTGCCTTAAGACACTGTTCATTTCCTCACGCAACCTCAGAATGCACCAGGGTGGGCTATTCATAGAATCACAGAATCACATAGAATGGATTTGGTTGGAAGGGACCTCAAGGTTCATCAAGCTCCAACCCCCACGCCACAGGCAGAGCCTCTAAATTCCACATTTAATACTAGATCAGGCTGCCCAGTCCAGGCTTCCTTTCACCCACTCACATTCCCAGCCACACCTCAAAGAGAAGGATAATTAGAACCTGAGAGGAGAAGGGGAAGGACTCTCTCTACTGGAAAAGCAGGTTAGTGTAGCTTGGGAGTAAACAAACAGGGAGACCAGGAAGCAAAAATACAGGCTTACTGAGATAAGTGAGTACAGCAAGAATTGCTGAATATTGCAATCAGCAATATTTTATTACTAACTGTCATGTAACTTCATCAGTATTAGGTATGCTCAGTGAGGATACAGATACACTGTCTGTGTAACGCACTACTCAAGACAGGAGACTCCTACTAAGAGAACAGAGACACTGTCTCCTCCTTATACCTGCTCCTGGTTTTGGTGCCAACTCAGGTGACTTGCAGCAGTCTGAACTTGTTGCCAGCAGCTCAGCATGGCCACGCTGAGGGTACTGCAGGATTCCCGCTGCAACGGCTACCCATGCACAGCTCACACTTATGTCAAACTGGCTGCAAAATTTGGGGAAATATAAGAGTGCATCTCGCATGCAAAATCTGTTCTGAAGTCCTAGTCTCTCTTCTGTAGAGTATGCTAGCTGCCAGAACTATTATTTTTAAGTGGGTAAAGCTGTGTATTTTTCTCTGCTATTTGTCTTGAAATCTGCTCTCCAGTCTGGACCAAAATGAGCCAGAAGCGCCTTGAGGCAGATTAGCAGTTGAGCACTAATGCTTGTGCCACACTTTCTGCAAACTGACTGAGAAGGCAAGGAGAAATCTTTCTCTCTGATACTTTTGAGCCAATTTCATTCTCCTTGGGTATTTATTTACTCTATACACAACATTTGTAGACTTATAAAAGCTACAGTAGTGACGGGATAATGAATTCAAAAACTGGTAACTAAAGAGTTTCGGGAGGTTTGATTCTAACCAGCTTTAATGGTTAGAATGGTTAGAATAATGCTATTTTTTTTTTTCTTTCTTGTCATGTTTTTCTCGTTTTTAAAGGGATGTCTAGATTATCCTGCAGTATATGAGAAATGCCATGGATTTTAATTTCTGTGCTAACGTGAGAATAATTAAATAGAAAAACATATTCTCCCCAAGCCTAGCAGACTGTTGTCAGCGCTCACAATATTAATATTTTTAATTCTCCCCATAGCGTTCCCTCTTCTCAACTACTGAGTGCATGCTACTTGCTGAAGCGTTTTTTTTTCGTAATCATCATGTTGATTTAAAGTTTTGGTACATTTTCCTCAAACAAAAATGAAACTCTCATAATAGCCCTGCTACAGATGTTTTGGTTTGCCTACATGCTCATGAAAAACGGAACCAGAAATTTTCAGATATTTCAATTTTTACCAGTGCTTTAAAAGTTGCCTTAGAAAAAGAAGCAGGTTTACTCTCCATCCCACAATTATTTTAAGGTAATAGCCTAGTATTTTTTTATTTTCAGATTGAATAATTTGAAATAGGTGTGTTCTATGACTCACAAATTGTTAACAAGTCAGAAATCAGTGATGATATTTAATGATTTAATGTAGCTACATTTAAATTAGGAAAAAAAAAATAGTATTAAAACATGACTGATATGTGTTCCCTATATAACTTACAACAATAGTTTACATGCAAACCCAACATGATGAATATACCTTCTCCCAAGGAAGTATCAGGTATCACCTAACAGTGTAGATGTCTGCAGTTACAATAATTTTTTTGTTAAAATATTTATGCCTCAGGGTAATACAGGCAGTCAAGAAGGCACTGCACTTTGCTTTAGAAGATTTTGGTTGAATTTTGATTAGGTTTGTTTAAAAGCGAGAGGTTGAAAATATCATGGTAACACATCAGCTTTTATTGAGGTATTTCCAGTAAGGTTAAGTCTCATTAAGCTTTAGTATTTGGGGCTTTTCTTCTGATTGTATGAAGTTTATGTCTTACTTTGTGATGACTGGTAGCATCATTTAGAAAGACTACAGAAAATTTAGATATAGAAAAAATGCAAATAATAGAAACGAAATAGGATAAAGAAGATAAAATATGTGAGGAAAACTGATATATAAAGAAATAGCATTCGTCTAGAAAAACTGAAAACTCCAAGGTTTGGGTCATACCTTAAAGGTAACAGAAGTAAGGATAGAATTACCTTATCCCATTTCTGAAATACTGTAATAAAGAACAGTCAACCACAGGAAAAAAAATAACAGTATAGACAGGCAAATTAAAATGTAAGAAAATCATAAATGGATGTGACTGAGAAGCACAAATATTTGCACACAATATGGATGTAATCGCTTAACAGACAATACTAGTTTTCCTGCAGCAGCCATGACCACAGACTTTCTTTCTTACATTGTGGAGTCAATAGACTTCAGGCTCTATGCCCATAATAACCTCTGTTAAAGCTCTCACAGGGAACAACTTCTCTGGGGAATGAGGTGCTACCGCTGACTCTGAAACATTTTCTTGGTTCATGAATCAACCCAAATAGCAAAAAGAAGTAAACCAAAATATATATTATAAAAATATATTGACACTCGATGATTTCATAAAGCATTTTATCTAAAAGCACATTAATTTAACTAATTAAGCTGTGGTATCTTTCATAGACTACAGCAAAATTGATATAATGATGCTATCTTAATAGTATAGTCTAAAATTTTTGGAAGATGAATTACTTTTCTAAAGACAGTTCATAGACAAAATAGACAGATGTTTGCATACTTCTCTTATTTCATCATTATGTGTTTATAATGTAATGTTTCAACGGAAATGATACACAAAATGTTCTATTACGGACTGCATGCTCATTTAGCATGATGTCAGTATTTATTCTATAAGGGTATAAGGGCTATGGGAAATAAAAATAAACAAAAAAATTTTTGCATGCCTATCTTTTCTAGAACAAATTTTTCACAAAGTGATGCCTGTATTGAAAGCTCTGTTCTGAAAAATAATGATCCTAAAAATCCCCAAAATAACAGATCTGTTTACATTTCTCATTAACTAATTTTCTTATTTTCCTATGAAAAGATATTGTGATTTTTCAGCCTGTTAAATTATACTACAGACAGCAAAGAAGTAAAGTATCTTTCCTTAGAAGAAATAAAGTTTCAAATTAACAAGTCATGCCCCTGTCAATACTTCTGCCTTCTCATATCAAAGCATCTCACCTTGACATCCTAAGGTGGTCCTTATGAATAAAAAATGAAATGAAATGAAATGAAATGAAATGAAATGAAATGAAATAAAATAAAATAAAATAAAATAAAATAAAATAAAATAAAATAAAATAAAATCCAAAGCTAAGCTGGGCAAAGGCAGCCTGGAGTCACTGAGATAGAAAGCTATGTACCCATAATTTTATGTCTACAAGTTCAGTTGTCAAACCACATCTTTATTTTGATTTAAAACAGAAGCTATGAAACATATAAAGATCTGGGACCCCACAGAAACAAATTCTTTGATTAAGATTAGATTGATAAATATTCCCAAAAGAAGTATTAAAGGAGACTTGGGTGAATATTCAAAAATTACCTCAGCTTAATTTACAACTAATTGATAGTTATCTGTCAGGAAGCAGAAAAGAGTGGATTACAGCCTCACAACAATCTGCCTTGGTGGGTTGGAGCCCACAGCGGAGCTGTGCAGGCAGCACACTGAAAAATGAAACCTGAAGCAGACTGAGAGCTTTGATGCATTTCCGACAGCTCCCTGTGCATCCACACCAGCACCACTACCTCTACTGATAAATATGAGGTATTTATTATGCAAAGTTTAACTGCACAGCTGCTCCTCACTCTGTTGACTAATAAACTACAGCATTCTAAAGTCACTTTAGTTCTGAATGAGATGGTCTGCAGATGTTTTAATACACTTAAATTTATGTATGTTCACTTAGTATCTTGAGTGCTTAAAATCATTTTATTAGGCTTACTGACTTAATCCACAAAGGTGATTCAACCGATTTCTCTCAATCTTGGTGTTAATGAGACTAAGCAATGAAGTGAATTTATGTTTACTCTCTTCTTCTAGAGAATAAGTGTTCTTCCATCAGGTAATCCCATAAATACCTTAACAGGTGATGTAGCAAACTTTTAAGACTTGATCTGAAGAATGGTCATGACACAAGGTTAAAAACAGTCAATTTATGGAAAGGACAGAGCAAAATTTTCAAGATCAAGCATGCATACACACTTAGGGGAATATTTCACGCCCCAAAAATCTTGTTAATAAGGAAAAAAAATTCCTCCCCAGTGTTTGAAATAAGTTATTATGACACGTTAAAACTGCAGTTTCTATCAGTTACACTAATGAAAACAGTGTATTTGTTGTTTGGGGATTAAACTAATATAATTTTCTATTACTTTATTTGGAAATATTCTGCAAATAGTATGAAACATAAAAGATTTCACACTGTATTAACTATTTAGATAAAATTATGTATTCAATAGATAGACTAGCATCAGGAGAGAGTCATTTTATTTTGACTTAACAATTCCTCTGACAATACACCCAATGTTGAGTTGGCTATTTCAAGATCACATAATTAAGTGTGGATGTTCTCACTTTATTTTCTTTTGAAAGTATAAGGATTGTACCTCAAAGTAACATCTCAAAAATTCTTCTATAGACTACTAGTAACTCCTTTAACAGCGGAAAACAAATTTTATGATTATTGTGAGGTTTCTGAATAAACTAATATTCCAACAACAGCAATAGCGGAAAAATTGGACCACTGAGCTAGCTTCTGAGTCCATCTGCTAACAATCACATCAAAAAATTACTATGTTATGACTCTCAATCTATTCACAGAATCACAGAATTTCAGGGCTTGGAAAGGATCTCAATAGGTCAATCACAGAATCATAGAATGTCTTGAGTTGGAAGGGACCTCAAGAATCATCAAGTTCCAACCCCCCTCCCACAGGCAAGGTTGCCAGATGCTAGATGAAGTACTAAATCAGATTGTTCAGGGCCCAATCAAACCTGGCTTTAAACACCTCCAGAGGCTGTGCATCCACAGCCTCTCTCAGTTCCAGCACCTCACCTCATTCTCAGTAAAAAAACTTCGCCCGACATCTAATTTAAATCTCCCTTCCTTTAGTTTAAAACCATTCTCCCTTGTATTATCATTATCTACCCACATAAGAAGTTTTTCCCCATTTTCCTATGCTTATAATCTCCCTTTAAATACCAAAAGACTGCAATGAAGTCTCCTCACAGCCTTCTCTTTTCCAAGTTGAACAAGCCCAGTTCCTTCAGCCTGTCTTCAAATCAAAAGTCCTCCAGCCTTTGGATCATCCTCATGGTCTTTCTCTGAACCCTCTCCAAAAGCTCCTCATCTTTTCTGTGTTGGAGGCCCAATTTAGATGCAGTACTCCAGCTTGGCCTTCATGAGGGCAGAACAGAAGGGGACAATCATCTCCCTCTCCCTGCTGGCCATCCCTCTTTGACAGAACCCAGGACACCAGTGCCACACCTGCTGGTTCATGTTAAGTTTTTCATTAACCAGAATCCCTCCATCATTCTCTGCAGGGCTACTCTAGTTTGTATGCCTATTTGCAATTACCTCGACTCAAGTGCAATACCTTGAACCATCCTCTGTTGAACCTCATAAGGTTCAGAAAAAAACTCACTTTTTGAGTTTATCAAGGTTCCTGCAAGGTTCCTCTGGAACCTTCCTTCCTTCTACTATATCAACCCTGCTCAGTTTGGTGTCAACAGATCCCTTCTCAGTCTTCTTTTCCCCAGACACAACAGACCCAGGTTACTCAGCCTTTCCTCATGTGGGAGATGCTTCAGGCCCTTTATCATCTTTGTGACCCTCCACTGGACTCCTACCAGGAGTCCCTCTATTCCTTAGTCTCACTCTATCCTTGTTTTATTTAAATAACAAAATTCCATCTTGGTCCTAAGAAATGCTCTCAAGAATCCAAATAAATGCATCTATATAGATATATCGTTTGATAAAATTAAAGTTTGGAAAATTCCTTGAATAAATGTTAATTTTATAATTTTTTTTCCAACCTCAAATAGGGTACCATAACAATTTAGTAAGGCTTAAACGCAAAAGAAATAGATTATTTCTCAAAGAGTATACAGTATAATGATTTCTACACAATATATATCATATGCATAGGGCTTATATATAATCTATAATTTGCACATGTTCTGTTATAACAGCTGTAGAGGAGTTTTTGCTGTAGCATGAGCTTTTGCCAGAACAAATAGAGTGTGAGAAATGAAGATTAAGAACTGCTGAAAAAAAGAAAAGGAATAAATTATAAGTGATTGTGACATTTCATTTTGCACTGGAAATCACACATGAACATAAAGATCAGACAACAGTTAGATTATATATCTCCACAATTTTTACTATCTGACTTTCAGTTATTGATGCCTGAATACCATCAGGACAAAGTTTTTGAAGCATACAGCTGAAAGAAAAAAGATAGAGGCCGTGCTTTGCTGTTTGTTAATTATACCAGTATTACAGATCATACACCTTTAAAGGTAATACTGATTTCAATCTGAGATGCTGAAATGACTACAGTTTGTATAATGAGCTCTTTCTGGTCTTTTGGAATAAAGCATTTTTTAAGGATTTGCAAGCTATGTTGGACTAAACGATAGGAACATTTTATTTATTTCCTAAGCAGCACAGAATGTTAGTAATAAATGTCATAAAAATATATCAATAGACCTTTTCTTTAATATCAATTTTAATTTAAAATATTATTTGTATTGTATACTATTTGCTGATATTTTGATCCATTTATTAGAAATACCAATATTTTAATTTGTGAGGAATTTTTATATAACAGGATCTTCATGTTGGATGAAGTATCGATATACTAATTTTGTAACATTTGCACTGCAACTCATTTAGCTTGTGCAAAACACTTCCTTTCATATATTTCTCCTTCTTCGTAATTTGCCCCCTAGGCAGCCATCAGCAATAGGAAGAAAGCACAACTCATTTCACAGTTGCACACTGGTAATAAAATGTTCCAAGGAATTTCCCTCAAGGTTTTGTATTTCTTGTAAATCTTGTCCTTGATCTTACTCTTAAAAATAATTCCACAATTACTGAAATTTTTCTACTCTGTGTACCACAGCTTTTTTTTATTTCAACTACTTGAGTTTTCTGAATGTTGTTCCTTTAATGAAATTTTATTCCATGCATTATCTTCTGAAATGCTCATCACCATAGCATTTGAATAAGCTTTTTTAAACAAAACAGCTTCTTCACTCAAAATGATTAATAGCTAAGGAAGAAAGTTTTACAGAATATACATTTGATCATACTCTGATATGGAAATTCACCTTCTGGGGAGCAAAGATATAACACTTTCTATTTATATCCTGATTTTTCAAAATGAGGCTTTGGCTTATTTTGGTTAAAATCCCAAACATATGTTCAAAGTTCTTTTAGATTTTCTACTGGTGTCTACAAATTTAAAAATACATTAGTACATGTCCCACAGCAGACAGTCTAAATGAATAAATATTTGGGGAGAACTCTTAACAGCTAATCTTAGTTCTGCCACTGTTCTACTCTTTGGCCTTAGGCAGATAAAATGTAAGCTTCGAATTCAGCATATTAAAACTGTACGAGAAACGACATTTTTGTCCTGTTTTTTGTTTGTTTGTTTTTCATTTATTTAGAACTATCTGCTTTTTTAATTAAAAGATCTATCTCAGTAATAGTCAATAGAATCTTCCTGTTTTACACTGTACATGGTGCTATAATACATAAGCAGTTCTAACTTATGTCTTTCAAGAAGTTTCAAAAATACGGCTTTTGTTTTGTTTTTTCTTTTTAACAAAGATAGAAATTTTCCCAGGGTCCTGAAGGAATCGGTTGATGTTGTTGCAAAGCCACTCTCCATCATATTTGAAAAGTTGTGGCTATCATGTGAAGTCCACAATGACCAAAAAAAGGGAAACATCACTCCCATTTTTAAGAAAGGGAGAAAGGAACATCAGGAAACTACATATCAGTGAGCTTCATGACTGTGTCAAGGAAGATCATGGAGCAGATCTTCCTGGAAGCTATGTTAAGGCATACATAAGATGAGACAACCAGCATGTCCTCACTAAGGGCAGACTGTCCTGACCAATCTGATGGTCTTCTATGATGGAGTGACAGCACCAGTGGACAAAGAAAGGGCAACTGAAGTAATCTACTTGGATTTGTGTAAGGCCTTTGACATGGTCACACACCATATCCTTATCTCTGGAGAAACATGGATTTGAAGGGTAAACTCTTAGGTGGATAAAGAGTTGGTTGGATGGCTACAGCCAGAAAATTGTGGTCTTAGTCTATGTTCACATGGACACTGGTGATGAGTGGTGTCCTCCAGGGGTTGATCTTGAGATTGTCGCTCTTCAACGTCTTTAAGGACAATTCAGACAGTAGGATCGAATGTACTTCAGCAAGTTTGCTGATGACAACGAGTAGACAATCTTGAAAAGTTGTCCTGCAAGACCCTAATAGGATTCTACAACATCAAGTGCAAACCGTTGAGCTTGGGTCAGGGCAATCCCAGGTATGTCTATAGCCTGGGAGAATTAACTGAGAGCAGCCCTATGGAAAAAAACTTAGGGGTTCTGATGGATAAGAAGCTGAGCATGAGCCAGCAGTGTGCTCTTGCAGCCCAGAAAGACAACTGTATCCTGAGCTTGATCAAAAGATGGATGGTCAGCAGGACAAGGGAGGGCCCTTCCTGGAGAACTACATCCAGGCCTAGGATTTCCAGAAAAAGAAAGATGCAGAGCTGCTGGAGAAACTCCAGTGGAGGGCCATTAAGATGATCAAATGTCTGGAGCACTTATCCCAAGGAAAAAAGGATGAGACAATTGGGCTTGTTCAGCCTGGGGAAGAGAAGGCTCTAGGGAGAACTCCTTGTGGCCTTTCAGTGCTTAAAAAATGAGTATAAACAGAAGAGAGACTGATGTTTTACACAGCCTGACAGTGAAAGGACAAGAGGGAATGGATTTTAACTAAATGAGGGGAGATCTAGATTACATATTAGGGGGAAATTTTAAATGGGAATGGTGAGGCAAGGGAGAAGCTGTGAATGTCCCATCCCTGGAGGCATTCAAGGCCAGTTTGGATGGAGTGCTGAGTTGCCTGAGTTGGTGGGTGGCAGCACTGCCTAAGGAAGTGCTAAGGGAGTTGGAACTGCATGGTCTTTAAGATCCTTTTCAAGCCATTCTATGATTCTATGAAATGATACACACTTGAACAGTGTAGTACATTATTACAACAAAAGGAAGTCCATTACTAAGTTTACTTACTGGTACTTTCATTTTTCAAGTCAGATCAATGTGGAAATGAATGACTGTCATTTGCATTTAAGGAGTACGTTTCTGGTCCTTACCAGAAAAAAAAGTAGCTACATTGCAACACAATTAAAACAAACAAATAAACAAACAAACAAATAAATAAATATCAATAGAAAAGAACAGAAATAGGATGGATCAGTTTGAGTGGGAGATTTCATTTATAGCTTTTTTTTTTTTTTTTTTTCCTTTGCTTTCTAAGTCTTATCCATTTAAAAACTGTAAGTTTGAGTGAATGAAAAGAATATAAACATGGCTTTGAATTTGTATTCTGTTATCCATCATGTATTACCATAACTTCAGTAACTACAAATCCTATCACTGATTATCATGGGCAGATTTAATTATAATTTATGCATTTGACCATTACTTTCTGTCATGGTTTTATGATTTTTGTTATCGGCATTCCACATCATAACATTGTATAGCGCACTGGGAGTTAAAGAGTTAATGCTCCAGTTGTATGGATTGTCAGTATTTCTGGGTACCTGGTTCTTAGAAGAAGAAGAAGCACATACCCCAGAGGACTTTGCATTTCTGTTCAAAGGGAAAGATAAAACTGTTCACAGGTGATGTCCCCCTTTTCCCTTTCTGCTCATCTCAGAAGCGTATGCTCTCTAGCTGTCTCACCTTCAGCATGAGAGTTAAGGCCTTCAGTTTTTGGACACTCTTTCTCTCATTTTATTTGGTTAGCTTCAATTTCAATTATATTTTATTATTCAGCCCATAAACTGCTGACACTTATACCAAGGCAAGTGCAAGCTTTCAAAAAAATCACTCATAAAATATGGCACAGGAATACATAAGCAGTAGCTGCCAAAATCAAGTTCTACCAAAGTACATAACAGTGTTCTATCTATTGTGGTATCTTCTTAGTTTCACTATCGCAATTGAGATCTATAACTTGAAGATAATTAACTGGCAAACTGCAAGAGGAAAGAGGAATACGCATGGTTCTCAGTTTCACAGGAAATGAACATCCTTAACTATTTCCTAACGTAATCTTTTTTTCTACAAGCAGAACGGTTCAAGTATTTGGGATGTAAACTGAACTTCACATTATACAGTAAGTCTGATATTATTCACTTCCAAGTTTATTTCTTAATTAAACATGGATGTACTACCATAGTGCGCTTATATATAACTCTTCTCTTAATTTCTTAGTTACTGTTATTTATTTATATGTACCAAGATTTCCTCCTGAAGATGAAATTTCAAGAACTTCATATTTCATTACAAGTTGTACCACACTGAAAAAAAAGAAAGCGTGTATCTAGATTAAACATGATTTTTTTATTTAAATCCATTATGTACTGACTGTAGGTAAGAAAATGGAGTGCTTTTTAATGTCATTTCTACATTAAATATTTAGTCTATGTAATAGACACTGAACATACTCACAAAGTAAGAGAAACAATAAGGTTTTTTAGTGGCTCTGAAACTGAAACAAAAGCTTGAATGGTGTGTTTGTTTGCTAAAAGTTTTTATTTTATAGTACTTCTTTTTGCCTAGTGACCAGCAAGTACACAGTGTAAGAAAAACACCACACAACATAACTTATTCTAATGTATTTTACTCTTAAGTTTCCCTCTCTTATTTAATTTTTAACTTTTCTACCTCAAGGTCGATTTCTTTTTATTATGTTTGTTGAGCACCCATCCATGCTCATATTTGTTTCTTTTTATATTTTAAGTATACCCATGCATGTTCATATTTGTTTCTGTATGATGGCTCTAAACTGCCTACAGGCTGTAAATTTACTTTCTGTCTGACCTCATGCCTATCTTGTTAATTTGCTTTCCTTCAGGGACTTTCATCTGCTTTTATTTCTTGTTTATCCTAAACTAATTGAAATGTAAAGTACATCAAGAACATGAAGACTGGAAAAAAAAATTACTACCTTAATAATAATACTTTCATGTGCTATGTCTCATCTGTGCACAATGAACAGCAAAAATTATGAAAAGAAGTATGTCTCCCATCTGCTTACTTACATAAAAAACTTCACTTTAAAGAGAGTCTAGAAAGACAAATCAGAAGGAGCAGAAGAAGAAGAATACTCATAAAACATCTGTATTTTTGCCAATAACTACCTGAACCACTGAATACTGAGATTAGTCTCAAAACTTCAGATCTTCTTCACTGTACAAAAAAATAAGTGATTCAGAAATAGGAAATTTATGAAAAGAAGTAAGACAGAGCATGTTGTACCAGATAAGATAGAAACTGTTATTTTTGAGTTGTCTTCTTGTACAACAGTAGGCTCCCTTCCAGTACCTGAGGGGGGCCTACAGGAAAGCTGGGATGGAATTTTTTATTAGGGCATGTAGCGATAGAATGAGGTGAAATGGCTTTAAACTCTTAAGAGGGTAGATTTAGACTAGATATCAGGAAGAAATTATTTACTGTGAGAGTCGTGAGAAACTGGAACAGGTTGTTAAGTGAGGTTGTGGATGCTCCCTCCCAGGAAGCATTTAAGACCAGGCTGGATGGAGCTTTGAGCAAGCTGGTCTAGAGGGAAGTGTCCCTGCCTATAGCAGGGGGTCGGAACTAGATGATCTTAAAGGTGCCTTCCAACCCAAACATTTGATGATTCTATGATTGTAACTGAATCTCACAAAAAGTCTCCGAAATAAATTAATGAATTACCAGTAAATAATCAGATAAAGTTTTATATACGAGTTTTCTGAGAAAAACAAATCACATCTAGAACAGTGCTTTTATTTGGTGTTTTGTGCTCTGATACATTTTCAAATTTTGTTAGAATTCAAAACTAAGCATAAAGTTTTCAGCTGAATTACAAAAAGCACAGCTCAAGAATTTGCCTGTGATGTAGGAAGCAACATGAACAAATACTCTCATGTTTGGAAAAGCATGCAAATGCTGCATGCGGCTAAACATTTTTGCAAGGGTTTGCACGCTTCAGCAAATTCTGTGTGTCACTGATAAAAAGGATGACAACAGGATTTTCAGGGTAAATACTTCTTCAAAGAAAGAATGGGCAGCTCTTCAGAAAACACACACACCCCACCATGGAACAGGTTAGAGATGGTATACAGTGTAAGTGTATGTATCACAAGAGTAGAGTGATATCAACACTGAGAAAACATACATAAAGACAACTGGGTTAAATGTGTACAGGGCGTCAAATAGCGACAATGCAGAGAGGAACTGCAAATTGCAAGTATACATAATATGATCATTATGGACAGAAAATGAAGTCTCATTTTTGCTTCCATAAAAGGATGTTTTCCCTGTGTAATGCATTTATATGGCAGGAATAAGCAATCTCACAAAAGACTGTAAGACAGAAGACCAGAAGAGCGAATTTCAGAGCTACATTTTGGACATTTACAGCACAAAGGGAAAAATAAAATCTCTGTGGTTTGACTGTTATTGCCTGTAACAACAGTTAGGATGAAACTGAAGAAAGTAATCAGAGACAGAAGTAAAAAATGTCTGGGATGTTGTATTCTCAATCGTTTTATCAATTTAATGGAGAGAGAGCAAAATATAAGATTTTACTTAAAGGCACCATGCTATCGATTCTTGCTCTCTTTCTTCTGGCCATGGTCTTTCATTATTAAGCTGTCTCCCAGATAACAAACAATTTAAAGAATTCATTGTAGGTGCTATTCTCAAGGAATTGTAGATCTTCTAGACTCTGCAAGTTTCAGTTTCCTATTTTTTCAAATACTGTTAATACAACGTGAGCCTTTAAAAAGACAAATAGTACTTAAGCTAAAACCTTCTATGAAAGTCAGACACCTGCAGTTTATGATTCAGAAACATCCCTTAAATCCAATTTTAGATCTATCTGATTACTTAAAATGCGCAACGTACAATATACAATAAATTTCTATATAGAGTATCTATAATAAAAATGCTGAAACAACAGCTTTTATCCATGAAATACTCTAATCTACTAATAAATACTGAAGGACTCAAAATTGATAACTTAAAATTATAAAATATAGATATGATTAGTATGGCAGGGAAGAAAGCTAGACAGATCTAAGATCACAGTTTGAGGTATGTAATTATTTACTACCAAAAAGGAAAAAAAAAAAAAAAAAAAAAGCTGTGGAAAAAAAAAAATGGATTTCAGGACTTAAATTGACAACAACAGCATAAAAAGAACTGTACAGTCTTCACCAGAAACAGTGAGGTTTTTTGTTTGTTTTGTTTGTTTTTGTAAGGATTTCCATGTTAACCTATATCTTATAAAGACCAATGGTTATTATAAAACTAACCACTGTTTATCTCTTGTAAATCCTAAATTAAAACCCAAGAATGGTGGAGACACCTGACTGTACCTGAACTTTTGGTGCTGCGATAATCAGAACTATGATGAAGGAAATCCAGACTAAATATTCACATACTATGAATATTAAAAAAGACGTCTCCTTCCCCATCCATTAAGTATACGGTACATTTGAGAGATTATCCTGGCTAGATAGTACAATTATTTTCTTACAATCTTGTCTGTTTGTGACTGTAGCACTGACCATTCCCTGTTGAAACTTCCAGAATAAGGAAATGAGTGAAAGGCAGAATGTATTTTCTTCTCACAATCTTGGCTTAAGTAGAACTGATGATTATATTCCTGAAGAGACAAAAATTAAGCTTTACAATGCCAACAAGGCAAAGATGAAGGCAAAACCAGCATTTTTTAGCCCTACAAACTGGTAACAACAGCTTTTGTTCTTGTATGTCTGGTATTCCCCCTCAATCAGCCCCAAATACACAAATCAAACGCTTCCTATTCTACAATACATAAACAAGTTTCACACTAGTGAATGCATACAATTACACCTTTAAACCCCTCCAGGGGAAAAGGAAGTCTGACCTATTGTTGCAAATCCAAAATAATTCCAAATCCATGTTAAGAATAAATGATTATCATAATACTCTCTACTGAGTGATTGGTGATTACGTCATGTAGTGAGTACAGATGCTTTGTCTGAGTTCACAGTTAATAATGAAAGTAAAAATTAAGATCCACAGTTGCTACAAATCATCAGAATCTCAATAAACAGGGGAAAGAGCTACCAGTAAGTGACTAAGAGCTGTGCTTTTCTTGCTCCAGGTAAGACCATAAGTGCAAGGACTCAACAGACAGAGCATGCTGTTTCCATCACTGGCCAGTGCAGCAAACAATATGTGTCATATTCCACACAAGTGCAGTTAGCCTTCCCAGTTCCAACAAGCACTCAAAGTCTTGCAAAGTCAGTACTTATACCATTTGTTTTTAATATCCCCTAATGTATTACTTTTCCATTCACCTAGCTTCTTATGCCCAGGCAAACTTTAACACTCTGTGATGAAATGCCTCCTGTACCTCTGTTGCGTAATATCAGATCTTTGAGAATGGCAACATGAGTCTTAAAGAAAGAAAAGAGTAGCATATTTTGTTGTCAAGGATCTAAACACAACTTTAGAAAATGAAAAAAAAAAAAAAAAACCAACAAAAAGGACTATGCCATGAAATACAATCATAACTAAGTAGTTAGTAGTACTATTTCAGTTTTAAACAGCTGCAATTTCTATAATGACAGTTACACAAAAAATAATGTGGGAAGGAATTGTATGCATATAAAAGTACCGACCATGCTACAACACAATTTTTGCAGCATCTGTCAATATAGAAAATTAATCTTAAATATTTTTCAATTAAAAAATAATTCAGAATATGTCAATAGTTTCTAGTTGACATTTTGTTAACAGGAAATGATTGTACTCCTCCAAGACAAACTTGGCAATTTTGATTACTAAGACTTCTTAAGTAAGATCTGACATGAGTGATAAGACATAGCAGTATGAATTTTAAAAACTGTCTAACAGGATCGATGAATGAAATTTACTTCTTTAAATCTTTAAGCACACAATGCCACATATAACTTTGAACATATGAAAGCATGTGCAAAAGAAAGATTTGATTTCAATCTTTGTCTCCAAAGGCAGATAAATCAATATATGTAAGAAGTTAGAGCTAATGTGAAAAATGAAATAGGGCAAAATCACCTCTAAATTTGAATCTTATTACTAAATGACTTCTGTACCTATGATGGCACTGCTTGAGGACAGATGCTTTGCATTAAAAATAAACAACTTCTGTTTTAAACTGTTACTTTGCAGCAATTCATCAAAGATAATTGGAAGAACATATGTATCTTGTAATTTTGAGAGTGCACATCAGTGGTATTGTTCTAACTGCTAAATATAAATAATGAGACTGTACTAAAACATTGTTTCTATAGGTTTTTTTTTGTTTTCTCATGGATTATTATCTTTGTAAACTGAGCTATTACAGACTGCACTAATAAAGATTATATATTTAGACTAAGTTTTGCTAACAAAACATTATGTTATTATCTTCATTCTCAACAAAAGTCACCTTCTGAAGAAATACAAGGAACTGTAACTGAGGACCCTCAAAGTACAAGTACAAGATGCAGGCAAAAACTCTGAACTGCAAACACAAGTTTCTAGGGCTATAAACATAAACAGTCAATTTCTGGTCAATAAAGGACCTCAAGATTCTTAGTAAAAATGCTTTTAGGTGTAACTGTTAAAGAAAGACCAAGCAAACAGACTGCGGTATCAAAAGTAGAAACGCAATCCGGAGCAAGTCAGTAATGGTTCACACCCATCTCATGCTCCTCAAGGATGGGAAACACAAAATTTGGATTATGTACCTACTACTAACTATTGAGTGTTTTTCTACTGCTTGGAACACTGCTCTTTTGAGATCCTACCTCTCCCTGGAAGCGATTACTGCCACTCAGACCCAGACGAGCAGGAAAACAGAGAGCACAACAACAGAGAAAAGGATTATGAGAAAGTTTGCGTATATCAGTTTTCATCAGTCTTGCTATTTGGAATAAATAATATTAATTGGGCATGCTGAATAGTGTTTCATTGAAACTTGTTGCTTCAGAAACAGTTTGGTCTCCATCTGCCTTCTCCTAAGGCCTGTGGCATGGAGTCATTTAGATGAAGTGAACTGTACACAGCAAGCACATTTCCGTTGCCTAACAATTCAAATCTGTTCCTATTTGGTGGTAATTACCAGCAGAATGCCGGAAATCACATCATCTATCAAGAAGCACTGAGAACAAAATACTTCAGAACAAAGCAAAGCAGAAAATAAAGGAGTAAGAAAACCTGGACTGAAATGAAACCTTATCTATACACCAACTTGCACTGTTCAAAATGTGCCAAGTCCCACACAGCTCATAAGAATCTACTGATTTTGAACTGAAAGCACAACAAGGTCTGAAAAATCTGAAAAATAATGCATGGTATGTGGCTATGTCTCATTTTTTCCTTTGGGAGCCAGGAATAAAGAGCATCTTCACACTGTAAGAACCTGGTCTGTAGCTTAGAACAATATGTACTAATAGAAATTCTTTGATTACAACAATATTATATCTTTGATTTTGCATAGCAGGTATGCTTTTTCAGTTCACACACATTAGGTAAAATGTTTAGTCTGTTATGCTTTCCATGAGAATTGGCTGATAAATCTGAAAGCAAGTCAAAACCACGCGGCAAATTGCAGTACCTCCTCTAATAGGGTCTAGTACTGATTTAGATTAGTGTCTGGATTTTAATTTAAAAATCATTTGTAATCTTCGAAAATATTTTCTTTAACAAATACATCCTACATCAATATTATTGGATAAAAATTGGAAATACATGGGAAATAACATTATTGAATTCAATATTGAATACAACTATTATAGATGCAGATAAAGAAATTAAAGTGAAGAACTGCCTTTTTACTTATAAATAATACTGTATCTTCCTGTCTTTTCATTCTCAAAATAACAAATACGTTTTTTTTAGCAAAAATAATAGAGGAAATTGGAATTTAAAAATTTGAGGCAACATAAAATAGGAGTGTTTGGTGCAATTGCTGGATATACTGTAGACACTAGCCATATGTTAGGTATTCTGCATTTGAAAATTTTCCAAGTAAATATATGACATGAGCCCCAGTGTACCAAGGATTTGAAAACTGCTTAAGAATAACCTATTTATAAAACACATATACATCAGACATGTTATTATTGTGTTCATTTGTTTTAGTTAGGAAAAAAAAATACTTCCACTGTAACTCAAAGCTAGCTTCATGAATGAAATTATATGCTTTTTATTACATATATTTTGTAAGAAAATATTTTTCAATACCTTTCAGATTCAGATGTGTACACGGATATGAACTTCACTGCAGGTTTCAGCAATCAATTTATATATCAACTACAATACACAATATATTTTATATTTCCCACCTCTCCTCTGAGTCTACATTTCACACAAACCTAAGACAAGAACACTAGAGAGGGAGCTAAAAACTACATTCCAGTAATACCTGTTTTTCCCAAACTGAATATTAAAGAATGTGGGAATTTTGCTCTTTAGGATCTAGTTTGTGTTTTCTCAAACAACTGCAGCGACAGAGAAAAATGACAGCTGTTCAGGTAGGAGTTGCAGCGTAGCTTACCTCATACTCACATCAAAGCTGATGTGTGTGGCAAACTGAATTAGTTGGATAGAGCTTTCTTTTCTCACGGGTTCTGAGCAGAAATTCTACTCAGGAAATCTGAGAAACTTCATAGTAGAAAATTTGTTCTTTTTGAATTTTTTCATTTTAGTAAAATAAATTCTTTAATGAAAATTCTTGATACGTAGAACTACATAAGAAAACTAAACTCAACATTTCCACCAAAATCTACTGTACCACTCAAACACTCACAGGAGAGACTCTCAACATACACTGTTTTCTCTTCTGCCACCAATGAGAACAACACAAAGGAAGAGAAAGACAAGACTATTTATATCATTTAAACACAAACAGCAATAACAACTACAAAAAACAGAACCAAAAATAGCAACAACAACAAAATTGGGGGCAAGCAAATTCAAAAGGCAAATTTGTTATTCATACTTTACCAGATAATTCCTCATGGACAATGAGAAATGGCAAATATGACATCTAATTACTTCTTAGGTTTAGCTATTTTATTATGTGAAGTGTTGCATCATTAAATTGTGTTTTATATACATTTATAGATCATTAACTAATTATACCTAATGTGAAACATGGAAATTAAGCTTTCATTAATGACATATAATTTGATGTTATTAAAAAGTGACAATTTTATTCTACTTGATTTTAACGTAGGAATGAAGTGTACTATAGTTTAATTACAGTTATGTAAACATTAATATAAAACAAGAAGAATTGTTCTAATAATAGAACCACTTCCCCTTTTAAAGGAAAATCTATTTATTTTGGTCTTTCTTAGTCTGATATTGACTAACTTGAATTGTATTTCTTTAATTAATGAATAATTCAAGAAGTCACGCTGGAAGTAGTACAGAAAGTAGTGGAGAAAAAGTGTTCTGATATGATGTACTGCTTTAAGCGTTTCCACTGAACAAAATCGCTCTCTCCAGTTATTTGGAAAAGAGTATTTCAAGCCACTCTCCAATTCTTAGGCAAAAAAAAAATATGAATATATAACACAAATAACATAATACAATGTAGAGAAGAGTTTCTACGCTGATATGATCACTGCTTAATCCAGATGACCATTGTGGTCCTTTTCAACCCAGGCCATTGTATGATCCTGTGATGTGATTTCTGCACTGATGAAAAATTTTGTAATTCTTAACATCTCAAGGAGCTCAAAAAGTATAAAGTAATTTGTGATATGTTTTTAATTGGCTTTGCAATAGGCATTTGATTAGCATTTCTGCTATTCTGACCATGTGGGGGCAATAGACAGGTAGTAATTGCCTAAAAAAAATCATTTGTAAATTTGCTAACAAAGCATGCTAAACGTGGGTTTACAGAGGATATGCATTATACCTACATTTGTTCACTTTTACACAGAATCTATAAATTTGCCAAATGGCATATTTAGCAGCCACATTTTTCTGCATCAAAGTAACATAAGTTAAATATTTTATGGCAAAATCTTAAACACAGATAAAAGTAGAAGAAAAAAAAAAAAACAGTGTATGATTCAAAACAGTAGAATATATATATATATGTATTTAAAGCAGTTTTATTACTTATATATTTAATATATTCTATATTTTAAATGCAGCCTAAGACGATTCCTCTTCACTCAGTGTAACCTCAGCAAGTTAAAAGGTTTGACATCCATGCCTGAGATGATCAAATGAAGAAGAAATTAATATCCTTACTTTGGCTAACTACACCTATAGTCACATGTAACAGGACCTGTTAAATCTAATTCTTGGGTATTTATCCATAGGGATTCTATAAAAAACAGTCTCGCACAAAAAGTGTCATTTCATGTTTATAATGAATATACACGATCACTGAGCTCTGTCAAGGTGGCCTATGTAATATGACAAGTTTCATAACAGGCAAATATCATAAAATCTCACTAAGTCCCATATTTGTCCCATTAAATATTCATTTTTAAATAAAAATTAATAAGTTAATCATATGTTATTAATTTTGTATTAATAAACTTATTAAGTCAAACTAATTTAATTAACATTCTTGTAACAACAAATCTCATTTTTGATGAAGTGATTAATTGCTGCTTAGCAATCATGGATGAATATTCAATAATCTGACTAAAACAAAAAATAATATATTTTAACGTGATGCATACTTAAACATCATGTGTGATTTTCCCCTCTGTCAAATGTATCTCACTGGTTTTTCTTGTTTTGAATTTCAGTTCACTCATCCAAAGAGCTGTAGAGGTTTCAGAAACAATCTTGATAAACAAGAATTTGATTTTGTGTCAAACTTTCAGATATTACTGAAAATAATTACTATTTACTACATCTATGGAAGGTTGAAAACAATTTGCAACATATGACAGCTGCAGTTCAAAATCTTCTCTCATTAATCAGAATCCACATACAGGGAAAAGAGGTCATTCAGTCAGCAGTGTTTTAATCCAAGACTTTGGCTAAAGATTTTAGTTCTGCTAAATGATGCTGCAGAAAAGAAACTTCTAATGAAGGCGACTTTAAAAAGCTTACTCTTTTCAATGTTAAATAGGTACAAGAGATTCCTATTCTTATCTACGTTTTCAACAATAAAGCAAAACTATTTGCAAGGAAAATACCTTAACCAACAACAGCTGACAATGAAATAGTTCATAAAAGTATTGTTTTAATATTTAAAATGAGAAATAAAATGTATATTTACTAACATATAGAACAAAGGATCCAGCATTCACCTTCTCAGAAGTTTTTTTTACAAGCTGATTAACATTTACAGACTTACAGCACTTACTATTAAATGTTTGATTTTGTAACAATCATTTTTTCCTATTTCTTCAATTACCTTTGAACATTTTCTGACAATACAGTGCAGTAACAGAAAATGTTGTCCTTCCAAAATCAAAATGATCAGACCGGAAGCAGAAGGAGAAGAGTCCTTCTTCTCCTTGAATCATTGAGAGTAGTTCTTACATTTTCAGTGTTCAGGGCCAGTGGGCTGCAGTTTCTTATTTCATAATGCAACTTGAACATCTAATTATTTTCAACCTGACAGCCTGAAACCTTGAACTATCCACTAAGTCAGCTGAAGCATGGTGAACAGCAGTATTGCCAACTTATCAACAAATCAAGTGTGAAGTGTCCTCCATGCAAAGAACTTGTTGCTGTGACAGCTGAAACTGCTGAATTAACTTCATACTGTTGCAACCATATCATACTGAAACATTTTATAAACTGGAAATACATTCAGTTTCTCAAAAATTAATTTGCAATGTAGTCGTGGCTTAGAAAATTTTGCAATTAAAAAAAAAAATCCTGCCTACTATGAAAGCAGTAAAATTTTTAGGCACAAGAAAATACTGGGAGGAATGTGTATGCTATAACATATATTTTATATATAAATAGCGGGTCTTAATGACTTAACTATTTAATTCATCTTGGGATCAACATGTCTTTAGTTCACAACATTAATGAAGTTAGATTGATTTGGATTATAGCATGCAATGCAAAATTAATTCTACAGTAACTGCTGAGGCCGTATTACTATTTTCAAAAGTACAGATTGCATTTTGGTAAATTCATTTTATTAATCAGACTTATGGGCACATTTTGCAGCAGATATTCTGCAGATATCTGTAGATAAATTACTGGCAAGAAAATGTTACCTTCATAAGGAATTTGTACTTCACCTTTCTCTACTGGACTCAATTTGGTCTACAATGTGACCATCAGCAGACAAGTCAGGAAATAATGTAATGTAATCAATAAATGCCCATGTTCATATTTCTCTTTTTTTGTGAAGGAAAACAGAAGTCATAGGTAGTACTAGGTTTTGGTATACAAATATTGGAGGTGCAGCTTATGAACCTGTTTATAGAGTACCGTCAGATCCAGAAATAAGACAAACATATAAATTCTGAAATGCTTTTTCATCTTGTTACAATATATATATATATTTACAGTCATCACTTTTTTATCTATGTTTATAAAACAAATTTTAAATAATTAAGAATACAGTAATGTTTATACCACACCACTGTAGTCATTTACACAATCTTCATGTTGACATTATGTTAGACAAGAAACTCTTTAACATCATAATATGAAAACTAGATTTGTTACAGTAAGTGCAAGACTTTTTAAAGTGAATTATGCAGTCATGTAATGTACTGCAGAAAGTCATTTGAGAGATGGAGCTCATGACTGTGAAAGCAGAAATATGAAATTTTAGTTTACATGTTAAAATATTTTTGTCCTCAAACCGATAGAAGAATCATATACTTCTACAATGAATCATAGAATCATAGAATGGCCTGAGTTGAGAAGGACCACAATGATCATCTAGTTTCAACCCCTCTGCTATGTGCAGGGTCGCCAACCACCAGACCAGGCTGCCCAGAGCCACATCCAGCCTGGCCTTGAATGCCTCCAGGGATGGGACATCCACAACCTCCTTGGGCAACCTGTTCCAGTGCATCACCACCCTCCGAGTGAAAAACTTCCTCCTAATATCTAACAGAAACCTCTCGTTTTCATTTAAAACCATTTCCCCTTGTCCTATCACTATCCACCCTCATAAACAGCCATTCCCCCTCCTGTTTTATATGCTCCCTTCAAGTATTGGAAGGCCGCAATGATGTCTCCCAGAGCCTTCTCTTTTCCAGTTCCCTCAATCTTTCCTCACAGGAGAGGTGCTCCAGCCCTTTGATCATCTTAGTGGTCCTCCTCTGGACCTGTTCCAAGAGCTCCACGTCCTTCCTGTACTACAGGCCCAGGCTTGGGCTCAGTACTCCAGATGGGGCCTCACAAGAGCTGAGCAGAGGGGGACAATCACCTCCCTCTCCCTGCTGGCCACCCCTTTTTTAATGCAGCCCAGGACACAGTTTGCCTTCTGGGCTGCAAGCGCCCACTGCTGGCTCATGTCCAGCTTCTCGTTCACCAAGACCCCCAAGTCCTTCTCCACAGAGCTGCTCTCAAGGAGATCTTCTCCCTATTTGTATAAATACCTGGGATTGTCCCGACCCAAGTGCAGCACCCTGCACTTGGCCTTACTGAACCTCATTAGGTTTTCATGGGCCCATTTCTCCAACCTGATCAGGTCCCTCTGGATGGCTTCCCTTCCTTCCAAAGTATTGATTGCACCGCTCTGCTTGGTGTCAGCCACAAACTTGCTGAGGGTGCACTTGATGTATGCATGCTTATTTAATTAGCGTACATATCAACAAATGCTTCCTTCCAATACACTGTAACTGTTCCTTTCACGGTACAGAGTCTGAAGGAACAAGAGCAAGACTGACAAAAGTATTTAGGCATTTAATGATGCAGTTCACCCACTGATGGAATTTTGAAAGTATGAAAGTCATATTCTGCATATACATGCCTGTAGGAAATGGTTACCAAAGAGACTACAGTATTTTTTACCATTTGCATGTGAAGCTTCAGGTATCTAAAACCTCCTGCAAATACACAATGCAAAAAAAGTTAGGAAATTTTAAGTGCCTAGTTTTTAATTTTGTTTTTGGAGTTAAACTGTTTTCAGTTTCAAGCCCAAAGTCAAAGTCATTTTGAGGAAATACTGGATGCAGTGTTGCACGCTGATTCAGGAGTAAATGACAGAACCATTAAGAGACAATGAAGAAGCAAGAAATACAATGATATAAAATATGACATAAAATACTATAAATGCTACACTGTCCATAAAACTTAAACTGAACCTTATAATTACATGATCACACTTTTTGTTTTTAATACTAAAAAACTGGATAATTCAATGTTCCTAAGTTGGATGGCCAACTTAGTAACATCATAAGATAACTTTAAAACAACTAAAAATTATAAAATTGGTAAATCAGTGAGATTATGAAATAATACTTTGATTTACAATTTATTCTGAGTGTGAAATGGAAATTAGTTATTAAGAAGTATTTTCAGTATAAGCACATCCAGTGTAAAACAGAATCTATAAAAATGCCAGTAACAGTGGCAATACATATTTATTCATGCATCGATACTTCTACAGTTTTCCCCTACATTATTTCATTCTAATCAAGTAAAATTTCAGCTATGTGGACAAAATATAACTGTATTCATCTGTCAGGAAACGTACTTCTAACATATTCAGCTATCACTAATGTATTACATTCTTCCTGAAATTATCTTTCAAGCTGGAGTGCTGCAGGCGCCTGTATTACTGATGGGAATTTTCCGTTTTCCAAGAAGGATAAAATTTTATTTTCACTTGAAATATTTTCAAGGCCTTAAAATGGCAAAGGATATGGAGAGACTTTTTAAAGTTATTGTTCAAGTTATTGTTCTTTGAGATGCTAATAAATGATACGTCAGCAAGGCCGCACACTGACAGTCCTTGGCCCTGACAGAAGAACTTAATTAATCCATCTAATTTATTGATCAATTTAGATGTAAAAACCCATCAGAGCTAAATTTAGCCTTTCAGTCACTCTGAGTTATGAAGCACAATTTATTACATAACTTCCCTGAGAGGGAAATTAAAAATATATATATATACTATCAGTCATCTAAGAAGTGCTACCAAGACTGGTAAATTGGTTTCTAAAAGCAACACTGGACACTGACATTTGCTGTAGTTTCTATTTCATGTCAATCTGTAATGGAAAAACAAATGGCTTGATTAATCTATTTTCTATAATTTCTAAATGATATAGGCAATAGGCAGTAGAACTTTTTTACCCCTGTTGTTTTCAGTTAGGAAGTTAAAAAACTTTCATAAAGAAGGAAAAAAACTTTGAATTATATAATGTTTTGTTATGCACAATGACAGAAATGCCTATGTTACTCTGGCACCCCCCAAAAAATCTCAGGAGAAACAGTGGTCTAACACATGGTCTAATATGCCTTGACACTTAAATCAGAGTTCATAGCTTAAAACAATTTGAATCCAACCAGTATTATGTGCAGATGAGTCAAATGAATTGTTAGGTCATGGCTTTTTAGTGAAAATAAGGCATTTTCAAAAGACATTTCCAAAGATATATTCAAAAGATATAGCGAACATTTATCTATGATTCAGTTCAGAAATCTGTTCCACCAGAATATCTTAAACTATCATAAGCAATCTTAATTATATATGAGTATGTAATGTATATACACACTATACATATATACATTCTTATGTATTAGGTTAGACGACCAGAGAGCACTGCAGGCCTTTTTAATTTTTTTGTTTGTTTACCTTGTTTGCATGCTTGTTTTTGTTTTAAATAATAGCAACACTTAAATTTTTGCATGTCCTCTAGCATGAACTTTGTCTTAGTTTCTTTATGTTTTTTCTGTGTTGAAATAGAATGATAGATCAACAGAATGATAGAATCAGTATCCTCAGATGAAAGGGATCCTCAACGACAGTTGAATCCAGCTCCTGGTTCCATACAGTACCACCCACACTATGTCTGAGAACTCTGACATGAGCTTCTTGAACTCAAACACCAGGGTCCATGCCACTGCCCTGGGCAGCCCGTTCCATGCTCACTGCGCTCTGGTGCAGCCCCTTTCCCTGACCCCCAGCTGCCCCTCCTCTGACACAGTTCCATGCTGTTCCCTCGGGCCCTGTTGCTGTCACACAGAGCAGAGCTCAGCGCTGCCCCTCCACACCCTGTGAGGAGCTACAGACCACCGTAAGGCCTCCCCCCAGCTCCTCTGCTCTGAATTGAACAAACCCAAGGACCTCAGCCACTCCTCACACATCTAGCCCTCTGCAGCCTTCACCATCTTCATCAACCCCTTTGAACTTCATGCTATTTATTTCCCGCACAGATATTCCCTTAAAGATTTCTAAATACTTTAAGCATGAATTTATCCCGTGTCAAGACATGACTTCAGCACTATTAATGATTCAACCCTATAACATACAGCTCATGGGGCTCCCACAGCAAGAATGTTGTTTTAAAGCACTTTGATATTACAGTCAGGCTCATTATAGAAGTTCAGAACTATATATACATTATTCCCTCTTTTATGTGAACCATCATATTTCCTTGATAACAGCAGACTAACCATCTTGAAGACTGTCAAAACTGTAATGTAGTATAGAAAAATCAATAAGTCAACCCAAAGTAAAAGACTGGTAGCACAGCACTTTCTAGCACTGAAGAAAATTCAAACCAACAAAATGTCTGATCTCATCAGAACTGTCTACAGCATTTAAGGTCTGTGAACATTGTTACACAGAACAATGTAGAATTACAAAAGGATCCACTGAAATTATGTATCAGAGAACTGTATTTATGTATGCATATATTTTCCCAGCATTTGCATTTAAAGCAGATGGGTTAGACATTACTTAATTCCTCCAAGCCAATTGAACGACAAAAGCCTGACAATCAAGAAAGGTTATTACTTACGGTGTCCACACATGAACAAGGTGATTTCTCTCATTTCAGAACATCAGACTACAGTCCTTTTATCTTTCATTTTATGTCATTTTCATTAAGGAGACTGAAGTAAGGGGGCAATTATGTTCACTTGATGAGGTAACAGAAGTTGGAGACAATCATGTGTGCAGACTGAGCTCAAGTTTGACTTCGTTTAAAATAAATTTAAAGCATCTTTAAGTTTTCAGAAGAAAAGATTTCCCTGCCTTACAATCACCTGCATTTGGAAAGCAGGCAGGGAAGTGGGAAGGGCGGGTGTACGTAATGTTTTAATTAAGTATATCATTTACATAAATGAAGATAAAGTAGAGAACTGAATCATAAGCTATTCTCTCTGGATTCTCTCTGGACTTACTTTCTTTTTCTTTTCTTTTTTTTTTTTTTTTTTTCATGTACCATCTCAAATAATCATCTGGATTTATTTAACATTTAAAATTACAAAGAAAAGCATTTTTCACTTTTCTTAATAACCACTCTTACACTGAACTTCATTTAAAGCAAGACAGGCAACACCTTTGATACATTACTTAGCACTCTTCAAATAACAAGTAAAGATCCCTTTGGCACTCTGAAGGTTGTAAAAGGATTTCCTCAGAACTAGAAAAGATGCATTTACATGACAGTAAGTAAAAGTGAGGGTAGTTTTCAAAGGCATACCTAAAAGAATAAGGTCACAAGATCTTTTTTTTTTTTTTGCTTCTATTTACATAATAAATTTACTTCTTGGTCTTGAGACTGGACAACTCTCTGCCTTGTTTCAGGCATTTTCCATCCTAGAACTGTTTCTGATGAAGCTAATAAGAAACTGTGTCTCCTTCTGAAAGGGCACGCACAACAGAGAGAGGGAAGTTTAACATCTGGGAAATGACAGGCCAGTCAGCCTCATCTCCATTCCTGGAAAGGTGATGGAACAACTTGATCTGGATACCTTCTCTAAGCAATTGAAAGAGGTTATATCAGGAGTAGTCAACACGGGCTCACCAAGGGGAAATCACACTTGATGAGCCTGGTAGCCTTTTATGATGTCATCACTGACTGGGTAGACTTGGGGAGAGCAGTGGATGTTCTGTGGCTTGATTTCAGCAAGGCGTTTGACACCATTTCCCATCATATCCTCACTATGAAACTTAGAAAGTGTGGGATAGATGACTGGATGGTGAGGTGAATCAAGAACTGGCTGGCTGGCAGAACTCAAAGGGTTGTCATCAGTGGAGCATAGTCTGGCTGGAGGCCTATAACTAGCAGTGTTCCCCAGAGTAGGTGCTGGGTCCAGCCTTGTTCAGTATCTTCAACAGCAATCTGGATCGAGGGACAGAGCCTACCCTCAGCAAATTTGCTGAAGATACAAAGCTGAGGGGAGTGGGAGTGGCTGACATAGAAGAGGGCTCTGCTGCCATTCAACAAGACCTGAACAGACTGGAGAGATGGGCAGAGAGGAACCTGATGAGATTTAACAAGACCAAGTGTAGAGTCTTGCACCTACGGAGGAATAACTACATGTACCAGTACAGGTTGGGGGATAACTTGCTGGAGAGGACCCCTGTGGAGAGGGATCTGAGTGTTCTGGTGAACAACAGGTTGACCTTGAGACAGCACTGTGCTTTTGTGGTCAAAAAGGTCAGTGGTATCCTGGGCTGAAATAAAATAGCATCATCAAGGGAGGTGATCCTCCCCCTCTACACTGCCCTGGTGAGGCCACATTAAGAATACTGTGTCCAGTTCTGGGCTCCCCAGTTCAATAAAGAGAGATTTCCTAGAATAAGTCCAGCAGAGGACCACAAATGTGATAAAGGGCCTAAGGCATCTCCCATATGAGGAAAGGCTGAGTAACCTAGGTCTGTTCAGCTTAGGGAAAAGAAGACTGAGAGGGGATCTGATTAATGTTTCTCTGAAGGGAGGTGGGAGGCAAATGGATGAGACCAGGCTCTTCTCACTGGCACGCATCAATAGGACAAGGAGTAATAGCCTAAAACTTGTACATAGGAAGTTCCATACAAATGCAAGGAAGAACTTATTTACAGTAAGGGTGATGGAGCACTGGAACAGCTTGCTCAGAGAGCTTGAGTATCTCCATAGGAAACTCCACAAAACCCATCTGGACATCTATCTGTGTGACCTACTGTAAGGTACCTACTTTGGCAGGGGAGGTGGACTCAGAGATCTCTTGAGGTCCCTTCCAACCCCTGCAATTCTGTGTGATGTGATTACATTCTGAAGGAGAGCCCTGCCAAGAGCACAGCCACAGGAGGAATGCCTCTATGGCTTTATGCAGTCAGATCTCAGCTATTTCTGGTGTACTTGAAGATTTCCTGGACCTGTATCAGCCTCCAGAACAGCCATGGCAGTGCCACTGCATAACACTGGTTTTTAGTTACAAGTAATCAACTACATGCTAATAGCTTAAATGCCCATGTCTGCAAAAGCTACTGGCATTGTAGGGGGAGAAAAATCTGGTGTAGAACATCAGATGCTGAAATTTAGGTATGTTTAATGTACGGCAAATGAGGATGTACACCTGAAACCAGTACAGGTGAATCTCCTAATCACGTATCTGTTCTAATACAGTTTTTTTTCTTCCCATTCTTTTCTTTATGTAGTTTTCTTCTTTGTCAAACCCTTAGCCTCCGAATATTGCCAAATACTTCTTCAAATGGAAGCATTTCTATAAGAAGTATCACAAAAAGCAGAACACGTCTGCAGAAGTCAGTCAGTAAAAACACATTCTGGATTGGTTAGTGAAACAAAATAAGAAAAGTAACAAGGTGTAGCTGCATGGAATGTCATTTAGCTGCTGAAGTTGTTTGAGACAGAAAAAAATTACACCTGTAACCTTATATATATATAATACTACAGTCAAAGTCTGCTAAAATACGGTCTTGGATTCTATGATAAGGGATGGATGAAAAAAAGATCTCAATCTTAGACTTCATATACATACAAACAATGAATACGATTTATCTCAGATAGAATTATTATGCTCTGAACTAGTCACTATGTTAATAAAAGTAAGCAGTAGATTAATGAAGTTCTAGAATTAAAACATATTATTCTGATAAATGCTCTGATGGTGTCTTAGAAAAAAGTACATAACATTTAAATTAGAATGTTTTATTCTTTGAGAACAATAGAGTGCTATTTTGCAGACAAGCATTTGTCAGAATAAAGTGTTCACAGAAACGCTAGGTGAGTGTCTTCTAGAATGCAATGATTCACAATTCTAATCACTTTTGATCTTTTCCTTAGTATAACAATGAAGAAAAAGGAGGACTCACAGAAAAATGAGCAAAGGGCAGGGAGAAATTAAGATCCCATTTTGCATTTAGAACTATTTGTGGATTTTATCTTCTCTAAACAACACTAATCACAATTATCTACTACCTACTATTATCATTAACATATTACAAACCAAAGTCAAAATATATGACTTTTATTTTTGCCAATCAACTTAGGAATATCTTCAGATATATGAGAAATCCTAGTACCCTGGCCATGCTTACCAAAATGAAAAGACTGAATAAGAAAAAATACTTCAAGATATTTAATTTAGATGGTCCAATAGAAATTCTTGATGTAGAGAAGGAAGCGATTTAAGATTTAAATGAAGAGCTTTCGAGAAGAATGGAAGTTGAACATCTCTTACAGAAAAAACTCTTAGTAATATTAAAAACTTTTTTTTCAAGTGACAAATAGTGTAGTAGATTGAATACTACGCTAAACTCCTCCCCACTTTAAAGAAAACGTAGTTATGGGAATACTGAAGATAAACAGATGCTTCCATTTATGATGGCAGACATCCACACCTACCTACACATCAAGATTAAAACAGTTATCCTTAGAGAATAGGGCTGAGAGTTATCAACAACACTGCAGAAAGTGATAAGACTTCTGCTGGGTACACAGAAATTTAAGAGGAAAGTAAAATGAAAAAAGGAAGTGGTGAAAAAAAGTTTGTTTTCTATATCATTTTTGGTATGTTTCAGTTACCACGATGGAATCTTCTCTCATAGGGCCTTACATAACATGCATACATATATAAATAAATGTGTCAGGATAAAATGCATATATATAATGCATATATATGGTATACATTTACATTAAAAGTATATAATATATACTTTTATAGTATATAAAGTATATAATATATACATATTTTCCTCAGTATTCGTTTACTCCTATTACACATTTCAGCATCTAAACTGCAATATTTCTAATAATTAGGTACAAATCTTTATTTAAAAAAAATTAGTGATTTTGTTTTTAAGAAAATATAGAATTCATTACTAGTCTATGGAGATAAATGAGAAAAAAAAATCAAAATAAAGTATGTAACTGCCTCTAATTTAGATAAAATGAAATTATAATTTCCACTTGTGTGTGTGTGAGCTAAAAGAAAAATAAAATGCAAAGAGAAAAAGTAAAAATACTTAGGTATCTGTAAATTACCCTTAAGATAGCAAGAAAAGTACTATAAACCCATCTCTAGATAAAATTATTCTGCAAGAAAAGTGATAATTCCATTATGTTTTCCTTTGACATGTGAAGTCCTTTTGAAGACAGATTTTATTTCATTAATATTAGACATAAGTTGCATGAAAGATTTTGCTCCACTGCTACCAACAAAAACAACTAATCAAAACATTTAGAATAGAGCTAACTCATAACTATGATTTGGGGGCCTCTGCTCTTGAGTCTTTCTGTAAACTCAATCTTGTCAAAGTCCAATACCCTCAGATTAGATTATTTTAGATACTCCACCTGTGAAGTGTATGAGGTTTCCTATCAAATTTACTTATTAGTAAATAAATATAAAAAACACATGTTAGATTAGAGAGACTATAAATTAATGAAAACATAAAATAACACAAAGAAGATTACCTGCTTTTATAGAATGAGAAATTATCTGAGTCCGTGCTATGTAAAACTGAAATAGAATATGCAAGTAAAATGAGTGAAAACACATCATATTCACTTTTTATACGGTGAAGGAAAACTAGCAACCTTCCTATAGCCTATTTTTCATTAAAATATGATGTAAGAACTTACAATGCCATGAGTTTGATATACGAGAGTATCAAACTTCGAAGTTTCTCCTTTTCAACTCAAGTATTAATTGAAATGACCAAGTCATAAAAAAAAAATTAAAAAAAAAAAAGTATTAGCAAGTATCTGAAATTGAATTTTAGCTCCAGAAATATTCATGTAGATACTTCTTAATTTGTTAAGCTATTCGAAACAAAAGGAACTAGGTTGCTAAGATGCATCTTCTGCACAGGTGTCTCACCAAGCATGTTTCTAATGTACTGCTGTCATTGCAGGTGATTACTGTAGATCATCATCACTAACATTTCTGAAAGGTTTCTGTTGAGAGCGCATGAATCAAAATGAATAGCAGAACTGCAAGTGATAATGTACATTTATTTGTCATTGAAGAGAGACACATTTTGTTTTCGTTCTTTACTGGCTGGTAGAAACACAACTTAAAAGGGGAGAAAATTATACATAAATAACTTAGTGAAAAATAGAATTCATCCTCAACATGCTCTTTATTTTTTTCCTTTGTTTTGTTAATGAATAAACCAAGATGTCAGACACACCAGCTAGCCTAGTGCAAAACTGCAAAGAAGGTTGCAATTCAGATTCTATCACTGAATTAGCATAATATAAGAGAGAATTATTGTTTGACAGGCATGCTCTCAACAATATGGTTTACATTAGATATTCCCCTGTCGATGCATCTGAATCCATAGCTGCCAGAATATTAATATCATCTGGATGGAACAGCAACAGTGACGGGATCCCAGAGCTCTGATTCTTGAATCAAGAGTCATCCATTACTCTAAACAGCCTTAGCTGAATTCAGAGAACAGAACTCTACAACAAAAGAGTGTACCACTGCACACTCCTGTACTCTTCACAATCTCACCCTCTAAATTCCTTTTATTTATAATAATATTCACCTCAAATAGAATTTATTTCTCTGCAGAAAATTTCTGTCAGCATAACTGCAGATACACAGTAATAGGATTAATTTTTTACTTTATGTATGTAGCACACTACAGTAACTCTAAGAAAGTATTTTTTCTGATTCTTATATCACAAGAGCACAGTAAAATCAAAGCAAAATTGGACAATACAATAACAAATGTTTCATTTGTTTCTAAAAAAAAAAATCACATCTATTTGAACAATGATCACATACCTTTCTTCCAACATTACTCCCTCATAATCAGAATATATTTAAAGTAATATTTAATAACTGAGCAAAAGTACTATTTTCCTCTTACTGATCTAGAGTCCTTAATCAGCAAATGTAGATGCTTGCATACAAGTAGTAGAACGGTTCCATTGTAAAATTTTTAATTTGAAATCACACTCAAAGTATCTTAAAGTCATGATTAAACAGAACATCATAAAATTGAGAACATGATAAAGTATGAGCAAGAAAAAAGCTTTAAATATGTTTTCTTTGGTCATGATAAAGCTATACTTAGACAATGATAGATTGGGCTTACGTCAAGCACATCTAAGTAGCAAAGACTATCATAATTACTTATCTGCCACATATCCAATTTTCAGTATTTCAGTGCTATAAGAACCAAAAGATAGTATAAGAACCAAAAGATAGCCTTTTAAAAATCATTTGGAAATCCCTTACTCCTTGCCCTCTTAGCTTACTCTGCCTCTTCCCCTCTCCCTCTCCCCAAGCCCTCAGCTAAAGGAGAATCCTGTTATTTCATTCACAGAAGAAAAATACTTCAGATGATTAAATATATAAATTGAAACTGATGCAAACCAGATCAGAAGGGGAGTTGAAATAATATTGAAGACAAACCATCAGAAAAACAATATATTGTCATGGAGAAGCTTACACTAACAGTTATGATCTTTCTTTTCATGCTGGGCTACATCAGAATACTGGAATGTATTATTCTAGGTTTGCACTCTTATTATCCTCTTTCTCATATTAAGGCAATTTATTTGTCCTGAAGGTAACGTATCACAGTTGGAATTGTGCATTCAGTTTCTATTGAGCCTTGCCCCACATTTCTGGAATTTTCTTCCGGTATTGTCCCATTTATGAAATGAGTAAAAGTTCCATTTCAAGAAAGAATGTTGGCTATGGAAGTTAAAAAGGACTGTCAGTAGAAAAGAAAGAAAACCAAAAAGGTTTATCAATAGGGAAGAAAGGAAAGGCAGAATAAAGACAAAAACAGAATGGCAGGACCTAGTGTTATACCAGGTCACTCTAGAAAAACAAAACATGGAAGAAATACTTATAAATTATCTCATATTCAGCATTAAGATGAATATAGACTGCCATTATAAAGTAGTGCAGGAGAATAAGGAAAACATATTTCCTGCACCAAAGACTATCGAATATGTAGAACTGAGTATTTCAATTAACAAATGAGCCTAAACATCACACAAAATTTTGAATTATCTACTGAGTGGCTTAACAATGGTTCTGGAAAAAGGTTTTGACATACAAACTAGAAATTGCTTTTATAAAACACAGACTCTCTAATCACTGAAAGAATATGAGGATGAACAGAGCTTTCTGGTTTGCTAGCTTGTTTTGTTTTTTGTTTTTTTTTTTATGACATATGGGTCTAGTATGAAAACCTATTTGAAGAGACTCCTTACCATAAGAGAAATTATATGGAGTTAATGAAATCCCAAGCTCGTGTGTTATATACACATTTGTACAAAGTACTGATCTGCTATCAGCCCACACACACCACTCATCACACAAGCTTTTCAGCAAGACAGTGATTAATCCAGTGTTCCTATTAGCATTGGACTGCTAACTTCTCTCTGACTCACTTTGGCAGGTGTGCATCTATTGCTGAAGGCAACTGTGATAAAGACAGGGAGATCTAGAAGGGATCATCAAAACAGCCAGGTGTGGGACTGAAATTGGAGATTTGCAATCTGTTACTTCAGTTTTGAAGAAAAACAAGTCCAAAGACGTGAGTCTGAACATGTGCACCAATTGTAGCTCTTGCAGTATGAGAAAGTAAACCACACAGAGTTCAGTGTTTTCATATACAGGCACTGTGAAGCTTCATTGTGGTCAACAGCACAAGGAGTGAGACTTCATGGTGCTCTGCCCCAGAAGCACCTCTCAAAAGCCCTCCTGTCTCAGCTTTGAGCAATTGAGTGCCCCTGGCACTTGGAAATGATCACTAGTGCTGGTGATGATTCTTTGCCACATAGATCTGTTCTTTAGATTGATGATGAAAACTTGAAGGAATTAACTGCTTTCTCGAGGATCCTCTTTACGCCTAGCTGTACAAACTGCATATCTAAGGAAAAATGGCTAAAAATTAATCTGGATGTGCAAACAAAAAACAGAAACACAGTAACTTTGAACATGAAGAATGAAATCATTTTAAGCAACAGATCATTCACTGATAAATCATGATGTATAAGCCATTCATATTGTTCTATTCTTATGAATACACAGAGAAGAGACTTCTGATGCACACGGAAGATGATATCTCTTTGAATTATTCAAACTGGACTTTTAAATGCAAAGACCACACACAGTTGCCTGAGCTGACTGCAGGAAGCACTGTTTAGTTACAAAGAAGACCAATGACATGAGCAACAGCTGGAATTTGCATAGGATATTAATCCTACAAATAGTAACATGCATCACACTGTTGTGTTTTCCTTGTAAGATACAGCAGACTGTTGGCAAAGCAGATACGGATGGTCACACCTCTTTTGCAAGCTCAAGCTGTGCCTCTCAAGCCATATTGCTGTTTCACAGTGAAAAATAAACCAATGTTATCAAGTGCTGTATGTACAGCAAAAGAAGGGAATGACAGCACCTTCTAATGGGATAAGAACACTAAGGAGCAATTGCAGGGAAAAAAGAAGAAAAATCAGCTCAACTCTTCTGATGACCAAAGACAGCTCAAGAAGAGTGCAATCTCTATTCTGCTCCTTCGGCTGCTAGTCCTTAAATGAAGGTGAGGAGGGGTGGATCCAGGCTTCACATCTTCCAGTCACTCAAGTGCATTCCTTGTGCCTGAGCTCCCTGGGTTAGCCATGCCTTCTCACCTGGTGCTCAATCATTGGTTCAGCATGTGGCCTGGTAATTCCACTGCAACTGTGCAAATACATTAATTATTGCTATTCTAGTTCTGAAATTTAAATTTTACATGAGAATATGCAATGATTTAGGACTATGTTTGCTTAGATATCTGAGGCAGTGCCATTGGGATTTAGAAATGCTAATTCAGAAGCTACAAACATCAGAAGACCAAAAGATGTGAAAGCCAAGTATGTACACACAATATAGAGTTTGCATTCATACACAAAATAAAGTCCATCAAGTTCATGTGAAAAAAATGTCAGAATTAGAAAGACTCACAGTCAAAATACATTGTTGGTATACCATTACAGCCTTACAGTCCTTAGGACTTAATGAGAACTTATGTTCAACAGCAACTGTTTTTACTCTCATACAAATAAATTCTAATTAAATCAAGTCTTTTTAATTACTGGTAATTTAAATATCTATAAATTGTAATCTAACAAACTTTTTAAATAGCAATAGATTAATTATTTTCTATTCTTTCTTTTTTTTGTTTTTGTTTTTGTTTTTTATTATACATGTAAGGAGGATGAGTGTGCAAACTTTTTCTTTCTTTCTTTGTCTCTCTCTCTTCCTCTTTTACTTTCTTTTCTGTCTTTGCCCGAAGACAAAGAAATAATCAGGAGCACTGGATGGATAGACTTCTATTTAGAACTATCAAATAAGAGCCACTAGCACTTGCTTGAAGGCATGAAAGACACCTTTGGGATTAACACTTTGTAAAATTCTTTTGGCTTAATAGACAAATGGCTGTTTATATATATATAATATGTAAGTTCCTATTCCTAGACGCATAAATACTCTTACTCAAAGAAAAGGTACATGCTTTGTCATTACATATCTATCAGCACATTTACAAAGCAAGTAGCTATTTTAAAAAGCAGGAAAGAAGAAATGCTGTATTTGAGGCTTGCAGATGCTGCTCAAGTCTGAGGTTAGAGTTCAGGCATAGTGACTCAATGCTTTTGCTCCCAAAATATCTTATTATTTCATCCACATATTCATTGCTTGTTCTAGTTTTGGCATTAAAACTTATTTTCACTGTTCTCTGCACCATAATAAAGCACAAATGGAAAGAAAAAAAAGTGGAAATTATCCATTTTAATCAAAATGTTATCCTGGACCTCAACTACCTGAAGTCAAATGAGCTGGAAAGAAACTGACCTGGAAAACTGTGCAGAGGAAAAAAAAACTGGGGGTGTTGGTTGATGTTCGACTGAACACGAGCCAAAAGCATGCCCAGGTGGCCTAGAAGGTCAATGGCACCCTGACTTGTATCAGAAATAGTGTAGTCAGCAGTAGCAGGGATACAGTCATACTGTAGTCAGGCCTGGTTAGGCCACATCTTGAGTAGCGTTCAGTTCTGGGTGCCTCACTCCAAGAAAGACATTGAGGCCCTGAAGAAAGTCCAGAGAATGGTAACAAAGCTGGAGTCTGAAGCACAGGTCTTACGAGGAGCAACTGAGAGAACTGGGATTGCCTAGTCTGGAGAAGAGGAGGCCCAAGGGAGACATTATTTCTCTATATAACTGTCTGAAAGGAGGTGACAGTCAGTTTCTTTTCCCACATAACTAATAATAGGATGAGAGGAAATAGCCTCAAGTTACAGCAGGGGAGGATCAGGTTAGATATCAGGAAAAGCTACTCCTCTGAAAGAGTGGTCAGGCACAGGAATAGGCTTTCCAGGGAGCTGGTTGAGTCACTGTCCCTGAAAGTATTCAAGGAACTTGTAGATGTGGTATTAAAGAACATGTTTTAGTGGGCAACACTAGTGGTAGGTAGATGGTTGGACGAGATGATCTTAGAAATCTTTTCCAACCTTAATGGTTTCACGATTCTATGAAAAGGAAGAGAAAAACATGACAACTTTAATTTGGCTGTGATAGAGAGACAGAAGTAGATAGCAAGGAAGAGGATGAGCCCAAGTCAGTTGCATTTGGAAATATGTTGGAATGGAAGGATGAAGATGAAAACAGAGAGAGATTAAAACAAAACTAGTAAAAAATAAAACAGAAAAATGCAGACTTGTTTTAAGCATAATGTTTCTAATCAGGACTTCAATTTCCAGAAGTCTGTAAGATCTTTGCAAAAATGCTAGAGGCCCATTGATGTATGTTGAGTACACATTTTCAAGATTCACAGACTGAATTGTGAAAATAAAAAATAAAGATACATTACAAATAGAAACATGTAAATAAAAAAAAAAAAGAAGAAGAAGAAGAACTATTTTGTCTCATCTGTGGAAACTCTTCCATGTATTTTGGGCAGGGGAGACAAAGCAATGTTATACTTAATCTACCTTTTTAAAAACTAACATAAGGAATCTAGGGATTAAGCTATCTTGGAAGAAATCTGTGAATATATATATTTTTTTTAACACTGTTAAGTTTTATCTCCACCCTAAAACTGTCAGAGTGTGCTTTTCTGCGATGGTTAACAGTTTATAAATCCCGAAACAAAAGAAGGACCATTAATATGTCAACATATACATAAATCTACCTACTGGACTTTTCTCTAATAATTTCTAATTGTACTGGAAAATATTTTTAGGAGAAAAAATATTCCCTGTGGTTAGTTTCCATTGTCTTTATTAAAAAAGAGAATCCATCACAATAATTCTTCCAGTGGTTAAATACTCATGTAATATAAAAGTTATTTGCTCATACCTAATCTGTTTTTATACCTTCACTTTCAGCCATGTTCAGACTTTCAGTATTCAGGATTCTCAATACTATATTATGGATATTTGTATTAGCAAATGCTAGGCTATATTAGAAAGAATGATGCTTTTAAACATTCATTTTCATAAATTCATTTGATATTCACTGCAGTAACAGCAGTCGGAAGACATTTGTTTTATATTAATGTGGATGTCACATCCATTTTCAAATAAACTTTGTTCCAATCTAGTATTATTATGCTTTTAAAATTAGGTGCCACTGAATACTTCAATGAAGATTTATGACACAGACGTGTCACATAAGCAAATCATTGTCTGATTATTAGTTAAAAATGTTAACACTGGGCTGTACAAACCCTCTCAAAATTTGCCATCAGAAAGGTTTAACTGATCAAATTCTGGAATAATTTTCTAAAATAAAAAAACACTATAGGCAATCCACAGCACTGAAAATTCCACTTGAATGCTAAGCTTCTGCTTAACAAATCTGTAAATCTACAAAACTTACATATAGAACTATCAGCCTGTCAGCTTTGAAATCCTAAAGTGCAACACAACATCTGCCCTTTCCTCTGAGACAGTAATGAACACCAAAGATCCCTCCTCTCGATAATCACATCCACTTTATAAAGAAGCTACTGCTTTGCCACACACACATTTTCTTAATACAACAAAAGAAGCAACTGACCAAAACCTCAATTTGTTTAAAACAAAATGTTAATGAAAATGAAAGAATGAAGATAATTAAAACTCTTGTTTTAAATAACATTGAAAAGTGATGACAGATTGTTGAGATGTGTTTTTGGAGACTTTTCAGTCTTGAAATTTCTCCCAGTACTTCTTCCACATATTTTTTTGAAACTTTATCACTTAAAAAAAAAAAAGAAAAATTAAATACTAAGAGAATAAAAGGCTTTCTTTTTTTTTAATTATCAGCTCTTCAGAATGATTTAAATGTCAATGTCATGCACGTTTTAACTAAATCTTCCACTGTTATAGAGTCACTGAAGTAGAAATAAAGTTGTAATATAAATGATGAAAAAAATAAATGCCCTCTACCAGCTGTTTCAATGATTCACTGATTACAGTTTTGTGTTTTGTTTTTTTTTTTTTTAAGAACACAACAGAATTTCATGCCAGACTGCTCAGGTTAACTAGTTTCTCTGAAGAGTCAGAGAATAACCAGAGTGACAACATTTAGCAGGATGACTTATCTCTTCACCACAGTAATCATTAGGCTGAACAAACATACAAATCTTATGCATGATGAAGACTGATAAGAAGTGACAATACTTACAAAAAGGACCAATTATGTCAATGGAACAAGCTGTACAGTAGTATAAAGCATAATGTACTTTGGTGACCGGAACGATTACTCAAATTAGAGTATTGAAGGTAGTGGAAGGAATGGAGTAACAACAACAAAAGCTTTCTCAAATTTCATTGAATAAGTAAATGTTTACAGCGGTGAGGTTATGAGGTAATGCATCTGACTTCATGGAAGATTTCCAAATATCGGGACATCACCATTGAGCAGGAAAGCTCCTACAACAGGCTGAAACCACATCATTGAACAGCCTCCAGAAAGCCCTATATAGAATCAAAGAATGGCTTAAGTTAGAGGAGAGCTTAAAGATCATCCAGTCCTAAGCTGCCCCTCACCAGCTCAGGCTGCCCAGGGCCCCATCCAACCTGGCCTTTTCCCCTCTTTTAGTTTAAAGCCATTCCCCCTTGCCCTTACAATATCAGACGAAGTAAAAAGTCGATCCCCATCCTGCTTGAAAGCTCCCTGCAAGTACTGGAAGGCTGCAGTAAGGTCTCCTCAGTCTTCTCCTTCTCCAATCTAAACAAGCCCAACTCTGTGAACTTGTCTTCATAGGATAGATGTTCCAGCCCTCCGATCATCTTTATTACCTCTTTTTATTACAATATACTGTGGAAGTTTTTGATTGACTAAACATCTCTATCTTTGAGAGAACATTTTTCTTTTTGTTGAATTACAGCTATCCATGGAAATATGTGGGATTAAACAAAGATTTTTCTAAGTAAGTAACTTACCTCCGTGTGAAGAGAATCTATTTTATTCTTCCAGTACTTAGGATCATCTATAATTACAGAATTAGATTTAATGCAGTTGGTATGCCTGAAGTTGTTGAAAACCAACGAACTTCATAAATATCTAATACCTAAGTTGCATAACTTTACCATTAATTTTCCATTATTTTAGCTATTGTACACTGCCATTCAGAATTTTCATAAACAATCCATGAGCTGGTGGAACAATAAAATATAGAATTGAACAGAGTCCTGGTTCCAGCTGGGCCAGAGTGGATTTTTTTTCTTCATAGTATCTGGTATGATGCTATTTTGGCACAAAGAGAAAGACAGTGTTGATAATGCACCAAAGTTTCAGTTGTTGAGCAGCACTGTACAGAGCCAATTACCTTTCAGTTTTTCTATTTCTGGCACTGTCCTGCCAGTGAGGGGGGCTGAGGAGGCACAAGGAACTGGGAGGGGACAGAACCAGGACAGTTGACCTAAACTGGCCAAAGGAATGTTCCATACCATATGACATCATGTGAAAAGAACTTGAAAATCTGTAGGTAGGTGGCTGGAGCGGAGAAGCTGCTGCATAGGGACTGGTTGGACATCAGTTGGCAAGTAGTGAGTAACTGCATTGTGTATCACTTTTTTTATATGTATTATTATCATTACTAGTTTTTGGCTTTTGTTTTGTTTTGTTTTGTTTTGCCTCTTCCTTCTTTGCCTTTTCTGCTTTTATTTTAAACCATGAGCTCTACATTGTTTTTTTGTTTGTTTTTTTTTCCCCTGATTTTCTTCCCCATCCTACTGGGAGGGGAAAGTGAGCAAATGACTGTGTGATGCTGAGCTACTTGTCGGACTAAACCACAACAAACAGGCAAAATAATTTTGCTTCCCTTAGGAATATTGATGATTTAAAGTTTCTCTTAATGACAAAGCATGATGAATGATAAATAAGATGATCTGTCCCATGATCATGGCAGATTACTGTTAATCCACCAGAAAAACCTGTTTCAATATAAATGCATGCTGTCTGCAAGATCTAGGGTTTTCAGTCACAATTGATTTCCTTTTAAAGGTGAATCAAATTAAAAATTAGAGGCTTTGATTTCTTCTTATTTTTTTATTTTTAACAAGTACAAAGCAGTACATGGGGAAAGCTTCTTCACAGAGTGCAGATCTTAAGCTAAGGTGATAAGAGATGGGAACTTAAAGGATCTGGACAGGATACATCCCAAAGGATTTTTAAAACCTAGCTAATTTCTGCAAAATGAAAAATAGTAACAAATTAAAATAGTATTTAGTTCTTGCAAAATATTGAAAGGACACAAAGTTTACTAATAGGCAAGATAATAAACAGTGTAAACTTATACAGAAATTGAAGGCAAATGCTTTCTTGCTGCAATTTATTTTTATGAGAAGAGAATCTAGCTAATATGCACATGTATTTCAGATCACTAGCGGATCTCTAAATTACATAGTTTCCATTGAATCTACTGAAGCATGATAGACAAGGAACAGAGCAAACAGATCGCTGTCTTTTTGCCATTTCTGTGAAGAAGATTCTAGTCAATTCCATGTATGTTTGTTGGGTTTTTTACCCCAAAGCAAAATAAAACAACAAAAAATGCAACGTTAAGCTAGCATATTCAGATTTCACTCTTTTTGAAGGTAATCTTAATGCTAAAGTAAACTGTAGATATCGAATGAAAAGATGTTTGCATAGTTTGCTTAAGGAACGAAGTACTGTTTGAGGAAAAATACTTATCTGACACATTCTGTAGTATCTTACAAGGATGTAATTGAGGCCGCATAAGCTTCACTTAAACTCATAAACACAGTGTTACAATCTGAAAGACTTCTGCTTATATATCAATAATCAATAATGGTACTATCATTTAGTCAGAATAAGTGAAGAAGTTTCAGCACATACAAATGAAACGAGGTTAGATGTCAAACCTTGATGCATTTGTTAGAGGCAGTGTATGACTGGCTTCCTAACTGACAGATCCCATAGCAATATGGAAAAAATGAAGGAAAAGATCAAATGTTGGAATCTAAGTATATTTTCTCATTGCATTATGCTTTGCTTTCTCAGAAAGTTCCACTTGATAAAAAACAACTTCCTCTTTTGAGGGAATCAGTAAATTATAAAAATGCTGAGTGGTTTCTGTTGCAAGGTGAGATACCTAGAAATATTTCTTTAGTGTATTTGCACCTTATATTTTTAGCTCTGCAGAAGCTGCTCTACTTCCAATTAGTTGTTTTATTGTTAGTAGTAGGGGTAGAGTTATTTTTTCCTAAAATGCATTTTCAAGATCTCAGTGTTGGGGAAAAAAAAAAAAGTTAGGGGTGTGTTGGAAGGGGAAACCGTAGTTCTGTTTAGAATTTCCTACTTAACTTTCAAGAAGTCTGGAAAATGAGGAGCACATTCTGGAGTGGTTAGCACTGTTAAAAGAAATAGAGAAGCTTTGGGCTTTTTACTCTTCTGACAGGTGAACAAGGATAAACAAGGGAAATCTGGGACATGGGAGTAATGAAACTTCCTTTGGAGAAGAATATATATCAAAACAAATATGAATGTGTTTTGCATTTATCAGACAGTACTGGGTTATTTTAGAGAACAATAGGTGATGAAATCAGATGTAACCTACCAACTAAATACTGAGAATGTCTAATTAAATGTAAAATGTGAATCAACAAAAGAATATGACCAGTAGTACAAATCCAGAGGGCAAAATATGTGATTATGACGAATCAGATAATATATATCAGCAATTAGCCCTCCTACCAACTTACTACACTGGTCCCACAGTGTTTAGCATGAGTTACATTGATAGGTACTTACAGAGACCAAGAAGCCTGTAATGACACTGCCTTTTTGAAAACATTAACATAATTGCACTTATTTTCTCTGAAGAGCTATATTGCTATCACAGTTACAGAATCAGTTGAATACTGAATAGATTTTAATAAATTTCAGATGAAAGAACGTTTGTCTATGGTTTGGCCCCGTTTTGAGCACAAATTCTCAATGTAAGTTGTCACTGCATAAATAAGCTCCAAGCAACCACTGATTGGATCTAGGTTAACCAAAATGTCTGACTACTTAATACATTTGACTTTGTTTTAGTTCTGAACATATCTTTAGAGAACGAGCTGAAATACTGTTCATTTTGTATGCCTACATGACCAAGGAATAAGGTTCAATAGACCACAGTTAGGGGACTGGGTCAGGGATGGCTGAAAGGGAAATTCTAATCTGCTATGATTTCTATTCAGGCAACCAACATTGTGGGTTGATCCAGTGAATACGCCCTGAGGATTTGCCAGTTTTCTCATAACAAGGATTCAGAATTCAGCTTTGTCAGAAAGCTGAGAAAGTCAGAAGCTGAGAATTTTAGTCTAGCTAAGACACTTATTTCTTCCCAATCCTTTATCTTACAGTAAAGAGAAGGAAATATTCACATGAATATGCAGGGACTGTGTCACTTATATTTTCTATCAAGGTGTTCAATTATTTTATCCATTCTTTCTGAAAGAATCTATATACCTGATCCATAACAGCATATGAAAGTAAATACAACACTGTCAGAAAAAAAGGTGTGCAGTATTTCCAGTAATATGTAAATGATTGTAAAAGGGATTCTAGGTGAGAGTCCATCTCAACTAATTAAACTACAAATTGTGAATCTTAATTTTCTTCCAGATTTTCTAGTAAGAAAAAAAAAAGAGAGTCCCTTTCACAAAGAATCAATTATCTAATCACTGATTTTATAGCACTATTTTACATTTCACTGTAATTACATCAGTTGCAAGCTCATAATCTGTTCAAAGACCAAGGATTTGGGTAGGACTTAATCAGCAGCGCAGGTCTAGAATCACCTTCTTCGCATTCAAACTCTATCAACAGGTAATGGTACAAAATCAGCAGTTTTATAGAGGCACAAATTGTCTTGCAAAACCTAATGAGATAGGCAATACAGAAAATACCAGAAAAAAAAAAAAGGCTAAATTTACAAATTTCCATGTGACTGAATTTCTACAGAAAGTAGCTATTGGAAACAAAGGTTATTTCACTGTTTAGCAAAAGCAATTATTTGGCCCATTGGCTCTGTATACTTTAATTTATAGTTCACAACTAAAGAACATAAATTTTTCTTCCTTCACAAGCTGCCTTAATTTAATATTTTCCCTTTTTTTATGTCTAAGTAAAATGGCTTGCTAATTATTAGTAATAGAAAAAATAATTATATGTTTGCAGCTGCTTCAATGAATAAATTGTGATCATTGAGCCTTCTATGACAACACAGTGGTCACTGAATTCTATAAACATTAAGTAATATCATGCACTCTTAAACACATGATTGTAATTCTTATTGAACAAGTAAAGGGAAGTGTTGACTGGATAATCTTATTTTCTTATAGTCTATACCTTATATTTACCGATGAAGGAAAGCTCACTTTCCTTATGCTTAGTAACATGAATTGTAAACATTTATTGTAGTCCTTAAGGACAGTGGATTTATATCAACTGCAGATGCATTCTATCCTTTTTTAAAGACTGATTTAGAATGTAGTAACTAGAAGAATTTAGAAAATTCAGTAATACAACTTAATGATTTGAATATATACCATGAGAAAAGAGCAATGAAAACATTTTAAAAAATTGAAATAGTGATAGATATTTATAGACTTTTTTATCTCAACTATTATGTAGTTCAGATAATGGGCAACATTTTAAGAATTTAACTTTTCTGTCAAAAGTTTTCCTTCAAACTGCCAGATTTGAAGAAAACAGTTTCTTTTGTTCCCTACAATCTCCTCCCTTCTAAAAGGCTTTCTAAATGAGGAAGCCTATTCTGTTCCCATTCTAAAAAGTGGCGAAAAAGAATCGACGTGATGTCCTCTATTACCACCTTGGAAATAGTACTTCAGTAAGTTACTTTAAAGTGTGCTTGGATAATGCAAAGGAGAAAATATCACACACACGAAAAGTGGATAGACCTTGGTTTAATAAGAAGCAAAACCTTAGTTAAATGTTTAAAGGCTGGGAAATATTCTGCTGTGCTAAGAACAAGGTCTTCAGACTTTGGCTGCAGTCAAATTACAGCTATACATAGTAAGCAGTTTAATATTCATACAGGATGTGTTTTTTGATCTTTATCATAGAAAAGCCCTAAAATCAAAACATTTAGAGTATGTGCCTATTCAACCTGGCAATTCTGCTTTAGCAGCTCTTTCTCCTTTTCCTGTGACCTCTTTGCTTTCTTCAGAATGGGAAAAATGCAGGAAATGGCAAACCCGATCTCTAGAAAAACTTCACCGTATTGAAAGCATAGTTAGTGTTGGTGACAGATAATTCACATAGCAGGCTGGAAAGGCATGACTTATGTCAAGCTGGATGGGATACGTCTTCGAAGGTTACTTCTTCAGTGTAACATATTATTAAACTTCTACATTTTCATGACATACGTTCAATTACTTTAGCTGTTTTCTGTGAGACACTTTCCACATTAAGCACATACTCAACTACACTTTTCATGAACTGTCATCTCAGAGAAAATACTGAAAAGTAGTGTTCTAAGTGTAATGTTCTGAATATAAAACTCCATTGTTAGATTTTGAAACAGATCCTGTGTGCTGTTTTGATGTGACAAAAAGGAGTACACATACATACATATACACCTCACTGAAAGAAAAAATCTCACAGTCAGAAGACAGGGAAGAGAGACTTTAGAAAATAAATAACTAACATGAGTCAAGAAGTAATGAAAAATGAACACAAAACTACTCATATTATCAGTGAATTTAACCCATTCAGTTATTCCAATTCATGCTGAACAGGGCATTGTTGCCACCTAGATGAATTCACTAAATGATTACAAAGAGTGTAAGTAATTCCGAATTTTCTTGGAAGAAGAAAAGACTTAGTTTACAGCCTTCTGCTAGTCCAGAAACAAATGAAATGGAAAATATTACTTTTTTTCTCCACATCTTTTTCTAATGTCATTCTTTCATGCTTCTTCCTCTACTAGTTTCTTTTTCCTTGTTGATTTGATAACTTTCCCAAAGAACTGTGTTATTTGTTTCATCAAGATCACTGATTATTCAAGAATATTTTCTTTCGGTATTTTATAACCTGCTTCATTCAGTTATTTACAAAATTACATGGACAGCATACCATTTTTAAAGAAAATTATGTTCTCTTTTTCCGAAATAAAAAGTGGATTTTGTCCATTTTCAAAGGATGTGTGCATACTGCATTAGGAACTAATTGCTCATACCAGCATTGTAGACAATACATATCAAGTAGATATGTAGACAATATCAAGTAGATACTGATACAATAAAAAATATCTGTGATGGGGAAAGCCTTTTTTCTTCCAAAAATATCTGTCACCATAGGCCTGTCATTCCTTTATCTTTATTATCGAGAACAAAGTAGAAATATAAGAAAAAAAAAAATCTACACAAATATGGATACTAGTGATAGATAAAGAGTAAAATTCATGCAGAAGTTGGTAATTCTAAAATGAGTCACAGGTCTAAGACCCCTACTTCCTCTTAATTTACAATGCAATGTGTCGCAAATATTAAGACAGATAAAGCAAACACACAGCAAACAACCTTTTTTTTTTTTTTTTTTTTTTCCCCAGGCAGTATGTTACGAGTCTCTTTTTAGTCTCTTTTCAGAACTGCAATGACTGAAATCTTTACAGCATTTTTGCATAAAATAGTGTGATAAAAAATATATAGAAGTCATCTTTCTTCTTTGATCAGTATGGGAAGGAAAGGAAAGGAGAATAGAGAGACATTTCATCATTTCATCAAATTAAATAAAACCAAAGCGACAGTGGTGGCTTATTTTATGACTTTTGAAAAAGTCAGCAAAGTTACATCGATTAAACTCTAAAACACAAAATGCAAAACCACCACATCTACACATTAGATAATGCTGAATTTCATCTCACTGACATCCCATTGAATAGGAACACTGACCTGCTTTATTAGTTTGATCAACATTTATTGTATAAGTACTGATTTTAAGGTTGAGGCTGGACAACAGAAATGAAGCTAGTTTATCCTGACCGCTGCCCCATCACTTCTGTGGGACACTTCTAGGGGAAAAGGAGTGCGCTCAAAAGAAGTAATTTCTGAGTGCAGTTGCACACCATAAACTACGAAGACAGTCTGCACTGGCTCTACTGATACCATGGTGACTGACTGACGCTCTACTGACACCAGGAGTGTCTTGTGAGTAGCAGGGGAAAACTAACAGTCTCAGAGGTGTCAAAGATAAGGTAAATCATATGATTTTCCTAGGAACCCAGAAGAGACTACGAAGTTTTTGTGTCCCGATGATTAGTACCTTCCACAGTGTTTTTGGCCTCCACACTTCAGAGAAAAGATGGCCATTTCAAAATGTTGTAATTCATGACTCCACCATCTATCATTGTTAGTAGGGTAAGAACTTCCTTCATCAAGTAGACATTCCTAACTGTTAAGAAGTGGTCCCACTGGTATAAGACGCCTTTCTCAAACAAGGGCACTGGGAGAAGTGGTATAATCTGATTACTCTGGAAGAATCTTTTGAAACCAGGAGCTGCAACGGAAACTATGCATGGAAAAGAACTTGATCAAATTATTGATACATAATATAGTAGTAAACATAGTGGTCTGGACTGGAAGATCATGAGAAAAACAATATGAACAGGAAAACCCTTTGCAAGCACCACTCTCATGGCCAGTTATACCCTTCAAACCGGAATCCAAGCGCAGTGATAAACCTCAGGTTGAATTTTCCTTGCAGTTTGCTGTATGAGCATAATATTATATGAGTGTAATAATATGCATGCAACTCTTATAAGAAAACATCTACCACCAGGATGTGTTAACAGGATCTCTCTTCCTCCTTTGGTTAGCACTCCTATTTTCCTAGCCAAAGCTGTATTTTTCCATGTATTTATCTGCTCCAAATCAGGCCTGTAAGCTGCATAGGAAAAGAGACAGGCACGAGGCAATGGTCTGCCTCACTCTAAAAGCAAGGAAATCTCTTTCTCTGAGTAAAAATGTTTCTGTCCAGATTTCAGAAAGGAAGCTGGAATGTTCATTCATAACAGTCATACTTCAGAAGAATACAGGCATTAGTGCATTTGATAAAAGATCCCTAGCTCCTTAGAGAAGCTTTTTTCAGTATGTTTATTTGCTGGAAACGGCCTTACTAAGACATCACTGGCCCAGGCTTATGTCCGAGGATAAATTTTTCTGTGAAATACGTAATCTGCAATTACAATATTTAAGTAAACTAGAAATACATTTCTCAATATTATTTTTCAGACATCCGGAAAGGGGAAAAAAATCTTTTGAGCATTATTACACGCATTTCACTGATACAGTGAAACCTATTAGGAAATTAAATATTCATAGCTTAACTCCCACATGCTCTTTGTGCCAAGAGAGTGAGAAAAAAATATATGTACATTACTGCCACAACAGTAGGCTTTTTTGAGCAGTGAGTCATGGATGAATGAAGAAGAAAATGTAAGATATCCAAAAATGGCAGCACATAATGAGCTAGGACAAGACCTCAAGCACTATTATCTTATTATCTTTCCATTATACATACAATGTCCTTACATATTTCCTAGTAGAAAATGAGTATAAATTCCCTTACAGTCTTAAGGTGACATACAGAAATAATCTAAATATTAATGTGTGCTACTGAAAAACTGACAGTTTGCTTAATTTTCACTCTTTGGACATGTATATGTTTGATCTTAGAGTGCATCAGTTTCATACCCTCTGTATAGAAATTCAGTACAGCATACATCATTTACATGTGTCTTCTCAGGTACTTAGCTGTGATAAATAACAACTCAAGCCAAACTTAATGCTCATAATATTAAATGAACAGTTTGTCACAAATAAAATGAAACGAATGACATTTTATAGTTCAGGCAGGACAGACTAACACAAGTAGGTATTTATTCACTCATACTGCCAGAAGTCCCTTCATCAAAAGGAAGCATTGCTGTTTTTTTTTCCCTCCAACCTTTTTACTTATTTCATTGCTCTTCTTCTACTTTTGCGATAGCCAGTAAAATAATATAAAATGGAACACGTTTTCCTTTAAAAATCATTTTGGCACAAGAAAATACACTTGTTAAATGCAGACTGTAAAGTGGCAATATATATTTATAAAGGGGTACGAAAACATTGTATTTATGCATCAACTGAAAAATAAGGAGCTCAGCATACCATGGTTATCCTTAAGTATGTAAATACATAACCACATCGTGGTGAAATTGCAGGCAATATCAGCATCTTTTGAAAAATACTGTATTTTCATCAGTGCTAGTAAAGACAGTAGAGAACATATTTTGGCAGTCATTCTTAATTATTGAAAGTATTATGAAATCTCCAAGTCTCTTTAAACACCAGAAATCTAACAACAGAAATCTAGCAATCTCTAATTTTTTGGTTTCACATTCTTGAAGGATTTTTCGGCACAAGGATTATGAACTGAAAATATCCAACTGATGAAAGCAAAGGAAAAGTAGTTTTAGTACTTTTTTAAAAAATCAAAATCCACCCACCCAACTAACAACAACAACAACAAAAACCCCACCCAAATGAACAGTAACAAAACAAACAAAAAAATGAAGCAAATTTGCAGGAAAAGTAGTCTTAAGTAGTTTAATGAATACATTCTGAAGAACTTCATTTAGCAGGCAAAAAATAAAAAAAATAAAAAAAAAATGCCAAGCTCTCCGGTACACCTATCAGTGCCTGTTACTCTTTTTTTTATTTCCTTTTTCTATATTGATTTTTATTACTTCTTTCTAGCATTGATAATATGGGGGTATTTTCAATGACTGAAATCAATTAAAAAAAAAAAAAAAAAGGGTTATCCATTTCACAGATGTCAATGAAGACAAATAATGAAAGAAAATTTATTTTACTTGAGGCCTTTTCACTGAGATAACTGCTACTCACTTTTACCTTAAGATGTCACAGTTGATTTGAAGGGCCTGACCTTCCATCCACTGAAGGGTACTACATTGATTTTCAACAGACTCTAGTTTAGCCACTAGGAAATGAGAAATTTTACTCACAAAGCAATATATTTAGCCATACAATTTCTATTTTTTTTCTAGAAGTATTTATTACTTCAGCAGCATTACTCGTGGTATTTATTACCTTTCTCTTCTCAACATTTTCACCTATCCTACAACCATCCTAAACCTTCACAAAAATATATGCTTAGTATCAGAAAGCATAATTTTCAGAATAAATTTGGCAAACTGAACTTTGTTTCCAAGGTTAATCTAAATGCCCTTCGAAATAATGAAAATAGTAACAAGACAGATTATAAGAATTTTTTGGAACCTTTGAAGTATCTTTGTATTTTATTGGGAGATTTTCCAACAAATTTCTCCATAGGAAAAAATATAAATACTTAAATATACATTACTTCTGAATATATAAAAAATAATATAGAAAAAAAAATAGAGAAAAATTGATAGCAGTCAAATATTCAGTCATCTGTAAGGATATTGCCACAGCAAGAAAACACCATCAGTATTCAGGTTTTTGTTTAGCAAATAGATTTTGCATACTTGTTCGTTTGTTTTCCTTTTTCTACTTACATATACTGCTACAATTAACCATACAAAAGTAACAAATCTGCTTCAGAAAAAAAATGTCAACAGTTAGTAAATGTTACCAATCTACCTTATTACACTGACTTACATATTCACATTCACGTACCAGATTAAGGTCAAGGGGGAAAACTTGTGAGTTCTGCACTTCTATGTGTTGTTTATGACTGCAGATCTCTTTCTCAGCAAAGGGAGGCAGGAAGGCAATAGTACACCAAAGGTAATCAATCCAGCTATGTGGGCCAGCACTGCTGTTGAATTTGCTGGGCAAAACATGGGAAAAAAACATGCCAAGGTGATCATATGGGAGTGGTAATTCTATGATGATCAGATATTAAAAATATTGCAATCAACACATGGTGCTTAAATAGGAAAAAAATCATTACTGTGATAAAGGTAAAACACCAAGAGAAACTCTTTCCACTGCCTCTAAGGAAAAGCCTTACAGACTTACATGAATTAATATAAGACAGGCAACTATTTACAGCTGTGAAGAATACTATTGCTCTGTTAAATAAAATTCTCAGTATTTAATATATCGAGGGAAAAATGACAGCAACTAAAACTCTATTGTTGCCAATTAGGGCAGGGATTACAAGATTAAATGTATTCACTCATCCATCCAGATGTGTCAGAATCCTGGAGATAACTTTCTTTATCTTTAATAGAATTTTTATTGAAGTAACTTATCCTCAGTACAAAAGGCTTGAAGAGCTCAACTCTGACTACAAAGAGATTATCCTGCAGACTCAATCTACTAGCAGTCAGTACATTTGTATCCACTTTATCTGGGACAGTTTAGGGCAATGTTATGTGGAGATTCCCCATTTCCTACTTTCTCTAGTTGTCCCCTACTTACTCAGAACAAGTATACACATGATGGTTCAGTTACTGAGTGTGCATTCTGCACAAAACGTGCATATATGACTTGTTTTCCTTCATGGAGTGTGATAGTGATTGCAGAATTGCATTTTACTGTGTGACCTTCAGTCATTTCCTGATTATGCAGTATGTTCATTAGGGCTAAGAATACACAGCAAAATTATAATACACACTTTCATATTGGCTACAAAATTAATTCATCTTCTTCTATACTTATGTTTATGTTATGGATCACAGTCACATAGATACAGTTACATGTAATAGAAGTATTTAAAAATACTTATTAAAATTAAAAATTATTAAAAATACAGGTGAACAACCAACAACTTAAAGATATTATGTAGGATTATAAGAAAGAAAGGGGAATATTTTCCAGTGGATCCAGACTGAGTGGTCTACCCAGAAAGAAAGGAGAGGAAAGAACTATGAGAAACAAAAATAAAAGCAATGAAAGGGAAAATAAAGGCAACAGAAAACAGAACTGAAGAAATAGCAAAACATAAATGAGATCAACGAATAACTTAAAAGGGAGCACAGTGTATATAAAAGAGGTGGTGATTTCAGTTAGGTTCCCAGCAGAGTTTGACCATTTGACGTACAACCAGAAGAAGAACTGAAGTAATGTAAAAATATTACTTGAAAGTATCTACAGCAATAGAAGTCTGGCAGAAAATATTTTTACCACAGTACTTTAGAAACCTGGGAATCTGATTACGATACAAAAATTCAAATCTATCCAAAAAGACTGTTTAATTACTAATCCAAATGCCATAACACAACTAAAAGCCCTGTGTAAAAGATACTAATGATTTTTAAAGACAAGAAGGGATAACCAGTGCATAGGCACTATGAAGCTTCCATACAGTAGTCTGGCTACAGTGTTGATGTAAAGTGTCCAGTAAGAAAAGTATGAGTATCCGAGTATACTCATATCATTTGAGTATACTCATATACATGAGTGTATGTAGTATAGTTTGTGATTTCACCATGTTTGAATCTTGTTGTATGGTCACAGGTTCCACCTGGGGGACCTCATCTACAAGGCCATTTGTTAAAATCACAATCTAGCGAGTAGCAAGCCATTCTTAGAATTTAAGATACTACGACAATCATTATTTTTATTTTTTAAACCGTGTTCAAGATGCTTCTCTGCTTCATCCAGAAAAGACTTCAGAGTTCACCTCCATTCTTTTCAAGTCAATAGCATTAAAAGAAGGTGAAAGATATAAAGCAGGAGATACTGACTTTACAAGTGGTAATGGTGTGCTCCTCCAAAATATGCCACTTCTGTGCTGTAAACAGTTTCTCCTGCCCCTTTAAAATCACAGCAGTGTTTCCACCAATTATATCAAAGCTTACACCAAGAGGTAGAAAAAACAAACTGAAATCTGAAAAAAATTAAATAAAATTAATACTTGAAACAGCAATGGGTGGGACTACACAGAACTGGTGAACCTACAAAGCTACCAGACTTCTCTGATAAGGAGCTTGAATGAAAAACCAACAACAGTGAACTCAATGGGACAAGAAAGACTGGTCAATAATGAAAACTTCTCATTTTTAAAAGATGTGCTAAACTAATCACATACGTACAGTACACCGAATTAATCATTCATTTGGTATTTGATCAGAGGCTAGTGTTTAAATAGGTAGGTTTCTTGTCTTCTTAAACATACTTGGAAGCTCACATGAAGTTCAAACTTTTTCACACCTGTAGGACAAATTACTTCAATTTTTGCACCTTTTTAATATTAAAGCTGGGAAAACACTTTGCCAGGTGACTTTTAACTGCTTACAAACTTTGGCAGAAAACATCTGCTTGTCGTCACCAGCCTCAAAATGATTCCAATTTATTTGCTTTGTAAATAATTAGCGATGTCATTTTTTTTTAGGAGTAAGAATACCAACTCTTACCTCCTGGCCATGTTCCAATTAATTATATTATTCCCCTTATCTTCTTTTTTCGGAGAATTTGTCCACTTATTAAGAAGTTCTTCAGGGAAATTAGCCTGAGAGCTTACAGTACACACTTAAAATTCTGCCATTAAACCAAAAATCATCCAATTGATGATTTATCCCATGTACTTTACATAGTTTTTTAAATGTAGAAATGTTGTTTGTTTGAACTGAACTTGAAGCTCGTTTTCAATATGTAAATTCTAAAGTATTTATTTCAGTTCCTTAAGCCATAGTAAACAACAAATAAAATTACTTTGGTGTTTTTTTAAATTAAAAATCATAATAATTATCTTTGAGAAGGATTCTACATCCATTTCGTTTTGGAATCTGTCATGCTTCCTGTATTCATATAGACCATCACAGCTAATCAAATACGAACCCTTTTAAAATCCACTACATCTATTTTCTTTCCAAAACTAAGATTGAAAACAGGGCTTTTAAGGTGAATTGCCTGTCTTTTGAAAATCGTTTTATCAACTGATGACAATGATTTGTTTCAGAAAGATATTTAAAATTTTTAGAATTTATATTTTAGTCTGTCATTTGAATTGAAAACATAAAATACTGCTTACCTATCACCCCAGATCCTCAAACATTACAGAACCTTTCCCTATTTGGAGGAAAATTAACTCTGCCTCGTGATTTCTGTAATATCCTTTTACCTTACCTCTCTTTTCATCTCCCCTCTGTGATTTTGAACAAATCCTATCTGCCTTAGTCTTGAAGACAACAACAAAAGTATGCGCTTTTTTTTTGTTTCAATATTGTAAAAGAAACTGTATGTCAGCAACTGTTTAGCTTATCATTTCAATCATTTTATGTAACATTTCTGAAAGGAACAACTAGATCTAAGATTTCAGTATGAAGTTGTTTGGTTGTTTTTGTTTTTTTTTTTTTGCTGTCTTCAAGGCTGTGATTTAAGTTTCAAAATTTTTATACAAAAAAGTCTTTTTCCTTTCAACATTGTGCAAATGGCCTTGAATTCTTCATTGCCAACATGATTGCAGGTAAAAACGAGTAATCAAGAATAATGAGAAGATAATTGTAAAATTGAAATTTTTTAATCAGCTGCTCTGATTATACAAAAAGAACCTTGTGGCCATTAGTCTAGAATTCTCTGCTTTGAAAGGAAATCACTTTCTCAACTTTGTTGGCCACTATGAAAGACTTCTGCTAGAAACTTTACAAAAAAATTTCATGCAAATTGTAACTCACACAATGTACTTCACAGTCAAATGGAAAGTTCCAACTATTCCATGGAAGATTAAGCAACTTTATTATACGACTTTAAATAATTACTAGAAGCTTTAAATGAAATGAGAATTATTTTTATGCACTATTTTTAGGATCTTAACCTCTCAAACCAATGCTTACAGAAGAACCCTGGAGAAAATTATTGATATTAAATACTAAAGGCTAATACTAATACTAATAGCTTTCTAAAGTATACAGTTGCCACTGCTGTAATTCACTGCTTGTCATTGATATGGCTTTGTAATATGCTCAATTTAAATCAGAAGATACAATGTTAGAAAGTAGGAGTTTTACTCGTATCCTAAAGAAATGAAAACAAAAATGGAAGCTCTTTGTAGTTTGCTAGCAGAGCTTGCCAGCCATGTTTACCGCTTATTGAGCTACCAGTGTTGCTGAACAGTAAGAAGACATACACATGCTATTCAAATTCCAAGACGGACCTTAACACATAAAAGAAAATCTTCAGCAGGGAAAAATTTATTTCCTTTCAGGAAGGATAGTCCTGTTGAAGTTAAACAGGGGTTAGCTTGGATGTTCAGGAGAAAAAGAAAAAGAAAAAAAAAAAGCATAAACATTATGCAGGATTTGGGATTATTCTAGAGATCTGTAACCTAAAGGAACGGAAAAAGATTCAAGAGCAAACCTATTAGTTTTAAATGATTTCTTCTACCACATTCAAAAGAACCATGAAGCTTTAATGCCTGCAGATATTTCACAGGAAAAAAAAAAATTAAAAGCAAGATAATATCCTTTTATTAATTAATATATCCTTCTATTAGATAATATCTTCCTATTAATTTAAAGCAAGATTCATATCCTTCTATTTCCTGCTTTTCCTTGTAAAGTTTAAAGCACCTAGAAAATCCTTCACCAAAAGACTACAAAAAGCCAGAAGAATTTGTATATCAATATGCCACCAAAGTTAACAAAGACTGCATTCTCGCATCACTCAGCTAAAGATTAGAAATTTTTCTATAATCATTACTTCTTTTATTTATTTATTTATTTCTCTGAAACCATATAGGATTTCTTTTCCTCCTGGAGTCAAAGCAAGAGGAATATATCACTACCTACTTTCCATAGCAATAGGGAACCCACATGGAAGCACTCAGAGTGCACTTCTCTTATTTCCAGCATTTTACAAATTCTTTTCTATTTGAATAGTATGCTTACAATTTAAATACTAGATGCACTAACTAGCCAGTCCCAAGATCTCTCTGGTTACTCATTTCAAGACAAACTGATTTTTATTGTTCCATTCCCTTCTGATTTTCCTATTCAAGAAGGGGTAACAGGAATAAAAGAAATTGCAGGGGCATCAACCACGCATACATGTAAATTCTCACTCTCTTCCGAAATATTTGTAAATGAAAACAATGTGGAATATGAAAATGTGTAAAGTCCAAGTCCATAATATTTGCTAGCAATTTTTAGGACAGAATTACAGATCAAGATTAACAACAAATATTAAAATATTTTCTTATAAACGAAGCAAAATGAACTGTCATAGTACAAAGCTTGAAAACATTCTCTCTGCAAAAATCACACATTGAGAAACCAAAAACCAGTATATTTGTAAAAACTACTGGTATATTAAGAGATATAAAAAAGAAAAAACAACCTTATTTGAACTCAACCTACTTGCACTAAAACTTGGAGTTTCAGCCGTATTTCAAACAGTTCTCGTTCATACCACTGAATGAGATCATATTATCATATATCATTTATTTGTTCCATTACTGTTTACAGAGTTGATCCAAATTCAATAATTTATTTACAATAATATTGCAGTGTGATAAGTTATGATGCTTTCTGTCCTTGCTGGAACAAAAAAAATGTACATAAATATGAACAATCATTTAATGTGATCCTAATCAACTGTTAGACAGTGTATCAGTTTTGCTTCATTTATACTCATTCTTGCTGACCTAAGCCAACACACAAATACCAAATAGGACAGAAAGAACAGTGCTTTTGACAGATGGACCTTCTGTTTAATAATTCAGTTTGTTTTTAAATATCAGGCAGGTTAACTCATGTAGAAGTTGCAACTTTAACATCCCACACAAAACATGCAGAGATTATCAAGGTAGTAACGATGAATACCAGTAATGTATTATAATCACAGGATGTTGGTAGGAACCTGCAGAGATCAAAAAGTCCATCCTCCTGCTAAATTAGGTTCCCTACAGCAGGTTAAGCAGGAAAGCATTCAGACAGGTTTTGAAAATCTCCAAAGAAAGAGACTCCGCTGCCTCTCTGAGAACCCTGTTCTAGTGCTTTATCACCTCTGAAATAAATAAGTTTTGCTTTGTTTTCATATGGAACTTCCCGTGTTCCAGTTTATGCCCACTGCCTCTCATCCCGCTTCTGGGCTCCACTGAAAAGAGCCTGGTCTCATCCATTTGACTCCAGTCTTTTAGGTACCTATACGCATCGATGAGATCCCCTCTCAGCCTTCTCTTCTCCAGGCTCAACAGTCCCAGTGCCCTCTGCTGGCCCTCATACAGGAGAAACTCTAAGCCCCTCATCATTTTTGTGGTCCTATGGTCACAAATATCGTATTTATTGTATTTCAAGTAATTCCAATTAAGCCATCAGAAAGGATGTGAATAAAAATGACTGTACAAGTGGCAGAATTTTTAAGCTTTTTTATTATTATTATTATTTTTATTTTAATCCTTTTTTGTTTGCTTTAGGTTGGAAATCTAGTAAAAATAATAGATTAATGAATCACCAAGGAAAAAACATTCAAACTCTTTCTGACTTGGAGAAAGACTTAAAGGACCTTGTTATTTTATTCTTTGCATTATTCATGTCAGTATCCACTGATGCCGCCGCTTATCAATGTGTACAGCAGTGATAATTTACCTGAACTTAAAATTGCAATCATTATTAATTGTGTTGTTGAGTAGATTTGTAAAAGAATTCATACACTAAAATTATATTTAGTCAACAATAAAGATGTCTGACTAAGAATAAATCACTATCCCTATATTGAGTCAGCAGTTTTATCACACTGAGGTAAAACTGCAAGTAAAAATTGTATAATGCAGCCATCAGTAATCTATGGCTCTGAAATGCTTTTTCAAAATGCATAATATTTTTTTTTTTCTAATTTTAGTACCTGCATCGTACCTCCTAGTGAAAACTCCGTATTTTGTCAGTAAAATTACTGATCGTAGATTGGTATTCTCTAAGGTAATTCATGCTTGCTTTACATTTTCATTATTCCTCAAGCTTCCTTTAATGACTGTGGTTACAGGCAGATTGTGAGTTTTTCAATATGGATGGTCTATTTTTTTCCTAAGTTAACTGAGTTTCACAACAGTTACATCTAATCGTGGAAAATATGTATTTATCGAATACCTGTACCTTTGTAGACCTTCACTGAAAATAAATGACAGCAAAAAGTCACATGGGTCAGCAACAAGAAATCCTCATCTGATAGCACTTGGCTAAAGCAGTATTACATGCTACATCACTGCAGGTTCACATCCAGAAATGAAGCTAGATCCTCATTTTAACTACACATATCCATAAGACAGAGTGTGGCTTTAGTTGAGCTTTTGCTAGCTCCTACACCTTATAGCAATAGTCAGTGATCAGAAAGAGAGAGTAAATGCTATACTACATCCCAGTTCATTCTCTCAAACTCCCAATCGTCTTGAAAGTGAAGGCTTGGCCACTTTCATTCTCTCTTCACTCTCTTCAAATCAATGGCTTGGGCATCTCAGATCAGCCTCTGAGGCAGGGAGAAAGAATGGCCAGAATTTTCTCCTGAAAATAATTCTCTAGCTAGTGAAGTAAAAGAGAAGAAACAGTATTAGAGACATGTTTGAAGAATGAAACATTTATGCCTGTCTGTATAGCAGGATTGCATATATTGATCCTTTTATCCTTGAACATCCTCAGGACATATTTGCATGAACACATTCACGGCTAATTTTGAATAATATATTGTCCAAGAGAAAGGAATTTTATTCCAAGGACACTGACTATCTTTCTTCTTCACAGAAATAAATTAGACAAACAATGTGTAATTGGGAAAAAAGAAAAAAAAAAATTGTAGGATGAAAACTAATGGCCAATTCTTACTATTGGTATCAAAATCAGAATTGTAGTCCAGATTTTGATCTACTGTCACAAATGTTTGTTACAATGTTGGTTCCTATCAACCTCAAGATGCCCCTTCAAACCAATTAATTAACTTCAGCAAGTTGGAGATAACAGATGGGGTCAAAAATCATCTGCAGCTCATCATAGCAATGATACTGATGTCAACATGAACTACACTGCTGGATGGAAATTCAGTCACAGAGCAAAGAAAACTAAGCACTCAGAGGATTTCTAACACTAAATAAGTATGATTTAAGACATATGACAAGAGAATGCATGGATCTGAGAGTCAATGAAACTCATGTCTTTTCAAAACAACGGTACACTAATCTTGGCCTTTCTTTTCTGTTTTATGAAGATATAATCATAGGCTCATACAGAAGACTGTGAGAGAGTATATAGAACACATTATAAAGGTCACTGGCAAACTAGTCTTGTTTTAGTTTAGGTCACAGATGTAATTCTAGAGTGGGATCAAAATATCAGCTTCTCCTTTATCAGCTCACAAATTAGGATGTAATAATAATGGAAAACGTATCACCACTCCAGCACAGCAAGCCTCAATATTGCAGTACGAAAATAGTATTTTATTGCATTTTTTTAGTTGTTCTCAAGGTAACATATATTTAGCTTTTAAATCCTACCATACAATAAAGTAGTTATAAAGCCTTCAGTTTCCGACTTCATAAAATGCTCAAGGGTGAATACAGTAGCTGTAAACATGTCTGCTCTGCAGCCTATTGGAATATTAAGAATCATAGCAGATTTTGATGCAATAGATATTGAAAAAGACATTTGGGGGAAAAAATAATACAGAAAAAGTACTGCTTAGAAACTTGATGCAGGTAGCCACATTCTTTTCAATTGCACTGAAAAGTTATCCTCCCACTAAATATCTCTGATAATCTGGCGTATTAGAGGTAACATAATAAACACAATGGAAATAGAAAATGACACAAGAATATGACAGCATATGTAATAAGACAACATTCTTGAAATACACAGCCTCTTTCAAACATATTGCATTATTAACATGCATAGTCAAAAAAAGAATCACATTCGTTTGCATGTGTATGCAGAATTTTATCTAACTCATCAATATTTCTTTTCATAATGGCAGCATCCCTGTAAGATAAGCATTGACTATGAATACATCATCCATGAAGGGCTTCTTTGCCACAGAAGAATGAATTTTTTGTTGCTGTTTTTTTTATTTTTTATTTTTTGAGTGAAGCATAACAAATTCTACTTATGCTTTCTATTTTTAAATGTCTTACTGCTCCTCTTTTAAAACTGCAATTTAATTCATTTAATAAAGAGTAGATTTCTTTTGCAGTGAAAGAAGTACAGTTATTTCAGGTAGGGTGTTCTACCAAGACCCTTCTGGCTACTTCTTCTTTGACCTTGGGAAGCCACAAATACTCTGAACAGGATTTCATTAATGATTTATTAATAAAGTTTGCTAATCCCCTTCCCACTAATTTCCTAATTATTTACTTAAAAAGCAAGTATCTTGACAAAATATCGAAGCTATAGTGTCTGTTTTTTGTAGTATTTCTAATTTAATGCATTTCAGACAGTCATATATTTGTTGCTCCATTCTTCTTTTTTTTACTACAAAGTCTCCTAGGTAATTTACTTTTATTTCCTTTGTGGATATATATAACTACCCATTTTGAGGAAAGATGATTGTGTTCAGAGTAAAAGATAGGGACTAGGTGAATATGATAAATACTGAAATACAGATCCTATAACTACCCAACATCCAAGAGGACTTTTTTTTTTAAGTTTTGACTGCCACATTCTAGTGGAGGACCATTTAAACATAAATGTCCATATATATACAGATGTATAAGAAGTTTAGTAGAAACCTAGATCTGAGCAACTTTACTTAGTGACATGTAGTTTAAATTTAAAAAAAAATAAATCTGATATATAGAACTAATCAGAAAATAAATACTCTCTATCCTTTTGTCCAGGGAGAAGATGTGAAACAAGACCAGACCTAGTACTGACCCCAGGCGAACACTGATCACTGCAGGCCAGGTAGTGTCTTTAATTCATAGTCAAAATAACAGAAGTTTCTTTTTTTTGAAATGGCATTTGCAAGAAGGCAGCATAGACTACAGAAGTTCATGTACCTAACATTTTTCTTGTGCAATTCCACATACTTCTAATCCACTTATGAGGATCTATGTTCAAGCATTAATAAACTGAAGGAAATGAGACTGTGAGGAAAGAGCAATGGATTATTCTCTTTTGATTCACCTTTTCCTGCTTTCCTCCACAACAGTGTCTTTATCACTTCATATTTTTAAAGACCATTACATCTTTAATAATTCCTTCAACATTGCTTTTAATAATTTATGGATGTTGTGTATTTCTGTTTTAAATCCAATGTGTTAAATTTGAATTTTAAATCCATAGAGAATAGTAATATCGAAAAACTTTCCTCATTACTTTAAATCACAAAGCATAGCACTTTAGTGAAAAGATTGTCTTCCTTCTTGTGTTTAAAATATAACAGAAGTTAGCTAAGGGAACCAGAAGTACCAACAAACTAGACTAGAATGATGTTGCTAGATGAATGTTTGATGATGGCAATATACGTAAGGTTTAAAAGGCCAAGAGTGCATGTCAAGACTCTACAATTTTACTAAAAAATATTTTGTAGAAGCCTAGAACACCTAGATTATTACTGTATTGGTTATTTGGCAAATCTGTTCTGATTTAAGAGTGTTGTACATCCAAAGTAACCACAAAAAGGCTTAGTCCTAGGCTTAGAGGTTGCATAAATGAATGACACAAAGCTCTATCCTTGACAAAAAAAGATGAAAAAGCAAACACTTTGTTATTTTTGTTGTTGCATCTAGACTTTTCGTTAATGGAAAATGCCACAATTCCTATGTCTCCAACTTTTAACTTTTCAGCTTTTAAACTCCTATTTAACTCTCTTGGAAATATGGATGCAATTTCTGCAACTCAGAGTATATTTAAATCCACTTCTGTTTCACAGAAAAATATATTAACTGTTTTGATCTGAAGAAGTGTATTTCTGAGATGTGCCAAACTCTGATCTTATAATTCCCATCATTTAACTGTTGACTCTTGCGTTCAAATAAACTGAGACGTACAAACATAAAAATGTATGAAGTAACATGTAAAAATACCATCTTAGTAGAGTATGTCAGGTCTTTGAAAATACTTTTTGTTACCATGCATCCTGGGATATAGTTTCAGAAATTGTTTAGTATGGTCTACCTATGAGTTTTCTTCTTCCTATTCCCAAACTTGAACAAGAATCCCCACCTGTCCCTAATTTATCCTTTTTTTCTCATCCTATCAGATTAGTCATCCTGTGTGACCCTCTACAAAATATCTAGTGGTAAAATAATGGTTTAGAAATATAAGTCCCCTTAATAGAAGTGCACATTAATTTTCCGTTCTCCATACTTCGGTACTTCTTTACTTACATATACTGCTCAGAAGTTTGTCAAATACTTCTGTCCAAATTGTATCTTTTAGTTATTCATTATCTCTATTAGTAAGTGCAAATGCACACCTCTACATTCATTGTAGTACGCTATTCAGTCTATGCACAATAGGAGTTAAACTTGATGGGTCCCTTCCACCTTGGGATATTTTGATTCTTCTTAAATACTAGTAAGTATGAATGTACACAAGTACTAACAGGAACACCAAATAAGAGAAAATACCAGCAGGTCATATGGGAAAGAGGATATACACTAAAAAAAGAGAAGAAAGTTTTACAACATTTCTTTCTTTTGGCATATGCCCTATAAGTCTTACTAATGACTAAACTTTCTCCGTTGCCTTCAACACATGTACATGAGAGCTACACTGAGCTTCCTGGATTCTCTCAGATCAACTGGAAAACAACTGCTTTGAACACTACTGCTTCTTAAGACACCTTAAGGTCTTGAAAGTCCTCTAAATCTCAAACATACACATGCTTATAGATGTTCCTCTCATACTAACATTTCTGGGAAGCTATTTATTTCAGACTTTTCCTAAAAATTCCTCTGCTTATAGGAGTATCACTGCAATTTTTATCTTTTCCTATCACATACTACTCCAAGTAAGGTTGTGAAAGGTGAAGGGAAATGCCTCAAATATCTAAGCAGAGACTTAATAAATTAAACCACATGAAACTCATATTTTTACTTAAAGCTTTTCAGAGAGCATTACTGGTCACTGTTCTCCTGAAACAGTTCCAAATCCCACAGGATTTTTTTTATGAATCTGAAGAACTCAACAGATAACAGGAATGAGCTATCAAAGAAAAAAATACTGAAAAGCAGAAAAATGTACATAGTACAGAATCTGCATAGATAAAAGTTTTATCAAAGTATGTTATTTGATATAACTATTGATATGACAGATGACATTTCTGAAACATCTGATTTTCAGCAACATCAGCGTTTTTTTTCAACTGCAATGCAAACACAGAATTATACATACATACATTTTAAAGAGTATTTCGCTGACTGAAGCTAATATTTATGGTGAAATATCAGTCTTCAATTTGTTTTATTTTTATTCTAAATACAATACAGAGCACACCTATGGGTTTTTTGGTTAAAATGATGACTGTTCCTCCTGCTGCTCCCCATACTACTGAAAATAATCTCTAAATGTACATGCTGTCTATATAAACTCATCAAAAAACATAAGCCCAAAATTCTTGAAGGAGATTTAATAAGCATGGCAATTCTTTTTATTCCTCAAGAACATTCGAAAGCATATTTTATTTATAGAATTTTATCTATGTTGACCTATAGAAAGAAATATCAAGAATAAAGATCAAACGGCTAGATGTTAGGGGGGAAAAAAATACATAAAAGCAGATGACAACATGTACAGGATTCGTGGACAGAATTTCCAGGACTAGCTGTTCTACTACAGCCAAAGAAGGTTTCAGAAAATGCTTCCTTTAATAGCTCCAGTCAGTGACTGTCTAATGTTTTAATTGCTTGTTGCTTTCACAAGAAGCATGTGTCCTTTGGTCTCCCCGAGACGGCTAACCATTCTCCTGTTTAGCTCTCCAATTCCTCTCAGCACTGCTGACTCCTGCCTGTGGAACTCCATAGCTCTCATCTCAGAGCTTCCTCATGCAAGAGCAGCTTCAGGACTGCCATTTAACAGTCAACCAGAGGGAATCATGGAATTTTAAAATCAGAATGGTATGGATTGGAACGGAACTCAAAAATCACCAAGTTCCAACCCCGCTGCCACAGGCAGTGTTGCAAAACACTAGATCAAGTACTAGATCAGGTTGCCCAGGATCACAACCAACCTGACCTTAAACACCTCCAGGGATGAGGCATCCACAATCTTTTTGGGCAGCCTGTTTCAGCAGCTCACAATCCCCTCAGTGAAAAACTTCCCCTTGACGTCCAATTTAAATCTCCCTTTAATTTAAAACCATTCACCCTTGTCCTATCACTAGCTACCCACATAAAAAGTTGATTTTCATTATGTTTATAAACTCCCTTTAAATAATGGAAGGCCACAATGAGGTCTCCCTATAGTCTTCACCCGACTGAATAAGCCCAGCTCCTTCATCCTGTCTTTATAGGAGAGGTGCCCCAGCCCTCTGATCATCTTCATGGACCTCCTCCAAATGCTCTCCAAAAGCTTAACATCTCCTCCTTCTGTCATATCAACCTCGCCATTCAACTTTGTGTCATCAGCAAAGTTGCTGAGAGTGCACTGGTATATAACACATTTATACTCATGAAAATCTTTCCATATTAAGGCTCTTTCATCATGGGAAAAAAAAAAAAAACATCACTGTTTAAGAGCAATACTTCAAATACAGAGGCTACACTCAACACAAGAAAAGGCAAGAGGCAAAAAGTTGATATGTAAACTAAGAGTTAAATATTAGGACTTAACACAAGCAAGAAGTTTTATATTAAGTTATCTGCTTATCTGAGTTATACTAACTTTGTAAAATTTTGTAACTGAGATCCACCGTACACAAAAATGCAGGAATAAATCCTTGCTCTTCATCTTGAAGAATTCTGATAAAAAGTCCTTTCTTGGCTCAAAAGAATATTCTTTACTTAGAAGAGAAACCTTGTAGAGAGTGATAACTCATTTTGACTCTGGAAAATCTATTGGAGATCTCAGAACTACAACTTTATGAAAATTACTTAAAACATGCTCAATCTAACTGTGTGTTTTCTTTTAATCCTTCCAGCATTTGAGTGATCAATAACAACCTCTGGTTGCCCTAGCCAACAAAATCTCCAAAGTAGAAAAAAAAAAAAAAAAAAAGTAATAAATTAGGCTTAGTTCTGAGGAGCCTAAGAAAAATAAATTACCAAAAAAAGACTGATAACACTATGTTCACAAGCAACATCTATTTTTATATATTTGGTACTGAGTGTAGCTCTTAAGTTTGCATCCTTTCCTGAAATGCTCACGTTTTATTCCTCTTTATGATAATGACAACCTTCTAGATAGAATTTTCCACAAAACATGTTGCCAAACCATTCACAAGAAACCAGAACCTTCTGGAGGATAAAATTCTAATTTGACCATGATGATCCTGAAACACCCTTGTAAATATCATAAATCCTTTAGGCACAGTATGCATAATGCAAATCAAAATATATTTAGATATAGTTAGTAAAACAACATCTGCTAAAGCAATTTCTTTTTTTGTTTGTTTGTTTGTTTAAATTCACAAATATTAAGTAGCCTATCTTATACTTTCTGGCTTAAGTAAAACACTGTAATCATCTAGGATGTTTGGTTTTATGATTAAAAAAAAGAATTATTACTTCCTGAGACAACTGAGGCCAGAGAAAACATCAGTTATTAATGAAAATAATTATTTGTACAACTTGTGTCTAAAAAAAAACTCAGTCTGCATTCTTTCACAAAAAACCGTGTACACTCTTTCCCCATTCATGGCTATGTCAATAGTATCACAGCTTATTACTCCACAAAGCTATTATAAAAATAACTCATTACAATCTTAACAAGTGAAGCAATGCATGTTTCAGGAAAAAGAGTACATAAATTAAACAAGATCAGTTACACTGTCTAATTTAACTCAAATCAAAATATCACCATATGGCAAATCTAAAAAGTTTTGAAAGTAGAAAACAGAGGACATCCCACAGCTCCCATGCACTGCCAAAAGTGTGATTACACTATAGAAAAACCCAGCTAAAGTCTATTCAATCCTTTATTTTCAGCAGTTCTCTCAAAAATGTTTAGCAGGAGCTGGGAAGAGAACAATTCAGAATTGGACATGAAGCACATTAAAACAGTTAAGTGAAAATATGAATCCCCTATTGCACATTAGGCAAACAGAAAGACAGAAGTGACTAAGCAGACTCATTAATTACTCTAAAATAGAATTCAAATCCTGATATATATTAAAGATATAACTTCTTTTCCACATCCGCCTGCAAGAGCATACTACCTTATCTTACTTCAAAAACACCCTGTGGTTATCTGAGGCATTTTGTGGCTCATATATATATTGAAAGAAAGAAGGCATCTGTACTCCCATAGTGAAAATGATTATGTAGGGAAATTTCTTACATAATAGAAACCAGGTTCTATTGAAGTATTTTATAAAAATAAAAGAAAAATCAAAATCAAAGCAACTGGAAGAGGCAATTTAACTCATTGCTTTTATCCAAATCAAGATACATTTTTGCAATACTGAACAGCATTTAAAAATGGAATAACTCAACTAAAAAATATCTTTTTTCTTTATGGACATTCAACATGAACAGAGCATTCAAATATGTGTGCAGCTTAATAAAAATTATACAGGTGTCTTAGTATTCTTGGATCCTTAATTGAAATCTTGAGCTTTTCCATTTAATAAGACTTCAGCTCCCATAGACCTTTATGCAGTCTAAGAGTACAGTAGTAGTTAAATAGCATAGGGGAAGACATAAATTAACATCACCTGTTACATTAAATACACGAGACATACTGTACTAATCTAGTAATTCTTTTATGTTCCTCAAGGAGAAAAAAAGACATCCTAAGTATTTGAGCATTTTCTCTTTCTGAGAAATACAGAAAATTTTGTTTGTTAAGGCAAATCCAAGCCATAATGCAGCTTAATGACCTCAGAAAGAAAAAGATTACTAATTCGTATCTGACACATCATAATACAGTTTGATGGCACAATGTGCCCTTGTGGCCAAGAAGGCCAATGGTATCCTAGAGTACATTAAAGAGTGTGGCCAGCTGGTCAAAAAGATGATCCTCCCCCTCTACTCTGCCCTGGTGAAGCTACATTTAGAATACTGCATCCAATTCTGTGCTCTCCAATTCTAAAAAGACAGGGATGTCCTAGAAGGAATGTGATGGAGGGCCAAAAAAATGATAAAGGGCCTGGAACACCTCACATATAAGGAAAGGGTGAGTAACCTGGGTGTGTTCAGCCTAGGGAAATAAAGACTGAGAAGAGACCTCATGACTGTTTATAAATATCTAAAGGGAGGTGAGGGGTAAATGGATGAGTTCCCTTACAATCACTGCAATTCTGTGATTTTGTGATGACAAAGTGAAAATAAATGTTTTGAGTAAGAAATATGAAGTTGCACCTGTTCCTTAAATGGGACAGATCTACGATATTTCAGGATTGACTGGTTGCTTTATTGTAAAGTATCTACTGAGAACAGGTGTTTCATAACTGAAAAAAATTGAATGAAATAAGGTGTAAGGACAGCGTGGGCCTATTGATGAATAGGCTGGAGACCTGATGGCAGAGACACAGAAAATGACACATTTCTCAAAGCTTTCTTTGCCTTGGTTTGGTTAAGACTGGCCTTAAGCAATCCCAGGCTCTGACATTAGAACGGCAGACTGGAGCAAGGAAGACTTACCCTTATTTTGAGGATCAGGTTAGGGAACATTTAAACAAGCTTGAGGTACTCAAGTCTATCAGACCATATGGGACACAACCATAAGAACATCTAGAGTGAATTAACTCTACGCATGAGTACACACCAGGGGCCAACTGACTGAAAAGCAGCTTTCCAGAAAAGGCCCTGATCAATCTGGTGGACAGCAAGTTAGACATGAGTCATTAACTACAGCAAAGACAACAGTAGTATGGGTGTGCATCAACTGAAGGTCAATGGGAGTGACTCATACCCTCCAGCGTGGCTTCATGGGACACCTGGAGTTCAAGGACAAAGTCAGAGCTTTCCAGAATAAGAGACATGGACGAAAACCGAGGGACTGGAACATTTGCTATATGAGGAGAGATGCAGGGCATTGGGACTTTACAGTCTGGAGGAAAAAAAGTTCTGGGTGCCCTTATCATGCTTATATGTAGCTCTTCTCCATAGCACAAGGGAGTACGGAATGAGATGCAACGGGCATCAAACAGAGATATTCAAAACTCAGTGGGACATGGCCCTGACAACTTGCTCTCATTGACTCTGCTCTGAGGATTCAACAGATGATCTCCAGAGGTGACTTCCAGACTCTGTTTTTCTGGAAATAACAAATGAAATTTTTTATGGCTTCAAAAATATTTTAATGGCTTCAAAACAAAATCATACTGTACATCATTAGAAACGAAAACATCCATATAAAGAATTTAATTAACCAGCTTTGTCAGTTAGTTACAGCACAGATCACCACAAAGCATGAAAAAAGCTGTGCGAATACTGTGACAACTGGCTAATACAGTGCCATTAAACTGCATCTTTTACAGCATCCAGTTTATCTTCCTTAAACAAAAACTTACTTAAGACACAACTGTGCAAAAAACTTGTTATGTGACCTCTCACCAAAATAAACAGAAAATATTTGTTAATGCTTTGGACTTTTTATTTGTTTTTTTCTTTATTCTTAGTGAGGCATTACAAGATTAAGAAAAGGAGCATATTTTCTTAGCCCTCTGAGTCATCAGTTCATCGGTTTTCCTTTCACTAGAGCCCAGAAATTTTAAACAGAATCACAGAATCACAGAATTGTAGGGGTTGGAAGGGACCTCTAGAGATCATCGAGACCAACCCCCCTGCCAAAGCAGGTTCCCTACACCAGGTCGCACAGGTAGGCGTCCAGGCGAGACTTGAATATCTCCAGAGAAGGAGACTCCACAACCTCCCTGGGCAGCCTGTTCCAGTGCTCCGTCACCCTCACCACAAAGAAGTTCTTACGCACATTCGTGCGAAACTTCCTGTGCTGCAGCTTATGTCCGTTTCCCCTCGTCCTGTCTCCACGTACCACTGAAAAGAGACTGGCCTCACCACTATGGCCGCCACACCTCAGATATTTATAAACCTGGATCAGGTCCCCTCTCAGCCTTCTTTTCTCAAGGCTAAACAGACCCAGTTCACTTAGCCTTTCTTCATAGGGGAGATGCTCCAGGCCCTTCACCATCTTTGTGGCCCTCCGCTGGACTCTTTCCAAGAGATCCCTGTCTTTTTTGTACTGGGGAGCCCAGAACTGGACACAGTACTCCAGAGGAGGCCTTACCAGGGCAGAGTAGAGGGGGAGGATCACCTCCCTCGACCTGCTGGACACGCTCTTCTTAATGCACCCCAGAATGCCATTGGCCTTTTTGGCCACGAGGGCACACTGCTGGCTCATGGCCAACCTGTCGTCCACCAGGACGCCCAGGTCCCTCTCTGCAGAGCTCCTCTCCAGCAGCTCATCCCCCAGTCTGTATTGGTGCATGCAATTATTCCTCCCTAGGTGTAAGACTCTACACTTGCTTGTGTTGAACCTCATCTGATTTCTTACTGCCCAGCTCTCCAACCTGTCCAGGTCTTGCTGAATGGCAGCACAGCCTTCAGGCGTGTCAGCCAATCCTCCCAACTTCATATCATCAGCAAACTTGCTGAGGGTGGCCACTATCCCCTCATCAAGGTCATTGATGAAGATGTTGAACAAGACCGGACCCAGCACAGACCCCTGGGGGACACCACTGGTTACAGGTCTCCAGCCAGACTCTGCACCACCAACGACGACCCTCTGCGCTCTGCCAGTCAGCCAGTTCTCAACCCACCTCACTGTCCACTCGTCTATCCCACACTTCCTCAGCTTTGTTATAAGGATGTCGTGGGAGACAGTATCAAATGCCTTTCTAAAATCAAGGTAGACTGCATCTACCGCTCTTCCCCCACACTTATGCTTGTCTTTTCTTTTTTCTAATGAGAAAAAAAATAATAATAACTTGTGTGATTACAGAGAATACCTTGAAAATTGCAATCTGAAAATTCAGAACCAAAGGAAGACAAAACAATAACTGTAATTCTGGAAAATATATCTCATTACACAAGTATGCAGTTGAGTACAGAACTGATTACAGTTTCACAATTTTATAATTTGAATCATAAAAGATGAAATAATCTAATATGGCTCCTTCAGGTTTTACTTGCACAGATTTTATTAAAATAAATCTTTTAATTTAAAAAATGATCTAGTCTCACGATGTCACAGGAACTTCACGCAACTATCCAGAAAAAGTTATTTTTCTACTGTTCCATATAAAGCTTTTATAATTAAAAGCAAAGTATCAGCAAAGGACTCTGTTCTTTATAAAAAAATAAGTTTGTCTTAATCCATTTCCTCTGCATCACTGAAATAAGCAACGTATTTTGATCATCGCACAAGATGACAACAGTCTAACTAGGAGAATCAGATAGGGAAAGATGACTCCACAATAATATTTTTCTACATGTGAAAAGGAAAAACCATTTAGTGAAATTTTAATTACTGAATCTGACAAACATGTGCTACTTTTAATTAAACAAAAAATAATTAAATAAAAAAGAGAGAAGGTACACAGAAATGCTAATGCTATTTAATATTTGAAGTAAGAAATTATATAGTCTGCATTGTAATTACATCCCTAACTTTATCCTGACTGCACTTATCAATAAGTCTCCATACTGCTGATGGGAAGATTTATTAAAATGTATGTATTGCTACAGCATATAATCATTCATATGATATGATATTCATATGATAATGAATTGTTTTCAAAGGCCTTGCCAGTAAATGAGAAGTCATGCGATATTTTTTTTTTCAGGTTTCAGGGAAACAACAAAGATAGATGGAAACCACATTTCTATTTTTGATGTAAACAGATGCTTGAACAAGCTAATTAAGTCATGAAAACTCACTGTACATAAAATCCTCACATAGAGCACTTAAAATCTAAATAGTATTTAATTACTAATCACGTGTAGTCAATTTTATATTGCAGTGGTAAAAGGACAGGAAAGGCTAATTTACTGCTGAATAGATCTCATGCAAACTAAGATACTAACCAGATTGACAAATTCGGAAGCCATTCTTATTGATAGAACTCTATCAGACATATAATTTGTAAATAGCTTTGATGCATATACCATCATTTTTTCTATCCTATTATGAAAATTTCAAATACTGCTTTTGAGTCTTGCACGCTGAAAAAGTGCTGATTCTTGGGAAGAGAGAATCCAAAGTGAATATTAAAAAATGTAAAACGTTATGATGTATGTAAGATTCAATTTGTACTGGGATAAATTTCTACAGAACTCTATTGTGATTCAGTCATCAAGTACTTTTGGACAAGCTTGTTTATCTCCTCCACATTTGAATATTGCTTAGTTTTAGAATATATTTAAGATTCTGGATTTCAACAACTATTCACTGCAACCTGGTTCATTTATAGACTAGCTCAGGGTATCAGGCCTGTTACAGGAAAATTTCTCAGACCATGCATAAATGTACTGGTAGAACTAGGAACAATTTTACACAATACTTGACCTTCTTGCAAATCTTGCTGAATTATCTGTTTTCCAATGGAGCTAAGACTATATTCTGATGAAACTAACAGCTTTTTAAAGCAGTAAGATTTTCTAGTGCATTACTCCTGAAATGTATTCTTTTAAATCTCAGGAGAGGTTAGGAGGATCACGCAGCCATACAGAACTGACTGCACATCACTTCATATACTGCTGATGAGGGTCTGAATTTTAAATTTGCTGAGATTTTGTCTTAAATTTCCCCACTACCGTCAAATTATGTTTATAATTACTTATATCCTATTCCTTAATTATAAGCATAAAATATTTTAAATTACAACCAAATATCAACTTCCTATTTTTTCTACCACTGAACATAACTAGGAATATCTGAAATACTTCTACTACCAGAAAAGTGTGTACAATCTAATTTGACAAAGAAATACTTTCAATAGCATCTACATAGTAAAGACTGTAAGTTAAATTAATCTATTTATTTCCCTGATTAGCCAGAGAAGATTATACTAATCAGCACCAGTAAAAATTTTCTGTATGATCTGAGAGTGACCCAAAGTCCTAATGAAAAGAAATCCTTTAGCATCCGTTCTGAACTACAAAATAAATAACATTGCTTCCACAAACTTATACTGTACTTTTTCTTTCCTTGCATTAAGTGCTAGGATCTATACAGCAGCAGTTCACACTAGCAGTCCTAGAGCTGATAGCAAGCCCATGCCATTTCCGTGAAATGATTTCCAGGTTACTTGCACTTATTATTCTCCATAAACTACGGCCATAAAAAGTGATGCACCTGAATCATTTAAAAATGTAGAATTATACCGTAAATCCAACAAGAACACAGACTATACAGACCATAAAATTTTTTATTGAAGACCTCCAGCAGCTTCTTTGGAGTTTGAGGATATTTCAGGAAATGTCTTATTTTGCTACAATTGCATTTTCACTGTGATTTACTGTGAACTGATGAAAATTTATAAAGCATGTGAAAAAATATATCTTCCACTTAATTTTCCACAGTCTGACTTTACTGGCTTCATAGAAAGAGCAGACACACAAATGTAATGCACCAAGAGAACCAAGCCTGTATCTTTACACTGTCCTCAAGGCAAAGGAACAGGAGAGAAGGAAGTATGCGACGTGAAGAATATTGTTTCCATTTAAAAATTGTGTAAGCAAAGCTGGTATGTATGTTATCATAATCAAATATTTGAAAATAGTGTTAATCGTGACAACTATGGATGGAATCTGGAAATCAGAAAGGCCCAGATAACATCTTTGATATATGACATACAGTCTGGTGAGGTGTTTGTTTTTTTTTTCTTTTACTCTGAGCATTCATGCATGTCAGCAGCTTTTTTGACCACAAATGTTCTCTGAAATCTTTCAAGGACTAACACATATAGAATTATCTTCCCCACCCCCCCCCTTCCAATTAATCCTTCCCATCTTCTGAAATAGAATATTGCAAGACGGCCTGGCAGTGAAAATCCAGTTTGAAAAATCAGGAACGGACATAACTATTTTAGACAATCGTATCTGGCAACATAATTCTGTAATGCTTAGGAAGAGCTTTATCTTCCTTATTTTCTCCTTTTCAAAACTGAGCAGCAGTATAAGTAAGACAATATTCAGTTTCCTGTTGTGTATTTCAGTGGCCCATTTAGGGCAATGCTTTCTTCATCTCCAAGCCTCTACTCAGCAATTTCCTCATCTCTTTTAAATTTAAGAAGCAAACACCTATGTCTAAACAAACGGCTTTGTTCTGTGCTCATGCACAGTCAGCAGTAAAAGTTCATGGCCTGTTCCCAGAGTTATGCAGACAGCAATATTAGCAGGGAGTAAAAGAGGGAAAAATCAATTCTAAGTGACTGTCGATTTGTGTTCCATCAGAAAAAAAATGAGATGAAAAAGATGTATGGAAACACAATATTGAAGAAAAAAAAAGATAACATTTCTTAAGAAGTTTGCAAGAAGGTACTATCAATAAAAAAGTACAAATACAATTAAAATCTTTAAAATCACGTCATGGTATTTTCAATTTTCCTACAAATGTTATGAGCAAAGATTGTGGTTTGTGGTCTTTCTTAGTATATTAATAGCCCCTTAAACTTTCAGAATGCAGAAGTCACTTATATTGTATAAAACAGCAAAGAATTTGGAGGCTGTAAAGACTGCTGAAAAACATGTTCCTATTATACTCAACTGACAAAGACATGTGACTGACAAAGAACCTGAGAAGAATGCGCCCCATGTTTGAGTTGCTGAAGTGAAATATTTCCATTTAAACTACAGGAAAAGAAAAATCCTCTGTAATAAATGGTTGACGATTTAACTTGTTATCTAAATAGTCTTCAGCTGAACCAATAGGGTTTGAAGCTTTGATTTTACTATAAGGAGAGAGATCATGGACAAACACAGGATACTTTCTGAAAAGAGCACAGACTTCCTGTTTTAAGTGCAGAACACTTATGGTACGCAAAATCAAATCTGGTGAGCATTGTGTTGGAATTACCTTCATTTTTAAAGTCAGTGTGAGACAATAGGGTCAAATAGGACAGAGAATCATACATTCAGAAAAACACATGCTCTCCAGAAGGAGAATGCAAATGCAAACACCATGACAGAACAAATATAAATTCACACATACAATAAACTATTATAATTTAAATCCCTTCCTACAGTTTAAAAAAATCATAAAAGCAATGAGTGAAAAAAGCTATTAGTATATAATTGTATATACCCTAAGAAAGGTCTTTGCTCACTCAACAAGACTGCAGTAAGTCTTCTGTATGCTGTGCAACTTTGCAAAAATGACTTTACATGCATTACAGTTACAAATGAAAAATTAATTCACTGAGTGGTATGAATATTCATTATTATAAACTCTGAACATTGGGTTCTCAAGAAAATATACATATTTTTTTATTCAATATAGTTCATGTAAAAATATTAGTATACAAATGCTATTACTGAATTGCAAGAATTATGTAATTATTTTTTTCTTAGACAATGTCAAAAACTCATCCCTACATGGGTCCTTATTATTTGAATACATGAAGTTCAATAATGATAATAAGTTATTTTGGCTTTAAAAAAAAAAAAAAAACTCCCAGCCTGATAGTACATGTTCACAGAGTTAGAAGTATATATCAAATCAAAGGAAAATAAACTATTCAGTGTAGTTACCATTAAACAGATTACAACTAATGAATAGAAAAACAAGAACACTAGAAGTGCAATGGTACAGTAGAATCATAAAGCCACATAATCACAGAATTAGTGTTAAACACATAAAATACCTTGAGCATTAATCAGCCATAAGCCATTCCAATTCCTTTAAAAACCCTAAAGGTTCAAGTTAGACCTTCAGAACTGGCATCACAGTAATTTTCATTGACATGTCTCTAGTACTTATTAGGATAGATAATATAACAATTTAGTTTCTTATTAGCATTGCTTTATAATATGTTTGTCCTAGAGTCTGACTCAACAGTAATCATCAGATAACTCTAGGGGAATCAGAAAGACCTTGTTAAAATGGTGCAAATGAGGAGAATCAGAAACTACACCGGATTGGACTTTTAAAATATGTCCCAGTTCATTAATTTGTTTGCTTTTATAAACTTTCTAAATTTCAAAGGAAATTAAAAATTAGAAGACTAAATCTGGCTTCCATTATTGCTTAATTGACATGAAAAATCTCCACATATTAAGAGAAAAGAACAATAAGAAAATAAGAATTGGCAGAAAAAGTAAAAAGCAGAAATGATTGAAACCTTCTTGAATATATTTAAATTTATATGTGACCTATCTAATTGGGAAACAAAGAGCTCTCTTGCTTTCAGTGAATCTCCTTAATTGAAAGAACATGATAAAGCTGCCTGAATCCAAAACATAGATTCAAACAGTAATACATATAGAAATAGACATACTACAAAGTTAAATTCTATTTGCATAACATCAACATAGTTAAGGAAGAAAAATTAAATCCAAAGGAATCATAAATCTATGATGAGTGAGAGAATTGTGCATCATCCTCCTAAGCACTGGTTTTACAATATTTGTATTTCTGAGAAGACTAAAAGGACATTAACAGGGTTTATTGATTAACAGATGAACCAAGAAGCTTCTTGCTTTCTACTATCTATCAGCAAATGAATGTCTCATTAATTGTAAAAAAAAATATCACCACAGGGACATCTCAAATAAACACTGGTCTTGAGGGGAAGATAAATTGGCCAAAGATATATATAAATAATATAATCGGACTCAGAAATTATTGGAAATTATAGCGTGGTTTCCTCCATTCAACACTGGTAACTGAATGGGAGGATTCTATGGAAAGTGTGATGAGCATGTTGTAACTGAATCAATCATAATGTTTTTACTTATGACTAAAATCATATGTCAAACAGTTCTCTGATTAATCACATTTTAAGTATTCATCTGTACACAAGTGCACAGATTTTTTTTTCTGGTGACCTGGCTCCAACCAAAACCTTTTCTTCCACAAAACTTCTGTGAGAGCTCAACTGCGCTTTCTTTATTCACAGATTAAACAGGCATCAACCTTATTGAGAATGATCTTGTTGGTTTCACTCATATACATGGAAGTAGAATTCACACATAGGTCTATTCTTCCATAAACTTTAAGGTACACATCCACCTATTGCCGCATTTAGGTTCAAAAAACAAACACAAAGTTTCTAGAATATGGCATTTTATTACACCGAGCTGTCACTAACATGTTGAGAAAAATAAAGTTAAACTTCCTATAGTAGGAGGACTTAAGGGAAGAAGAAAGATAGAAGGAGAAGTAAAGATGGATCAGTAAAGGTTTTTTCCTGTTCTCTGTTCTGTAACGCTACAGAACTGGATTCAAGGCATGCTTCTTCCAAAAGCCGTGAGAGAAGACTGGACAGATCAGAATACACCAAAATGAATACAAACTGTGAAGCAACATGCTAAGGATGCACAAGTGACATAAATCTGGACTGTTTTTAAACCTATTGTAATTTATTCATGGTAGAACATTACGAATAGAGTTACAGTGCTCAGACATTTATAAATACAACTACTGATCTTTCCAAAAAAGAATGAACTTTTTTTGCAGAGGTGGCTTATTTTCTATTTTTCAAAACCAGAATTTAAATAGTTATGTTCACAGAAAAACTTTGCTTTTAATGACAATTCTGTAGACATGCTTACTTCAAAGATGAGGAAGTAACCAAAGGAAAACAAAACTGTTGACTTAATTTCTCAACCTTTTGAAGAGAATATGGATTTCAAAAATTTAAAGTCAACTTCCAAGGCTTTGAAAAACTGATAAGTAAAATGAGATATTTGCAGTGATTTTGATGCTCCCTTCACTTTGTGAATACTTCAATGGATGTAGCTTATTACATAGTTACACAGTCCAGAAAAATATTTTATCATATATTCATAGCAAGCAAACACAGAGAACTGTAACTGAACAAAGCCACAAATGTATTTAATAGCCTATTCCTGCGTGGGGAAAAGAAACAGGAACGAACATGCAATGCAGTAAAGAAAGAACATAATTTTTTCTTGGAATGCTGAGATGAAGCATTGCAACATACTACCCAGAAAAAAAACATCACCATCATTAGAAGTTTCATAAATGCAGTGAAACAGATGTTACATGCTTTTCAAAAAATGCTAGTACTGGTCACATTTCTGATGAAAAATGAAAAGTAAGGCTGAATTAACAGAATTGGTTTCTGCTCTACTCCTACATCACAGAAGAAACGTGTTGTCTTTGCCAACAATGAAATGGTTGCATAAACCAGCGAAATTCTGAAGTGTAGAAGAGCCTCCATTCTTGAATCTTTGACACTGGCACTGATAAAGGTTGGATTTGTTGAGGGATACTTGGAAATAGTTTATAGCTTGAGATGCTCTGCAATGTTCCCAGTTGAACTAGAAATCTATTGCAAGGTTTTTCCTAGCCTTTGTAGGATTGAACTAGTCTAAACTGGTCCTACACTGTTGATGGTAAAGTCCTCCAAAAAGCTTCCACTGCTTGGTCTCCAGAGACTTTTGTCTGTTGGTTTTAGGCAAACATACAGCATTTCAGTTTCATAAGTCATGCTGACTGTAGTAAGTGACAGCAATTTTTATAAAACCACATGTTTAGCACCAAATCTATGTTCCAATCTTTCTCATCTTTTCTTTCCTGCTCTGCTGAATACAAAGTCTAAATTGACTGGCACCTTTATTATTAGAAATTACTGTAAGGCAATTTCTTAGCTGGTGCTAATTTTATCTCCATATTACAAGCCCCCACATAAAAAAAAAAAAAAAAAAAATCAAATATTTGAGAGGAATATTCTATCACAGCTATTTAAACTGATAAGTATTCAACTCCAAAATACTATGTAACATGTAACTTTCAATATTATTAGTTTTGTCTCCAAGTATTTTGTAGAGCCTGCTTTCAGCTGAAGGATGATTGTGTAAATCCATTCCTTAACAATACAAAAGTGCATAGTAACAATTTGGAATTTTGATATACTTAAGAAAGTAAAACATCAGAAAATAACCCCTGTGATTTTAACATCCATTTGAAACTTGAGTCCTATTTAATGAGATTTAAGATGATAATGTTCTTAATTAAATACTATGATTTTGTGTTAAAGTCAAACATTCCTTACAGTCTGCTTGATTGCTGGCCTGCCAGTCCCCTCTGCTGCCAATCTGACAAGTTATTCCACAAAAAGGCACAGATATGTTGGAAAAAAGAGTCAGAAGAAATAAATGTGATCTCATATAATTAGAATCTCTCTCAAAAAAAAAAAAAAAATCCATAACATTACAGGAAAAAAATCTCAGCATATCAGGGATGTGTAGCACAACACAGCAAAATAAATGAAGAGGTATAAAACCATGCAGAAAGAAACAACAAGGATCAAAAGAGATTTTAGAAGTCAAATTCTGACTTTCTGACTTATGACACTTTCCATCTAATGGAAATTTAAATTTAATTTCAATTTTGCATTTAAGGCAGTGAACTGGACTTAGTCCAAAGCTCCTCTGATTTAATGATGTACATGCTGGTTTAGTAAACACAGAATGAAACTTAGTCCCTCTCCAGAGATTAGAAACAGCCTTTAAACATAGAAAAATTGTGGAAGTTAGAATTCACTCATGATCTAGCTGAACTGCAGGGAAAACCTATTTAGCTCTAATATCACCACTTTGTCATTTTTTAATGCGAATATTTAAGTGTCTAAACACAGCAGATCTCCTATTGGAAAAAGTTTAAAAGTAATGGCTTCAATCGTTACTGAACAAGGCATTTTCTCAAGATTAAAACTCCCCTCATTCCTTGTGCAGTCTGCTGAAAGTTTGGATCAGAGAGCATTTCCCGGCCAAAGAACTGAAGTGGTAATGACAGGAAGAGATGGTAGAGACTGGAAATTTTGTGCTAGTAAAATTGGGCCAGCAGCAAATTATCACCTTCCTTGCCCAAAGCAACAGTGACACAGGAGCTGTGACTCAGCTGCGTATCTGAATTTCTATGCCCTTAGGACATTTCACGAAATAACAGAGTTCAACCATTGCACTTTCTGTGCTTAATAAAGGCAATACAATGCTAAAATCAATTATCGGGAGAAAGCAGATAAAAGTTCCAGCTATTTTGAAATATATGGATGATTTCTAAAGGCTAAAATTGTGGAGTCATTTGCCATTTTCCTTCTTCCTCTGAAACAAAGGAATAAAGAGGCAAAAAGAAAAAAAAAAAAAACAGAAACCTACTATGGTCCTTCATTTTGATGAGATTTATAACTGTTGAGATACCATAAAGATTACTGGAGAATCTGACACGCAGACTGTCAAGTTGAAAAGTTTACTAACACCTCAAAATTAGAGAGGGAAATTTGTTAGAAGAGCTCGGTTGCTGGGTAGAAACATTGCTGGATAGAAACAAGTGAATGCCCAGAAAGGAGACTGGAGTAGACCTGAAAAGGTACAGACTGTTAATATTCAATTAATTAAAATCTAAGTAATTATCATGATAAACTGAAAACAGAGTTTTAAGATTGCTGTTTTGTTGTGTTTTTTTTTTTTTTTTTAAACACTTTTTTAATATTCCTACTGGAAGTACTTAATTTAGCAAGTTAACATTCTCCATATCAAATATCTTGTGTGGGAATATATTTGCTATGCTTAAGAATACTAAAGACGATAGGTAAATTACACCTTCTATGTTGTTCTAGATAAGTAATAATGTTTCCTAGATTTTCCAGCATCTGAAGTAAACTCTTAGAGTAGCTGATTTCACTAAAGGGAACTAGGCTGTTACAATCAACCGATTCCAAGTAATTATATTAGATCTCTTCAGACTAAGGCTGCAACTTTGAGTCTTTCCATAGGATGCCTGCTTTGCAGGGCAGTTGGACTCAATAATCTCTGGAGGTCCCTTCCAACCCCTACAATTCTGTGATTCTACAAAGCTGCAGCCAGTTCCGTGCATAGTTCCCTCTTTTATGTGAAGCAGGCCACTGACGCTTTGAGCAGGACTTGAAACTCCATACAAAGTTTCAAGGCACTTGTTCAAATTTAAAAATAAATAAGTAAATATATAATTCAGTTCTCCCTTCATGTCAAAGAGTACTTCAGCTTTATGTAATTCCACGTTGGATTCATTCAGATAAGGTTAACATAGTTAGTAATTAAACAGTTATAAGAAACAGTTCGAAGCTTCAGATTTAAATATGAAAGCTTCTGCCTAAGGAATGTTTTGCTTATCACATTTATCTTTTATTTTGAAGTGTATTTCAAGATACATTATTAGAGTATTGGGAACTGAAAAAATAGAAAGTTATACAAAACAAAATTAATCCAGAATGCACTTTTTTTCTTTTCAGTATGCCCTTTTATGTAAACTCCTCTCTTCTGGTTAGAGTTTTGTCTTTTTATTCATTTATTTATTTTCCCATCTACTGAAAGCAACTCAATCCTTCATTAATGTTCTGCATTGTGTTATATTATCAACAGTTCAATAACCTGTCACCAGCTTCCCAGCTAACAAACTAGTTCCCTTGGAGATTAGCCTCAGAAGGAAAACAAAACTAAAATAAAGGAAACCCTGTTAAACTTGACCACTCTCTCAAAGGTACATCCTTGAGCTCACACTCAGGGTATCCAGTGGGTACCCCAAAGGGTCCTGTAGAGGGTATTTGAAGGTGGAACACCCTACTCAGGAAACTCCAAATGTGCCGTTTAAAGAAATGTCTAAATCCTGGATCAAAAAGAAATACAGACTGCAACCAAGGACAGTTTTGAAGAAATATTTTAATGCTTGTCATAATAAATAAATACAAAAATAAATCACTTGATCTTTTATCAAATAGATAAAAAAATATATATTTAAAATGTATTTTTAAAGGAAAGCATTAATTTAGGTTTGGGACTATTTTATATTTTGAATTTTATTGCAGATTAATTTTATTAATCAAGCTTGTTATCAAAAAGAAAAGCAGTAGCAGTTATAGCTATATAAGTTTTCAGTCTGTAATAACTGCAAAATTAAAATGACAGTATTTCCTGAACTGTTTCTCAGAATACTTTCTGTTTGACTGATAAAGATGATCAGAGGACTGGAGCACCTCCCCTATGAAGACAGGCTGAGGGAGCTGGGATTGTTCAGCCTGGAGAAAAGAAGGCTGCGGGTAACCTCATTGCAGCCTTTCAATACCTAAAGGGAGCCTATGGAAGGGAGGGGAATCAACTCTTTGAAAGGGTTGATAACTGCAGGATGAGGGGAAATGGTTTTAAGTTGAGGGAGGGGAGATTTAGGTTGGATTTCAGGGGGAAGTTCTTTACAGAGAGAGCGGTGAGGTGCTGGAACAGGCTGCCCAGAGAGGTTGTGGATGCCCCATCCCTGGAGGTGTTCAAGGCCAGATTGGATGGGGTCCTGGGCAGCCTGGTCTAGTGTTGAATGGGGAGGTTGGTGGCCCTGTCTGTGGCAGGTGGTTAGGAGATTCATGATCCTTGAGGTCCCTTCCAACCCCGGTCATTCTGCGATACTGTGATTTTTCCATCCTTAATCTTGTTGGATGCTTTTTCCCTATTGACAACTTTAGGTTCAGGACTGAAAGCTATCCATTATGCACAACTTACCAATAGGAAAGATAAGACTGTTCTTTGTATTCTGAATTGAAAAAGTACCTTGAAGAGAAACTAAACATTACTAAGTTAAAATGTATTTAAAAAAAGTAAGATTGGGAAGATCTTGTCATTCTACTGTTTTAAGACAAGTTATAGAACTACAAAAAAAAAAAAAAGCTGAAGTTAAATAATTTGTGATAGATTCAGCACTTTCTTCAACTTCACTTATTCAAATGGAAGTTAACTTAAAAAAATTTTCACATACAAAGACAACTTTAATAGCTCATTTTAAAAATTTAATACTTTTGTAATTCAAAAAGCTGCTACTTCATCAGATTTAACTTCCCCCAAATTGTATTGATTCCAAAATAGTCAACAAATATACAATAAAGTCCAGTAAGAAACAAATAGGACTTCAAAATAGGAAAAAAATAAACCAAATTCACCTTTCCTCTGATAAGATAAACAGAAATGACTCCTACACATAACTTATCATTGAGAATTCATCACAGCAATGAAGGACTGTGAAGGAAGCATACACAGCATACTCATCTGTTCTCTAGCATGGGATAGAAGTTGATGCCTGACCTTTACTGTAAGAGAAAGAAAAGATTCACAGGCTTCATACTAAATTTGGCCTAGAAATTAAGATCTAGTAAATGGGACAGAAAATAAAGAGCAATTTTCAATGAAACTATTAATGAAATCAACCCAGTAAAGCACAAATTAAATTAATTACTTTGAATTAATTACAAGTAGGAAAAAAAAAAACGATTTTAAAACTTTCGGAGGTTAACAAATCACAAGCAAAAAAATAGAGAATTGGATCCTTTCAAAACTATATGTCACAACAGGAGTTGCTATATATTATTAATACTTGCAACTGTGTTATCAAAAATTAGCTCAACTTGATTTTCAGTTTAAATAAAATTACAGTTCTGCTCTACAGGATTCAGTACTTAAGCACAAAGTTCCAAGAACAGTGTTTAGATAGAGGAAGACAGTTGCTGCATTGCCTACAGTCATGCAGGAAATTATGTGTGGGAGACAGCGGTCTCCCTCTATTGATCACAATTGCCAATATCTGGAAAACCAGCTTTCAAGCCCTTGCTCAAGTTTCTCAGCACCAAGACATATAATAACTTGCTGTGCAGTGATGGGCAACCTTATTGCATCTTTAACCTTGTGTTTCTATATGGAAGAATGAAATTGGAAAAAGACTTGGAGTACAATGAAAAGCGCTTCTTTATTTCAGCTAGCTTTTAGTCAAAGAGCAAAAACAGAACAACTAAGAAATGAAACCTTTCCCCTAAGTTATTAAATCTAGAGACTTAATACACGGCTTCAGTATTTTCTTTGAATCCATGCCTAGGCTTATCAGAAAGTGAAGTTTTAGACATTTTAAACATACAATATATTAACAGTGAGAAAGCAACTCTAAAGAATGGTATTGTTCAAGAAGAGTTGGAAATAGAATTATTACCCTAGAAAGAAACAGTGGTTTTTAATGTATTAGGTATCAGAAAACCTAAGTGCAGCACCTACTCTAGTGTTGGTATCAACTTGGAAGTATTTTAGCATAACTTTCTTCAATATTGAACACACACAAAACACTCTCCTCCTATGTCTATGAAAACTGCATGACCTACTTTGAAATGCAGGTATATTACACACATTGCTTAACACTGGCAAAATGATACAACACAGTGAGTGAACTGGTTAAATAAGAATAAAGTTTCAATCACTTCAATTTTGTGCCGCATTACAGATGGCATGACATTAGTCAGATGATAGCAAGGATAGTTGCTTTTTATCTGAATCTTTTTCTGAAGGAGACCTTACAACTTCTCCAAGCATCGGGGAAGTGCAGTCACACCGGAATTCAGTCACTACTCTACCATCTGGAAATTACCTTCTTTTCACAGCAGCTTATGTCTTTTTTGTTTGTCTGCAATGGAGGGGAGGCATTGACCTTTTGCACGTTCATGTAGCAAACTCTTATATGAAAAATCTACAGGTTGCTAAATGACACTGTAAAAAAAAAAACCTAATGTCTGTTAAATCACCTCATACTATTTATCCTATTGCACAGACATCTGATAATTTAACTCAAAAGTGTAAAAAAGTAATAATCAGTAACAGAAATAATTGTGGCTCTTTCAAGGTAATCAATAAAATTTACTAACAGTTAGCAGTATTTGTCATAGATCAGCTTTCTTTACGAATTTGAGAAAGAGAAAACCTGCGTTCTTTCTATCTCAGATCTCTCCCTTCTCTTGTTCATGTATAAGTAATATTCAGATGTTTTTATGAAAAGCATATAATCAAATAACAGAAAAATATTGCTACAATATATAAAAAAACATATATATCAGCCATTCTATGCTATCATTCCCAACAACCAAAAGCAAAGGAAACTATTTTTCTTAGAGCTCTTTTGAGCACTTATGTTGAATTTTCTGGTTTGGTAAAAAGAGACATTTTTCACCTTCTGACAACTGTTCTGTGTGATGTTGCACTTCAATGCCCAACACAGCAACATACTAATAGACTATTAGTATTACTATTCTCTAAACTTCTGTTCTGGCCTCAGCAAATCTGAATTCTGATAATTAATCTATCCGGCAAATGTCGAAGTAATTCTAAGCAGCGTGTTAATTTAAGTGCGTAGAACTCATCTGTTAAGACTATCTAGACTGCAGATGAGGCACGCGTTTCCAAAGTGGTTTACACAGAAAATGTTTTTTTTCTCCATAGGTTCGTACAAGTTTTTGTTATATTCATATTTTGATCCATGACTAAGCATTTGGGTACTACACAAGAGCTGGAGAAGAGTACTTACTTGAACTTGAGGTACTCAGAAGTAGACAGAAGATAAAGGCGTTAAATGATGGCACAGAAAAAATCTCAAATCTATCAAGAAACTAAATTTATATAAGTTTAATGTTCTGTTTGAATGCATTAAGTTACAAGCAGTATTTTGGCTCAGTTGTTTCACAGTTTGCTCCTTTTCTCCTTTTCTCTCCAAGACAGCTACTTTTTCCAGGGAAAAAAGTATTTTTGACAAACATGATTTGCCACAATTTCTTCCAAGACTTTTAGTCTTTATTGTAAATTTCTTACAACTTCGTCCTTTAACAGTCCCGTTCAGCTAACTCCACAGCTAGTAGTAAAATATAAAATGAATGCATGCATATTTGTAAAATAAATAACACCAACTTATTTTTCTGCTGCAAAATTGTCTCAGAAATGTTACTGATCCTTACTCAATTTCCTAGAAATTGAATGCTTGAAGTTTGATTATAAAAAATGTGAAGTATATATAGTAGTCTGCCAAGGACAAAAATAAATCTACAGTGCAAAAATAAATCCAAAATGCAAAAATGCAACTGTTGAAAAGTGCACAGAATGGTCTTACGCAGTCAGTGGAATGACAACACAACAACAGTATGGAATACCAGAAGGCCCCTTCCAAAATTCACTCCCAGAAAAAGCAGTTGGACTCCTTATCAAATATGGCTCAGGCCATTTGACTACAAAGTGCTCAGAGTTTTCAACAACAGAACAAGGGGCAACAGACAGAAAGCAGAACAACCAAGAGTTCCATACGCACATGAGGAAAAATTTCTTTATTGTGAGTGACGGAGTACTGGAACAGGCTGCCCACAGAAACAGCGTACTCTCCTTCTTTGGAGAGACTCAAGACCCATCTGGATGTCTTCCTGTATAATCTGCTGTAGGGAACTGCTTTACTAGAGAGCTGGACTCAATCTCCAGATGTGCCTTCCAATCTCTATCACTCTGTGATTCTGTTTCTCAGGATCTCTCTCCATATTTTCACTTCCTCTTTGTGGTGCCATACCCATAAACCTACTTCTGCTTAACAGCATCTCTACTGGGGCAAGGATCCCTAGGAAAAAATTGAGCCTTTCTTCATAGCACAGAAACATATGTAGACAAACAGGTAGCTAGGCAGAATTTGCATTATTCCTTGCCTATCTCTTTGTTTTGCCTTCAGCATTCACTCTGGATTATATAGTCATGGACATCTGACTGAAGATTTGTCTTCAGACAAGCCAACCCTGTACCTTAAAAAAAATTACAGCTTTTCTTCAGGGTGCAGTCTCCTGATCTGGACAACCAAATATGTTGCTGTTTTTCCTGCAAGCTGCTGATGTTAAGATCTAATATTTAATATCTAATATCCAAGTCGTTGTCTTTATTCTACATAATACCACAAACATAACTGAAGAATTGATCATAGTGAACATTAGTGAACACATGAAAACGCATAAAGATAGCATGCTCAGCAGTAGAAATTTTTCCCACAAGGAAACACAGTGTTTCTTATATCATCGAGAGTATTAATTATAGTTAAAAATGAAGTTACAGGAGAACAGTAAATCATGCAAATATTATTCACTCATTATTCAGTGTAGCTTAACATGACTTGTTTATTGACTTATGTTTAAATAGAATGTGAATATTTGTAACTTTAAAGAATTAATCTGATTGTGAAAATAAATGAACCTGAACAGGTAACCAAGCATTCTTAACTAGCACTGCTTTCAGGTAAGTCAAATTTTAAAACGTGACAAGAACTGCAGGTATATCCTTTCAATGTTGCAACTCTATGTTAGAGCAACTCAGAAGTATCATCCTTAACACACAATTTCCACTGGAAGACAAATAAGGCAAATCACTACAAAAGATAAACTTATGCCAGATTGAATTGGTAAATTGAGGGTCATGGACTGCACTGTAGGACACACAAATATAGTCTCCAAAAGGCTCACCTCAACTCCCTTAAAAAAGAAAGTGCATAAAAAACAGTCTTGAAGTAACTTAACTGGACACAGTGCTGAGCAAACTGCTCCAGCTGACACTGCTTGCATCAGCAGGGTTGGACAAGATGATCTCAAGTCCCTTCCAACCCAAATGACTCTATAATTAAAATTGGAATTATCAGCTGGAATTATTTCAAATAGAATTGAAATTGATTTAAAAGACTGGAAAAATCACTCCTTTTTGCCAAGGATGAAAAAGTCATCTGTGGAAGTGAGCTACTCCACATGAATTTGCAGATTGCTTCAACACAATTGGCTGCTTTGCATCCATACACCTGAATGTTTCCTGAAATGAGTTGGGTGTTCAGCGCAAGACATTCAAATTACAGGAGCATTCAACTTTCAAATAACATGACTATGTTGTAATTTACCATCACAAGTCTGATAATTGTCCTCACAATCGGCGGGGGGGGGGGGGGAGGGAGGGAAGATTAAAAAACAACCCACAAACTCAACAGAAACACACAAACTAACTCTTTTGAAAAACAGATTTTTTAAATCTTACAGTAATGACAGATGTTGCGTATTTCACATTTGAATTAAAGATTGTGATAGGAAAAACTACTTTGAGCAAGAATGGCTGAAGAATTCAGTAATGGAGCCTGAAAGACAGCCTCCTCTTTTCATGCATAGCTGTTTTTGACAAGTCTTTGTGCATGCTGCATTGATAGCAATTCCTCCCTCAGTCTTTCAGAAGGAACAAAACAGTAAGCATTTTAATCTAGGACATTTCATCAATTTAAATTTGCTTTATGTGTATCAACAAAACATATTCTAATGGGCAAACCTCATTATCACAACTCTTATTTCTTTATTTTAGTATTTCACAGATGACTACACTTAAATAAAAAACAGAAATTTATCACATGGTCATTACTTGCCCTTGAGGGTTTTCAGTCTCCTTATTCTCCACAGTCATTATTCTGCAAAAAAGTGACAGCGTAATCTTCAAATAAATAAATCTTCTGATCAAAGGTCACTTGTTCTTTTACATCTTCTAGGCCACTTGCCAACAGATGCCAATCAGCAAAACTACTGCTAACAATTCCCTACAGTCAACGGGAGCCGTGGAAGCAGAGTCATTCTAAATAGCTAATAAAACTCAGTAAGAGTATCTACTGCTGTCCTCTTGGCTTTAGATTTTATTTTGTCTTCTTTACTATTATTATTCATTTCTAAATATGCATGGCACACTATAAAACACTGACCCTTTGATTCTACACAGTCTTTTCACATACCATTATACTATTCACCATCTCTCAGGATTCTGGAAAGTACCAGTATGGAACCCAGCAACAATAAAAGGTCATATAACTATTTTTAAAATGTCAGCCATCCTGTTCATTAATGCTCAAAGGACAAGTAACAGTTACTGTATTCAGTCTCCAAAATAATAAATGCGTCACAAAGGGTCTGTGTTGGTGATGTAGTTATTTCTTATCGTCTAGATGTTCTAGTGGCTCAGAATTACGTTGGCTTGTTCCTTAATAATACAACTCCCAACTCCCCGTTAGTCAACAAACTGCATCACTGCTGCTCATCTTGACACACTGCAGTGTCCTTTTCATAGAACATTTGGATGAAGTCTAGTAGAGCTGGACTGCTCCACGGCAAACATTTGTTGAAGCTCACTAACAAAACCACTGGTTTTTCCAACAAGATTATTCCTCAGAGTTTTGAAATAAAATCTATATGTTGAAAATCACTCTTTACCAACTATGACTCATGCAGCATTCTGTAGCAAAAGAAACATTCCTTTAAAGAAAATGCACTTTCCTTATACAGTTGACATAAACACAGAAATAGGTTTAGAACTATACACTAATATTACTACATACATACATTACTACATACATGTTAATCGTTAACAACTTCTTTCTCCACTGATTCACAGAGGACAAAAAGCACAGACTTTTTCTCAGCAAGGATCATATCAAACCTGGAGTAAACAACATTGCCAGTTTTGGCTGAAGAATTGGAAGGAGATACTTCTGCTGCCTATATAAGGTGCTCCCTTCATCTTTCTCTCCCATCTGCCTCAAAAAGAAAAGTGGTTCACTATTTTCCCCATTCAGTTTCACATACAGAATAAGTGAGGTTGCATATTATGATGCCAATTCAAAGTGAGTATTTTGAAACAGTCCTCACCTAAAATAACATTCACTTCTTCACAAGGTGATGGTACAAATAAGATTAATATTAATTGACAAAAACTCCTGTGCTTCACAAGAAACATCCTTTAATCATTCTAAATGCTTTGCTTCAACTCCAGTGTACTGGGAGTACCATGCATGAGTCTATAAATTGTACAGAGAAAAAAAAAACAAGAACAAATATATAGATGCCTCCTCATTTAATTTTTGAACCATCTGATTACCGCTCAGTGAATATCAGATCCAATATGACATTCATCAACTAATTTCCTTTTGACAAGATTCCAAAAGAAAATGCTTAGGCAAACAAAGCACAGCCAGAATGAAAAAGAGAATGACACCACTGATGAAAAGATGCTCAGAAGAATAGAGTGGCCATTATATAGTAATACGCAGTTGGGTTACCAAGTCTCATTAAAAAAAATATGTAAGATACACAGATATGCGAATAATGGGTATCAGATTCCTGTTCTGGCTCAGTATTTAATTGTGTACAATTTCTCAAAAAAAAGAAAATCCAGATAACCTGGATTATAGATTTTTTTTAAATTGTTATTACCTGCTTTATTGTAGAATGGAGATAATTCAGTTGCTAGGTACAAATGTAACACGTATTTTCCCTTTAAGAGCATTCTCAAAGCTGTCTTGCATGCCGTAGATAAATTCATTACATACAGCTAAAGTAAAGAATTTTTATTCTGTGCATTCATATATTATTTAAGTTGTTGAATACTCATTATGGCATTTGTCACATGGTAAAAGAAAAAAATCTTGGCTTTCTTGATGCTAAGGTCAACAATGCTAGGATCATTTGCTCTGTTTCAGCTAAAGGAAACGTTTTAGAGAAAAAAAAACAAATGCCTCATTTGTATTGAGATAGTCGCAATATAACTAATATTATGGTCTAAAATAGACGTATGTAAGAAATCATTCGTAAAAATTCAGAGGGCCATAATTTAGTAAAATGTCTACTAAAGGTTGTTGAAGTGTACAAAATCAGTCAAGCAAAATAATTACTTGATTTTTTTAATATGTATCTCCATTCTGTTCCTCAGAATTTCACTAGTTCTAGAACAAAAATGCACCTTGAATTGCATTTATCTAATTAAAATTATCTACTAAAAAATGGCTCCTACAAGGCATACTAAAATTGAGAAACATCAACAAGGGCTGCAATGTCAAAATTTGACTTCTCATTTTCATGAAGTTCATAATGCTTCATATAAGCATGACTACAACCACCCATATTCATTACTTGTAACTCAGACAAAAAGGTACTATACATTAAAAAGAGAAACATTTTTTCCTACGTGAATAATACATCTGCAGACCTTAATCTCATAATAAGAATGTGAAGGACCCTGTACATCTTCTGATAAACCATCATGCGAGAGATTGTCCTCTCAGTTAAATTTGATTTCTATCATAGAATAAATATGACAAAGAGGATTTTCTTTCACACAAGTGAGCAGAGAACGTAGTTCCTTCATTAACTCCACGTTATGCAATCAGTAGAAAAACAGTGGAACACAGAAAATAAGAACTCTCAGCTTTTTTTGATACAAGATGACATCAAATTACTATTAGTGTCTAAAATGTCAATATCCTAATTGTCTAATTATATAATGAGGTTACAATATCTTACGCATTTAAAAAAAAAAAAAAGCTTTTTCCTCCATTCCTCCCACCCATTTTGAAGATTATTTAACACCAAAAAAAAATCTTCTCTGTCTGTTCGGCAACCTTGGTAAAAAAAAAATAATAGTAATAACAAAAATCACAAGATGGAATGGTATGTTGTAGTATTTTATTTAGCTTACATGATATGGGGAAAAAAACTGCATGGATCAGTAAGAGGCTGTCTTTCCTAGCCTGTTTGATGAATACTAGATGGTTAATACGCAAAAAAACTCTCTTTACAACTAGTTAGCAGTCAAACACCACTCAGTCTGAGAAGAACAGACTTTAAGAAACATAATTTTTTTTCTTTTTTTTTTTTTTTTTTTTAAACTCAGGATGTCAAAGGAGTGGATAAAAAAATCTACTTAGTTCAAACTAATACAGGTTAATTTGAAGAAAAACAGCAGAAAGAAAACCTTTAGAAATGTAAGCAAGATACTTCAGAAAGCAGTACTTTGAAGTCAGTGTTTGGAATGGCAAAGCTTATGATGAAGGGTCTTCTTTTCCTTGCCTGACAAGGCATTAAAACTTACAGGAGTTGTGCATTCAAATAAAATTGACAGGAAAAGTTTAGAAGTTTAAGTCTTATTTACTGGCACACTTGGATATACAGGAATATGTTCATTGCATAATTTTTACATATTAATGAAATTGTTACTCAAACTTCTTGCCCAGACATTTTTATGTAATAGCACAGTTACTAAGTACTGAAGATGTAAAATAAATTCTTTTTATGTTAGTCATTTGAAATCATTCACTGCCTTACAGAAAAGCATCTTCTGTATTTTATATTTTTTAAATACCTCATAGAAACAGAATCAAATGCAAAGTTGAAGTGCTGTACAAGTACGTCACACAGCTATGAGCCAGCTAACTTAAAACATGTTTTAATGAAAATGTAACAACTATTTCATTAACACCTTTCCTTACACACATTTATCATATTTAACTGATGAATACCCCACAGTGGTAGAACAAGTTAATAATTGCTCCAGTGTTTATAAAAGATCCAAAGCTTGACTCTAAATAATATTCAAATGTTTGGCATAATGACAACTCTTAGAACCGTTTAGTCCAGTGCAGCACAATCTAAATCTTCTCTTACACTGTCATTGTTTTTTTTCAGTGAACGGGAAGCACAGACAAGAATAAAATTATGGGATATAACATATAAATCCTGAAAGCTAGTAGATAGTCAGAATTGTTATCCATTAAATAACAAACAGAATTTGAACCTGCAAATACGTTCACATTTTTGGCATGCTATGAATCCTCACTGACTTTCTGAAGGTAGGTTTTCATGTTCTTGACAGATCAGAACAGTGATTGGAAATGCATTTACACCAGACGGAGAAATTCAGACTTCAATTTACTAATCACTATCTTTTTAGCATAGCTGGTAAGAACCTTAGAGAAAATGACCCTAGCAGGAGAAATCTAACTAGTACAGTACAGAGAAGGCATATTTTCAAGAATAGATCTCATTTAAACATAAAAGACCTAGGTTAAACATATAAGAAACACTAAATTTGTTTCAGATTTGATATTTAGAAACAAGCTCAACAAAAATGAACAGAAGGAACAAGCCACAGTCAGGACAACCATAGAGAATACTAATGCAACAACTCCTTCACTCTTAATACATTGCTTTGATTCATAACAGCAAAAAGCAATGTATCTGTAAAAAAAAAAAAAAAAAAAAAGAGAGAGAGGCTACTACTACTCCATATTTCCATATTTACATCAATATGAAAATATACTATCATAGGAAAGGGTAGAAGAGGTTGGCAGGACACCAGTAAGAGCAAATATTCAGTTACTATGAAAAAAAACAAAAACCATTAATCTAAAAAGGCATGTAAAAGATCTTATTTTGAAACTTCTCCTTCTTCAATTAAAAATAACATTTACAACATGCTTCAATTTTGTCTTGATTCATTACACTTCCAAAATTGAGATGTACTAAATTCCAAATGAAAGTTCCATTCTGTTTTCTTGTTTTCATTCAAAAATTGCCTATATTAAAGCATTACAGTTTTCTATGTTGCTCTGATATTCAATCTTTATGAAAGAAATAGGAGGACAGCTGCATTCAACTCTGAAATAAAATCACACTTCAGGCATATGTAACGAGATTCCTAGAGACACGGTAATGAATACAAAGTAAGCCACAGCCAAACTTTTGACCTAGGTGGCAGAATGCAATGCACACAACTAAGCATATATAAACCTCACCATTTGCTGTCTCTGATTAACATGCTCACATTAAATTATACTTTTTTTTTTTCCTTACATATAACTATCTATAACTATCTATAACTATATAACTTACAACTACAAACTGATTAGCTTCAGGAAGAAGAAAAAATATTTTCACTGTATGCGTAAATGAGTCATATTTTGTAAAATATCCTTAAAAAAAAAGTTTTCTTCATAGAAACAATTCAGGATTGAAAAATATTTCTCCCAAATCGTCCAAGAAAAAAAAAAAAAAAAAAATCAAGCTAAGCATTATCATCTATTCATTACAGTCCACCTACTTTTATAGAAGTTCACCACATCTGAAATCACTAAATCACATGAAGAAAGACAGTAAAAGCTGAGATTTCAGTAGAACTCAGCTTTTTCTTTTGCACCATACGCTATGAGAAAACAGTCTTCTTGGCAATGTAGCTGACAAACTAAATACTATAAAAGCAGATTTCATACAAGATCATAAAAAAAAAAAAAAAAATTCCATGTTGTAGTAAGATATCAAAGGCTTCCATTAAAGCTTTTCCTTTTTTACTGCATATGATGAGAAAATATTCAGTACAGCTGGAAAAGTCTTCTTTTCTTTGCCTGGACATCAATTACATAACTTTCCCAAACAGAAATTAACATGAATATTTAACACTTTTCCTTCAATTGGTTAATCTCAGAAAGATGATACAAGCAAAAACAATGAAATAAAATCCAAAGAAAACTTGAGTTCTTATTACTGTCACATTGAAGTGGGAAGTATTTTATAACTGGCTTCTTTTTTGTTTCCTTTTAAAACGTCTGTCATAATAAAAATTACTTCAAGAGGATTGATACTGTTTATACTACATTTGGATTAAGGGACCTCAACTGAAAGCTCACAAACACTCAACTGTGATCAAAAAGAACAACCTCACGCAAACACATTCAAATGATTTCTGTCTAGGCAGACGTCATGTTGCAAATACATCATCTCATCACCAATTCCTTTGTTCTGCACATAGTGAACAGAATCCAGTTTTCCTGAGCTTAAACATATCACAGTCTCAAGTCCTGACTGAGAAATATTTTAAGATATTAGAATGGTAATCCTTATTTTCCTTCCCTCAGTCATTAAAACACTGAAGACAGAACTAGTTTCATATGTTACAAATTGAATCTATTGAAAATACAAGATGTTATTTAAACTGTTGCCCAAAATGTACAAAGATCTCCCTAAGCATCTCTTTACGATTACAAGCATTGCTAGCAGCCAACTCCAGCTGGAAACAAATAAAAGGAAAAGAAAATAAATAAATAAACAAATCAAGTCCAGACTTCTAGAACAGTACAACAAAAGTCACCTAGAGCAATCAAATGACAAACAAAAAATAACTAGTTACAACAAAATTAATTAATCCCATCAACATGGGATCAAGTCCTCCATCAAGGATTTAGTTTCCTTACACCCGCAGATCGAAGTAAGAGTTTGCAGAAATATCCTGCAAATTTTCCATTATCCAATGAAAAGGAATAGAAGAGGAAGTTAGAATTTCATGATGGAAAAAAAACTAACCACTGTCTCAGAATCAAAGTTCCTTTTTTCTTTTAAACATACAAACAGTAACACATGAAAGATGATGGGCAAATATATCACCTTCTGCTGGATTCCTGAAAAGCCACCTATATTTTCCTTGTTGCACAAATCTTTTACAAAATATCTGATAGCCCCTTCAAAAATGCATTTTCTTATTCCCTTTTCATGGTTATTAAATGTATTAAATCTAATGTACTTGATTTTTTTTTTTTTTAATTATAAAAATGGTCTAAGCCAAAGCTACATGCATATCCAAGAGATTCTTCACCATGAAGAAGGTAGTCAAACAGATAAACTGTTCACATTGAAGTACAGTAGCTCAGTGACTGCTATCAAGTCTTTAAGTAAGCTAAACAATCCTGGGGATATAATGGAAAAGAAAAAACAAAACAAAACAAAAAGATATTCTCCTTTAGCACATGAACTGTTATTTTGATTTTCCATCAAGTTCACACTATAGAATAAAGTCTAAAATAATACAGAAGTTGCTAAATTGGTTTGCTGCAGAATTTGAAATCCTTTTAACTATGCTTCAAACAACTATAACATCATCATAATGTATATTTGTAAGTTTTAAGAATTTCTTCTTTCAAAACATATTGTAAGAGCAGAGATAAAGATTTACTTACCTGATCCTCTTTTGGTCACAACCTTCAAGCTCTGAGTTAGAGTAGCATACAAGAGAATCAAGTTTGGAATAGGAACTTTCATCTTCTCTCTTTCCACAGCTGCTCTCTAGAGTACCAAAACAGAAAAAAGAAAACATTAGCTTTATGTTGGTATTGAAACAACCGTGCAGTAATTAATCATAATACTGGCTTTGTAGAAACATTAAATACCGTTCTTTTTTAGCAACTTAATGCACCAAAATAATTCCTTTTTACTGAAAAGGATATGTAAACTGAAATCACCTAAAGGAAAACACGTACACACACTGCATTTAAATCTAGAGTCGTAGTTCTAATTTTGTAGATACGCTGAAAATTCACCATGTCCCTGCTAAAACCTTCTAGCAGATCTCCTGAAACATTTTTGATGAATTTGTTATATGAAAAACGGTGTTTTCATTACACTTCTAAAAATAATATCAAATTCTCTCTCTTAATCATGTAATTGCATTTCCCCAACATAAAAGGAAGGACGGAAGGAAATAGTACCCTTCTGCACTGGTTTCCTTCCATTTATTCATTCTACAGACTGAGCACAAGATTCAAAATGAAAAGACCCATTAATTACAAACAAATTTGGTCATCATCTTAGGAACAGGAAACCATAACAGCCCACCAGAGACTCTTCCAAGTTTCTTTTATATGAGCTGAAAGCATATAAGCAAGATCAAACACATTCACTGCAGCAAACGAGAACATTATTAGGATGGGAGAGAGAAGAATCAGGTTATGGCTCAGCCTTCACCTCTTCAGATGTAAACAAAGATTTCCATTTCTACTCCTAGAATCACGAATACCTATAAGATCACCTAGTTCAACTGTTAACCCATACCTGTGATCACTCTACTCCATGTCCTCAGCACATCTACAAGTTTCTACTTCTACTGCTCACATTCTCAGGAGAGTATATGGTATGAGCAGCAGGTGAAAACAGGGAGCACACATTTTGTTAATTCAGAGGGTGTAGGGATATAATCTAGTCACAATATTGTTCCAGCTTTGTTCTGAAATGGCTGCTAGGACTAACAACTTACATTTTAATATTTTAATTTGTGAAGGAAGCTAAGCTTTCTGGCTAGTCCATCTAGAAAGTATAATATATCTATACTCATGATAGCATGTATTTTATGTAAAGTCTTATATAACAAAAGAAAGGGCTGTGATCAATGGTTCTTGAAATTTCTAAGAAAGACTCAGATGAAACCAATGTAGTTTTGATATTGACCTCTGCTGATCACAGTACTGTACAGCAACTGAAAACATCCTAAGCAGGAACCACACAGTTCAAGGATTGATTTTAAAAGAGATCATGCATCTTTTGCACTTTCATTGGCAGTCAGGTTACTGAGTACCTAAGACATTTCTGAAAGCAGTATCTTAAAATAGCTTTATTTTAGAAGAGAACAGGTTGGAAATAAAAAATAGTGGAGGCGTAAAAGAACACATTATGGGAAGAATTACTTAAACAATGATGACTCCTAAAGAATCTATCTTCAGAAGTGTTAAATTTCAAGCTATTTGAGAAGTGCAAACCTAATGCATTCATGATCGTGGCTTTATCAAAGACGAGTGAGAACACAGTTTGAAAACAGCAGATTTTGATGCCTAATTTTTGATAATGATATTTATAAACACAGAGATAAAAAGTAATAGTAATATATTTGCTCATTCACTGGCTGTGAACTAATGCTAGCACTTTGGCACTCCAGGTCAAGGACTAAAATGTATCCACATTCATATACCTTAGAGAAGTTAGACAATAAACTGCCTATCAGCAAAGGAATTAAATGTCACAGACGGAATTTTTCCAAGATAAATTTGAAGTAATATGAACATTTTTAGTCAAGATTATTTAAATAAATAACGTGACCACAGACAATAAATGACATAGAAGCTTAGCATTTTGAAAGCCAGAAAAAAAGGTTAATTTTCCAGGAAACAATGAATAGATATCACAAAGCGTTATGCAACACATTACTGCAGACTTGAGTCAAGCGTTTCTGAAATCAAAATCCCATTTCTCACTGCACTAACTGATGCCGCAGGAAATCCTGAAGCTGCTATCTTCAGCCTCAAGGGTACTAGTGAGAGTCAGCACCTTGCTCTGCGTGAGCCTAATAAATACTGTCTAAAGAACAACAGGAGCTTATTATACATTTACAAATTCAGTAAATAGCTTCTGACTGCAAAAGCAGATCCAAAAACATCTTTACTGACCAACCGTAAAAAAAAAAAAAAAACATTGCTGATAGCTCTGAAAGAAATATAAATACATATACCTACACACATATATGTTTGTATTTCTGTATACGCGTATTTGTAAAAGAAGCACGAAGCAAAAGCTATAAAGCTTGAAGCTATCAAAGAAAGCCTTTGTAATGTAAGAATATCAATGAGAAATGGCTCTTTCAACTAAATTCCTGTTGTGGTCCATTTATATTTCAGTCATTTATGTTGACAAGTCTGCTAAAAAAAAAAAAAAATCCTTATAACAATTAATTGCATTTAAAACATGGTTCCACTATAGAATCCATTCCCATTTACATTTATTCTCAGAGATTAAAGTTTAACTTAAAGGCATAAGTAAGATAGGCTGCAGCCTACTTGTAGTAAATCCCCAGAAAATAAAGTCTGCTGTTGTCCATGAGATACCAGAAAGTAGTTTCCACTAAAGGGTGTGAAGGAAGAAAATGGATTCCAGCACTAGCCTTTACCTCCATGGAGCACTACGAGCAGTAAAGCAGATCTTATCCAGGTTTTCCCCAGGGGTCTTTCAACCCTTCTGTTTCCACTACCCTTCCTGCAGCAGAAGTAATTTGCTGGCCTTTTCTTCATTTTAAAAATCAAAAACGCAAGCAAGCTAAAGGTTGCTATATTGGAGTTGGTGCTTTATGCCTTTGAACGTCATTAAGGAAGCTGTGGAACCTGGCTCACATCATTCTCATGACTGATTCAAAGCAGGTGCTTAACATCACTTGTCTCCTGTTCCAGGTGAATGCCTCAGCAACTGACTAGTCCAGAAAATGTCACCTTGTTGAAACTGCTTGCAAAGATAAAATAAGCAAGTCAGAAGGAAATTAAAAAGAAACATCCCAAGGGGGATCTTACAATGCACAGAAAATTCTTTTGCTACTATAATGAGCACGTCTGAGGCCTATATTCTGTAATACATTGCTAGGTTTTAAACTGAAAAACAAAAGGCATAATTCTAAGAAACCAAATTCTTAACACTAACTTTAAGTGATACCTAGTCATTGGAAACAGCCTTTTTTCAGCAATTAGTTTTTACTAGCTGTTTACCAGTAAACAGGCAGGAATTTATTAATTAAAAAAAATATATATCTGATTTAAAATGAAAATAGCAGAAGTTTGCTGTTTCTGGAAGCACAGATACACAGATGACACATGCATATACAAAAGGCTTTCTTACCATTTTTTTTTGTTAATTCTTCTAGAAAATTAAGACAACATATGGTAGTTACAAACTTCACTGCTGCTTCTGAAGTTGTATGAGCGCCAGCATATCTTACAAATTCTCTGGCTTTAAGACTGCTTGACTCTTTGGGTGAATAGTAGATTAACATTACATTTTAGAATCAGGGATTTTTCCTTGCCCTTCTTTATACAATTGCAAGAATGGAAGTATATTTCAGCTCTGTGCAGTATTCACCATTTCAGAAGTGCAGCACTGGGTTATTTGTTTGCATGAAGCACAATATGAAATCCTATTGAATATTTGTGAATAAAGGTATTCCACACAAATTTTAACTTGGCATGTTATTCATTTTAAAAATTATTTTTGGTAGAAAATGTCATTGCTTAAAACAAAAACGAAATAGGAAGCCTCTAGCATCTGTATTGCTGAGTAACTCAGTTTCCAGTTGAGTCAGAAATAGAAATACAGCTGTATCTCAACACTAATGTTCCTTGGGGTAATGCCAAGCATGATTTTTTTCTTAAGTTGTCATAAATACTCACTGTGAGGAGAATGCATACCCTTACACACGTGCTCCCCAAAACAGCTCAGCAGAAATTAAATTAACCACAGAAATGCAATTCCTGATAAGGAAATAAAATGGGGGGAATATATATATATATATATCTTCTCCTAATTTTACTTATGTTCATTTTGGGTCCTTCCCAAAAGCTAAATTATACTTATTTGATATAGGAAATTTTCTACTGGCTCAGTCTCTAAGTGTAAATTTACAGTCTTGTATTTCAGCATTAGTCTATGAATGCTAGCTACTGTCCATCAGCTAATTATCTGAAAATCATTCTTCCTGTGCTGCCTTCTTAACTTGGAAGGATATTCTTTTATACATGTTCCAAACTACTTCATTATCTTCCATCCTGTCCCCTTCATAGAAGAAAAAAGGACTTGTGATCCCTGAAAAATACTTCACAATTGTTCTGTAGCAATGGGTTTTTAGGGAAGACTTATCAACCTATCTAGAACTGTGAAATTGTTTCCCACTGGTCTGTACAACCATACATGTCTTGACATGTATTTTCATTGTAAGCACAGGAAAAAGGCCTCTTTCTTTAGACACTATATTTGTTCTGAACATTGAGCTATAGGGTTCATGTGTCATGAAAGTGCTATATTAGTTAATAAGACTAGTTTGCTAATGATATGGACTCTGTCCAACATGCAAGATACTGCAGAAATGATGATTTGACTAGAATTAGTTAACTTCATTCCGTGACTCTCCTATGCATGAAAACATAATCTGATATTCCCAAAAGTTTAGATAAACAAACCTGCTTTGCTTTAAGCATAGAAAGTAGTTAAAGGATTTTGTAAGGAAGAAACCTACTGTCAAAACTAGACAATTGTCTGGCCTACTATTTATTTTCCATTTTTGAGTAAAACTATGTCATTGTAGCATTTGCACTTAAGGTAATGGACTAGCAAATATATTTTGCACACCATTTCCATTGTTTAACGTGTTCCCAATGATGTTATTAAGTGACTTTCTGTGCGGTACATAGTGGTCAAGATTTCTGGATATTGCTTTTTCTGTTAAGAAAGGAACAAATGGTAGCAGATTTCAGATAACTGAAATGTCATACACCATATCCTTGAGTATCCACTACTGAATAAACAATTGAATTGATTTCCATAAATTATAATAGCTGAAAACTATCTCACACGTATGTTGGGGAACCACTGATGAGAAGAGAAAGAACAACTTCAGGAGAGGAATAAAAAATACAGTAGCTTTCCAGTGGTCTCACATTGCCTTGTGGGATACAGGTCAGCAGGGCACCCTTTTCAGTCCCACAGAACTCATGAAGGTTGGCTCTTTCAGTCAAAAGCATCTCTGCCTACACAGTTATGATGTGTCCTGAGACACCTGTGTTCTGTGAACAGCAAATGTTCCTGCTATGAGATACATCTGTCTCTTAGAGACAGAAGATGGCCACTGTTTTAAACATCTTCTTGCCCAATCACAACAGAAGTATCCTTTAGTTCTGCTAAGTCTAGCTGTGAAGAACTAAGGGCAAAACACCATCTTATCTGAAAGCAAGACAAGTAGCAAGGCCTTAATTTCCACATAGCAGAGCCTACACAAATAATGTGTGTTAGCTGAACTGAATCAAATTCCCCATGTCTATGTCTCCTTTTACAACTGAGTGACCTGAGAGAGAGTGAGAAGAACCCAGTATTTCATTATGCCACCAGTGGTGCAATAGGGGCAGGAAAAGAAAAAGAAAGCCTTGGAAAGGCGTGCTACTGTGTTATTCACTCAGGGGTAGAGGATCAATGGATAAACAAGAGCTTGTTTTCATTCCAAGGAGATTTTAGATGAGAAAAAAACATGTATTAGCATAAGTTTAAAAGATTACGAAGTTCAGTACAAGTAGATGCCTACTTTATAAAAGAATATTCCATTTACTTTGATTGGCGATGACACTTTTGGGAACAATTTAATTCCAAAACATTCTCTAAATAATATCACCCACCTAATTCACATTTTGCCTCAACTATTGGCGACTGTTGGTTGTACTGAACGATCTTGTAGGTCTTTTCCAACCTTGGTGATTCTATATTCTACAGACAGAAACTCCACTGTACATATTCCAACAGAACATTTATGTGCAGGATAATAAAATCAGAGTATCATTTGAATTGGAAGGGACCTTCAAAGGTCATTGAGTCCAAATCCCCTGTAATGAACAGGATGCCTACAGCTAGATCAGGTAGTTCGGAGACCCACCAAGTCTGACCTTGAATGTCTCCAAGGATGGGCTATCTGCCACTTCTCTGCGCAACCTCTTCTAGTGCTTCACTACCTTACTGTAAGAAACTTTTTCCTTATATACACTCTAAATTTCCCTTCTTTTAGTTTGAAACCACTTTCCCTTGTCCTATTGCAACACCCTGATAAAGAGCCCATCCCCTTCTTTCTTATAGCCTCCCTTTAGATACTGAAATGCTGCTATCAGGTCACTCCAAGCTTCTCTTCTCCAGGCTGAACAGCCGCAGCTCTCTCTTCACAGGGTAGGTATTCCATTCCTTGGATCGTTTTTATGGCCCTCCTCTGGATGAGCTCCAGCAGTTTCACGTCTCTCCTGTACTCAAGTCGCAAAATCTGGATGCATTACTCCAGGTGAGGCCTCACCACTGCAAAGTGGATGGGCAGGATCACCTCCCTCAATCTGCTGGCCATGCTTCTTTTGATGCAGTCCAGCATACAGTAGTTTTTCTGAGCTGCGAGGGCACACTACTGGTTTATGTCCAACTTGCCATCCACCAGTACCCACCTCCAGGTTCTTTTTGTCAGGACTGGGCTCCATCCTTACATACCCCAGCTTGTACTGTTAGTATGGGTTGCCACAACCCAGATGCAACACTTTGCACTTGGATTTGTTGAACCTCACAAAGTCTCACTGGGCCCAGTGTTTGAGCCTGTCTAAGTCTAGGTCTCTCTAGGTAGTATCCACTCTCTCGGGCATGCTGACCACATCACACAGCTCAACTTCTTGAGGGTGTACTCAATCCCACTGTCAATATCATTGATAAAGATATTAAAGAGCTCTGGTCCCAGTATTGACCTCTGAGGGACACCACTCATCACTCATCTTCCATCCAGACACTGAGCCATTGGCCAACACTCTCTGGGTACAAATAATTGAAACAGTAGAACTTCTTCACCATCACTTCAGATTTCTGGTTTACACAACATTAATATTAATAGTTTTCTTTTATGTTATACACAGCAGGCTACGTATTTTCATTTTTCTCATAGTTGATCCTTATTACATAACCTTATTAATGCAGTTTAATGTTGGACCTTGGAATACAATCTGTTTCCAATTTAATTCTTACTCAACTCTGCCACATTAGAAGTTAGAAAAGCGGTCTCTAGTTTACATTACATTTCTTACATTTGAGCTCACTTTGTATCTTCAGGGCTGTGAAAAGGTGGAAGCATTTTCATTTATCCCTTCTCTTTCATAGGCCAACTACCAAATCCTTTATTCTTCTCCAAGTCAAATTCAGGTAATCCACTACCTCACCTGGGCACGCCCAGCCCTGACCAGCTTCGCCTTAAGCATCCCTCATCCCTTAGCTGAGCCCCACGTCATATGGGCAAAGGCACAAGCTGTGCTGTGACTGCCCCTAACTCATGGCTTCCAAGGGAAGAGGGCAGCCAGACCTCGCTGCAGGCAGGCACCTGCTGCTCCACAGGGTCTGGAGTCCCAGAATAACTGTATTCACCAGGGCCTGCTTGCTTCCAGCAGGAGAACAGTCATGGCATTTTAATGCTATAAGCAGCCTGGGAAGAAAGTAACTTCTTCCCCCTAGAAATATAAGGATTGCAATTAAGTTTGTGTGAACAATAAGTAATAAAAAGTTTTAAAAGTTCACAGTATTATCAAATCTTTACCCCTTATAAAATTATTTTTAGGTAAGTGAATCTCACATAAAAGTGTTTGGGTAGCAAAAAATCAGTTTCTGTACAGGATTACATAGGCAATCTACTACCTCATTAAGACAGAAAAAAATCATGTGCCATTCAAACAAGAACAGAAAGCACCTGAAAAGAAATATTTATAAAAAGGGCAAGTCTGCCTTAGCATTCAGATACAGGATCTTATGGATGGCTATAAAAAAAAAAAAAAAGAAAAAAAAACCTACAAGGATTACTGTCATTAAATTGGTTTCTAAAGGAATTAAGTAATAACGATCTTTATAATGAAAACACATACATCTGCAGTTTATTAAAATTGTAGGAGGAAAACTTCAAAATTGGATATGACTAATGTTTTTTTTATACCTATGTAACAATACTTCATGACAAGTAGGACTACCCAATAGCAGAAAGACAGTAGGAGACTTATGACTCTGTAAAACTATACTGAGATCCAAGGTCAGAAAAGGGGCATTTCTGGCCTAATCCAATTACAACTTTTAAGTGCTGCTGAATAGTACTGCTTATTAATAACTTTTCATAGATTTCATAGATTTGTTGCAAAAAGAAAGAGGACAGTTTCTTAAGAGACAGAGCTTCCCATACTAATACTGTATTATGAGTGTTTAGCCATGAAATAAATGATATTCAGCCCTAAAACTGCAATAGCCTGATAGATAACAATGGTTATTCCAAAGCCGCCTAAGATTAATGTCAGATTATAACAATGGAAAACATAAATCATGTAAAGATTCACAGATATTTAGGTCACAGGCTGAGTATTAATTACACAATAATTGCAGTACATTCCATATGCTCCTTGCAATTTTCATGGCTTATGACTGTATTCGTTAAAGTCGTGCTTTCACAATAATGACTAAAAATAAAGTCCCCTCTCCAAAAAATCCGCACTTTCCTCTGGAATTTAGGAGCACTGTCTTCCACCATAGCAGGTATGCCTCTACCATGTCAAAGTTGGGATTTAAAATATTTTTGATCAGTAGGAGACTGAGAAATAGAATGATCTCAGCTGTGTTGGATCAGATGTGGGATTCCAAGCCCTTAATTCAAAGCTTTTGATCTTAAAACAGACAAGATGTAGCACAGAAATAACACAGGAGAGGCTGGAATCCTGGAACTCTTCCTTTCCTGAAGAAACGCTGTAAATATGAAGCCACAATTTGTCTTCTGTTGCTTCTTTTTCCAGGCCCCTGAATTTAGAATGCACAGAGCCTTGTTTTACCCAAAAATGATAGAGGTCATAGTAATCAAAATAATTGGATAAGGGATTTGGGAAAAGTGGGTTCAAATTCTTCAAACCAAGAAGATTTAGAAAATAAAACTCCCATTTACTGAGCACGTGCTCTAACTTCATAATACATATACACACTCTGTGCTTTCAAAGGAGTAGTTTGCACTGAGTAAGATGTTATCACATAAAATAAATGCAGCAAGTGTTTATGGGGGGCTCATTCAAAACCATTCAGTTAATTTGCATCCTGTTGTATAGAGTAGAATGATTCTCATCATATTGACTATAGATAAAAGTGAAGCATTCCATAAAACTTTATCAGCTCCTATTGTGAAAGCCCTCAGGAAGCTTTAAAAGCTCAGTAGAAATGCATCTCGTTTCCACAGAATTCAAAACTGAACATAAATGAATTTGTCCATGAATCCATGCTGTAACTACTACTGTGACGGATGAATAACATACAGAAAATCTGTATCAGAACACTGCTGCTAATGTTTTGCCTCTTTGCAAAATAAATGTTTGTAGGCACAGTCTTAAAGTAAGTACACTGATAGTTCACATACATTCCCATGCACTCAGGAGGAGTGTGATTTCCCACTCTCTCATAGCAACCACCCCAGCCTCAGACAATGAACTGGCAAGGCACTACTGTCTGGGTAGCAGCACAAGCAGCAGATGACTCATATGCAGCAAGTCACCTGTCTGCTCATCTTTTGATTGTTCATGGCTATTGCGTTCACATGTTAACGGAGGGTATCTGAATCTGGTAAGTCTCAAATCAACACGAGGCAACCAGCATCACCTTGTGGACAATTTCACATCTGAAAGCACTTCTCTGGAGTGGTTTGCCTTTGAAAGGAGTGCTCAGGAGTGGCTGAAGACTTGGTCTGTGAGCAGTTAACTCCAGCTTGATACCAGAGACTGGGAAATAACACTGTATCCTAGGAAGACAGGACATAAGCTGGCATCTTCCTGCTTCCTCTTATCTGTTGACTTAAATTTTCAAAGCCTGGAAGATGGGAACAAAGGAATTCCTGCTGAGATCCCAAAGCCAGAAGCTGTCACTCCAGAAGAGCTGACTCGAGCACTCTGGACTATAAATAAAAGTTTGTATGGTCATTGTTAGTTTCTTCAACTGAACAACACAACCTCCAACGATCCATCTCTACTGAAGATCTGCACCTGATACCAAGATATGACTGGATCTAGGGGTGGTGAACAGCTTTGATTTGCTATGTTTATAGATCTGTGTCTTTTTCCCTGTTTTCCATCTTTTATCTTCTTTTATTCTTTTACCCTTCGTAGTAGCCCTTGCTAGAATTGTCTTACCTGTAACGCTTATTAATCGTAATTAGCCAGTTAGCCAATTTTACCTCCAAGTAGTTGCTGTTAGTTGTTAAGAAAGCTCTCAATAAGTTAATGTGTATTATTCCTCTGAGTCTTGGATGACTCCATCGCAGTAATGACCCCTTGCTGACTAGGGGAGGTGCGACTCAAGAGACAGAAAAAGATTCACTTCCCTCAAAACTCACTGAGTGGGATGAGACAGAGGAAACAACAGTGGATGCATCTGCAATATTAACTTTTTCCACATGCAGTGAAACAAATTGTACAAAAGTCACTTTATTGGTTATAACACTGGGATAATCACAGGAGCTTTTACAGGTATTAGAAATAGAGAGAGAGAGAGAAGAAAACCTTAAGACCATCTACTTGAAATGCTTCCGCAGTAACTTCCATTCAGGAAAGAAAATAGGAAGAGTAGAATTCAGAGTTCAGATCTGCATTCGATCTGCTCTAAGCAAAAGATATGAGTGTAACACACTTGTACCTGCATATACTGCAAATACTGCAGCTTGATACTTGCATATAGTAACAGTCTGTTGTTCATTGCCCCATGTGTCCTGCTCACAGTTTTACACAATTCATACTATACAATACCTAATAGCTGCAATCATTACATAAAAACGGACCAAGCTAAAAAGAAGCCAAGAGTGCCTACTTTTGTACAATTAGGAAATTACAGAAAATTATTTTCTGTTGAATAAGCATGTATTGTTCATAATTGTGTGCAAATGAACTGTCAACAGAAACAAGTATAATAGGAGAATTCTGAAGTAAACAAAAGGTTTAAGTGCAGAATATTAGCACAGTTTTAACATAACTCATTACAAATTACCAATTTTAGCCATATTATATATAAGCCATTAGATACAGTTGAGATTTCAGCTATCATCTTGGATCAATTAACTAACCTGAACTTCAATTGTTAAAACAAATTCAGTCTCATATGAAACAGTTCATTTGTTTTCAGAGCAGAGGAAATAATAAGAGTTTAACATTCTCTTATATACTTTGTATTCTGCATCTGCTGTCAGGTAACCATTAAAACTTCATTTCTATATGGGATATTCTCAGCACATATAGTATTTGAAATGTTTGATAAACTCTGCAGTATTTAAAAGATGTTAGTCTGCCATAAGGCTAATTTTGTCTGTGATCTATGTATGTTTGGACAGGAAAGGTACTCCTTTTAGTTCCACATCTTTATACAAGTTTTAGGTTTTCTTGCATGCTTTCTCACAGAATCAAAAAGCCTTGTCAAAATGCTTTGCTGAAACACATACTAGCATGAGCAGAGGACAATTCCCAAACAAAGAGAGAATGTATCTATCCTTGTAACAAGACCTCTGTTGTAAAATTTTTCTGAAGTATCTATCAGTTTTAGGCATGTTCAGTGTTACCTAGGTCAAATACAGCCCTTTCATTGATACTGATTTTAGGATTTTAAGTACTAATTACTTTGTCCTGAGAGTCCAGTGGTAGATGAGGAAAGCATGCCTCCTACTTACCAAGAGCTGATGGCTTACGCTAGGCATAACTATTCTCATGCCCACACAGCTGCATGGCAGCAACTTAATATACTACGATTTTTCTTTTTTTTTTACCCCAGGGGTCTCGATTACATATTGTGGATCAAGCATTTAATAAAAAAGGTTGTTTCATGCACAAATATCTCCTGCAGTTTTGCAAAAAGGACCACTTTTTGCCTCTTTTTGCTCCAGAAAACTTAGTCAAGGCAGCACTGAGCTCTGCTCGCTGGTGACAGCGACAGGGTCTGAGGAAATGGCATGGAGCAGCATGAGGGGTCAGGTTGGGGTTACAATAAGCTTCTTCACCAGAGGGCAGTGGGCATGGCCCCAAGCTGCCAGAGCTTGGGGAGCACTGGGACAAAACCCAGACATCAGGTTTGGATTTTGGGTGGTGCTGTGTGGAGCCTATGATCTTTGTGGGTTCCTCCCTACTCAGAATATCCTATGATCTTATGATCTATGAAGGTAGAGCTAATGCAAGGCTGTGCAATTGTTTCAGTGAGGAAGCAAGCACCCCGCTTTTGTCAAGACAAAAATCCATTTTCTCTTTCTCAATCTAAAGGAATATATACAACACAAGGTACGCAGCCTACAGGCAAGCATAGTATATATACTAAATGGGTACAGAACATCAAAACAATCTTAAAAACAGCAAGCAAATTGTGCAGAACAATATCTTCTGTTTTGACTTAGCAGACTTACCATACATCTCAGGGCACTATGAGGGCAGCAACTCCCTGGAACCAGGAACATAGTGGGGGGGTCCGCATGTGGGGACCTTAGGGCAGGGCCCATCCGACTGTTCCAGCCAGAAGCAGGCAGCCGGGGGCACTCAGACAACCCCAGGCCCCAGCACCCCTCTGGTGACAAGGATAGAACAAGGCTGGGACAAGACGCTTACACCCGGCTCAGTAGTTGGGCAGGATAAGACTGAGGCAGCAGGGGCAGGCCCTGCAATATGGCCTCATCTGGAAGCGACTCCTGCAGACCAGGCTTCAGCCTGCCCTCAGCATCTCTGGGTGCGCTGCGATGTTTGGGAACCTGCCTCCACCAAGAAGAAGGGGCCATCCCCAGCTGTGTTTGGGGCCCAACTGCCAGGAGTTCTGGTGGTCAGAGAGAATGATCTCATAGCCAGTGGACAAGAATATGAATCCCAGTCTGCTAGTAGATGTCTGCGTGAATCTGGAAAAATGTTACTGTGCAAACCTGCCTGTAGGGTATATATACCTGTGTTAAGACTTTCACTGAAGGATTTTTAGAGTAACACCATGTTATAAGTCCAGAATTCACCGTTCTACAAGAGTTAGTATTTTCAAAACACATTAAAACATTATTTTATGCATACTTTTAGATAAATATCCACTATAAACCATAGATGGGTGTGCCCACTGAGAAATATCTACTTTGAAAGTTATGTTTGATTAAATGAATTAATATGATCCTTGTTTCTCAGGCAATTTCTATTTTGTCCTTAGTTATGCTCCAGGAGATAGGAATTGTACCAACAGCTTTTTCAAAGAATTAGTCTGACAGTAGTGCAGATATATCCTTATACTGAAGAGTTAAAGTGCTACTTGGGACCTAGAAAAATAGAAGTGGTGACCACATTCCATATAAGACGTTTTTTCCAGCCTGTCTGCAAGTATGTTTCAAAGTACAGCATTCCTCTAATGCAGCATTTAAAACTGCTCTTTTGAAGTAAAGGACATTCTCCCTCCTCCCACAAATACAGAAACTGTGAAGGCTAAGAGAAGGGATGCTAGCAGATTCAGAGGAGGTACAGATACGGGCTCAAGGCACAGCTGCAGCAACTGAAGAATTAAGCAAGAGGTGTCTTGCTCTATCACCCCTGCCTCTGCTTCCCTTGTGTATATGTATTTTGTGCTAGTTAAGAAGTTCTAAACACTCGAAAATATGTCTTCACTACTATCCTGGTACTTCCCAAAAGACATGACTAATCTCCATCAGACACAAAAGAGATAAACGTGGTGGTATATGGTAGGTAATAAAGAAGGTTTTGCAAAAAGGGCTAAAGAGAGGGTGAAAGCAGCAAAGCCAGGTAGCAACCACACACTTCACTTGAAATGGCTTACCTCTGACAGAAGGCATGGCAGAAGCCAATACAAGAAACGCCACTCATTCATCAAGTTCAAAGCATAGCAACTTAACATGATGAAACCGTACAGCAGTTTGACAGCTATGTACTGAAAGAAATTTCACTTAGCTTGCCACAGGTAGATTAAAAGATTGATTTGTTAGAGTAAAACAAGTCAGATCCAACATCAAGATTATAGTGTAGGTATATCCTTATGTTTACTTTATTAGACGTCTGTCTTTCAAATATATTATTGAGAGGGCCCAAAGCTTCTGTTCTTAAATTTTTCCTCACTTGATTCTACAGTTTAGTAGTTCTAATACAATTTTTGCCCCCTCCATGGTTTGTGCCAGTATTTAGCATACATTTCATCAAGCTGCGTTCAAGCACTATTGTTTTTTGCTACAAACAGGAAATCTCCAAGGAAAGATCAGATGGTACAAGACAGTGAAGACGAGATGAAAGTATGTAGTATAGCTACAGTCTGACTAGATTGTCACTGAATATCTGACTTAACTCACCTATAGCTTATGATGCCATTCTTACACACCGTTGACTAACCTCACTGGAATGTCTGAGTGCAGCTTTGAGTGAGAAAAGCAGGTAAGGTTAGTGTGCAATGCATTTGTTAATTCCGGAACACTGTGACTAGCCTGTGATACCAGGCAGCAATTAACTATCTATATAGTCCATAAACTTGACACTATTGAATCTTGACCAAATAGTCTGGAACAGAACCATTTTTTCATTATTGAGAGCCAGACTTTCTACATAGAAAAAGCTCACCCCAAACTTGAAGGTTTTGTGAAATACTGTTTCTCAAATGAAATAATTGAATTTGGACCAAATGCACAAAGTAATTTTAGCATGGATTTAAGGGCATCCTTAATCAGTCAATTTTAAAGCAAACTAAATGATCTTAGTTCCAAAGATCTACAGTTTTTCTACTTTCTAACTAGGTGAGACAAAGTATGTTTTCAATAGATAATGGCTTGAAGACATTTTGTAGTGATATTGAATGAGAATCCAGTTAGAATGACTCTCAAAGTCTGATTTTTTCATTGATTTCTTCCTTTTAAATAAAATATTCAGTTTGAGCAGTTTCAGTAAGATGTTCAGCAATTTCTGCCTGCTTATCACATGAACATATTTAGATGACATTTTGTGAGGTATCTAAAGTTGTTATTTTGAGAAGCGTTCTAAGAGTATTGCAGACTCTCTTAAATAGCCAATAAAGTACAAGAACTTTACTGGAACAATTTAATGAAACAATTTTGCTGCTATAATTGTTACACCTGAAGGGTCACGATTGAAATGTTAAATATACATATGTTGAAGCATACAAGCTTTTTGTTATATTAAGTTTGCTTAACTGGAACATTCGTGAATCTCTTCCTCTAAACTCCCCACATGAAATGGAAGCTTTTCACATAAGGAAACTGAGCATACGCACCTTGCATCTTAAAAGATATCCAGTTCAATATGCCAGTTCAATAATAGCTAAAATCAGCATTGAAAGCTTTATCCTGGAGCTTTCTCCCACTGTAAGCTTGTTATCAGTAAAGGCTAGTTCTGATTTTTTTGAACAACAAGCTCAGATCAACTCATTTCTGTGGTTTATCATTGACACTAATTTACTACTCATTTTGTCTTTCCTCTGTGAAAATGTCAGTATTGCAGCCAAGCGAATTTTCCTTCTGACTGTTGATAGTTCAACTGATTTGCTGTACAATGTCCTCTTTTCTTTCAGAATAAGTCTAATTGTTTTATGGATCAAAGAAATTACTTCCCCTTGTACTATAGTCTCTGTTCATCCCAGTTAGCTGAAATTTTGGACTGGAAGAGAGTAGGCTTCAGCTCTAATTTAAATTCATTAATAATGTTATGGAAACATTTAACTGGTTTTACGTATAATGGCAGCTGCTAGTGTAGCTTAAAATAAAATGGGAAGGAACCACTGTGTTTTCAACTGAACAGTCTTTACAGGCTTGAATGTGGCAAAGACATCATGCTATCTTTTGCTGACTGTTCCCTGGGTGAATATCTCCCTAACAACAGATGATATTTGTATAATATTGTCTGAAACAAAAGAGCTTCAATTTGTAATCTTGTTCTCAGCACAGTTTCATTACTAAAACAGGTAAAACAAGGCTCCAGATTACTAGACTGTCACCCTCTCAGTCCCCTCACCAAAAACCTGAGTTTATTAGTCAAATTATATTTCACTTTTACCATGTCACCTGTTGAAAGGTTTCAGCTTAAGGACTAACAGATCTCTTTTATTCTTTTCTTACTCTTTTTTTTTTTTTTTTAATTTATTTTTTAAGTCATACTGCTTCCAAGAAGATGAAAACTCCTATATCCTATAATCTTCATGCTTAGAAGTCTCTGAAGACAATTATCTGCATAAGACTCAGTAGAAAAGAGTCACCTTGCAACTTCGGTGCAAGCACTGAAGTAAATTGATTTAATGACCAAAAATTCTTCTGATTTTATTGAAATGATCACCTTTTGGAATTAAAAAAAAAAAAAAAATCACAGAATCACAGAACTGTAGGGGCTAGAAGGAACCTCCAGACATCATCGAGTCCAACCTCCCTGCAAAGCAGGCCCCCTACAGCAGGCTGCACAAGTAGGCATCCAGTCGGGTCTTGAATAATGTCAAATACAGCTGTTTTCTAGATTTTTTTACCCTTTGTTTAAATTAGCATTCTAATAAGTAAACAAAGTTGCAAAAATATCAACTGTACAAACTGTTTTTCTGAAAAATATAGGCACTCTTCACTATGATTCATACATACGCAAAGATCTAACCTCAGGCTAGTAGCTCATGGTTTTGCTGCTGAATAATGCTCCCATTAAATATAACAATAACCATGTTCAGTATTTAATATTTAAAAAAATAACTTTTCATTCCTATAAAAGTTTTACACCATCTTATTTATTAGGGTAGCCTCTATCCGAAACGCTAACAGCAGACTTGAGAAGAGCATGGAACTACTGTTGGATAGCTCAAGGAAAAAAACGGAGAAATAAACAATAAAATTTGTCAATTTCACACTTATTCAAAAGTTTAAACATAAAGCAAAGCTTAACTGACTATTCCAAATGACAGCCCTTCTGAAGGAGTGAAATAAGTTCAGAAAATTTAATAATTAGTCTTCACAGAAGATGCATACCATGCCAGAAAATACTTTTCCTATGCACTATCACATGCCTTTAGAACTTCAGGCAAAAAAGTCAATGAGGTAAAGACTTCTTTAAGAACCTACTCAGGCATCCAGTTTTAATTAAAAATACACTTGCTGAAACCCGTCACTCTTAAGCAAACAACATTATGTTATTTAGGACTCTAAATTAGAAAAGATTAGAAATAACAAAACCTTTACAAGCTGTCAGAGGCTCAGTGCTTAGGTATACGACTTCAGTGACTATAAACATGGAAGATCTTTAATTCTGCTATAAAGCTGTTTGGAACAATCCCTAACCTTTCAAACAAATCAAATATTTATGAAAGAATGAAGAAAATCTAGCTATTTATTTTACAATTGCATCGCTATTTTCAGGTTCCGGAATGGACATGATTTTAGTGTTTAATGCTAGCCTAATAAATACTGAGTGCTACAGCAGAGAGGACGAGAGAGGGAATATATTCTCTGAAGTTTTAATTAAATACTAGCATACTTGAAGACTGTAAAAGTACTTTGATAAATTAATAGCAACAAAACAACAAAAAAAACAATTATAAAATTTTGCTTAGATTTTAGAAATGCAGTGTATGTGTGTGGAAGGAAAAGAAATTAAATAATTAAAGAATGTCATCTGTTTGATCTAGTAGAGGCATAAGGGGACGGATGTGCTGAGCCTTGCAGGGAATATCCATTATAGCACATCATTCTCTGCAGGCTGTGCTATCATATCTCAACGAATGCACTCTGAACTTTTTTATACCTAACGTAGCTTTGAGTACACATTCTCTTCTAGAGATGGAAGATGATTTTTAGATCCATGTTAAATCACCAAACTCTGACCTCCCTTTCAGAAAGATATTCTACATTTAGAATAATAGTTTCTTATCCAACTTTTTATTCTCCGTTACTGCTTGCTCAAATTAAATTGAAAAAAAAAAAAAAGGTGAAATCAGTCTCAGATGTAGGATCACAAAGGATTTTGTTTTAATTTCTTGCTAAATTTACTTGTAACTCTTCAGTTATTAATTTTTGCATTGATTGTTTTTTTTTTTTCCCCTTAATGTTTCTTTCTGTCTTTAAAAAGTTCTCCCTAGTTTTAAGATTTATTATCCATTTGTTTAACTACGAGGAAGCTGTATTTTGATTTGTTTTATACAGGCAATATTTTATTAAAAGTAAATATAATGGAGGTTTAAATAATAACATAGGTGTAAAAAAGAAACCAAATAAATGCTAGAATCTCTCCTGCGCTGATACGAAGTGATAAAACACATAAACAACAGCACAAACTGGAGTGTACAAAGAATATCTGAAGTCACGGTTGACCGGATGTAGTAGGGCAACCATGTCATTTTTCTCTGCTCCTTAACAATTACTAAGGGCAGCGTGGTGAATCTTGCAAAGTGTATCTGTCAACTCACAGCAGCTACCCTCATGGGAGTAAGGAATGAGCTCCACAGCATGCCTTTTTCCTGGACAGTTTCCACTAAATTGAAATAATTTTATGCTATTTTAACAATCCTCAAATTCTGGATTTCTTTTTGTACATAGGGATAAAAAGAATACAAAAATCACCACGACAAGCTTTTAGAAAATCACCAACGACCTACTTAATGAAAGAACACTATCACTTTGTCTTGAAATGATTGCTCGACTTAGAAGTTGGAATAACTGCAGCAATTTTTGTAAGGAACTGAACCCGCTGAGTAGACAGCAATCATTAAAAGGTGTTCTAGTTTAATGGCGTTATTTATCTTCATGCTGTGATCTGTACTTGGCAGCACATTTCTGATGCTTAAAAGATACACAACTTCTCATAAAAAGGAGAAAATCTTCTAATATAGGAATTGTCTAACATTTATGCTGGCAGCTATATAGCCTATCAAGGGCTGTTAGCAGACAGATGTGACCAAAGAAATTTAATAACAAGAGCAAGAAATATCAGTCAGAATTGCGACATTCCATAGACTTATTTAAAATGCTTTTTTCCCCACAATATTATATACAAAAGAATACCATATAGAGAGGAAATGCTAGTCTTTTTAAGGTATAATTTCTATGGCAGCACTAACAATAGCTGTTCATTTCAAGCAATAAAAAGGTTCCAGACAAATCTGGTTTTGTTCACTCCTTTTTCCAAAGACAACCATTATGTCCTTATCTCCTGCAGCAGAATAAAAACAGTCAAAACCACCCTCTGCATATACCAAAGTAGGTATGAGGTAGCACAGTCAGACAACGGTCTGATAGAGAGGTTGGGATGTTCCAGCAACATCTCCTCTTTGGTGACTGACCTCCGAGTACTGCATTCTGTTGGATCAGGTACAAATCACTATTTATTCTGCTACAGAAATCAACATAGCAAATTGCTTGAATGCATTCGCTTTTCTTTCATATACATAGGAATCTTTCCAGAAAAAAATTGTTTTCCTCTGTGCCTACTGTCTTAGGGAAGCAAAAAACAAACAAACAAAAAAAACAAGTTGAAATAGTCAGACCTCCTTCCCTCAGCATTAAAAAACAGAACTTTTTGATGAAGGTTGGTATTTTTAAAGGCCAGTACAGTTTGAGGTTCTCCAATAACTTACACTGTTCTTAACCTAAAGAACTAAACTGTAAACATTTTTCCATTATATGCTTTATGTGAAAAGCTGCTTCCCAGCTCCTACACTAGCAGTTCACTTCCTGATTTTCTGGCCACGTTACCTGGAAGCTGCTTTTATAAAATTGAATTGTTCCAATTAAGTAGAAGCAGACAAAGGGCTAACATCTTGTGAAAAGTAACATGGGTAATACAGGTAGGATTGGAAACTGTAAGTATTTTTTCTCTAGGACACAAGCAAGAAGCTCTGCATCAGGAAATACGGAACCAAGTATTTAAGCTTCTTCTACAGCCCTATTCCCAGTGCCCCATGCTTTTGCACTACATTAAATGCTTGCCTGTTGTTTAACATTCTGCATGTAATGGGAGCACATATCCAGCCAGCAAAGCCTAGTATTTGTATCCCATTGACTCCTCACTGAATATGCTGTTATAAACATAAGTACATAAAGAATATTTTCTTGCTCTTTTTTTCTCAGTAGAAACTTGATGACATTCTCAGAGCACTGGCTCCCTTATATCCATTCCTCTTTCAAGCACGGAGAGGAAGGATCACAACATCAAATGCAGCATGTTGAATACAAATTCAGCGCAGAAGAGGTTGAACCTTTTCACCAATATCCTGTTACATGTTGTTGCTTTGCATCAGATGGAAGCAGAGGGGCAGTCTGACACAACGGTGTCAGACATGGAAGTGAAGGAGAAGCAAAGGTGCGTCACTGAATTCTTCCATGTGGATAAATTTGCACCCACTGACATTCATCAACACTTCCTGAAGACCTAAGAGTGGATGTTAGCACATAGTGAGATGGTGGGTGATGTTGTATCAGCTGTGGTGACAGCAATGTGAGAGATAAGCCACATTCCAGATATGCATGCACAGCTATCATGCCATGAAGAGCATCTTTACTGGATCATCTATGCAAATCATTGGTGATGCTGGGAAAATGTTTTGTAGATGACAACTGTGCTCTTCATTTCTATTGTTGTTTCCATGGAAATAAGCAGGAGGCAGTACTTTTGGAGTGACCTACATATTCTTAAGTACCCGAAAAAATATCATCCTTTATTAAACATTCCTAAATGTTTTTCTTTTGTACTTCAAAGATTGCAGGTACGCTCCACAAGTGCTCAGATTTGAAATCATGACCTTTTAATTTCTATGGAGCTTAATATTAACATTCAGTAGACACATCTGACTTCTTAAAAAGAAAAATAGAGAATGAAGAAGGGATCAGGTGGAAATAATCTCCTTCAAATGATTCTTGCAGGTCTATGATATTTACTGAAGCTTTAGAGGCCAAAAGAGGTCAATATCCCATCCATTAAAACGATAAGAGTATTACTTAGGTGCAGCAAGATGGCTGATAGTCATTAAAAAATATGCTAAGACTGCTTAAGTAATACTGCTAGTCAAAGAGCTCTGCAAATCACATTTTACAAGCTATCTTGTACAGATGATCCAGGGAAAGTTAGATCAAGACATTTTCTAATGCACATAAAGGACTAGTATTGAACAAACAATAAATGAATACAAGTGAATGAGACCTGATGTATATAAACAATGTAGTTCAACTGTTCACACAGTATTTCTTTCCTATGTTTTAATCAATTTTCTGATAATAAATTCTTCATGAAGTAAATGAACTGCAAGAAGTTTTCACTCCCATGTCAAATTAAAAAGTGCTTAAAACAGTGAAACTCAGAGTTCTGAACTGCAGAGCACAGTATAATGCAACTTAATTCAAGAGGACTTTATCATATCAAGAAAAGCAAGAGAAGGGGCAAGGGAAGAGTAATAGTGCTGCATGTACACAGAGTGGTAGGGTGCCATTTCTCACTGTTGCAATTCTTTGCAAAATGTCAATTTGATGTTAGGAAGGTTGTTTTTGATGTGTATCAGTACAAGATAAGAATAACACAAAGCTTCCATGTTTAGCACTTACACGAACTGACACACAAAAAAGGTATTTCAACAGAAATCAGTAGTACAGCAATCCCATTTAAACCAGCAAGGATAGTTCATAATGAGTAAAAAAGTGAAATAATGACATGTAAACAAAAATTTACACTTGCCTGAATAATACAACTCACAATAATCACTGCCAAGAAAACTTCCTTATTTTCCAGTAGAAAGGAAAAGGAATAAGGGAACAAGATATTATCTCCTTAGTCCAGGAATGAAACATGCAGCAGTAATCGCTAAATAGATACATGGGCTAAACAGCAGAAAACACGTTACATCCAGCCAATATTCATAATCCTCAGCAAATCTAATGAGGTGACGCAGCAGTTTAACAAATAATCGGGTCACAGGGTTGTTGGTATACATTTGCACTATTTTGCTGACTTACGTAGGGCTGCAGAAATTTCTGGGAGATAGTACATGAGCTGAGGTAGATGTTCATTTTGCCATGAAGTAATACATATTTGATCAAAAGAACCACGTAAAGACAACAGATGCTCTATACAAAATTTATAGAACATACAAAGTAAAACACTTAATTAAATCTATTTCCATAAAATTTTGTCCAATATACTTCTACATCATTCCCTTCACACTGACAAACCAGGAATGTTGTTCAGATATTTCCCATCATCTTGCAAGGTAAGGATCTAATACTTTTCTCCATCAGCATCTCTATCTAATACCATAATCCCATATGCTCCTTACTAGCTCCTGCCAGAAATCCCACTGTTGCTGTGAAGAGATAGCCAGCACAGAGAACTGAAGTTACCGAAAGACAGTGCTTATTACAATAATACTCAGAGGGAAATGCTTCTGAGGTTTGGCATGTAGCACTGAATATTTGCAGGAAAACCAGTTATCAACTCAGTTTGCTCTAATAACAAAGACACCCCCAGTCTCAGCATCATTTCCTCTCTGTCTCACACATATGTGCTCACTCAACTCATACACAAGTGTGTTCCAAAGACTTATTGACTTCACAGTTTTCTAAGAATCATTTAATTATATTCAGCAGAAGATGAGTACATGGGTAATGTTAAGTAATTGAAAGGAAGAAAGGAAACTCCATTTCTTCAGTTGGCAGCTTTGTCTGAAAGTAAAATTGCGTCTGTAAAGCACATCAAAGAGCCAGACTATATAATTAGCTAATAGCCACTATTGACATGTCAAATTAATTTATGACAGCTATCCTAAGAAAGCCAAGGCAATTTAATGCAAGAGAATGTGCACCATCCACTCCTAAAATTTAATCATTCTTAGTATCTTAGAATATATTATGCATATACACCCACTACTCATACAGTGTACACCCAGAAGTCATGACACAGTATAACCTAGAGCAGAATGCAGTCAGTCTACATATTGTTTTTAAGACACTAAAAAAAATTAGTTTTGGCATTGCTGTTTTGCAAACAGTTGTCTCCATTTCTGAAAGCAGAATTCTTTGGTAAAATCTATGCTGCAACAGAGCAATGTTGCAGAACAGTTTGGGGCCAAGTATCAAATACGACATCAATTCTTGCCCTAACAACAAAGGTCATTGTTAAGGCTATATTAAGAATGTTCACATTTTCTTTCTGCCTTCTCCTACCATCAGCAAGAAATCTTATAATAAGCCATGTATACTTGGAGAAGAAAAGCTGTGAAGTAAACAAGTTCTAGAACAGTGAAAAGATGGAAATAATATTAAAAGCAAACTAGATCTGCTTTTTCATTAAAAGAAATTGTTTGCCAGTTTATAATTGGCTCTCTTCTTCTTAAGACTTCAAAACATATATTCACATCAGAGATGCATTCAGCTGGAAGGTTTCATCAGATGAAACTCAAGCTTGCCTTTAGCTGGGGGGCAGAATACAATTGTCAAGATCCATGCAACCTTAAAGCATGTGAGTAATTGCATTGTATCTGGGAGTTTAAACTTCAACAGGATTGCTTGTGCAAGTAAAGATTTTACAACTGAATAAGCACTGGTAAAGTCAGTCCCAGTATGTGTATTTTTCAAGTGTACACTTCTCTAGAATAGAGTTGGGAACAGGTCTGCGTGCAGAAACACAGTATAGGTTCTTATTTTGTAACACTGAAGATACACTAAAGCCAACGATTTTACATGAAAATATGTTATCACACACAGTATCACAGCTATTTTTTTCAAACATCTTAGAAATACTCTCTAGCGCTTTATTGTTACAAATAGAAAAAGTAATTGGGACAAATGTTCTACTAGCATTACGATATCTGCAATTCCACCTTGAAATAGGTGAGATAGCAGAGGATATAAACCAGCACAAAATGTATTATTTCATTCAATAGGCATGAAATGATAATATCTAGGAGACAGGAATAAAGTTTTTAAGAGCAATTAGGGGGAAACAGACATATATCTGCTTTGTATGTTACGAATCTTTATGAGACTGATAATACTGAATGAACACTGAGTAACCCATTTAATTTTCTGTGGACATTGATTTTATTCAGCTTTCAGATTAGTGTTGATAACAAAGTGAAGATTTCAATGAAAACTGAGCTAAAGATACAGTATTCCTTTAGTGTAGAATAGAGTACCTAAATGGAACAAGTTTTTTTCCAGTACACTGGAAAAAGATACATATCATTCAAGAGAAAGTAACTTCCTCACTTTGAAGCAGCAATTCAAGGTGAATACACAGAAAGGTAAGTAAGAATTGATATAGTCAGGAGAATTAGAACAATCATTTAATGAAAAACTAGTATTCATTGGAGTAGAACTCATCTTTTTTTTCAGTTTTTCACAAGCTCTTATTTTCCCTTGCCTGCTGAGAAATAAAGTTTGCCTATATATATATATTCATTTTTTCCCCAAGATTCACACTGAAACAATTTGCATTCCTTTCTCAGAGGATAAATATTTTTTCATGAAGCATTTCTACAGAGGCTAACTAAACAAATATTTGTCTACAGGTGACAGATGTTCTTTCCTGTGACCAGGAGCATATTAAAGGACAAAAGCATTTACTGTGGCTCTCTCTGACATGAACAAAAGACAAATAGAAAAATATTTCCTAAGTGAATTCTTACAAGTTCTAGATATATTCTATTTCCAAACTCTAAGAAGTTCTAAATTACGGTTATCTCTACTTATAATTTCATGTGTGATCCATCATTTTTCCAGATGCTCTCAAAATTCCATTGTGATACTTATCTTTTAAACTCTTTGGAATCTCCCATTCCAGCTTGGCACAGTGGAACAGCAGAAAAACCCACAGTGTCTTGGTGCATCCCTTAGTCTGGCAGCTCACTGGAGGGGGTGCAGGGAATGCACTTCTAATTCCTTCTGCACCCTCAACTTCTCTGCTATGACAGGCTGAGAAAGACAGTACAGTCTAATTATGCTTTTTGCATCCTAAAGACAGGAATGACATAGAGCTTCTCAGGTCATTCACAGATGGCCATCCACATAATCAATATAATTTATCAACACAAGCTCTTAAAAAAATTGGAAATAAAAGCAGAAGAAAGCATACGCCTGGAATATATATATATATTTTCCAACTGACCTTGCTGCTTCAGCATCACAGTTTGCAGCTATGTGGCCTCCCTGCAGTGCCTCTCACACTCCCTCCAGGGAACCCCTGCAAGTACTCCCTTCAAAGCTCTCAAAGCAACAAAATGAACTGGAATTACTGTACAAACTGTGGCCTTATTACTTCAATGGCTTGACTCTCCAAAACCATGTAAATGGAGCTCGTAAAACAAAGCCTAGATATTATCCTAAAAATTGTTTGGAATAATGTAATGAAAGTTTTTCTCCATAATTGGTATTACTAGATATAAGTGAAAATACTAGTTACAAATGAAGTAGCCCTATTGCTAGTCACATGGGAAGAGTGGCAGACCCCCACCTTAACACAACCTTTCTTCAGGCAGTTGTAGAGAGCAATAATGTCAACCTTGAGACTCCTCCAGACTGAGCAATACTAGTTCCCTCAGCTGTTCCTCAGACTTCTCATCTTTGTTGCCCTTCTTTGGGCATGCTACAGGGCCTCAATATCTTTCTGGTGGTGATGGTCCCAAAACTGAACACAGCACAAGAGGTGCGACCTCACCAGAGCTGAGTACAGAGGGATGATTGTTTCCCAGCTCCTGCTGGCTACACCCCAATACAAGCCAGGGTGCTATTGGCCTACATGGCCACCTGGGCACACTGCTCTCTTACGTTTAGCAGAACAACAATCAGCAGCTCAGTCCATTTATTCCACAGTCTTCAAGCCACTCTGCCCAAAACCTACAGCATTGCTTGGGGTTGTTGTGACCGAAGTGCAGGACCCAGCACTTGGCCTTGTTGAACTTCATCCCATTGGCCTCAGCCCAACAATCCAGCCTGTCTAGATCCCTCTGTAGGACCTCCTCCTACCACTAGGCAGATCAACACTTCCTCCCAGCTTGGCGTCATCAGCAAACTTATTGAGGGCAGCTCTACATCAGAAATGCAGTAAGAGATAGTAGTACAAAGCTGTTAACTTCATAGATATCTTCTATTGCAGTGACAACATGAATGTTGCTAGTACATAAGCCAGCTCTTTACTAGATCTAATCACAACTTGCAAGTTCTCAGGACCTGCAAGTGTGAGTACTTCATTATTTACAAGTAGCTCTTCTGCAGTGTTCTTCTCCCCTAACCTTTTCTTACATCCCAAGCTCCTACTTAATCTGTCACTTGTACTTTTTTGTCTTCTGCATTTTTGTTCATAATCCCAGAAACACTTACTACTGATCTCATTTCTATATCTAATGTAGTACTCTTATTTCCTCCCTTCCTTCTGCAATTGTAGAGACGTGTGTGTGTGCGCGCACACGTGAGAGAGACCATGATATTCATGTCTAGATCTTCAAGCAACGCAAAACCTCCTGGGAGGTAGCTTTAACAACTGAAACAACTAAAAGAAAGAGCTGTTTAACCGCTACATACAAATCTTCATACAAGTGCACTAAAAAGATGAAGTATGAATAGATTTTTTTAGAGGCTGAACAATAGTAGTCTGTGTAACTATGTAGAGTATACAGGCTGATTAAATATAGTAAGCACATTCACATACTGCATACTGTTTATGAAGAAATTGCACTTGAAAATTTCAGGTTCCTCTTACAAAGCATGGCAGTACTAGAACATTTAAAATCAAATGTAGTTTATAACATAAGTTAGTTTGTAACTATTTGCACCTAGACTCTCAGCTGCGACTGCAGAATAAACTGGAGACAAAAGTCACATTACAAAGCAGCCATATTCAGAGGTAACATTCATTCATTCCTTAATGTTTCCATTGTCCCGTTTCTAAACTTCCAATGAAACTGTAGAGAATTTCTTTTCCTATGAAAACATGCAGCAACAGAGAGATCAAAGCAATACAAATCATCATGATTTCATTTAGCTTCTAGAAGCAAAACTGATTTTTATATGCTTCATGTAGGACATTTGCTTTAGAATATTGCATGTTATAACTCCAAATCAGAAACCTGGAATCTTAAACTGTCAAACTGCAGTGGCTGATAGAGACAACAGAAATTACATATAAATAAAATACACTTCTCATGTATTAGAAGAAAAAAAAAAAGAAAATGAACTATTCTCTTTATAAAAAGTCATCCACAAACTGACTGCTCTCGTTCTAAGGATAATTTTATTCAACAGCATATGAATTAAATCATTTTCACAACTTATGGCTTAAGAGTTAATATCAGATATATCAGATTTTCATAAATAGTTTGGCATCCATTTAGATACACAAAACTTGGCCTGTCATGAATGATACCAAAAAAAAAAACCCTCAGCCTTTTACAGTATCTCTTCTCTCCATACTGCCTTCACACTTTCTGAGCCTCACAGCATTTCAGAAGCCCCAAGTGCAACCAAAGCTAATTCAGTCTGCTCTGAAATCTTCAAAATACGGATTTTTAGACTGTGTTTGAATTTCCTTCTAATTCTTTCATGGAGGTGGAAGCCAAGTAGGAGGCAGAAGGAGGAGGAAGGCTGAGGATTTAAACGTAATGCCTTTTTTCCAGGTCAGTTACCATACATTGTCTTTCTCAGTCATCAGCTCATGATTCACTGATGATTTTCTAGCCAGCTTTTTTCCCTGAAGGGAAGCACATTGTCTCTTTATCTTTACCATTACTTTCATGCTTTCTTTATGCTAAAAAAAAAATGCTTTTTCTTCTAGCTAAGCCTGAAGGTCATTGCAATCTGCCATACCCATCACTGACAACCAAAGGGACTCAGGCCAGCCATAAGGCTTGCCATAAGGATTTTCTGCATGATTTAATAACCTGCATAGGTGTTTGCAAATGCCTGGATAGATATGTAAGCTTCACTCTTAAGGATAAGGCCTGTTTAAAACAATTTATTCTTCTGCATATTTTTCTGCCACACTGTAGAACTTTTTCCTCATTTGATTGATTTAGACTAACAAAGCTTTATCTTAAACTGCAGCAGCTCAGTACACACTGCAGAAGAATGAATACTGGCAAGGATCAGTAGACAGTAATAAGAGCTGTGCAGTCCTCATTCATTACAAAAGCCATTCCTGTGATACAATACAAAATGGCTAAGAGAGGGAAAGCTTACACGCATACCAAAGAATGAAGTTCTCCAGAATAACACAGAATACCCAACAGCAGCACTAAAGGCAATAAAGGACAGGCCTTGCATTTTTTTTTTTCACTCAACAAATATTCAGAGATGACAGAGAGAACATTTCATTCCTTCCTCTTAACTCCAAAAGGCCCAAGTCATTGTACTTCCTACACCATTTTCTTTTCAGGTAACTTCTCCCTCTCTTGAGAAGTTCTGCCTTTGTTTCTGAGGTTCAGGAGGGAAAGAAGAGCAAGAACCACTTAAGTCTTTAGATTTATTAACATAATACATAGACAACATGGCATACAAACGTATTTCATTTTGCACTGAATCCCTACTTTTCTGAAGTACTCTCTCACAACACGAGACATTCATGCCAATAAGAGTGTAAGAAATTAAAAGTCCACAAATTCTCCAAAACGTCAGAATTTCACAGTGGAACCTGGTAAAAAAAAAAAAAAAAAAAAAAACCAACACAGTGCAGTCTGCCTCCAGACCTACACACTCTGAGAACGGCTTAGCTGTACCTGTGCAGTGCCACAGGCAGTGTGTTAGGTCAGGCAAGATGTCAACACAAGGAAGTTTGATTCTGAGGTGGTACGTCAATCAGTATTGTAAACACTCATCCACACTGAATTGAACTGGGCATGTAATCTAAATCAGGTAATTCTGGTAACAAACTGACTGCTTACAGTCCACTGTATGGGCATCACATTATTCAGTCTATTGAATAGATTACAGAAACAGAATGTTTCAGAATATTGAAAACAGCAGCACAGCAGAAGTCTGGCTGGGGGACTTGCTCCTAGTTACAGTGCACCAGCACTGTAAAGGACAGCTTGCCTCCCTGAGAAAAAAATTTCAAGGCTGTACCTCCTTCCTTAGGAGACACAATAAGAGGATGCCCTTTATAATAGCTACAGTAAATCCATGCTTTCCTACCCCAAGTGCTACTTATCTGGACTGGAACACTTCTGAATGAAATATTATATGCAAGAGGAAGACTAGAGCAAGTTTACAGAGTTGATGGAAAGAAGAGATGATCCCTATAGAGCTGGAGGCATAGCATGGCATTTATGGAAAGCAGAAATTCACTGCAAGTTTTCAAACAGAGACTGAAGGGAATGGATATTCCTTGCCATGACAAAACTGACATGAGCTAGATTGGTCTTCAAATACACTATTACACATACAGAAGTAAAAAGCAGTCCTTTAATACTTTGCCTCCTCAATCACAATTTTGAAGTGCAATAGGCAGAACAGAACCATTGCTGTGAGCATCTCCTTCACTGTTATTTAGATAACAGTACCACAAGAAATTGTTCTCTCATTCACTTACAAGTTCAAACCCAGCAAAGAACTGAAAAAATAGGAATAATACTGTATTTTACTTCCCAGAGGTTGAAAAATCAATGATATAATTAAGGAATTAGCAGAATTACTTCTAGTGGCGAGTAAGAAAAAAATCTGTGTCTTTGTTAATAGTAAGAAAGCATTGTTCATTGTGGTCTTGATTGTAAACGGAGAAAATATGGTAAGCTTTTTTTTTTTTTCCAGTTTAAATTCCAACTGTTTCTGCTTACAGTTTTGGAGAAAAAAAAAAAAACAATTAGAATTCTACTGCACTCTTTGTCACTCCAAAGCACAGTTCTGCAACAGCACATGTACTGTTTTAGTTCAGCTAGAAAAAGGCAAAAGGAGACGAATAAATTCGTAATTAATTCATAGTCACCAGGCAGTTAATATAATCTTAAATGCTTCCCCAAAAAAGCATTACATCTGTGAAACATAATAAAAAGAGCATAGTGTTTTCACACTATTTTATACACCAGTATTATGTACCATTACATAAAGAAGTTAACAGGTTAATCAATCATTTTTGCAGCTAGACTGTATTATGCCAAAAGGGAAAATAAGGTAAACAGTTATACTGAAGAAACCAAGGTAAACATGGTGCTATCCATGTATTCAGTAAACTCTGTATTTTGCTCATTCATTGATCATGTTCCACTAGGTTTTTTAGTCATAATTAATGGGCAATTACAGTTCATTGCTTCGTCTTTCTACCTTTTAAACAGAGCTGCTGCTGATGGCTTTTTTATTATTATTTATTTTAACTCCAAGTGGTTTCAACAGCCTTAGTAACCACCATGCAGCAAAGCCATCGCAGGAGATGAGTATTTATGAGTCAGTGTTCCAGGGTCAATCTCATTGCATTGCATCGCTCTAAACAGCATTCCCAGGTCTGGTCTGCTCAAGACAATTTACAGCTGGCTGTACTGTACTCATCACATAACAGCCCTCAGCTCAGTTATGCAACAATGCTTCTTGGGGGACTGTTTGTTTCTTTTTCCATTTTTGCATTTATGAACTATTTAAAATTAGATGACTAGTGAAACAGAGAACTTCACATAACAGCAGTGTTAATGTTACTACTTTAAAATTTTCCAATAAGAATTATGAAGTCATAAAAACTGTTGCCAAACACACAGCTTATCTAAAGTAAGAGGTAAGAATAAGAAGCTTGGGTTTTTTGCATTTCATTAACTACATTTCCAGTTACTGCATATATCAGTTATACAACAATGTATAAAATGATACTTGGATTCAGTTTAGTATCTTTTACTAATTATTGAAAATGTTCCTATAGGCACAGTAAATCATAATAGATCCTAAAAGATCGAAACTGAATTCCAATTTATTATCTACTTAGTAGTAGTACATCTGTCATAAGCAAATACAATTGCTTGAAACCAAAGTGTTATTGTTGTTGTTATAAGGTTATAAAGTCATAGTTACTGGTCTGGGGGCTCCTGTAGTATCTTCTTCCATAAATTTATCTGGCAAGAACAGAATATTTTTGAGGAGGGGAAGGGAAGAGACAAACACAGCAGTCAAGAAAGACGCATTCAAAAGGGATGACAAGCTCACCTCAGACCAAACATACCTAAATTGTACCTTTTACGTGATAAATATCTGTGTACACTACTACGCTTTTCCATTATCAAACAAAGATTTATACAGCACCAATGCACTCAATGAAAAAAAAAAAAAAACAGAAATAAAAAAAGTTAACAGACTGAAATATTCTACCTTCAATAATCACCTGAATGTGTAAATATCTCTAGAGAACATTATATTTATTAACCATATCTGAGATAGGGGCACAAAGTATCATCCCGCTTATCTTGATTTTTAGCCCCTGCTTCCTTCCAGTTTTCTTCCTAGGTAACCATAATACCCAAATCTTTAGAACTCATTCATGCAGAAAATATTACACCCTCCTTATTAAAAGATATTGAATGTTTGAAAGCACCTGCACAGAGACAGTGATGCTGTGAATAGTGTTATCAGTATATGACACATGTAGACTACCTATTCACAAAGGCAGAACTGATTAATCCATATTTGCAGATGCTTTACAAATGCACTACTGTTATTCTCTACTGCCATAGGAAAACAAACAAGAAAACTTGTCCATCTTTGAGCTAAAACACAAATCAGGCCACATTCTGATAGGCACCTTCATCTCTTGACTAACGTACCATTAATACTGAATGCTCAGAACATCTCCAAAATTAGCTTTATATCTTTATACATTCATGCAGTGTTACATATCAGAGGAACTAATGGAAGAATCAGAAGTATTGGGAAATTTCAGTTTAAAATGTAAGGCATTCTCCAAGTAGAATACTGAAAATCCAGACGTTATTCAGGTCCCACTGGTATATGGTGTTTTATGACTGTACACAACTGATAAAATATTTTAGGATCTGTATCTTATCTCACAAGCAAAGAACTACAAGGATGCTGAGTGCTATGAACTCAATGAAAAATATAAGGGAGCTGATGGCAGGAAGTCAGTTGAGATATTAGACATTTTAGTTTTGTCTTCTAATAACATGTTTTGAGCTATTAGTAGGTTTTTTATTCCTATTTATTCTTATATAATTTTTTTTGTTTAAGTTTTTCCACCAGCAGAAGATACACAAGCATCAAGCTTTTCTCCTTTTCTTTTCCACATCCTCATCTTCCTATAGGAATTAAATTTCTTTACTATTTGATTTTTTATTTAAAAAATAATAAAAACCCACTTTTGCCTTCATTTGAAACTAGTTCCAATGCTCAGAAATGCCAGTCATCTTTTCCAGCAAAACTGTATGCTTTTCAGAACATTGATTTTAATCCTTTCCTCTCTCTCCATGCAGACTGATTTGTTATATTTATTCTTGAACATCTAAAATTCAGACGTCTCTGCTGCCATGTAACTGCCCATCGATATACTCCTCTCCTTTCTTCCACTTCCATACATTACCTTTTCAAACAATATATGACAAAACTGTTCCAACAGAGATGACTTCACCCATATTCATTGTTGTGTGACGAAAAAGACAATCTATAGTTAACAGTTTATAATGACAAGGAAATTTGTTTTTCATAATCCAATGAAGACATCTGCATAGTTAAAAAGCTTAAATTATACTCAAACCCAGGAATAGGCATACTAATCCTTTTTAAGAATTACACAAGGACCAGTCCTTTCTGTTAGTTGCGATCCCACTGAGGACAACCTGAAGCCCAGAACTGAGCATTTCACATCAGAGGAAGAGTTGTGAACCTAACTAAATCTAACCTGCATTTCAGTTACAAACCATCCTTGTCTACTTACTCTTATGTAAAAGCATTTTCTTGCTGAGTGGTGTATCTGTTATTGCTTTTCTTTTGACAGGCAAATGCTTTTTTTTTTTTTTAATGTTTCACAGTTCATTTTTATTTTTCTGTTTTTTTTTTTCAACATTACGAATATTAAATTACTTTAATTGAGACATGTTAATCCTGATGCAGTAGTGTGTAACAGTACATCCTTGATGCAATACCAACAGGCTTGGCACAAAAGCTTTTTTTGCAGTATTGTATTAGTGCTTTTCAGTCTACCTGTACTGTTCCTTTGTTCCCCTCTCACCCAGACATGCACACACAAACAAGAGCTTTAAAAATATGAGCCCCTCTGTTCAATTTGTACCTATTCACTTCAATATCCTAGCTCTGGAGAGTTGAGGGTAGATTGTAGAATACTGTGGTCCCTAAATATTTATTTTTCTTCTATTGTGCTGCAATTAAAGATTTTATGCGTGCAAACTGCTTCTTTCCAGTGAAATGTCATACATACTGGTAGCTCCTAAAGATGCTACAACTTCAGCATTCAAGCTGCGTCTGTTATCTGTTTTTATCAGTCAGGCATTTTCTTGATCACCTTTTTCTTTCATGAACCTGATTACTGTAATTATTTCCTCATACTTTTCTTGAGTCAGGTATTGCCTCTTTCAGCATATGTCACTCATTACCAAAATTTTCAAATACCACAGCAAATAACTTGCTATTTTTATTACAATAAGATGTTATGTTTACATGAGAAGAATCCCAAAGAACTTAATCTTTAAAACAAACCAAAGACTGCAAATTGGCATGAATTCTTTGCCCAGTGGACAAAACATCCAGAGAAAAATATTTGTTCTCTGCTAACTGTCCTTTTTCTCAAAGACACAAGTTCTACTGTGAAGATAGATTACTTTAATATAAGTTCACTACATCAGTCATGACCTTTCCTCTGTATGATTCTTACAAAGGAGTATTTTTACTTTTGAGTCAAAGGGACCTTCAGAAGCCATCAAGTCCAACTCCCCTGCAATGAACATGAACATCTACAGCTAGATCAAGGTGCTCGGAACCCCATCCTTCCTCATCTTGAACTTCTCTAGGGACAGGGAATCCACCACTTCTTTGGGCAACCTCTTCCAGTAATTGGCTACTCATATTGAAAAAATCATTTTTCCTGATATCCAGTCAAAATCTCCTTTCTTTTACCTTAAAATCATCTCCACAAATCTTATCACAACAGACCCTGCTAAAGAGTTCATCTCACTCATTCTTATAACGCTCCTAGGAGCCTTCTCTTCTTCAGGCTGATCAACCCCAGCTCTCTGAGCCTGTCCTCACAGGAGAGACATTCCATCCCATGGATAATTTCTGTGGTCCTCCTCTGGACACACTCCAACAGGTCCGTGTCTCTCCTATACTGAGGTCTCCATATCTGGACACAGTACTCCAGATGAGGTCTCACCAGAGCAGAGAAGAAGATCACCTCCCTCAATCTGCTGAACACATTTCTCTGGATGCAGCCCAGGAAACAGACGGCTTTCTGGGCTGCAAGAGCACACTGCTGGCTCACATCCAGCTTGCCATCCACCAGTACCCCCAAGTCTTTTTCATCAGGGCTGTTCTCCATGCTTACACACCCCAGCTTGTACTGTTAGTAGGGGTTGCCACAACACAGATCTAACACACTGCACTAGGATTTACTAAACCTCACAAAGTCCTGCTGGGCATAGTGCTTGAGCCAGAGTGTCTAGGTCTAGGCACTCTGGTTAGCATCCACGCTCTCAGGCATGTTGACCATGCCACACAGCTTGGTGTCAGCCACAAATTTGCTGGGGGTGTACTTGATTCCTCTGTCTACATCACTGATGAAGATATTAAAGCGCACTGATCCCAATACTGACCCCCTGAGGGACACCACTTATCACTAATCTCCATCCAGACATTGAGACATTGACCACCACTTTCTCAATATGATTGTGCAACCAGTTCTTAATCTGTTGAATAGTCTACCTATCAATTCTATAGCTTTCCAATTTGGAGAGAAAGAATGTTACAGGTGACTGTGCCAGAGGCCTTACTGAATTCCAGACATTACATCAGTGGCTCTTCTCTTATCCACTGATGCAATTACGCCATCATAGAAAGTGACAAGGTTGATTAGGCAGCACCTGTCCTTGGTGAAGCCATACTGGATATCCTCTATCTCCTCCCTGTCTTCCACTTGCCTTAGCACAGTTCCTGGAATAATTTGCTCCATGACCTTCCTGAACCCTGAGGTGAGACTAACAGGTAAGTAGTTCTCAGGGTCATTCTTTCTACCCTTCTTAAAATGGATGCTACATTATCTTTTTTTCCTGTCACCAGGGTCATTTGACCACAGTGACTTTTCAAATATCATTAGTAGTGGCTAAATGATTACATTTGCCAATTCCCTCAAAATTCTGGAATGTATCTCATTGGGACCCATACACTCCTGGATGCTCAGGTTTCTCAGGAGGTCACGAACCTGATCTTTGCTTACAGTGAGAAGGACATCACTTGTCCAGTTCCCACCTTCTGAACCATCCACTAAGAGCTATGTGTAGAGCAGTCACCAGTGAAGACTGTGGCAAAAAAGTTTAGTATCTTAGCCTTCTTCTTGCCCCTTGTTACTAGCCTGCCTGTGCTGCTCACCAGGAAAAATACGCTCCCTCAGACTTCCCTTTTTTGCTTGATCTACCTATAGAAGCCTTTCTTATCCTTCTTTGTGCTCCTTGCAAAGTTCTGCTGAGCCTTGTCCTTCCTGATTCTAACTTCACACAGCCTAGCAGCATCCCCATACTTCTCCTACCTGTCCCTGCTTCCAGTGCCTGTACATTTTTTTCTTGCTCTCCAGCTTGACAAGCACATCCCAGTTCAGCCATGCTGATCTCTTGCCTTTCCTTCCCAACTTTCTATGGATGGGGAGCTATTGTGTCCTAAGGAAAGCTTTCTTAAAGATCTGCCAGATCTGCTCTGTACTCTTGTCCCCAGGAACACATCCCGTTGAATTGTGTTGATCAACTTCCTGAATAGCGGAAGTTGGTTTTCCTAAAATTAATCTTTCTTACTTTATTCTTTGCCTGCCTGATATCTTATAAGAGTCTGAGCTCCACCACTGCATGGTCACTATAGCCCAGGCAGCCTCCAATCCTCAGCCACCAACCAGATTACTTGTGTTGGCAAACAACAGGTCAGCGCAGCACCCCCTGGTGGAGTTGTCTATATCTGGCTCAGGAAGTGATCTTTGAACCATTCCAGGAACCTCCTGGATCACTTACAGCTTGCCATGCTGTTTTTCCAGCAGATGTCAGAGTGGTTTAAGTTCCCCAGTAGGACGAGAGCCTGCAATAACAACCCTTTTTATAGCTGGAGGAAGGTTTCATCAGCAGGCTCCGCTTGATCAGGCAGCCTGTAGTAGACCCTAACCACAAAGCTCCCTTTGTTGCCTCAGTCTCTCTCAGCCATAGGCTTTCAACTTGCTTATTCAATCATTCTTCAGCTCCTCATACTCTATTCCTTCCCTGACATGGAGGGCAACTCCTCCTTTCCTTGCTTGTTCCTTCCAAAAAGCTCACAGCTATCAACAGCCACATTCCAGTCATGGGAATCACCCCACCAGGTTTCAGCAACAGCAACTACATCATGGTTTTATAGTATCACAGTAGCTTCCAACTCCTCCTGTTTGTTTCCCAAGCTGTGAGCATTGATCTAGAGGCACTTCAGCCAGGCAGCTGATCTTCTCATCTTCTTGGAGGATAACTCCTTAATTCCTTTGAACTATTTACCCAGCATATGTCAAGCCAGGCACTGAGTAAACCATCCCATGGTTCAAAAAAAACTAGAATTACCTCAATAGCACCAGTCTCTTTGCCACATTTTTCTCAGATTGGTTTTCCTAGTCTTCTCAGTACCCCTGCCAGCCACTGAAGAGATAAAGGAAAACACCACCCACTACATCCCATGAAGTCCATTTTGATAGCACTCAGGCTTCTCTCAGTAACTTTGTTGCTGCTGGCCTGAACTATCAGTCTCCTAGTAATGTCCCTGACTCAGGCCCCAGTGATGTAGCATACTTCCCTACAAGTTGGGTCTGGAATACATATGGGGCCCTCAGTTCCCCTCAGAAGGGAGTCACCCACAACAATTACCCTTCCTTCCTTTATGGCAGAGGCAGTCTTGAAGTGTGGAGTTGACCTCCTTGCCCTAGACAACTGCCTCCGTGGATCTTACACTGCATCCTCAACTCCTCCTCAAGTTTCAACCTATTACGTAGGGGCAGCTGGGAAGCTGAGGTAGATAGAGATGGGGTACTCCAGCAATGCTGAGCAGGGACCTGCTTCCATTCCTCCCCATCTCTTAGATTCCCTCCCTCTGCCTGATAGTGACAGGACAGGGAGTTCACCACTGTTTGGAGTGCGTAATGCCAGTGCCTCTCTCATAGGTATATCAGGGAATTGCTCCACCAGTCTGACCCCTGCTCACCTCCCTGACTCTCCTTATTGACACTCCTGAGCTATGCCACCAAACTCAGCAGATCATCCCCCTCTTTTCACAAGTGGTATCTCTACCACCATCCTGTGGGGAAGGAACAGGTTCAAGCACACCCTGCAGCCAGAGACCAGCTGCATTTCTGGCAGGCACTCTATCTGGATAGATGTCTTCTTTCTGGAGAGAGCTTTCTGCCTAGTGGAGACCATGGCTAGATTTGTTATTTGGAAGGCAGCCAATAGATGAGCTGCTCTCTCAAGTAGGGAAGGGATACACAGCCCTGCCACACCACATCCTTCTGACACGCATCACGCTGTTTGCCATACCCCTGGGAGCTGTGTTCCCTGGGAACAGCCTTTGTATACATGGGAGTTTGGCCACCATCACTGCCTGCTCTACCCCCATCGTGTCAGAGTTGCCTCAGTTAGGGCTCTGTTCTTTCTGCTCACAGGGCAGAGGGCTCCCTCACTCTCACAGCACCCCTTTTTTCCACATTTTTTATTATTTCTGCCAAGGGTCCCTCAGTATGAGACTCTGCTCCGAAGTTGATCTGCTCAAGTTTAACTTTTATCAAATTAGAAAAATTAATTAAATGATTGCACCTTGGAGACCATTTAGCAAGGCTAAATGTCATCAACAGCATGAATAGGACCTTATCTGAAAAATGCCTTGAGAAGTCCACTGGCCAGGAACAAGTAGCCTTTTCCTCATTAACCCTGAACATAATTTCTGTCAGGAGTCCCACTGGCTTATCACAACAAGATAAACCATAAAACTGGGATGTTTCTAAATTATTGCAGCTGAATACCTTTTTCTGAACATGATTGGTTAAATGCATATTGAACACCTACTACAAATCTCTTACCTTGAGTTTCAATTTAAAATCTTTGCCTTTACCTCTTTTGCATGGGAATTCAAGTGATGGTATAGCTGGCTTGGACTTGTAAAATGAAGTTCAAATATTTCATATTAAGGTATTTATACTGTACTGTGACTGAAATGTAAATTACTAAACATCTATATCAGAAGGAGGACAAGTCTCCTACGCTGCCTATTTATTCACAAGGCCCTATTCTCATTTAACAGCTACAAAAGACTTGGCCTTCTGGTCAGTACAGCCTTCAGAACCACAGGCTACAGAGTGGGAGGAAGAGACTGCGCTACTAGTCAGTCTGTCATGAACCCACCAGAACACACTGTTACTTGCTTTATCTCTTTATTTTTCTAAATAGTTGTCTATTCCTGTCATTATACAAAAAGGTATTTTCTTCATATTTCCTCCCTAAAACTCAGTAAGTTTTAGTTTGAGGATATCTATTCAAATAATAAAGATTCAGTCTACACATGGTTATCTTTCAAAGCATGGCAACTGATGACCTCTATTTTCATGACAAGAATAGCAGTCATTTTGTTACTTTTGCATTTACTTTACTTGAAAGCAAAACATCTTACTGTGATCCTCTAAACACTTCTGTCAGTTTCATGCTGCTCTAAAAGGAGGACGAATCTGAGATTATCTTCCCTCAATCATCTCATTCAGAGATCAAAATAAGCCATTTTTCCTATACACACTGACCCAGAAAACTAGTTTGCATTATAGCATTACCCCTGAAACGTAGAATTTAAATTATTTCATTATTTTTATCTCATGATTAGATTTCATCACCTGCTCACAGCAGCTACAGAATTTCTTACACACCAAATTTCAAAGCATTTCAAAGTCCAACAATGCAAAACTGCAAATATGAGAGAAACAAATACACAGGCATCTAATGTTAAATTTTAGTCCACCATTACAAAGAATTTACATCAGCAGTTGGGAAACAGAGTAATATACCATTTACAAAAACATAAATCTTAATGTAACTTGTAAGAGGCAGTACAGATCTACTTGCACCATCTCAGTAAAAAACATCCTCCAATTTGATACATCCTATCTTGAATGTTAGAGCACTGATGCTCTAGAGCTGTGGTGTGGCGATATAATTACTTCATCTGTTAACTTTTACCTCTCTGAAACACACTACTGAGGCAGGTTTGCTTTCAACTACATATTTATTCTTCATTGAAAATGACAAAATTTTCCCTGAATGTTTCTATCCATTGAGTATTCCTTTCTTCTGAAAGTCTATAAAGATCTGTAATTTTACATACTGAGTGCCATAACTACACTTAGAGAAAAATCAAACTTCATCCCTGGATGTATAAAATATATACTAAGCATTTATTAAAATCCTAATGTGCAGAGCTGGAGAAGCCAAACAAAACTTCATTTGGAAGTGTTACAAATCTTCCTTGGTTTATCAGTACATAAAGTGGGCACACTGACACCCTGATTGTTATTAAGTTTGAAAATTAGTATCGTCACTGAATACTTGCATTGACAATTTTTGTCATGTTAGAACAACTGTTTAATTCATATTCAGTCTAGTGAGAAATAAGTATCCATATGAAGCTTTGCATTAAAGGACACTTTGCTTTCTGTTCTTACACGTACTCCGCTTGTTGGCATTCCCAACTGTCTATTCTACAAGGAAAAAAAAAATGGCACAACACTTAAGGCTAAGCAGATGACATGTAATAACAACCTAAAATTATAACTTAGTTTCACACTTCCCAAATTGAGATACATTAATATAAGTGTTTTGATAACAATTGTCAATGTATTAAAATCTGACTTTGTTTACTTGACCTCTCATTTTTTTTTAAATTGATGACAAAAAATATTTCTCCTCCCCAGAACTTTCCTAAGTATGAGTTGATTAGGCAGAACAAACACTGCATTTGCTATTAAAGGAGATTTCAATGCATTGTCTTCAAAACCTTACCCTTAAGAACATTAAGATTGGAAAAAAGCTACAAGACCACTTATCCATTCATTTACCCATTTCCACTATGCCCGCTAAACCTTGTCCCTCAGTGCCACACCCACAAGTTCCACAAACACCTCCAGGGACAGTGACTCCACTGCTTCCCTAGGCAACCTATTCCAGTAGCTACTTCACAACTTCTTCTCAGAAAAGCTTTTTTATAATACCCAAGCTAAACCTCAAGTTGTGCCAGGGGAGGTTATTACCTCTTGTACTATCACTGCAACTTGGGAGAAGAGGCCAACCCTCACCTCACCACAATCTTCTTTTAGGAGTTGTAGAGAATAAGGTCTCATCTGAGCCTCCTCTTCTCCAGAGCAAACAATTCAAGTTCCCTCAGCTGTGCCTCATAAGATATATGCTCCAGATCCCTCACAGCTTCACTGTCTTTCTCTGGACACACTCTAGGGCCTCAATGTCTTCCTTGTAGTGAGGAAACTGAAAACTGAACGCAGCACTTGAGATGTAGCCTCCGCAGGGCTAAGGACAACAGGACAATCACCTCTCTGCTCCTGCTGGCCATGCTATTTCTGATACAAACCAGAATGGCAATAGCCTTCTTGATCACCTGGGCACACATTGACTCCTGTTCAGCCAATTCTTGCCTAACCCCCTCAAATCCTTTTCCTCGGCAGTTTTGCAACCACTCTGCCCCAAGCCTGTAGCAACGCATGGAGTTTTTGTTGCTAAAGTGAAGACTCAGCGCTCAGTCTTTTTTTAAAGTTCATTCCATCGGCTTCAGCCCAGTAATCCAGTCTGTCCTCTGCAAGGCCTTCCTACCCTCAGGAAGATAGACACTTCCTCCCAGCTTGGTGTCACCTGGGCAGCCAGCCTCTTCCAGTACCTCACCACACCCTCTGAGAACGTTCTTCTAAACATTCAACCTATGCCTCCCCTGGCACAACTTGCAGCCCATTCCTCCGGTCCTACTGCTTCTTGTGTGGTAGAAGAGACCAACCCCCACCTCGCTACAACCTCCTTTGGGATAATTATAGAAAGCAATAACATCACCCATAATGCTTCAAGTTATACAGGAATAACAAATCCATGACATTTACCTCATCATTAATGTGATATTTCCCTTTCTACATGTTTTTTCCAGAAACTAAATATTAAAAATAACAAGAATCTCACCTACTTTACACTCATCATTTTCAACAGACCTACATGAAACAATTAATGGCTGAATTGAGATACTGTGCAATAAGTGCCAAAGTATTCCAAATGGGATATTTGACAGCGAAGGGTGCTTCTTTTTCTTTACAATCTAGTAATTCTGAGTATCCTTAGTTGATTTGGAAATTAATGTACGAGTTTGTGCACAGTGGTCTCTATTAAAAAAAAACACATAAGTTCAGCTCTTAATTTAGATCACATTTGCTTCCCTTCCATGTGCTTCCTTTCAAAAGACTACTGCACAGTGTGACTTGGCTTAATTCTTCTGGCACTATCTCCTCAACAGGGGTTCAATGTTGAGAAACTTGCAGGTGAGGGCTGATGTATATTGGTAGAGCACTACAAGCATTAGTGCTTGCATTTTATCAGGAAGAAGTTCACTGCTTTTCCAACTTGCATACTGTTCCAATAATTAACCTCATAATGACATTTCTTTGCTTAATGGTTCTTTCTGGACCCAATTCCAAAAACTGCTATCATTAACCTTTAGCCCACATTCCAGATTAGCACATAAAAGACTTTCTTCAGCTTACTGTTTTAACCAGCCAAATGTATTATTTTTGCTGTTAACTAGCTTTTTTAGCCTAGAAATCTGCTAACTGTATCTGCCTACTCAAAGTGGTCACATGTAAATACGCATGCACAAATGCAGATGCATTTGCATGTCTCATTTCTGTAGCAAAGTGGCTTTGGACACTTCAACTACAATTCAGGGTCACTTTGAGAGCACACTCTTATGTGATGGGGATATAAGTAAAAATCCAGCATGTCACTTTTCACAACCTTCCCATTTTTACTTTCTCTGACATGTGCCTAAAGGAGTGATCACGATACAAATGTCTCTTTGAGGAACACAACAGTAACATGACACAAGTGAGGAGAGGCAAGAGAGACATCAGATATTCACCAGATAAAAGCTGAAAAGTAGCACAAAGCAGCATCAGTACATGCTCACCCTACAATGAAATAAAGCAAGCCATACAACAGTAACAGCATGGAGTAATGAAAGTTTGCACAGTAATGGTTTTATGATTTCCCTTCAACTACTTTCAGGGACAGAAGAGTGGCTCTCTAGCTTTTCAAAACTGAGCAGTATGCATCATCATGCTTGACTTTCTTTCCTAAAAAAATCATCTGCTTTTCTCATTCTGAAGCATACTCTTAGCCAAAACTTGTATTTTTTAAGCATTTTTTTATTTAGTTCTCTTCACATCATGCCTTTTTTTTTTTTCATCTATGATGTTGAAATTCATCTTCTTGACTAAATGCTCTAAAAAAAAAAAAGTATGCCAGTAGATAAACAAAAATCTAGTTCAAATTATTGAACATTACTATGCTCTTCATAAATTTGAGGTTTAGTAGTTTGATCCTTTTCTACATATTAATCTCCTATCTGGGCTTGTTTTCAGGATTTCCTGTGTAAGCTCCTTCACAGTGAGGCAGCAAGGCCACAACATGAAGAATAATACAGGGCCTAAAATACACATTTACCACAGATGAAGCAACCCATCTGATTTCTCTACAGACTCATAACTCAGTATAGTGAACTCACATACAAGAAACCATAGCATTGGGCTTTTGTAGCACTGCCTCTCTTCAGTGAGAATTTGCTTTTCTAGATGTCACTGGGTACATAGCAGTACTATCATTCTCACTGGCACACCACTACTATTACTCTAGATATCCTCCCTATATTTCTAAAGCAAATACATTATACACATTTTTTTTTAATTTATTGAATTTAATAAATACTATAGACTCAATGCCCCTGTCTGTAATATACTTATGCAAACTGTTTTCATGAAAACTCAGGTTCTCTCAAAAATATTTATAATTGTGTGCTAACTATAGAATCATAGCATCACCTAGGTTGAAAAAGACTTAACGACCATAAATTCCAGTCACCAACTTGACCTACTGAGTCTATGTTATGTCCCTGAGTGCCATGTCCAAATGTCTCTTAAACATGTTCCAAGATGGGAAACTCCAACAGTTCCTCGTGCAGTCAGTTCCAATGGGCTAAAATGTAATGCCCTGAATGTAATGCCTCAGAAGAAAGAACTTAAAAGGACCTCTGTATGATAACTGAAGGTAAAGAATTGAAGGTATATTTTGACAAAAGAAACTTTGGATTGTGGATATATCTACATAGATAGTGCTGCTAGAGAACACATCAAGAACTGCAGTATAAAAGCAAAAATATTATGCACAATTACTTTTAATGAAAAGAAAATGTCAATGAAATTTTAAAACATAGATCCTTAAAAAAAAAAAAAAGCACAAAAACCCACCAAACCATAGAAAAGAAAAAACAGTTAGTTCCTCGAAATTCTAGTTCAGTCAAATTTATGCATCTTTTGCTCATTCAGTATGTGTACACTTATTTCATTTATTTAAGGTTTATTGCATACTTTCTTCTATGTTCAATCAATTTTCTTCCAGCATTGAGACCAAGAGATGAGAGAAGCACAGGGAGAAGATTCTTCACAATCACTCTGATAGTAACAGTAGGCTTAAATCAAGCTACCACTCACGTAAGTGGGTAAAAATATGATAGATCTAATGCTTGAGCTATGAAAATAAATCAAATGCAGCTAGGTACAAAAAGAGTAATGTTCTTTCTTTTATACTCAAGAGATTCATTTCAGAAACAAATCCCCAAAAACTACAATTGTAACAGTATTTACTGTAGTTTTTAATACTACACCTTGTCAAATAGACAAGGTAAAGACCATTTTCTTGAGTATGAAGTCCTGCTTACAAGGATCTTCATAAGAAATTAGAGCCTTAATTTGTATATGAACAGTTTACCATTGTATTCTGACAGATAGACATAATTTGGAGAAGGTGGTCCCCTGACACTTTCTATTTGAATGTGCTCAAGATTTGTTGGTTTCAGGATGTTTAAAATGCTTGTGAAGTTTGCACAGTCTGGGGCACTTGAAATTTTAAGTACTTCACTGAAACTCATTCTGCATCCCTTAAAAGCCTGAAGGACAACATGCAGTTCTAGTTTATTATACTTTAATGTTAAAACAGCTCCTGCTCCCACTATATGTTCCCACAAACTGACTTAAAAGATAATGACTTAAAAGATGATTTGCATATAAAGATTTTATAGACAATATAGGAAGATTTTCATCTGGGTAAGAAGGCCATATTTAATGCTAATTATTCAACATGTTTGGTTATGTTCTGATTTTTAGTTATATGTAGTCGGCATGTGCTACCACTGGGTTTTCCATGTTTCAATATTGTGATTGGAATGGAAAACCATGATGTGCACATCATATGTCAACCATTCAAAAACCAGACAGATAAAAAGTCTAGATACATCTGTATTGTGATTATTTCTGGTAGGTGTGGATCTCTCTCAACATCATCATAGATTTTACATATTTCACTTTGAATGCCTAAGGGGCTTTTTTCAATCTGTAAATATGTATAATAAGGAAAAACACCAAATCCACATTTTCATATGACCTGATTTAAGTCTACATGAACATTCTCTCAGACTCTCACAAGCTGAATGACAGAATCTGAGGTGTGAATATACTCCAGCCTGCAATTTTATGATCACACATAGTCAAGCAGTTATATGCCTATAGCATACCTGAAGTACTAAGTCCAGTTCTAGACTCCATAGTACAACAGACCTGGAAAATGATGACGGTTCTGTCATCCTGTAAGAGAGATACAGCTGTGATCTGATCAGTCCCAAATATGCCATATAACCATATCACTGATTTAAAGAGAAAGACTGCAAGTCCTTTTTCAAGTCAATCCCATCTACAAAGATATCCCTGCTATCAAATGCAGAAAAATATTTCTAACTCTCTTGGTTACGGACAGCCTTTTATCTCATTCTCCTGTAAAAATTTAGAGTTCAGCATAACCTGAAATTCCACTGAAGTCTTCACACTGAAATTTGACCATTATTTTTATTATGCAAAATATTATGTAATAATAAGAATACTGTTAGACTAACTCAGGAGGAACTCCACATTTCCTTGTCATCCTTCACAGCTCTGGTCACATTGAGTTGACAACATATCCCCTGTACAAGACTTGTAGCTAGCAATCAGCACAGACTACCTTGGTGAGGTGACAATACAAGGAAAATGCCCTAGTTTGCAGTATCTATCAGTTTCTTAACTGCTTTCCACTCTGAAAACTGGTTAATTCACATAATGAGTGAGGTGGGATTTGTTCAGTGGTCAGTACAACCCTGGTCCTGCACATTTGACTGCACTGATTCATCAAGATCTTCTTGTGATCATCTTAGACCACTCTGTAGGAATCAGATCAAAGACCTAGTGCTGCACTTCAACAGGATCCCAGCTCCTGACTGTAACTGCAGTCAAGGCAGTAAATGAGTAATATGCTTTAGTAAATAATAGCACTGATTACTTAAGGCTTTGTAGAGATACAGAATGGATGCAGGCTCCTCGGCAGTGTCATTCTGAAAACCAGAGCTTTGTAACTATAAACCTTGACAAATTTCCCTCCCTATAGATACCTCTCCCAGGACTTAATTTATGTACTACTGTTTTTACCCCTTTCACTGACTGCAAATTTCTAACTGTAATATACCACCTGACTTCTTCATATTGTACTGTATAAAACACCATGCATTTATGAGTGCCTTATCCCTCTCTCTGATTTTTCACTCCCTGCTTATTGCAGCAACTACTACATAGCATATAGTTACTTTTCACCTTGGGGAGAAATAATTTAAATCCCTAACAAATAGCAATCACAGTAAAATCTGAAAACATGGAGGAGGAACATTCAGTTGGTCATAAGCCACCTGAGTTTACTGTTACTGTTAATGGAAATTGAAAAAGTCATATCTAAAATGCCATCAGGAGAACATCATTATAGTATCCCTATCAACTAAATATCAATTGTTGTACTCACTAAGTCAGAAAGACTTCTGAGTCTTGCTCTTAAAGTCTTACAGCAAGCTTCACATGAGATGATAATACCAATTATCTTGACCTCCATGTTCCTCATAGAACATTCCTTGTGTCAGCTACTTTGACAGGGCTGACCGTGGCATTACAAGTGACATACAGCCCCATACTAGCAGTTTGCTTATCCTCACAAAACTATCATCACAGAGGCTTATGTCTGTAAATACTCCTGAAAAAGTAAGAAGTAACAGTAGTAGCCATGCAGCAAACATATGGCATCTCAGAGCAGCTGTGAAAACACCGTGCTCCAGCTTTCTTGATGGAAAGCACTTTTCTTCTGCCAACTGCATTTTGTAAAACAGTTCAAAGCCTTTTACCAGCTTTCAGAGAGCTGCTTGCCACAGGGAAATGCTTGTGAAAGGAGTGGGCAGAAAGCACCCAAACAGCAGAAGTCATAAGATATCTAGCTACACTTCCTTATCTTCGAGGTTCTTCATAGACTGCTACAAATAATTGTTGAAAATGAAAATTATTCATATACAATTAAACCCTCAAAAGAGGTCAAGTCAAGTCATACCTCCAGATAAACTGAGCATCAGTCTTACAGACATTTTGTGGGAATGTTATTACAGCCACTTTCTGCCATCATCTCTATTTTGACCACTGAAATCCCCTTTCTTATTGGACCACCTATCCTCTCTGTGGTCAAACCTCTCCAATAATCATTACAGTCTGTAACAGTTGATACCATCAACTTCAGGTCAATCATTTAAGCAAATGAAACTCTTTGACAGGTCCAGAAGATCCACTGATTAGAACCTAGGACTCCCACATAACCTCTTCCTTCCAGGAGGCCCACCCAACCTTTGTTTCTTCACTATACCAAATCCTGCATCTGAACTTCAAGTAATGACACCGGTTGTCCAATTTCTTGCCCTGGTTATCATACTTCACCTTCAGACTTAGAAATGAACATTATGAATATCAAGTCTGTGAGTAGAAGTAATCAGACTTGAATCATATTTGAAATATTTTCTTTAGTCTACTCAATACAAAAATCTCTCACGTGGCAGCCACAATTTACTAACTCATAACAACAGCTTCACATGACAGCTGCTCCCTTAAAGCCTGGAATAATAGAAAGAAATACAGGACCATCCACAAGAATAATTTGTTCTTCACATATCCCGAGCTAATAAATTCAAATTCAAGATGAGGAACCATAATATATATTCTGAATCCTCGCTGAACACCCCAGTCTTACATGCAAGGAAAATAAAGCATCACTCTAAAACATTAGAATACTGACATACTTATTGAAGAACTGATTACAACTCCTCTATCAAAATACTTAAGGATAAAAAAGGAAAAAGTATAGCTGAGTTCCACATATCAGGAGGTTCCAATTCCAAGACAGTCAGAGGACAAATTTCTGAGAAGATGGAAACTTCCCCATAACCTCCTATTAGTAATGATAATTAAAAAAAAAAATCTGCCACAAATTTTTCCTTTCTTAAGCTTGTAAATTAATTTCAGCTGTGCCAACAACACATGATTAGCTTTGAAATCCGTCTCTAAATCATGAAGGCTTCCACAGGTCAAGACCAGCATCTTAACCTCTATCCAAAATCTAACCAGCAGTCAGTGAAGGCTGCACAGCATTATACAAAGTAGACCTTAGAAACTTGCCTTCTGTATTCTCTGTATGTTCTGTATTCCAGGGAATGCCAAGATATTATCTAAGCTCTTTGTAAAAAGAGGATAGAAAGGCACTACAAATAATTACAACTGAATTCTTACAGTATGAGAACAGCTATGCTATTTTCGCCCAATGCCTCACAGACTACAGAGTGTATATTAATGCATTTACTTTAAAAAAATTAATCTTCCACTTAGAAACTGTGGTCAGAAGATCAAGTGATACCCTTTCTTGCTTGAGTAACATCTACTAGAAGTAGAAAGTCTGACCCAGCTCATACATTTACTCACTTCGCTGTAATCTTTCTCCTCTACTGAATGTGAATATGGAGGGAAAAAAGATCTTAGTGCTGCAAGTTATTTAATATAATAGAAACCATGAAAGAGAAGGAACAGTATATCACTTCTAACAATATTGATTCTGTAAAATTATTTAGACTGTATTTTATATATAACCACAAAATAATTTCAAACTAAACTAAATGAGGAGTTACCTTTCTAATTCACATTTTAGGGAAAAAGTACTCTTTGATAGACGCATTATGTCAGCGCTCACAGAAGAAGAGAAGTGCATAGTGAGCCTCATTCTCTCTTTAGCACTATTAGGAGTCATATTTAGATAGGCTGTGGTACAATTAGCATAAAGGAACGAAGCAAATCTGCAAAGGCTTTTTTTCATGGATGAGCATACTAGATAGGCACATTTAGCCTTTGAGTGCTGCATGCTGCAAGGAGAGCTAAATTGAGAGGTACATAAGAGCCATTCTGGAAACTTGATTATGCTGTATACTGGCATTTCATGAATTTTCTGATTTGTTTATCCATTCTTCCATTGGGCCATAACTTATCCCAGTACCCATCACAGCAATAAAAATGCATGTTTCTTTTGCCTTTTATTACTGAAAAATATATGAAAAATAAAATCATGTATAAATTATTTTGCAAAAACAATTGATGTTAAATTTGCTATTTAAAATATGAATCAACAAAAACAACATTGTGGGTAAAAATGTGGCATATAAAGTTACAATGCTGAATCACACAAAAGATAGACATGTTTTTAATTCTGTTTCCATGGTTCCTATTTTTCTTCTCAAGTCCTTTATCAAAAGTACATTCTACGTATTCACAATTCTTCAATATAAATATAGTACAATAAAAATATTTTATGTATATGTACACACAGATATAAATAAAATTAGAACATAATAAAAGCATTTCTTCATTTGTATATTGAGGGACGGAGAATAGAAATACAACACATTGTCAATGAAATGTTATTATGAAGCAAAGATTTTTCATTAATGACTACAAATATGATTAACTGAATTACTGAGTGTTGAAAATAAGCGTCCCAGCTTTGGAGAGAGAAATGCATGTAATTCAGTACAAAAAAGACAAGCAGACAGAAGACTGCAGAACTTAAATGATAACATTTCAAATATTTATGAATGTACTTCTTCACCTATAAGAACACACATCTACTGGCACTGAAGATACTCAAGACTGGCATGCCAGATTTGGCCAGTCCCAGATATCCTGCCTTCATACTGTCTTTTACATCTTGGGTTTTTTTTTGTTTTGTTTTGTTTTTTAATAAGCATAAACAATTGATCGAGTATTTGGGACTATGAAAGAACCTAATTTTCTCTTAGACACCAGAAGAAGCATTTCTTATCTTTTAAGATGTCAGATCACTACTTCGAGGTTAATAACCTTTTTGCTTGTTTGTTTTTTGCTGAAGAAAGGCGAAACAAGGTTGTGGAACTCTTATCCAGCCAAAATATACTTTGCTTTTTAATCTGCTCACTTCAGGATTCCATGATAAAACAGACAGTAAATAGTCTTGTGAATACAATGTCAGAGGACATATACATGCTAAAATTAATGACAGTAACTGCATTGAAAAAATGCCATTGTTTCAAAGAGCACTTAAACTCTCCAGATTTTGGAAGAGGAATGATACTGAGTTGACATAACTGAAGAAACGAAAGCCAATAGAATATCATTTCCTGACACAGAAAATGGTTATGGGAAGCACTGTTCTTCTAAATCAGCCCATACAATGTATAATACCAGTTGAGGGCACCTCTTTATTCTAAGGTCCTTCTCAAAGACAACAGCACTGAGAAGCAACTTAAGATGAGATTTTTGCACTGAAAACATTCAAAGGAAAGACTGCCACCTACTGAATATTTTCGTCCCTTTCCATCAAAGTCCTGACATTTCCCATCCTTTAAGTACTGGGAAGTACCTTTTCATTGCTGAACTTAAACACCTGAAAGGATAACATCATCGAAAGAAAAAGAAATAACTATGTTTATTGTATTGAAGCTTCTATACAGACTGCAAAATTAAATATTGGATGTGAACTTGGTTCTTCATCAAAGTTTCTCTCTCACAACTAAAATAATACAGACACAGGGTACAGATACATTACATACTAAATACACAGTCTGATTCCTTGAAGCAAAAAAAAAAAAAAAAGTCTTCCAAAAACCACTGCACTTTTAGAGTACTTTACAAAATAATCCATCTATATTTGTTTTCCTTAATTTAGTTTTCAAAATCAGCCCAAAGCCATTTTTCCACACAGAGGTCTGGCACGTTCTGCATTTCACATGCTGAAGAAAACACAACAAAAAACAGTTCCTATAGATATTACTATAACATGGCTCCTTAATAGTAAAGACAATACTGCAAGATTTCAGAAAAGCAAAAGCCACCACTAGACTGGCTTCCATGATTGCATATATGATGTTTACCAAAGGAGATTAAAACTATAATACAAAGTACATTAAATGTTTGTGTTAGAAAGGGGACTTACCCTCAGTCTAGATATTACAGCTCATTTCTCAGTATTATAGATTCAGTCATAGGTAGTGTCCATGGCTGCTACTGGGTTCAAGAAATAGACTGTGACCTATTGAATCGGTAGGTTTTCGCTAAAAGAGACTGAGGTAGGCTCAAATATTCAGATCCCTGTGAATAGTTACTTATTCATTATCTAACATACAACCCAAAAAGAACAAAATTGCTTCAGACTGCTAAGCATCAAAAAACATTTCCATGGAAGAGGTGCTATTTGTCCCAAAATATTTGTATTCTAAGCTGTTTCCACCCCCTATTTTCTCTCTCTGATATAGCCATATTCAGACGAAGAAAATGTTTCTTACATCGTTTAATCTGAGCTGAAGTATCAGGAAGCTTTCCTTATCATCTTTTGTTTGTTTCTACTAGTACCTAGACAGTCTGGATTATATTAAATAATTTAAAGCACCATCTTCAGCCAAAACAAATTAAATAGCCCTTTTTTCTACTTTTTTCACCTTGCACTCATGCCCTCATCAATGCATAGCTCCTTTACTTAAATCCAGACTACATGATACACTGTTAATGCAGAATAAAAGCCATAATCTTTTTCTACGGTCACTGCATTTCAAGTACTCATCTGGTAAAGCCAATTTCACATTTGTGATTATGACATATTTCTCTTCAAAATATTAAATGATGGCAAGGAAAGGGTAGGATAATTGTGATCCTGAAAATGGTTGAAAGACTGGGGAGGGCAACCCTCAGCAGAATTCCTAGTCAGCAACCCAGCATATCAGCATTTCTACTTGGTAGCATTTAGAATAGAAAAGCTTTAGATAATAATTGCTCTTTTGGTGAGGAAAATGGAGAAACTAGAGAAAGTCAGTAGATGTTTAATAAAGATATTACTTGATAGATTTAATCTGATATTTAAGTACTGGTTCTGATAATCTATGAAACCCTTCCAAGTCGTTTGCCCCTAGAAACTACGCCTTCAGAGTCAGCAAAAGATAAAGCTTTTTAAGAGACAGTCAGATAAGGTACTGTAATGTGCTCCTTTACTGTGCTTCCATAAGATACACTACTTTTAGAAATGAGTTCTTTCTATCAGTATCTTGTAAAGGGATGTTGTATGGGAACTGCTGAATCATGGCCTGAACCTCTGATTGACCACCTGAGGTGAACAATGCATCAGCCCTGGGAGCACAGATGAAGGCCATTCACCTGTGCTGCCTAGACCCATTTCAGAGCTGACTACCAGTGGGGAAGAATCTTTTTCTGGAGATCTCTCCTTTTGGAGTTTTCTAGCAAGCCCAGGACAAGGGTAATCCCTCTATCTATTCTTTTGGGTGTAATAATCTGCTTAGCCAAACTCTCTTGTATATTCCTTAATTATAATACCTGTACATTCATTGATTATACAGATGTATATGAAAATGAAAAATCCATCTGCTCCAAAACTGGGATGTAAAACTCTAATAGTATTTCAGGATACTGTTTTTCCCTCATAGTCCAATACATCTTAAACACATTATTCTTCTTTCTTGTGCAGAACACAGGTGGACCTAAGTAGCTTTACCTTTATTTTAGAGCCATTACCTTCAAGAGAATCCCAATCCATCAAGAAACTTTGAAAACATCAAAAATTAAAAAAAGAACTTCTGAATATTCTTGCAGGAACAGACTACCAAGATCTTCAGTTTGACTTTTCCTACAGGGGAAAAATCCACTGAGTTTCTACTTTATCACTGATACACATTGTAGAATACAGATGTTAGGTCATTTTGAACTTAAGTACAGCACTACACAGTATTAAAAGGCCCGCTTTCTTCAGATCCCTGACAAGGTAGCATGCATTACGCAGTAGAAAATCATTTTGTGATTCCCACATCTTACTTCCTTTGCTCAGCAAACTTTCTCATCAGTCACTTTTTTTCCTGTCACTTCCTTTATAGGACCATTCTTGAACTTCATATCAGTTGCAGATTGGTGCTCAGCTAATCCTGAAGCAGGCACTTCCATCTGAGCAAGAACTTGGTCTCTAGTAGGCACCTACATAATTTCTGACTACAGACTTTCCACTTACATATACCTGGAGCTGAATCCCATATGTACCTTCTTTACTTAAGTTGGCTTTTATCAGCTTACTGACAGACAAAGGAAAGAGAAGGGTTCAGACTAACAAACTCTTAGACACAATGAAATCACTAGACTTAATTGTTTTCAAAAAAAACCTGCATATTGGGACATATCCCATCATAACAGTGTATATCGAATAATCTGAAAACGCTAAAACAGTAAGCATCAGGTATCCCTAAAATTTGACTTCATGGTTGTATAGCCAATGAATATAAAAATGTTATAGTTATGAAATAAACAGGAGAGTTTGGCTAAGCAGGTTATAATAACAAAAAGAGAACAGATAGAATGCTTACACTTGTCCTGGGCTTGCTGCAAAAGTCCAGAGGAGGGATCTCCAGAAGAGATCCTTTCCTACTGGTAGTCAGCTCTTAAACGGGGTCTAGGCCTTCACCTGTGCTCCCAGGGCTTACTCATTGCTTGCCTCAGGTAATCAATCAGAGGTTCAGTCTGTGATTCAGCAATTCCCATACAATGGTATTACAAAAAAAAAAAAAAAAAAAAATCAATTAATGCCATGACATTATTTACATCAGTACATTTCTACATCATCAACATTGTACGACTCCAGCAACTCTGACAGAAAACGATGATGTATGGAAACTGCTGAATCAGTCAGGTTTTAAGAATTAAGAAGTGTTTCAGCACCATAAACTCAAAAAAAAGGTGAAGGGAGGATCTTACAAGGTCCTTTCCATTTACTGATAATCTGTGATCATCTTCAGATAGCGATGTGCCAAAAGGCAGAACCAAATCAAACAGGAATGTCAAAGATGCTAAGTAACCAGAAACCACAACATTTTGAAGCCTGCTGTCTAGCAGAGTTTGCATACCCGACATAAATGAGGTTTTTTATTAATTGCAGGGAGATATTTAAGCACTGTATGCAGAAAAAGGCAAGGGGAAAGGAGCACTCTTAATCCCCTTTTGTATTTAGGGGTCATTAGCAAGGTAAGATATTAAAGATGAAAGATAGAACCTACAGTTAAACCCCAGAGAGAACTAGGTTGAGGTCCCAATCCTGCTTAACCCAAACTATAAGTTTTGAGTTTACATCACTCTCCTGCCTGATTTGTGATTTAACCACCAAGCTGTAACGGTATTCTCAGCACTTTTTCCTGAAGTATTCTCATATCATTTAGAATTCAATATTTGATCCACTAGTCTTAACAGATAGCAAAAGTAATCACTGACGCCTACCTGTGCGAGCTGGTGTAGGGAACCTGCTTTGGCAGGGGGGTTGGTCTCGATGATCTCTAGAGGTCCCTTCCAACTCCTACAATTTTGTGATTCTGTGATTCTGTTTTCTAGTTGTACATATAGAACTCCTGAAATTCAGTTCTTGCTAAAAGCAAAGCATTTCATCCTACAGAGATTAAATGTCAAAAATAATGGTAAAGAATTATCTAGAATATCCTATTCTACAGGCAACCACTTAACATGTAACTAACCAAATTCAGCCACTTGTTCTACAGCACACAATCATTTACCCACATCTTGTGGTTCAACCTAGCAGCAGCTCAGCACTGCACAGCCTTCAGCACACTCCCCCAGTACAGGATAAGGGAAAGAATTAGAGACAAAACAGAATTTGCAAGGTAAGAGAAAAGCTATTTAGTAAAACAGAAAAGGAAAACAAAAATACAATAACTACATATATAACATATATATAAATCTACAACAAAATTACTCACCATACATCAAACAATCAACCAACCAACCAGCAGTCCTCCCCAGACAACAGCTGAAGGCCTCTAGGCAACCTCCCACAGCTTTATGACCTTCCACCATAGTATGGAACAGCCCCCCAATTCAGGCCACCTGTGTTGACCCTGCCTTGCCCCTTGTTGCCTTCCACCATGGCAGCAGCTCTGCCTCAGGTGTATGCCTACTGCTAAGGAACAACCCAGATATCTGTGTGCTATTAACAGTCCCAGCTGAAACCAGGATAACATGCAGAAGAGATATGAAATGTTCTTTCTGTAAGAGTGCCTAAAGCATAAAGGTGTTCTTCATCTACATTTCCTGAATGTTTGGGTGAGTCACACTCACAATAGGCAGAAAATGAAACAGAGGAAGTTCTTTGCAAATGTAAGGAAAAGCTTTTTACCTGCACAGGTGATGGAGTGCTAGCATGATTGCTTAGAGGTTGTAGAGCCTCCTCCTTCGAGATCTTCAGGAGCCACTCTGCCACCTGCTTTGGGTGTTCCTGTGTAGGCAGAGGTTGGGTCTGATGGACACAGAAGTTTCCATCCTCAGCCATCCTGGAATCCTGGCATTCATTACTACTGAATTTGCCATCTCTACAGTGAACAGACTCTCTACTTGGGTTTCCAGTTTCTTCTAGGTTTTTGTTTTTTTTTACTTCCAAGTTGTCTTGCTACTTCCAAGCTATCATAGCTATATTTATGTTATAAAAAGCTAAGAAGCATGTAGTCTTGCACTGAGGGGACTAATGTGACTGTAATCTGTACAGATCATAGTGGATTTATGAAAGAAATGAATAATATTTGTTAAACATTAGAAATATTTATTAGAATTCAGTATTCATACAGAAATATAAAAGAGCTAGAGAAATATAGGAGAAATGGAAGCTTAGCTTCAAGGATACTTTCTGAAGTATAATACAAAACACAGTAACAATTAAAAATATCAGTGGTCAAAGTAGCAGTACCTCCATTGTATTTTTCTGTACTTTGCCATGACCTGCTCAGTCCAGAGGATGTTTGTGCTTGATGACTGTGCTACTGACAATATATACAGACATTTCCCTATTAGAAAATATCTGAACTTTACAAGGGGAATTTACAATGAGTTTTCAAGTTAGACTATTGCAAGAAATGGGGATACTGTTGCTTTAATCGTTCCCCAGCCAGTTCTTCTCACTTTTAGGGTCATGAAATGCTGCTGCAGACCTGACTGCGTTCCTTCCTCCAGTAGCTTTTCACTGTCACAGAAATCCCATCCTATACTGGCAGGAGGTGGAATTACCAAGAATTGAATGTAATTGTGTGCTGTTGTTTTCTGTCCCCCTTGCATTAAAAGACACAAAATTATGTCTTGAGGACATGGCATCTTGACATGAGTGCCAGAGACTGACAGTGTCATTGCTACTCAATGTTCCAACAATTACTTTACATGCTGAAGCTTCTTTCCTTTCCTTGCTTGCTTGCCTTCCTTCCCTCCTTTGTCTCTTCCCTTTTTTTTTCTTTCCCTCTGTCTTCCTTTCTCTCTGTACACCTTGATTAACTATAGGATATGCAAAATTACTGCATTGAGCACTTAACGATGCATGAAAAAGAAATGGGAATATACTTGCCCTGTGTGGTGCTATGCAATCACTGCTCTGCTGCTGGGCACTGCTTCATACATAGATCTGCATCAGGTACAAGCAGGAAAAAGCCAGAGCCCTCAAATTTCAAGTAGAAAAAGAATAATTGTAACTATTTTCTCATCTCTCACAAGCAGTCAAAAAAACACAGACAAAAATGCCCTTCGCACTGTGGTAAGGGACTACATAAATCCAGAAGGTCCTTCTCGCTGGTTAAGAAGGCAGAGCTCTTTTCTACTACCTGGTTAAACATTCTGAAAGGTATTTTTCATGCTGCTATTCTGAACTTGCCTCCGTTTCCAACAAATGCTACATCACGCTCGCTTGCTTACAGGCTCAACAGTGATAAGAACAAATGGTTTAGCTAGTTTGCAAAACTGGACTGTTGAACATTCCTCTGCTTTTATACCCATCCATAGCTGGCTGATCTGTCTGATGAATAAAGATCAGAAAAAAAACTTTTTTTTTTTAAATGCCATTAGTGTACCAACGTTTAGTAGTCTGACAATTCTGACTACAGTCAGTACTGTATAACTACATAGTACTACAGCTCCAATGACTTCTACAAATTCTCTAACAGATGTGAAAATCTAGCTTTGTCTCTGTCTATAGTGTTATGTGATGGCATATCTTATGCTTGTACTAAGAAAACTGAATTTAATCAAACGAGTAAGCATTTAAAAGCTTATATGTGACAAAGTAAAAACGTTCTACTGCATGGAAAAGAGGAATAGGCACTTAAAATGTTTTCAATTGTCTCAGTCAATGCCTTTTAAAATCTATGTGTTTGTTTGCTTTTCAGCATTCACCAAGACACAGTTTGCTTTTAAAAGTATGCTCATTCTGTGCTTCTTGCTTTAGCTACAACCAGAAGTACAAATACCAGAGGTGTATATTTCTCAACTGGCAGAACTAAAAGACTTTTGATAAATTTTGGCAATGGGCTTCTAAAAACGTGAATGAAGAAACACAACCATCAGAAGTTCAGTTACATCTCAAATATGCAACATCCATTACATATACTTGATAAATTAACAGTCAGTTTGTAAAAAACACTTAGTGAAAGGGAATAACATATCTGCGGGAAAAAGAACACTCCTTGTTAAGGGTAAACATAGGGAAAGCACAAAAAGAACCTGCCTGGGATGGTACTCATACACTTGGTGTGATTTGTGCCCATAGTGGGAGAGATGAAAAATAGTGAGTGCAACTGTCACCTCTTTCAGAAAGAAAGAATAACAACAACAGTTAGATACTGTATTTTTTTTTATGGTGAGAGAAGAAGGTATCTTGGTTTGTTTGTTTGTTTTCCCCTTAGAATCACTTCTTAAAACAAATGCTTGAAGTTCAGTACATACATAAAGAACGTGTCTGTGGAGCATAGCTTATATTTCCTCAGCTCTTGTCAGGAATTTCTTTGAACATTTAAGAGCATCCATTTCTGGAATTGCAAGTACATTGGAAAATCCTCTTGGAAGAGAAAAGAAAACAATGGTCCATAAACCTCCTCTTGTTATCTGAAAATAAAAGCATCTGCTAGGATAATGAATGTCTTGTTGTCTCAGTGCAGTTGATCATCTCTGTTCTCACAAGCACATGCACTCCAATCAATGGAAATTACTGCAGGAAGTATCCGGGGATGCAAAGGTAATCTATCCAATCTAAAGCTGTATTTTATTCAGTAAAGGTTGAAGTTATAAGAAAATATTAGAGCCCTAGCCAGCAAGTGTGAAATGTTTTGTATCTTGCAAGAAACCTATTGTGTTTAAAATAACTTTGGAAGGGAGAATAATAGATGTCTTTGCAACCTGCCTCTATTGACAGGAAACTGACAAGTTGAGTTTTAAATGTTTTAAAAATAAGTTGATTAATGGAAAAGCAAAAGAATTAAGAATATAAATCAGAAGAGTCACCAGGACTCCAAACTTCTGCATACAAAGCAAGAGCTGAGTAATTAAATATCCTCATCACTTTAGATGTAGTTTATGTTTTCCTTATAATTTCATGTAATTAGATCATAGTGACTTGTATTTGAAAACTTAATACCTCCTTAGTCTGAAAAGTGATTAAAATCATGTTATAATGTGTCTTATCGAATTGCTATCCCTGAATATAAATTCCTGAATTTGAGAACCAAGCTGATCCTTTCCTCCTCAGCACCTAACCTATATTTTTCCTTTCCCTATTTACTATCTTCTGCAGGTTTTGTAATAGCATCTTACTCAGACAATAATTTTAGAGGACTAGAATAGAACCTCACAGTTTTGCCTGCATTGCACTGAATCCATAGCACAAATAGATACCATGAAAAAATTACTATGAATATCCAAGAATGAGAATGATAGAGACATTTCTCGTAAAAATCAACTAGTATTTTTGAAACGCTTGTGGGATATTACACCTTAATTCCATTTGTAAAGTATCTTTTAAAAACCATGTGATCGTGTGCCTTTTTAAGAAAAGACTAAGGCATTCTGTTGCCTAAGAAACACTATGGAGCTTTTAAATCAGTTGCTAAATATTGATCATATTTTATGTGAACTGCAAGAAAGGATAAATACACACATTTCTGGACAGAAAACACTGTTAAGCAGCAGTATAATGAAGTCAGAACCAATGAAGCATCATGATTCATTATTATTTTAGTGTACGTTACTATAATTTCTCTGCTATAACATAGATATTTGACCTGTTCTGCTTTTTGGCTACAGATTTTAATTGATAAATCAACCACAAGCATATGCTGTAGAGTACAAACACTGCAAAATATTGTTAAGATTCCTTGCATTTTTCTTGTTTGAATTTCTAAATGAGTATACTTCAATGTTTGAGCTTCTTAAATATTAAAAGCAATTTTTTACATGGTAACCTTTCCTATTTTCAATAACTGCCAGTGAGATAACAGTAATATAAAAAGATACAGGAAAAAAAAGATTCTGTCAACTATTATTGTCTGCATTGTTAGTGGATATAGTTATTCTCTGCCATGACAGGGTCTGTGCAAAGACATTGTCTATGTCTTCAAGTGCCTTTCCCTCTTAGCATTACAATTTTAGGGCTAAATAAAAGAAACCTACATTCCAATGAATTTTAAACGTTTGGGAATCCAGCCGACGTGGTCATACAAGAGAAACTGTTCAGAGCAGAAGCTGTGGAGCAAGATAAACAGCATGAGAACCAAGGACACCTGTAGAAGAAGAAAGAACGTCTCATGGCTCTGACTGGATAAGTGCCTGTGTGAACAGTTGAAGAGTGTTTTGTAGAAATGCTCTGTTGACATGTAAAGGTGGATGGGAAAGTCGTAGGGGTGGATGGCAAAGCTAGAAAAAGAAAACTTGTGAAGGTATATAAGTGATGTGAGAACTTGTAATAAACGATTTGGATCATTCACATCTGAGTCCGTGCATCAGATGCTGCAAGCCTACAACAACAACAACAACAAAAATAATCTGTAAAACTCAGCCACTCTGTTGCACTGATGTTTGCAGCCCAGTTAAAGAATTAGAAGAAAGAAACAGCTATCTTACTTTTTTCCTTCTTTTTGTCTTCTTATAATATAGATGCAGGTTGAACAGAAGCTCAATGAATACAAAAGCTGAATGTTGTACTCCTACTAATTTGTGTTGCCTCAAGACAATTTTGTATTTACTAAATGTCATCAATTATCAAATATCTTCAGCTACAGTACTTACATAACTGTTAAAACACTTAAACTGGAGGTATTGTGTCTGTTAGTCCTGCCAGCTGATCTCTTCAGGAAGGTCTTGGATGTTTGTAAAAATACTAAGCCTTAGTTCTATACCCTCTTATCCACGTGTATCTCCCTTACATAGAGAACTTAATGTAATTGGCAACTTCATTAATAACCTCTTAAAACTGGCTCTGTGCCAACACACAAAAGTCAAGCTGATATTCATATGTTAGTTGTAATAGTCTTCACTGTTTTCCAAAGACATCAAATAGGAAGATGAACATATTTTTCTAAACTAAAAATAGATGACATGTAACAGATACTGTCTTCTATTTTAATTAGTATCTATCTTTTCCCAAAATCACTCACGACACTAAAAAGATGTTTGTGCTGCAGTAGGAGGAGAAGTGAGTTTGGTGCTCCTGAAGCTCAGGCAGCTGCACTGTTTATGGCCACCACTGCCACTACCTCATGGTACTCTTCATCCAACAGTCCTATGGTCCCTGAATTCTTTCCCTCCCACTTCGCTTTCTGTTACTTTGCTTCAGTGCCTCATTATCTCTCTGTACAGAAATGAATCTTCACAGAAAAGTACAATCACAAGTATAGACACGTGTAAGATGAATATTTATTGTAAACTGTATTGCAGTGCAGAGATGCTAAAAACCAGAATGAAGAATGAATTGCAGGTGTCTTTAAAGATTCTAATACTGCTCACATACCATGATATGCAACTACAAATAAACTTTCTACCATAGGAAGTAAATAAAATGCCAATGGTGTTTAAATAAAGGCTTATGACTTTAAGGATATAAACCAAAGTAGATTATCTTGAGGGCCCAGAACAGGTAAAATGAAATCGTTTGTCCTATCTGTAAAGGTAACATGGACTATTCACAATTGAGGAATTTTCAAAAAAAGCAAAAGTTATCGGGTTTGTTAATTCACAACCACTATCACCCTTAGCAAGCATTCAGAAGTAACTCATACACCATACACAAGCACAAGAGGCATGCTCAGGCTCTCTTTTTCATCTAAAAACTTCAGTCACAGTTTAAATGAAGGCAGATTGAGCCAGAAGAATACAATATAGCATAGCCATTTCCATAGAATTGACTATAACACTAGACGCTGCTCTTTGACATTAGACATTGTTTCTTTGCCACCTGAACCATCCCAGTGTCTAATGAAATTAAACAAAAACAAAGGTTTAAAGAAATCAGCTTTAAAAAATGATCAAACAAAAATTCCAAAAGTATCAAGACACATCAATAATTTCATTGTCTGTGAAAACAACAGCCACACAAGTATTCATTTACTCCATTCTCAAATAGTCAATCCTGAAAAGCATTTCATTGTTCATTATCTATATGAAGCAATAACTAAGCTTGTACAATAGCATATACTGAAACATTTTCATGAAAGACTACAGATAGACTGAAGCATCTTCAGCCTAAGATATATCACAGGTACTGAATGCAAGCACTTAAAAAAAGCATCTTTTAGAAGGTGTTTCCAAACTGCATACCACCAAAGAAGTGTTCTCCAGAATTAGATATTGCAGGTTATTTGCTTTGCTTTGTGATAGAAACCATGAACCACCAAGCATGTGCCCATCCTTGACTAGTTGAATTCAAAGCAGATAAAGTTTTTCTGTCAAGCAGCCCAAGGCAGTAAAATAAACGAAACAAGCTTACTCTTGCATGCTAACTTTATGAAAAGATATGTTAGGGCTTTATTTCTTCACAACTTTATTCATAGCTTTACCAAGCAATATTCTTCATCTTTTAAACTCCCACAACACAGACGGCCTGAAAGCTTGAGGGAAGCCTTTCAAAGTCTGAGGCATGTGCTTTGTTGCATGAAAGTTAGAGCACTTGTAGAATCAATCCTTCACATTTAAGAACAACAACAACAAAATCCCCTGTTCTGCTCAATAGTTAGAATCAATCTCAGTTAAAAAACAAAAAAAAAACAGTTAATCAAGTATTCTTAACCAAGACATGCTGGCAAAGTGCAGAGAACTACAATATTATCTTCTGCTTCACGAGTGCAACCTCTTCATCACCTCTTTCTAGATTGGTCTTTTTCAAGCACAATGAATATTCATTACCCTTCAAGAATACTGATCAAGTCTGCATAGCTTTCATTGAATAGACTTTAAATATGTAAGCACAGCTTGTTTATTTTTTACTTGTGAAACAGACCAAAGAAATTATTTATGGGAACAATTCTGAATATTTTGTGTAGCTCTCTAATGTGTTTTCACACTTAAACTACAAAAATTACATCCAGTTCATCTTTTCCCCCTTTTTTTTTAAATACTCTTTAAAAAAAAACAACTTTTCTGTTATATTATGATGAATCAGCACTCTTAATCTCATTAGAATGGTTGTTGCGGTTACCTTCTCGGCTGGAAATGCACCATACTGGAGATGCAAATACTCTGACAGTATCAAAACATTTGACCAACACAATACAAAAAGTCTCAAGACCTTATGAACCTGGCAATGTTATATATTTTTCCCAAGGTAAATACAGTATAGCTAATACAAAATCTTCCTTAGAGAACAGACAGAAATACAGAGTCATTCTCACAGATTTTTTAGTTAGAGGAGGTAAGTGCAAATCAGATTTCCAGCAAGAGGCACAGGGGGCTGCAGTGGTAAACCCCAGCCTGTTCAGACAAGCTCCTGACTGTTCCTGCAATGTGCTGAGTGTACTCCTCTGCTGCTGAGCTGCATGGGAATGAAGGCTGCAGTATCAGTATCAGCAGGATTGGGCCCCACTGTCTGGTTGTTTTTTGTTGGGGATTTTTTTTTTTTTTTTTTTTTGGAAGACTTTTATAGTAGTTGCTTAGGAATTTGTTCTGTAAGACTGCAGTGTGGTTGGAAAGTAACGAAAAATGGGCCAGAGAAATCAAGTATAACTGAGCAGACCACTTAACGGGAGAATCGGATGTTCCATGCACGCAGGGTATGAGGTGCCAAGAAGCTACTATGTACTCAGGGCTCAATAGCTTTTATTAAGGCAATAATAAAGTAAGCCTTGTTTGTCTCTGCAGCTGGCGAAGTCTCTCCAAGTCGTAGTTTCTACTCGAACCTCTCTTCTCCCAGCTTCCCTTCAGTAAAGGAATGACCGTCAACTAACCTTACTTAGACAAATGGCATTTTAGTCTTCAGTAATGAACTGAATCTATGTCAATAAATTTTTACACATAAAATACCATTAATGACACTCTTTGCTTATGACATTCAATAAAGCAATTACTGCAAGAAACAACAGTGAAAACTGCCATTTGAAAAAAGCATATATGTAATATGCATTTACAGGAGAAAAGTTAAATTTTAATACATGCTTTATACTGTTACTATTAAGACATATGCTGTTAATATAGCATTCACTACTGACTACCTCAGAATTAATCTACAGACCAATTTAGTACTGTAGATTTAATTATAGATATGAAATGCATAATGCAAAGAAATGCAACCTTATTATAAACTGCATGTGCACCTCCAAAATTTTGTAGGAATTTTTAGATTCTAGTAAGTGATGCTAATTGAAAAACAGTAAGAAATGCCATTTTGAAGCAACATATTAATTGCAAATATTTTAGTTCATCTGTACTCAGTTTACAGCAGCCAAAATCTGTTGTCTTTGTAGTGCTGTTATTCCGATGTTGCAGGTCAAAACCAGCACACAGCTGTTTAATATCTGAGGATTTTACTAAGTAATACAAGACTACACAAACAATGGGATATGTACTGAACCAGCCCCAAACAAATGACAAAAAGGGAAAATAATTATTTTTAATCCTGTTATAGATTAAGGAGCCATATTAAATAGTGAATTTCTTCAGGAACATGACAAAATAGTGGTATGAAATATGCAAATCTACTGTTCCAATTTTGGTGTTGTTTTTTTTTTTTCTTTTATTCTTGTGCTAAAGCATGGTTTCAGCTGTTTTAAATGTATTTGCAAAACGGAATCAAATTCAATAGATAGTTTCTGCCTGTCAGATTTACAAGCCAGCTGAAGAAGTAAAAATCTCCTTTAACCTAAGAGGGGAGGATGGAGAGGATGGAACATACATGCACAGAGTTTATGAAGGAGCTCTAGAAACAAACTTCAGGCTAAACACTAGCACTTTAAAAAGACTAGCCCACACGGTAGCACTCTGTTAAAGTTTTATTTAATTTTTTCACAGATGGTTTTGCAGAGTTATGTAAACGGTAAAAGCACTTATTAATTATTACTCCTTTTCATCTTTTAATAGGATGCTAATTTCTTCCAGAGAGGCAATGATGGTTCTTCATTCAACTCACCTCACTTTATTATACCAGTCCACAGGATACTCTTCATGCAGTTGCCACAATCCCCATAAATTTCCTTCTTTTGTATCAGTGGGTTATTCTCAATTCCCATGGTAAATGTTAAAATATTTCCATTTATTGGCTAATTTATTGCAATATGAGCAAAACTACAATTAGATCAAGTCATGAGGTACAGAAACCCTAATTTCTATACTCCATGCCATTGATGCATCTCAGAAAAGGTAATATGTAATTCATGGAACTAGCTGAAGGATGTTCAGAGGCCAAGCCGTGGGTTTCAATCCATCTGTTTCTGATAGAGACCAGACCTCTCCTGGTGCGGAAGCAGAGAGAAGCACTGGTGCTCCATCCTGCAAATGAACTTGTTTGCATGCCCAAGAAACCAAACCATGGAAGTGGGAAGAGACGTGGATTTGCCTTTTAGACCAAAATGCAGATGTACACAGAGCTCAAAGTAACTGGTGTAGCCAAGATGTTCAGCAGTAATTATGAGGGCTGATCCATACTATTTTATGGTGTCAGCCCATGACATCAGAGGTGGATGCTGGTGGTATGACAGTAGAGGTTGAAGCTTCCCATCAATATTCCATTACATTTTGTTGCCATGAGAGAGAAGGCAGAAGAGGGGCAGTCTGTCACAATGGCATCTGACATGTAAGTGTGTACGAAGCACAGGTGTGGAAATGAATTCTTCCACGATGAAGAAATGGCACCCCTTGACATTCACTGATGTTTGCTCAACGTTGATGGAGACCAAACAGTGGATATAAGTACAGTGAGTCGGTGAGCAATATTTTTCAGCAGTGATGACAGTGGATCATCTGCACTGGTGCAGATGTATACGAGTGCAGCACACAGGCTCTTGTTCATTTCTGGTGAAAATGTATAAATCACAGTGGTGACCATGTTGAAGAGTATTGTTTTGTAGCTGAGAATTTCACCTATCAAACAGTGTTATTATGTTCTTTGTTTCTGCTGTAGTTTCCACAGAAATAAACAGGAGGCATTACTTTTGGAGTGATCTACATACTGCTCAGCTACATTCATCCTGACTCACCACATGCACACGCAGGTTGTTTGGGATTTTTTTTGTTTTTTATTATTTATTCTTCAGGTCACTCCAGTCTTTGTTTTTATGACTTCCACAGAAGTGATTTCTGAGAGAGTAGTGCATTAATTCTCTTGAGAATCTCATGTGAAAAAAAAAACAAAAAAACAACATTGTACTTCATATCTGTGATGCAACAGTTAATTTTGTTTTGTGTACAAACATGGTTTAAACTTCACTTTACTGAGCAATATAGATCCTCACATCTTTGCACACTAGAAAAGAAATACTGTGATATTACACTCACATTCTACATTCTGTGCAGTTTGTTTCCTCCAGTGATATGAAAATGCAGAAGTTGTTTACCACAAAAATAGTCAAAATTGCATCCATATGTCATTAATATAATAACTTTTATTAAATTAGACAAATTAGGATAAAATTTAATAAACCTCCTTCTATACTTGGGTAACTTTTTTTCAGGTAGCGTCTGGGGCTGTACACATGGGTATATTAGTAGCAAGTGACAAATTATTTGTATCCAGAGGGAGGGAGAGAAGTCTTAAGCCTGAAAAACTACTGGTCTTCAATTTCTGGAAATGCTATTTCACCCCTGGCTGGCTTCTCCACACTCCTGCAATAGCAACCTGAGCACAAGCATTCTTTCCCTCCCTGCTTCCTCAGGCAATTATTACGGCTTGTGCCAGAATTAATATACCTTTGACTAGTTGACTAAATATGCATGAAATTAAAAAGAACAGGTTTTTTCTATATGCCCTGAATTGAGAAAGGAAGGTTTGAAGGGTCTGTGAAGGTGCTTTCAGTTTAGATGCATCTAATTTAACTCTGTCTGACATGGGTAAGATCATACTGTTTCTGGATTGCTTTATTCCTGTATGTCCTTTTCCATCTTTCACATCAACAAAGAAAAATTGTACTATTTTAATGCAAAACGGGACTTGTTCCTTAGTAATTTCTTCTTTAAAACTTTCTAATTTATTTCAATAAAGAATGCTACATCAGTGCTCTCGCTGCTGCACCATATATGTACTAGGACAACCTTTCTTTCTCCTATTCTCTTTCTGTGGCAGATTGTAATTTGGGGGGCTTTTTTTAATTCTAATTAATTATAGGATGTTAGGACTTACTAGCTTAAAGCTTGTGACTTATAAATGGGGTAGAGCTGGTAATCTGTAGTCTTTTTAAATTAAATGTACATTATATCTTTGCATTCAGACACAGCCAGCTAGACTCCCTGACTGCATTAGCATGAAATACAATAAAGGCAGGTGGAAAGCTCGAGCAGTGCATCTGCAGCCATCCTCGCTGCTTTCCTAGCAGCACACTCCCCACCACGGAGCTGCTTTGGGTGAGCTGAGGCTTCTGGTGCCAATACCCAGGCGTGGTGCATGGGGCAGCAGCAGCTGGGTGGCAGAAAGGCTAGAAGAGCGCATGATTGCATGCCCTCTGCCCTACAGACTCCCCAGCCAGTCAGCCACTGTCCCACATGGCCTGGCACACCAATATTCCCACACGTCATCCTGTTATACAACACAACTCTTTCATTTCTGCTGTGAGAACTCCAGTCTGGCAAGCCATAGCAATGCTCTCACATGATGCCCCAAAAAAAACAAAAACTAAAAGCCACAAAACTCAATAATGATGTCTAAGGCAACAGGAGTCTCACAGGATTACCACTTCGGGCTGCCTAATACAGCCAGGCCTAGGCACCTGGCCTCATGGCCAGGGAATGGTCTATGGCTCTGTTTCACTTGGCAGCAAAGGCACGGGCATGTCTCTGGATGGTTTCTGACATCTTCTTATAAAGCAAAATTATTTGTTTTACTTCCACTCTTATTCCTGCACTTAAAAGCCAAACATTAAGAGCCTAACATAACTGGAAAATTTTAAATGCTGGTTCTGCCAATTGCAGATGCTGCAATCAAGGTGGGGTAAGGGGATCCTAAAGTAAGCACACTCTTGTCTAAGTGATGCCACTGTCACTGACAATCCTTCTTCACAGTGGCTATGCTCTAGTTTTACATCTTCAGTAATGGTTAATTGTATTTTAAGATGGAGAAGTTTTTAAATTGACAATGTAGTTTATGCCGAGGCCATGAGGCTGAAGAACTGTGAATTAAATTAGGCTACCAAGCACAATTTTCATCACAAATACCTTATAAAAGCTAATTTTCATTATTACTAACTAAAATTAGCCAAAACCTCATTTTCATACTTAAAATCAGTCTGATATTAAGCTCCACCATTCCATTATTTTTCTAGAATCTCTTCTTTCCGAAATTAATACTCTTCCTATGCCAGCTGCATTATCACTCCATTTCTTCACCTTTTAATAATGAGGTATCAGAGCATTGGCTGTCCTACGCATGTCATGTGGTTTCAAGTCTGAAAGCAAATATCAAATTCTTCTTAGCTGCATTTGCAACTTGCGTTGGAATGCCAGATTTCCTGGCACAGTTTTACAGCTGAGAGGAGGGGGGTTTTAAATAGTATCTGATAACTATAGGAACCAATGAGGAATAGCCTCATTATGGTGGGATAAGACACGATCTACAAGGCCTCTGCTTTAGACATCACTCTTTCTGGTGACAGTGGAATGTGCTCACATTCAGTGAGCAAAACTGACCTGCTCAATTTTACATACCTATATATGAGTAGCTACCACGACATCCTGTATAATACATCTAGGAAACAGCACTGGAACCTCAGCCCTTATGGTACCAGGATGAATTTTTAAGCAGGCTTAAGCTATGAACAATTAATGCAAAAAGAAAGACCACTGTTAAAAACCTTTACAAAAACAGAGAGAGCAACACTTTTGGCTACTGTTCAAACTCCAGACGGAGTCTAAGCATTAAAGACATACTTAATTTAGAGTGATAAAGTGATATAGATTGGTCAGGGCAGTCACAGACACCCTGTAAAGCTGAATGCAGCAATATGCCGGATGTTAGAAATGAGCATGAAATATGTGCAGTCTTCAGAATGATGTATCACTGAATAGCTGCAAATTCAGCATCTGGATTTTTAGACAAATATGTGGAAGAGCTCTGCATAAGGCACTAGGGAGACCTATGCCAGCATAATACAGAGGGCTTTGGCCAGTAACAGGCCTAGGCTCCAAAGGTTAAATCATAGCAAGTATAAAGAAGACTTCTTAGAGTCATATAGGGACTAGGAGGTGTAGCTAGACTGTAAAATTGTAGCTTGGTTACAGTGACAAATATCAGAGAGGTTATGCCTAAGTTCCTGTGAAGAAATTAACATGCATAAGAAGAAAAGTCAAGAAAAGGCACTAAATCTGGGCTGTCCAGAAAATTGTTTTGATCATGGAAATGGAAAGCAGCATAGGAGAAGCCCAAAAGAAAAGAAGAAGTAGTGACTGCATAACAGTAATAAAGTACATAAATTCAGAACTGGAATACATCCTGAAAGGCAATTTACAGGATGCATGAAATAATTCACAAAGTTTATGAAACCATGTAAAATGGATCTTTAAAAAATATAAGAAAAAGAAAAGAAAAAAAGGAAAGAAAAAAAGGAAAGAAAAAAAGGAAAGAAAGAAAGAGAGAAAGAAAGAGAGAAAGAAAGAGAGAAAGAAAGAAAAAGGGAGGGAGGAAGGGAAGAATGGAGTGAGGGAGGGAAGAATGGAGGGAGGGAGGGAGGGAAGGAGGGAGGGAGGGAGGGAGGAGAAGAACGAGGGAGGGAGGGAGGGAGGGAAGGAAGGAAGGAAGGAAGGAAGGAAGGAAGGAAGGAAGGAAGGAAGGAAGGAAGGAAGGAAGGAAGGAAGGAAGGAAGGAAGGAGATGATTTGTTACAGGAATCATTCATCTACTGAACAATTTTACTACATTTTATGTCAAAATTAATGTGGCACCAGGAATGTATATCTATAAATTCACGTGGTGGTTAGCGTATGTTCCATCAGTGTCCTATTTCACATGGAAGTAACTAGGCAGAAAAAAGAAGTTAAATATACCTCATATGTGATTTATGTTAATTCATACTAGGAAAAGAAAACTGTAAAATCTTTTTTAAGATTTATTAAAAAAAAAAATGTTTTTTAAGACTTTGAATAGCCTTTTTCTGACTCAGCTTTACTATGCAAACACCCATCATTCAGAAGACATCTTTTTACAAATTTCTTTTAGTACCTCCTGTCTAGTTTTAGTCTGGCTGTTTGAGGACAATTTATAGGTCAATGCATTTTTCAGAAGTAGACATGATGATCTATGAGCAATACTTCTAACTCAATTCATTTTTTCAAACTGATAAAGGTATTAATGGTGATATACTCAGATTGTCATAAGGTGTTTCATTTGATATGACTTGATCTTCTAATTATTAAGAAAGTAAAATGACACAAAACCTCAACTAAAAATGAAAATTCTTCAAATTCAAAATGATCAAAACTTACTAAAAAGTGCTTAAAAAGTGGCTAAAAGTCTAATTCAAACTTAGCACTCAAATATTTTATTTAAATACTCTGAATACTGTGTAATTATGTTCCCTCATTGACAGTTTATTTATCTGTTTTCTGAAGTTAAAACGCTGGAATTTCATTGATGGGTGAAAGATCTAGTTCACAGAATTCTGAAAGGCGCACAGAAATTTGGGCAGAAATTTCCACATCTGTTCAGAACTGGTGTGACTTGGAGCAAGTTGGTCTTGGCAACTCCACTATCGATAGAAGCTGGGGAACGTAAGGATGAAGCACAGCCCTGTGAAAAGGACCTGGGGGTACTGGTGGATGGCAAGCTGAACACAAGCCAGCAATGTGCTCTCGCAGCCCAAAAAGCCAACTATATGCTGGGCTGCATCAGAAGAAGCATGGACAGCAGGTTAAGGGAGGTGATCCTGACCCTCTACTCTGAGCTGGTGAGGCCTCATCTGGAGTACTGCATCCAGGTGTGGAATACAGGAGAGACACGGACCTGTGGAGTGCATCCAGAGGAGGGCCACAAAAATGATCCAAGGAATGGAACACCTCTCTTACAAGAACAGGCTGAGAGAGCTGGGGCTGTTCAGCCCAGAGAAGAAAAGACTGCAAGGTGACCTGAGAGTGACCTTTCAGAGTCTGTTGTGATAGGACAAGAGGAAATGGTTTCAAACTAAAAGAAAGGAGACTCAGACCATGTATCAGGGAAATGTTTTTTAAGATAAGGGTAGTAAAGGACAGGAACAGGTTGCCTAGAGATGTAGTTGATGCCCTAGCTCTGGAGACTGGCCTCTGGCAACCTGATCTAGCTGTGCACATCCCTGTTTACTGCAGTAGGTTGGATCAGATGGCCTTTACATGTCCCTTCCAACTCAAACAATACTATGATTCAGTGATTTTACTAAGTTATCTATCAGGATAGCCGAATCAAAACCAGACTGTTGTTTCCCTTCTCTTAGATGGCTTCTGCAAGTAGTCTAGCATCATGGAAGCTTATGCTCTTCAAGCAGAATGACCTTACCATTTTTGAGAATTGGCCAGTATGAGATTAAGCCTGAATTGCCTTTATATAACCTTCCTCAATCATCCAAGAGACTAAAAAGACAGTGAACTCCAACCTCTCTTCGTTCAAATCCCCTTTTGCTGTGACACCTATGAAAAAATTGAGAAGGAAGTGGTAGCTGATGACTGCTGTCAACAGTTTTGCCAAGATGGTTTTGTTATTGAATGTTCTCCCCACCTGTTTCTATGTAATTTCTGTCTCCTGTAAGATGTGCATAAAGGTCTGGTTTGAGTGAAGTGCAGAGGGAATGGGCCCCCCATACCCATCCAAACACTAACCACAGTGCCTACCTCCTTCCACGGAAGATTCAGATGCTAATTCAAACAGGACACCTTACAAACTTGTTTAGTCTTTTTTTGTATAAGGATATCAGCAGATACATTTTGTCAGTGTAAAGTTACTGCATGGAGTTACGTTTCAAAAATACATAAAAACAAGTCTCATAGATAAAGTCCAGCTTGGCCTTTAAAGGCAATAACACTCTTAATTAAAATCTGCTGAACAAACATTATCTGCTGGAGTGCTAAATGCATTTCAGTTTTCCTGCAAATGTGAAATATGGCCATGGCAAATTTTGTTTTCCACTCAAATTGTTTCACCGAACCTTTGTTTCTCTGGCCCTTACTGGCAGGAAAATTTGTGGGAAAGAGTGTACAGGACCAAGGAGGCTTGTAGACCATTCCCGAAACACAGCTGCATCAGAGGGATGTCCCTAACAAGAGCTGGGCTAGAGGCACTTCCGCCTCTCCTATTCCAATGGTGAGCACAGAGGCAAGGGGAGCCCTGAGAGCTTTGCTTTGCTCTGACCTGTCTCCACAACACACTATTGACAGGTGTTGGGATTCTTTCCAAAGGGCAATAACAGGGGTATGAGCACTTTCTGAACACAGGAAGAGCCTGACTTAGATCCCAGCTGCAAGGTTAGCAGTGAGCTAATGCACTCTACGGAGTTAAATAACTGTTTATAAACATGCATTTCTTATTCAACCAGATTACCCCTCTCCATTTCACTTTTCCCTTTCACATGTGCATGAATTCTACAATGTAATAATTAGAAAGCACCATCTGCGTAACAAAATCCCCAGGAACAACTGCAGAGCCTATGATTATTAGCTCAAATTCCCGAGGAGTACAGCACACAATAATGTTTTCCTGAAGGAAACCCATCCATCTTCTCAGATAGGAGCTTGTCTTGTGCTCTCCTCACACCACAAAACACTGTCTCCTATTGTATCTTAACATTTCATAGTCTTTAATGCATTTATTCCCCTAGGAGACCTGTGAGGTGAAAAGTGCTGTCACCCCATTACGCTCACAGGAACCGAAGCCAGGTAACATGCTTGTACAGTCAAGCAGGAATCACTCAAGGCAGCTTCCTCCTGTTGTTTCCAGACCACGTGCACTGCCCAGTGTTAGTTCAGCACTGGCTTCTGGTAGGTAATGGGGCTATGAGCTACTTGGCCATGATCTGCTCTCCAACTACCATTAAAGCTTAGAGCAGCCCAACACACCATCCCCTTTCTCAGCACATGGCCAGCTCAACCCCAAAAACTGCCACAGAGAAACAGTCCCCCTAGCCAAGCCCATTGTTCATTTGGCAAATGTTACACCAAGGCTTAACGCTGGCCTAGAAGTCACATGTGTATCCCTATGGATGCTGTCATGCAACCCAAAGTCACGCCAGAGGCCACTGGACACTTCAGATTTCTCAGATCCACAATTATTAAAAGCCTTTCATTAATATCCATCCAAGCATAGCTCTTCCCATGGCAGCTAGCTATTACATATATATGTGGTACCTAAGCAGCTGAAGACAATGGGGAGGCAGCACTCCTTGACCACAGGGAACCTGTGGCTTTCCAAGCACCCATACTCAATATGCCACTTGGGCTATGTGTAGGGGCACCTGGTGCTCCCCTGCCAACCTGGCACTGACTGTGCTTAGTCAGACTCTGGAATAAGGCTGAGCTTCATCAAAGCCAACCTCCTGATCTAACTGCACAGCTATACTTACTTCATCTGGATGATATACAGCTAATTTTCTGTCTGGCTAATGAAACAGCAGGAAAAAAAACATGACTTTACAATTGTATCACTGAATAACGTAAGTGATGTGATGCAAAAGGGAATCACAGTCATTGCTAGTGACCAATGTCAGTGACAGTGTCTACACTGACAAGAGTTAAATTCCACATAGCTAAACATAACTGATGTATTTCCATGTCACAGCACTTGAAATATGGGATTGTTTGAAGGTGTGTACTCCACTATCACTTGGTTTTCAAATTTAGTCGTCACTGTAAGTGAGGTGCGGGCAGCCACAGAAAGTGAAGGCCCCAGATAATGAAACTGATGAAACAGTTCTTGTTTCATTCATGCACTCTGGACAGTGGTCACCTTAAAAGCTGTCCACTATACATGCCACGTAACATCAGTAGGCTATTTTACCAGACACCAACAAATCCTGCTGAAAATCATGACTAGTATCAAACACCAACCACTGAACGTGACTTCAACTTCTTGCCAAACTTCCACTTGGGTCCACTTGGGGTTATGGAACCCCATAGAATTTACACAATTTTGGTAATGAACACAGTAATGGTAGCCTCTTTTGTGGAGGAAAAATATGTTACTGGAACACAGACTTACTCTACTATTTTTTCTCTATTCTAAAATCACCTAAGAAAGAAGAAAAAAAACTTTCCTTTTTAAGTTAAGAATATCATGCCAATTTGGTAGAAAAAAATACAAGACAGTGCTATAGGAAATTGCTTCTAGTTCCAAATTCAGATATCCTCATTCATCACAATAAAGCATAAGCATAGAAGTTTATTTGAGAGCAGTCTGAAAATTTAAAATCACAGAACCAAAAATAATAATAAAAGTACTGAAGACCTACAATTCCCGTAAAACAAACAATAAATTCATTTCTATGTTTCAAATAGCACTGATACAGCCCGACACATTCTGTACTATATTATATTTACTCTTAAGCCTTTGCACTGAGATTTTGTTACTAGATAAACTGCATTGGTTTTCATAGTCTTTCTCAATGTGGTACTAAGCACAACAAAATATGTGGTAAAATCTTGATTCCTACTGTAACTTAAGCCTGTCAACACAGCAAGTGGTTCCTGGCAATCTCTAAGATATACTGTCCACAGAGTCCTCTGTTTTACAGAACAGAATCTCTCTGTACTATTAACTGAGGACTAATACAAAGCCAACAGCCTATGCTGCACACGTCAAGATACTGTAATTCAGATGACTGGTAGCCTCTAGACTGCTAGAAGTTTTGAACCAGCTCATGTAGTAATGCATGAAGGCTCTTGGATGAAAAAAAATGTTTAGGTCTGAACCAGGTACACACACAAGACTGTGCAGAAGGTCTTGGTATTGCAATGTCTGGTTCAGGGCTCCTGAATGCCATGAATATACATGGTTAAACACTGTAATTAAACACCCTTCCATAGTGTAAATACTGACAAAAATAATGGTAAAGGTCATGAAAAAATGGCATTATGGTTGTTTTTTCATATTTAAGTGATTTAATAATAAAAGATACGTATGTTCATGTATATACCTGTTCATATAGCTGTATGTATATAAACATCAGTATTATATGAAAGACATCAAAATAAATATAGACTAAAACTATAAGATTCATTTTAATGGTAGGCAATTAAGATGGCTGGTAAGCCTTATTTACACATTTCCTGTTCTTTTATATACTTAGAGAAACATCAAAGGGCTTTAACGAGAAAATTATATTCTCCCAGCCATAAAGTATACTCTTCTGATTGTATTACAGTGGCTATAGAATACAACTTCTTTGCTTGCTGACAGTGGATTTTGCTATGTTAATTAAATAAGTAATGCATCTGTGATCTTTATTCATCAAAATTAATGCAATAATATCTATGCTGAAGGCTCATATTGGACTTGATCTGGAAAGCCAAATGAAACAACTTCACTGGAGTTACCCTGAGCTTATTCTTGATGCAACACAGAGCTCTGACAGGAGTTTCTGTGTGAAATCAGTTTACCTTTTACCTACTAGTTATTATTCTTCATCAGCAAACACACGTGTCTTTAGAGGAGAAAGCCATGCTACATATTGGACTACACTACAGAGAGCAAGTCGCAAGGTACAGGGCCTGTGGGCAATGGAGAACATGCAGAGGCATTACCACTGAGCTCTTGGGCCTGGCCAGGGCACAAGCCATCGGCTGAAAGCAGCCCAAAAAATTGGCACTGAGTATGGCCTATCATATCTGATAGCAGGACTTAAACCAAATGACAGAGATTTGCTGTGTGAAAGATCTACTAGCCTCTGGGATTATCTCCATGAGAAGTGGCAACTGATCTGCTCCAGCGTTCCCTCCTCAAGAGTTCATCGGTACAAACGTCATACCATAAGCATACAGAATCCTGCAGGCAAATGCACTGCAAGAACAGCAAGAAACTTGCTGCTATAGTTTCAAGATTGCCCAGTCAAATTCAATGTACACTGCTGCCAAAAGCAGTCTGTCTTGCAACTCCCTGAGAACTGGATGAGGAATTCATGAGCAGGAGCAAACAGCAGAAGGATCTGTGATTATTAATATTATTGTTCTTTTAACAAGGCGGGATACCGCTGAAACATGGGAAGAAGGAAAACCACAAGCTACCTTTGATTTATTAATATAGCCATGCTCTACATAGAATTAATTTAGGTAATATGAAAGAAAAGATGATGAATACTGAGGTAACCTTAAATTAAAAAGACTGAGTGGTATTTAGGAAACAGGCAAATGACCCAGCCATCCCCAGCAGTATGACTCATAGTACTATTTTCATATTTGTATTATTTATCTAAAGACCTTAGCTGAGTCCTTTTCTGCAAAGAACTTACATTAAGTACTCAGAAATTATCTTCTCTTTCCTAATTTATTTTCTACAGAAAAGATGTCTTAGTTAAAATCTTATATGTAAAATGCCATCTTTTAATTCAATATAGCCCTCCCAAAATTTAAGTATTTAATATGAAAATTATTGAAAGAAACTACATTGAAATAAACTCTCCAAGCAACATGAAAATTGCTTTGGGGGATGGGGGAATAGAGCGAAGAGAACAAATACTTTTTCAAACAAATTATTTTTAAGGAGTGTCAGAAAACTGAATTTCTGTTGGTGTGGGGGAAGAAAATGACATTATCTTTCCCTCTAACCCTACTCCACATATTCTAAAACGAAAAAGAAATCTTAAATAAAGATTATAAACAGCTGAAACAGTTAAAAAGACAAGAGGATAGGTGTTTTTACCTTCCAGATGTTAGAGATAGGAAACTGAGACAAGAGCAAATGCTTACAGAAAAGTAATACTTGGAAGTTATGTGGAATGCTTTCAGGCCTTTGAGGTCCAAAATAAATCTTATTAAATAGCAGCAGTCCTAGAAAATTCATAATGTAAAGCAGTAACTGAAATTAGATGTTATTCATCTCTAATTTTATTTGTATTTGTCATATGCTGAATTATTTAATATTCACTGCTAAAGACTTGGGTTTTTTCTTCCTATAGGGAGCTCTCAGAAAGGAAAAAAAGAATTGTAGTCACATCTAAGATCCTTAAGTTAGCTTCCTGCTCTAAGTCACTTCTGGAAGCAAATATCCCTTGAAAAAGGCCTCAAGTTACGTTAGCCTTTGTGAAAACCTTTTAATTACCTAACCTAATTATTTCTACTATATCTGAATGAAATCTGCAAAACTAATTTTAGGTTGCCCAAAAATAAAGGTCATACATAACATTTGTTATTATGGAAGTTTTAGGCATTAAGTACTATTATAAAAGGACACAATCCAGACAATATACTAATTAAAGAGGTTCCCTGAAAGTGAACAGCTAGAAACAGATGTATGGTATCTGTCCATTGAGCCATGTGATTGTCCTTTAATAGATTACAGATTATAAAGCATAAAGAAGCAATACAGAAAAATTAATCTAACTAAAGATTAAAACATATTTGTAATTTGATTAATCCAATGAATTTTTGTAACAAACTAGCATATATTTTAGCAACTATTTTTTAAATGTTTTACAGAATCATAGAATCACCAGGGTTGGAAAAGACCTCCAAGATCATCCAGTCCAACCGTTTACCTATCACCACTATTGGTGAACCATATATCTCAGTACATCTGAACGTTTCATGAACACCGCCAGGGTCAGTGACTCCACCAAATCCCTGAGCAACCCATTCCAGCATCTGTCCACTCTTTTCGAGAAGTACTTCCGAACGTCCAACCTGAATCTCCCATGGCACAACTTGAGGTCATTCCCTCCAGTTCTTCTGCTAGTTACATGGGCTGACCCCCACCTCATCACAACCTCTTTTCAGATAGTTGCAGAAGCCACAGCTTTCTTGACCACCTGATTTTTCCCATCAAAGTAATTGAAAGCATCAGAGATAAGAGATAACCTTACAGCCTTACAGAATCCAGACATACATTTCTACGAAGAATTAAAGATATACGAAGGTTGTATATTTTTCAATGATGGAAATTGATGAGACTGGCTATTCTGTCAATAATGTTTATTGATTTCTGTTAAAGTTTACAATATTTCCTTATTCTAATCAATGTTAAACTATTAAGGGTGTAAGGACACGGTTCAATGGGCATGGTGGTGATGGTGGGACAGGTGGACTAGATTTTAGAAGGTCTTTTCCAACCATAACGATTCTAAAGACAAGAAGTTACATGAGGCCTTACACAGAAACTAACAAAGAGGAGGAAACTGGATGATAAACTGTGCAAGACTCTTGGAGATTAATCCAAAACTTACTGAATGCTGTAGATAGCTTTCTATTAAGAACCTTAGAACTTAAGTGTCAAATTAGATTGACGAGCAAGCATTAATAAAACCTTGATAAAGTATTACTATAATTGTGAGATTAGTGAACTGAATAAGTAGCAAAGAACTTTGGTGACAGAATGACACAGTTCATGTAGCTAGACAGGAGACCCTTAGGGGAAGCCAATAAGCAAATCCTCTGGAAGAAGCATCCTTTAGAAATCTCAGATGCACACCTATCAATTCCTTTGTAACTGGATGTTAACAGCTGGTCATTGGGTACATAAGTTGATAGCTTTCTTATCCAAATATGTGTTACCCAAGCTGATAACCTTGTCTGTTACAATGTTAAATGTATTTTTTTTTAATTCATGGACTTAATCTATTTTATCCTATCTGATGTTTTTCATCATTGTATCTTTGCCAGTAAAAGACAAATAATTTGAATGAATTATATAAAGGAGCATTTTTCTTTCCTTATTTTATATATGTCACAATTTAATTGTATTGGCCATCAGAAAAACAACAGAGAGGGTAAGAGGGTAAGAGAACCCTAAGTATCTTTCAATAGCCTTCAGATTGATTTATTTACTGCGTGCTCTGTTCTCCCATATCATGTTTTGCTTATTTTTCTGAATAATAAAAAAACTTCCATTTCTTTCTTCAGATCAGAATCCTTTCATATGGAGTGTTTTTTTTTTCTTTTTGCCATCACTCTCTTCTTTCCTTAAGAGCTTGTTGGATTAGGTATGACCAAAAGAAGACACATTATTCATATTGAATATGAGAGTTATCAGTGAAGTGTTATGCAAGAAATACTAAACAATGATTTGCATTTCTTTTATAATGTAGTTTTCTTCTGATATAACTGAGCAAATATTCTGATTAAGCTTTTCTATAATAACAGGCAGGAGATTTTCGATAGTAACCACTGCTCAGTCGGAAACACACCAGAAACCTTCAGATTTTACCTTCCAAAGAGTTGTCATGTATTTTTATAAAATTACAAAAGATGCCATATAGCCCCTCACTGGTGATCTCTGATAGTTCTTTTAAACTGTATTTCAGTTTTGGTATTCCAAAATATACCTGTGTTGTCTTCAAGTAAGCTAGATTCACAGATCACATAAAAATATATTGATATTGAAACAACCCATGAAAACAGCTATCATCCCATGTTAGGTTTGAATCATGTTATGTTTTCTACATTAGCATAAAAAATAACTGGAATACCTCCTCCTTATGGCTTGCTGTGTATGCATGTGAGTAAATGCATATGTATGAATATGCAGTCATATATAGGTACATGCATTTATTTGTACGTAATTAAATATTTTGTATACATACAGAGGAAAAGAACACCATTCAGTGGACCTGACAAATTGGTGTAAGAACACCAACTTCAGCAATGGGACGCCACAAACAACACTTTATAGAAAGCTGACAGTCAAACCTTCTCTGTTTCATATGTGTAATAAACGTGTAGATTTTATTGACAGACATGTAGACATCTTCATTATATACACGACTTGCAAAAAAGAAAATGCCATGCATTTCCAGTTATGTCATTTTTAAACTGAGCAAAGGTAAGATTTTCTGCAAAAAAAAAAAAAATAGAAAAACAATTTTAATAAGCTCAAACTTGAGAGGAAATAGCCAGAAAGCACTGAAGAGAAGTTAAAGATGCAGGAATGCCAAGGTGCTATACGGCAACAGCTGTGCTCTGCTCCCATCCTGAAATTCTGTGCACTGAACTGTAACCTGACAGATACAGGGCTAAAACTGTTGCCAGGGATCAGTGCCACACGAAAGCATCCCGGCCAAACACATCCTCTTCTGACACAGTGGCTTCGTCCCAAGGTTTTCATCATACTGAGAGATCTTAGTGTAGAAATTATCCTTGAGGCATATGATCCACTGAGCTCAGAGTCAAATCCAGCACTGACGCACTGCCAAGTGGATGGTGGCATGGACAAAGGCAGACATAGACACCTTACAGCATTTAGGCATAGAAAATCACAGTCTGAGGCAATTGGTCTAGGAATCCAGACAGGTCACTAGCATATAAACTCATTCCTAACCTCACCAGAAGCCTTTCCATGTGCGTTATAATGATGTACGTTACTATGACCTCATTTTCCTTGAAGCAGTGTAAACTTTTGCTGGAACTGAGTTTGCTGCAATTGTCACTAACAATCCAAGCGCACATAGTAAGAGGACCTTAACAAGTGAAAAAGACATATTGAGGTTTTACTAACTTTATTAAGAATGTTGTGATTTTTTCCGCAGGAAACTCGAGTGATTTGTGCTTTGTCAGAAGAAAATTTGGTGCATGTAAAATATCTGTCTTTTCTAAAACAGCCAGTAGGAAATATTCTCTTTCTTTCTATTTCTCTTTCTCTTTATTATTTTAAAGAGAAGTACCTCAGTTTACCTGAAGAGAGAAATCAGGATCTCATCACACAACAAAAATAATGCATGAATGAGAAGACGATGGACCTTATACTGAAGAGAGTAAGTATTACCAATTAGAACAGCGGGAGTCAGGAACTGAAATAACTTCGAACGTCTCAGCCTCATTAGTGAAGAAAGGACAAAAAAAAGTACAAATATATCCCATCTCTTCAAAGACAGGAGCTACATCACAGTGACTACATATTTATACGTTTTCCTGCCCCTTGATTATACCTTTCTGTTAGTCTCTGTCTTCCACCTCTTTTATAACTCAACATTCATTGAGGTTCAGTAGAGGTCCTAGACCATGATAGACTAGGGAACAGAAAAATTTCCTGATGCCACCAGCCATCCAGTCACCAAGTATTACTACCCCTCTTTTGCCTGCTGGTTGTACAGACTGTATAGGTCTTCCTGATGCATGAATTAGGTTTCTGTGTTTCTTTTTAGAACTTACACTGAGCACTTCCTAAATTATACCCAAAACTAAAAATTATATAGAAATACCTATTACACAGGCAGAAAAATTATGGTTTTTTCATTTTCTCCTTTTCATCCACTTACATGTCCAATGAAAAATTCATGTGAAGAATTATTTAAGTTGGTGCCATGATCATTGAAGTACTATTGTATACCTGTGTGCTGTTCTTATAAACACGAAATTTCTAAGCGCAGAAGACTGTAAGACTGATGTCCTTGGCTCATTTTTCAGACCTAGTTATTCAGGCATAAATAGTGTGCTATAAAGCACCATGAAATGACCTAGGAGTACCTTTAACACACAGGTACAGTGAGACCTAGAAAAAGTATCCAACAAAGAACCAGATTTCTTCAGTCTTGAACAGATTTGGCAAATAGAACAAGATTTTCCCCTTTTGCAATAAGATGGTGTTCCACATGTGAATCCCTTAAGACAATATGGCAAATTTGAATATGATAATTAATAAAACACAATCTTTCATTTCTATTCATCCTCCCTATCCCCCAAAAAAGAAGCTTTCTTCTAAGTGGGAATTAATTTTAAGCTATCACAAATAAAACTCACTGCTGCATTTGAGCTGTTTTTCTTTAAAGAATATGAAAACAAAACAAAAGTATATGATAAATGACAGGCTAAATGATGCCTCCTGGTCCACCATCTCACACATACCTATATTTTAAAATAAAACAAGCATACACTTGAATTGATAGAGCACAATGGTGCTTCTGAAAGTGCACACGTAAGAACTTAAAGAAACAGAAGGATTACTGACCCATCAGGCCATAACCATAACCCAGAACAGCCAATATGGTTTCTACTGTAAATTCTTCTTATTTTATGCAGCCTTGACACAACGGATGGAACAGACAGAGGTTTATAATAGAAATGCTGATACAACCTTATCTATAGCTGTGAAAATTGTGCTGCTATAATTAAACTTTACAACTTGAACGTCACTAGATACGTTGGTAGTTTTTTAATGATATTAATCACAGCTTCGCCGTTTCAATTGCCATATATTATCATGTAGTGTGCTCTATAAAAACAAGAAGATTCCTAGCCCCTAAAGATTACAGCAGTTACAAAACATGAAGGTATATCTAAACACTTCTTTGTAAGTGCAAAAACACCAAATGAGAATCTGGTTGTTTTTTTTTTTTTTTTTTTTTTTGTTTGTTTGTTTTTGTTTTTTGCTTTGCTTCCCAGAACATGAGTTTGATGTAATGGCCACAGAACGTATGCTGAATCCTTTACAAGAATATCACTGGAAAGGAAAAGGAGCTTCATTAAGATCTGCCCCATGTGCTTCAGGTTTTCCTATCAGCAGGAAAACAAGTCTACTGCCTTCAGTGACAGCAGCAGGCAGAAGCCAGCTCTTTCAGAGGGAGGCACTGGGATGAATCTTCAAAAGGTGACTTCCCAGAGCTACCAAGGAGCGCACAGCCAAACTCTCACTGCTTTTGGTGGTCTGAGATCTGGAGCCTGGGAATGATTTCTGTAAATATTTCTCCATTTACCTGAGTGATTTAGTTTTACTTCAGCAATGAAAACTGTCCTCTCGAAGAAGCTATACTGGGTGCAAATTGAATGGATATTGTGTTGGACCTGCAACCTTTTATTTTTACTAACTGTTGCTAACTACAATGATGGAATTAATCTATAGATAAAATTTGGTTTTTACCACTCTCCATCATCCTAGATTTGTAAATCCTTGCATCCAGCACACCAGATCATACAAACATATCTGATGATATATTCCCACACTGTTAATGCCTCCTCTTTTGCATCCCAGGTGTTGTAACACTTTATCCAGACAATTGAGCTCTCCTTACGAAGAGCAGCACAGGCATGTAGCACATCTACCACAACAAGGCCTGTCAGGAATTAATGGGAAAGACTGTGCCTGTAACCATGTATGACGGAGCAGGGTGTGCTATGGACATTTCTGAAAATTACAAGAGATGTAGCAATGCATAGGAGTTGCCAACACCATAGTGTTATTCTGACCCCTGAAGGATGGAATCAGAGTTAGCTTCATAGCCATTTTTTCCAATTTACTCACTATACTCTATGGATGTCAAACTCTAAACAACATTAGCTGGATTTATTAGTGCTCGCCCAGATTTATCCTCAAGAAATATGAAAATAGACATAAACTAATGCTAATGCAACTTTAAAATACTGATGTTTTCAGGGAAGCTCAGGGAAAAAAAATTATTTTTCAGGCTACTGCCATGGTAAAATTACTGCAAGTTTCATAGTGCATTAAATGTAATAAAGAATAGGTATGTGGAGATCATGTTTATCAAGAGATGCAAAGCCCACTCTGCCCTCACCTCTCTGTAAGTGAAAAGGAGTTAAGAGAAATTTTGCTAGAATGAATCCAGAGTAAAGTGGGAAGGCATAGGCCGGCGATGATAAGATCACTTATTTCAGCTGTGTTAAGATTTCATCAGGCTTACATTTTTCAGAAAATGCATCCACAGGGCCTCAGCAGTGCTTTTGCAAGCTTATCTGTCCTCAAGGAGTACTTCTTTTTCCCCCCAGAACAGATAGAAATAGCGGCGCATGATTCTAAAATGGATATTAAAATAAAGGCTACACTGATACTGTTCTCTTTGTGAGTAATTCACTCGCAAAGCCCACCCGAGTTAAACCAATGGGACTCTCGCAGCACCTCTGCTCTTTCTTTCTTACTCCTGAGATGCCCACGTTCCCGGATGCCCATTCTCCAGCTCTAAGCCAAGGACTACCCTTCAGGTTATAATGTCAATGTAACAGGTAGGTTAGGCTCTTACATCTGCCAACACTTCTTCCCAAAGTCGGTCGCCCAGCAGCAGCTTGCTGCTGACGCTACGCCCCGAGCGAGCCGAGGTCCCTACCGCGCACCTGCCCACGGGGAAGCAGCACGGCTCTGCCTTGCGGACGGTAAGCAGAGCCTCGCCTACGGAGGCGGGTGAGGGGGAAGGGCGAGGAAGATCAGCTGGATTTCGGCTGCCTTCCTCCCCCGCTCAGCTGTCGCCGCGCTCCGGAGGCGCCGCTGTGACCTTGCGGTGAGCGGGCGGCGGGCTCCGTCCCACGGGGCTCCCCGGGATCCCGAGGAGGCAGCGGAAAGCTCCGCCCGGCACGGCACGGCCGGCAGCGAGCGGGGATCTCCCCTGCTCCGCCCGGGTCCGCGCCGCAAAGTTCCTCCAAGTGATCGATTGGCGAGCACCTCCTCGCACTATCGGCGACTGACGCCACTGATGTAATCAAGTTACATAATCACCGTCTTTTTTTTTTTTTTTCTTTTTTTTTTTCCTCCACAAATCCATCCATCTTCCTACGGGAAGATCTGCATATCTTCGCCCATCCATTATGCATGAAGCCACGGGCAGCACAGAAGGGTATAGATCTCCGCGCACACTATGGAACTTTGGTGCTGCGGTGCCTCGCACTGTGCAGCGCCATCGCTACCCTTTCCTTCAGCCTTCTCCCATCCCCTCTATCAGAACCGATTTTGCAGAGAACGAGCGAGGTGCGTCGCTTTAAGTTCTTACAGGCTGAAGTGCTTCCCCTGCGCTCTCAGCCGCTCGTTCCTCTCCTTTCCTCGCTCACACCACAGCCAACAGAGGGATGACTCCCACGCAGCCCCCAGCACAGATGCACGAAGCACCGCAGACAGCATCTCTGTTTGCAAATCTGCAACTCCCGTGCACGTGGTCTGAGGTTCCCGCAGGTGAGTTATTGGGTGGAAAAAAAAACACCGTATAGGAGCAGGTGGAAGGGAGATTTCCAGCCTAGTGACACTTAGGACGAGGTTGTTGTGTTGTCTTTTTTTTTTTTTTTTTTTTTTTTTTTCCCTCATCGCCTCCCAGTTCACAGTTTCCTTTCAGGATCCACGGGAACGATGGCAATCCCCCACCACCGCCAGTGCCATTAACCCCCTTAGCACCACAGCAGCGAGCCGCGGCTCACAGCGATCGCCACCTTAAAGTTTAACAACTTGAGAGCCGGGATTCGCTGCCTCCATTGCAGCAGAATGCCGGAGTTGGAGACACTTGTTTTAAGCGGCGGGTGGGAGCCGGCTCAGGATTTAATGCATTCCGCCACCGAGAGCTTCGTTACAATCACATCCCCTCCTCAGCCAAAAATATTAAAGGGGGGTGGAAGGAAAGAAAGAGGAAAAAAAGGAAAAAGGAAAAATTGAAGCCCAGAAGGTGCGGGAAGGAGGGTAGAAGGGGATTTTTCCCATATCTGATTGATGGCAAAAAGCTCTCCCCGGAATCCCGCTGCAGTCACTGCCGCCGTCGGCCGGATCCCCCCGCCCCGGGCTACTGCAGCACGCACTCAAGTGCCCACCGCAGCCCCACGCCGCCAAGTTCAGCATTGCCGCGCTCTCGCAATGACCTTACCCGCAGGAGTCCTCCTCGCTGTCCCTCCGGTGCGACCCGGTCACAACGCTGCGCTCCCGGCCGGAGAAGCCCCGCGTTCAGTCCCGGGGCTGCGCTCGCCACGAGTGCCGGGGACGCGGCGCCCGGCCATCCGCCGTTGCCAGTTCCGCCGCGGGCGCAGGTAATTCCATACAGACTCCGGCGCCCCCCTCCCGCCCTCCCCTCCGGAGTCGCCCCTTCCTTCCTACTTCACAAAGTGCCCGCGCCGCCGGCGGGAGGTACCATCCAGGTGCGGCGGGGGGAGGAGGGGCGGCCGGCCTGAGGGCAGCTCCGCGTCCGAGGGCCGGGGCCAAGCTGCGCGCACCGAGCACCGGGAACGGCCGTGGCCCGACGGGGCTTCCTGCTGCGGGGGGTGCCGGGGGAGGGCGCTTCCCGGCTCCTCACCGCCGTGCCAACGGGGGAGGGGGAGTGGAGGGAAAAGAAAAATCTCCAGAGGGAAAAGAAGAAAGGAAAAAATCGGTTGTCCTCTTGCCCCGAACGATCCCAATCCCCGGCGGAGGTCCCAAGTGATCAGCAGCGAGCAGGAGATCCCGATGGGTAACCACAATCCACCCAAAAATATCCTAAGGAGCAGAAAAGGAAGAGAGGGAGAGAGGCGAGAGAAACTGCAGTGCACGAACGATCCCAGTGCTTCTACTCGAGCGCCGCGTTGGATTGAATGCGCTCCGTTGCGAGCCGGGAAGGAGGGACTGCTGCTGCCACCCCATGGCCGCTCCGACACTCGCCGCGCCTCCAGCAGCACTTTGGGAGGCCGAATTTCTTTCTTCTTTCTTTCTTTCTTTTTTTTTTTTTTTTTTTTTTTAATTTTATTTATTTATTTATTTATTTATTTTCTTTTTGGGAGGTGGGTGGCGAAGGAGGGTCCTTCCGAGGGCTTCCGCGGAACTCCCGGCAGCGGCCTCGCACCTCCCCCCGCGCTGCGGGCGCTGCGCTTTCCCCGCGAGCGGGCGGCCCCCGGCCCCGCGCGGGCAGTGGGGCAGCCGCGGCTCCCTCCCCCGCCCGTCGGCTTCCGAAGTGAAGTGTTGTTTCGGAGGAGATGATACATTATCTATTCTTGGATTTTTTTTTTATTTTTTTTTTATAAGGCAAACTGTGGGCCTCGCTGTTGCCATGGGATCTTCTTTGTGCGAACTCTCTGAACTGTGTGGGAACAGTTTTATTTCCTTCCCTTCAGATTCCTCTTTTTTTTTTTTTTTTCTTCTTCTTCTCTGCCGTAACTCTTCTGAAGATATGCATCAAAATGTAACTGCGTTGTTGCCAATTAACAGCAGCTGCAAGGTGCATCTAATTAGGAATGTTAATTACTTCACAAAATAAATAGTGATTTGCAGATGTTTATAGCACTAAACAAGTGCACTATAGAACATAACTCTGTGGAATACTGGTGTTCCCCCAATAAATCTGACCAAATTTCTGCACCATCCTGCTGGGGATTAGGCATTCACTTTTCCGTGACACTAACTCTGCAAGCGCACGCTCATAGGAAGAGATGCGCGGACCTGCCCACACGAAGATACATCACAGGATCATAGAATCATAGAGCAACTCAGGTTGGAAGAGACCTCAAAGCCCACCCCTCTCCAGTCCCTGCCATGGGAGGGCTGCTTCCCACCAGCTCAGGCCACCCAGGCCCCCATCCAACCTGGCCTTGAGCTCTCCAGGGATGGGACACCCATGACTTTTCCAGGCAGCCCCTGCCAGTGCCTCACCACTCTCTCAGTGAAAAACTACCTCCTGACATCTAACCTAAATCTCCCCTCTTTTAGTTTAAAACCATTCCCCTTTGTCCTATCACTGATAACCCATGTTAAAAGTTGATTTCTCTCCTGTTTATGAGCTTACTTTAAATACTGGAAGGCTGCAATGAGATCTCCCCAGAACCTTCTCCAAGCTGAACAAGCTCAGCTTCCTCATCCTGTCTTTAGAAGAAATGTGCTCCAGCCCTCTGATCATCTTTGTGCCCCTCCTCTGGATGCATTCCAAAAGCACCTCTTTCCTGGGGTGCAGGATCCAGACCTGGACTCAGTACTCCAGATGGGGCCTCTCTAGGGCAGCATAGAAGGGATCAATCACCTTCCTCCCGCTGCTGGCCACAGGTGGTTGGGTCAGGGGCATTTCATCTTCCTTCAACCCACTATGTATGCTGGGAGGGTGGACTAGCAGGAAATACCTGAGCTAAACATGTATTGTTTTATGTACACATACATCTGTGAGTGGTACTTTCCAAAGCGTGGACAAAGGGATGAGGGATAATTCTGTTATCAGAACACATATACCACATATACCACAGGGAAAAATCCAAAATACTATCCTTTTTAAACCTCCAATATCTTACAAGACAAGAGAGAAAAAGAAGAAAAGCAGCATGTGGGAAACTGTGAACTTATTATGTCTCATGATAAAGGAGAGAGGATTATCAATAGGCAGATAATGCTCTGGGGAGAGTCAGTGGATTGCCAGAGAGGTGGGAGTTGTTGTAGAACTGGTGGAGATCATGTATGCCTCCACCTCACCTCTATTACAAAGAATGGCATTCTTCATTTTGGGTAAAAAGCAGAAAAAATCCTAGAAATGCAAAAAGCAGTAGTCAAGATTCAATTTTCAAACACAGAAATTAACGCAACTGGTTCAACCAGGCATTTAGATAGCACTGTGATGAGTGATCCATATGTGTGGGTAGTTAAAAGAGACACGGAAAACTTTATGGGATTCTCTTTGTGGATCAGTACAGGGCATTTTAAGTCAGCTAAATGACTCATACTGTCTACTTTAGAAAGCTGGTTTGGGTGCCTGATTTAGAAGCCCAAGCATCCTTGCTTGAGAGGAAGAGAGAGGGAAAGGAAGAGAGATGCTCCCAACTTCGTTTCTCAAAATTTTCCTTTGAGAGAGAGTTTTTCTGTTATCACTGACAAGTGATCCCAGGCTCTCAGCACAGGCACCTCCATTAGATGACATCAAGAGTCTCTTTCATGCCCAGCCAAAATGATGAGTGGTCTAGGTTGTCTGGTGGCGCGTAGGAAGGGTAGACTTGAGGTTAAAGCATTGGGCAGGTGCTCTGAACATTCGGGCTTAGTTTCTGATTTTTTTCAGATTTAATTTCCATTGACAGGCAAGTCATTTTCTTTCTCTGTTCTTTTGTTTCTTCTTCTTATAATGTGAGTTAACACTGTTCTGTTTCGCAAGGGTGAAGATAAAAAGGCATTAGTGTCTGTGAGGGGTTCATATACTGTGGTCATGGTAAGTTCCCAGAGAGGCTGATTAAGGGACTGGCAGGAGAAAGGGAAAATGAAAATAGTAGAAGCCAAAAGATGTGAATAAAACAAAAGGTAATTGCTAAAATCACTGAAACCAGGCTAATAGAAAAGCTGTAGACTGTTCACACATGCAGAATACTTGCATTCTTGGGTCAACTTTATCTCTGGGTTAAGGAATCACAGAATCACAGAATTACAGTTTGGGTTAGAAGGGACCTTAAATGTCATCTAGTTCTAGCCCCTCTTTCATGGTTGGGAGAATTGGATTGGTTCATTTCTCAGGAATTGAGTTGCTATGAATAACAATGTAGTTGTATGGATGCACATAAAAGATTTCAGACTCTTTTTTGGCTATTTTTTTTCTCAGCCACATACTGTACTTGGACTTGGCCTCCCCTTAGTAAGCATGGCATATAAATAAAGTAGGGAATCTCCTTTGTTTTCATCGTGACCCAAGTGTTTCCCAGGTATTTCACGTAAGTGAAGAGCAAAATCTTACCAGTTGTCTAAACATTGTTTTAATTCCATAGCATTCAATACATACTGAGCTAATGACTGAGTAGTGTAACCTGCAACTGCACTGTGTGCATCACCTTGAGACATTGTGTCCCTTGAAGAAAGACGGAGACACAAAAATCATGCAGAATGTTTGAGTAAATTCAGTCTGCTCAAACGGGAAGTACCCAAGAGCTAATACCATCTCCTAGATATATGATATCCTTCAAAACTTTCTGGCCTCACATTCACCTTGCTAGTATGTCTGTTCAGGGAGTCTGAAGACTGGTGGAGCTTAATTTCTGACACTTCATCTGTAGATTTCAGGTATTAAATTATATTCCCATTTTCATATTTATTTCCCACTTGTTTTAACAAATGCATTGGGAGAATGTTGCACAAAACATCAGCATATTCACAATCTCTTGCTTAGCATTTATAAATAGTAGTGATATGGCATAATATCTAACATAAACAAGCATAGAACTTTTTAGATGAAAAAAATAATGATTTTTTTTTTTTTTTTTCCCCTGAAATATACTTTCTCTCTTAACCAAGGACACCGAACAGAAGCCCCGGTCATGCAAAAATCTATACCTGAATCTCATAAACCTCAGCTGCAATCTAATTACTAAATGCTTCCAGTAAAGCAAAAAGACCTGCATTTTATCTTTCTTTTTTTTCTCTTTTCCCCATTTCAAAGCACAGCTCCATTGATCTTATTTTAAAAAATAGAAGCTTTCGTTTCTTCCTTTTCATCCATTTTTTGAATGATTACGTAGACTGCTATAGAGAGAAAAATGTAAACATTGAAAACTGTTATCTGATTAACTTCGCTGATTCTCCTTGAATTCTAGTTTGCTTTTATATTATATGGATTGTCTTTTATTTATGCTGTGTGCTGTACATTTTCTGTATTATTTATTACACATTTTTTAATAATCCAAGCAAGAGTGTTCAATAGAGTAGATATTTTCAAATGACTAATCCATGTTGTGTGAAAAAAGTACTTTCTTTACAGAAGAGCATTATTCTAAAGAGTACATGCCTACTCAGGGTATAATACTAATTTCATAACTAAGGCATTTCATCACCAAAAAAAAAAAAACGTGTTTATAGTCTTAGCTGTAAAATTTTCTCTGTCTAAACTATGAATATACTTCTGTAAATGTAGGCATACTGTAGTCACTGCTGAGCTATGATGTCCCAGATACTACAATTTTACACTGCTTTTCTTGTTGGTACCAGTTTTATGTGAGTAATCCAGCACCTTTGTGAAGAGCGTGTCAGACAGCTCAGGCTATTTGTTATACAGCTTTGCTGGGGCCCTGCTAACTATATTTGCAGCTGAGACAAGTCCTTCCTGGCTGTTAGGCATCAGTTGTAGGTGGCCTGAACAAAGCACTATGGCACTATAGATGAAAAGTGACATTACATAAAAGCTAAGTATCTTGTTACTACTTGAGTGGGAGGATACTTTCATTCAGAAAGCCATTCCTTCAAAACATGCATTTCATTGATTCTTAACATTTAAAGAAGATGGAATATGTACATATTCCATAATATTCCCCATATAGTTATATGTGTATATTTATATAATATGTAATATATATATAAAATCTTTGTTGTCTTGCAGTTTACTCCTTTAGCTTAATTTAGGAAAGGCTAATGTCAAGGTTATTAAATGCTCATCGCTGACATGTTTTTAATTTTGTTAAAATAAATGGTCATTTTTCATTCCTCTTTCCTCTCATTAGGTTATAGCAAATGAAGATAATATCCATGCATAAACTACTTAGAACATATAAAATTTAATTATTTATCATTAATTAAATACTCAAGACAAGAAGAATAAAAAGAAGAATACAAGATGGGGTATATTCATTTATTAAAAAAATATTGGTATGCTTCCTTTGAGAATTGCTTTTTTATTTTCCTTCTTAGACTTAACAGAAGGTAGCAATGAGGAATTGCTTTTCCCATGAAGATCCGTTTACATTTTTACTTTTATTACTTTTATTCAGCAATATAAATCTCATTCAGTATCTATAAAGTCAATATAAATGTTCCTATTGCTGCAATAGGAGTTACAACAGGACTTGAATTACTGTTATCCACTGACAGACAACAAATTGCAGATTTTAAATGTAAGCATAATTGGAAAAAAGTTTCATAAGAGTGATGGACCTGAGTTAGAGCCATAAGCCATCAGGGTCAGCAGTGGATTCCCTAAAAAGGCTGGAGATGAGTAAAAGAGAGTAAGAAAGAAGAAGCAAATGAAAAGCAAGAACTGATATAATAATAATAAACCTCCTGACCAGAAACTTAGAGAAATTTAGCCTCCATGGAGGCTCCTACTTGAGAGAATATTATATAACTTTCAGTGTAACTCTGGCTTGTTTCTCAGCTACCTTGGTAGCCCAGCAGTGGCTGTGGGCCAAGTAGCTACAGGTAGATCAGGATGGGCCTGCTGCTGCCCTCCAAGCTTGTTAGCCTAGCTGCCTGAATATATGCAGTGGATACTATACACAGTTCAGAAAATATTCATTTTACTGTCCTGGGCATCTATAAAAAACTGGCCATTATCATCCTAGATGCAATACTGGCATTGTTTGTATGAATGAGGTTCAGGTGCTCATAATGCAGTAAATGTACCATAATACAAGTTTTGTTTCTTTGGCAAGAAAATTCACTTAGCGCTAAAATAACTTCTACAGATTCAGTGAAGATAGAGAAACCAAAATATGAAGTCATGTAGGTTAGTGTAGAAGTAGATCTATCAAGAAGGATATTAAGCTGTTGACTCAGAGGGAGAATATAATAGTACAACTGTACTATGGATCACCTGTCTAAGATGTTGACAAAAACTATAAGGGAGACTAGAAAGATGATGAAGCCAAGACAATCACAAAACCGCAGTTATTGTATGTCAAATAGGTAAGTGTTTCGATGGAACACAACAGCAATCAAAGTTTAGGACATGTAAATAGTAGCTCCTTGGAACAACTAAAGAGAAAACTCATGAGAAGCAGCACTTTAGTTTTCAACAGTGTACAGGACTTAGTTCAAAAGATTTTTGGTTTGAAAAAGAAAATACAACAGGAAATGCAGATAAGGTCTGTAAAGTTATGAGTAACGTAGTGTTTTCATTATGCAAGAATGATGAGGCAGACAGTGAAACTACAATGTACAATGTTCAAAACAGATACATAACAAAACAGAATTGTGTAACTCATTTGTTGCCTCGGGATGTTTTGAATGCTGAAGTATAAATCAGTTCTGAAAGATTTAAATACATTCATCAAGGAGATGTTCCTTTCTTGTATTAAAAACAATCTGGTTAAACCTTCCAAATCAAGGTAGAAGTACATATCAGAGGAAGATCTCCATCTACTTTACCTGTTTTGTTCAATTTTTACTGAGTCACCTTTTACTAGTCGTCAGAGGCAAGACAGTGAACTTGCTGGAACTTTGTGCTGACTCCCATGGAAATGTTTTTGCTTTTATGGCGTATGGGATGTGAAGTTTTGCATTATTGAAAGGGTTAATGCACAGCACGCAGGGTTAATGCTACACAGAATCAGGAAACAAATGTCAGGGAATGTAGCTTACCTAGGTTTAATGTACAGTAATTTTGTTTTCCATTGACATTTACTTCTACCTAAAATAGAAATGAAAACTGTCACCAGGTGAGAATCCCTGCATTGATTCGATACCTATTTTTTACAAGTGTAAGTAAATACATGCTATGAGGATAATAGGAAAAAAAGGAAACATGGGGAAACAAAACAAAATAAAACAAAAAGAAAAATTAAAAAAAAAAAAAGGAAGTTCAAGCAGAATTTCTGTTCTGCCTGTCACATATTATTAATGAAGATTGTGAGCTAAATTAGACATAGCAGTCAGTTCAAAATAGTACGTTACAATTTTACATGATTTTTTGGTCAGTTTAGGGCTACTCCTTATTCTGCAATCTTATTAGCAGAACTGCCAGTATTTCAGGAACGTTAAAAATGCAGTTAGTGTGACAGAAGCCTTCCTAACCTTCCCTCAGGTTCAAAGTGACTAAAAAATGCATTTTTGAGTGATAGCAGTACGTTGGAGGTTATGTGGTTATCTGCATTGAAGGGGTTAAAGAACACTGTTTTTCACATGTCTGTGGGGGGTTTTCTTTGCTGTCTGGATCTTTCTTCAGGCCTATACAGAAACATGAGAGCCTTAGTGGGAGAGTATTGTACATTGCTGAAATGCTGTGAAGCTACAGGACAACTTTACAGCATAAACAAATTTGAGGCTTCACACAGCTTAATAAAGATGCCAGCTTTTCCTGATGTGAATCTATAAGCAATTTTGTCATTGTTTTGCTATCCATGTTCTGAAATTCTAATTTCCTAGACCCAGTATTTTCTTTCTTCTGTCTTTATTTCTTATATTAAATATGCTCTTGAGAAGAGCAGCAGTGTAAGGCGTTGCTACAATTTTAATGTGATTGTTAAAGACCTGTGACAATGCAGAAAGCAAGCTGCAGACGATGAAAAATGGAAAGTCAGCAATTACTAAGATTCACAAGAACGCTCCAATATAACTTAATTATGTGTACACAGAAGAAACTGAACTTCAACTTGAACGTGTAGTTTTGCCTTCCTTTATCTTAAAAATGCCAGTTGGTTTCAAATGTCAGAGTTCTTTCTTCACACAGGGGGCACCAAGCTGTTCCTTACAAGAGCAACTATGTCAGTGTAGCATTTCTTGAAAGAAGTGAGCTCACTGTCAATGCAAAGGAGAGAGAGTTTTGTTTTCAGCTATGGAGAGAAATAAATCAGAACAAGGAAAGGAATAGGAAGAATAAAGGCAGAGGAGAGTGGCAGGATCAGAAATGAAGGGAATATGATCAGAATTTTGATGAAGAGCCATTGACAAGATGAAAGATCTCTGCTGTGCTTTTTCCTTCTTATTTTCAGTATGTAAAATCTGTCCTGTTGACACACTTTTGCTCTCTTTTCATATCACAACACTGGAACAAACAGGATTCACAGTCAGTGGTGACAGTCCCTTTGACAGACACTTGCAGGAAGGAGGGGCTCAGCAGCTGCTTTTCGTTCTGCCTCACTTTTTGAGACACTCCAGTTCATGGAACAGTACTTTATCCAAATTTTAGAATTATGCTCTGTATAATTTAAGCTGATTATAAATAAGGGATGTCTACGATGTTATTTACTAACAATTTACATCTCTTTCTCTAGGGAACATATTGTTATTTGAAATATATTAGGTGTTTTACTTAGATGTTATTTATGTTTTAGAGCTCTCTGTTAGATATTCTCAAAGGAAAAGCTATTTTGGAGAGAGAGAAAAAAAAGCAAACGTCATATTGGAGAATAATAGCTTGCTGAACTAAAAAACGTAAAGCGACTTTGGGGTAGGTACCTGGAGAACTATGAAGTTCTTGCTTCAACACATGTTGCCGCATCAGGGAAAATGTCACCTTCCAGCCATTCAGCCACTGGCTTTGACAATAACTCCTTTCAAAGAATCAGTCTTCTAGATGAGCATGACTGTTGCTCAGAACAGCATGAATGCACCCAGTAAGTTGTCGTTTTGTTTTTTTTCCACAATATATGTCCAAATATAATGACATGACAGTTTGAGGATGACATAAACTTAAATACGTTGTCTTTTTAGGTGCATAATATACACACTACAGAATTTTATAGTATTGATATTTAGTTTTTCTCTTCTATAGTACAGTTACAATGAAACTGAGATTTTGCTAGAATTAGTCATGAAAATCACATGAAAATAAAGGAAATCAAGGTGCTATTTTAAATCCTGCATTCCTTTTTAAAAGATGGGTTCACAATTTGCCAAAAAGATGAAGGATAGCAACTTATGTTATACATTTATCCATGTGACATATAGGAATCATGAGGTTTAGAAAGTTAGTACTTGTATACATTTTCATAAAATTGAAATACAATTGTTACATATTAGCATTAACAAGTAGGTAGAACACCTTAGTTTTGGGTTCGTTTGTTTGTTTCCAAAGTGATTTATGGTAGATACCCCCAAAATTCAATAGGTCTTGGATGCAGTAAAATGTGATTTACTAAGATGTTTTTACAATTGCAATTAAATTGACTTTGATAAGTATATTTTTACCTTGATATGTGTGTGTGTGTGTGTGTGTGTGTGTGTGTGTAAATTGTATTTTCAGCATATTAAAGAAAACTTGAAGTGCAATTTCAGAAGTAAATATGACTGCTATGGATATAAAATTGCAAAATTGCTAGGATATTCCAAACTAAATTGTCAGCTGGTAGGCAGTTGCCTGGAGCATCAGACTTCAGGGTGCTATTAAATAGCTGCAGCATTGCTTCTCCTTTGCCACATTAGAGCCTTGGAAAGTCAGGTTTGCTTCTGATACAGTGTGGTATGGAGGATGTCTGGAGGTGCTTTGAGTATGGATCTCTCATCTTTTGCAGAATAAAATTCAATATTGAATATTTCACTGAGAAGCACAAATTTGTAATTGGAGAAACTATAGTGGCATAATTCCTCCACCTTTGTCCTTTTCACAGTTAAGGTCAATGTGATTCAGTAGCATAAGCCCAGACTCTTAACCAAGTCAGACCTCAACTGGGTTACACTTGTGTTGACTAAATGCTATGAATTATAAAAGAATCTCTTACTTTCAATACAACCCTTATTCTGCTAGGATAATCTTTATTATTGATTGTCTTTTGAAGACAGAGGAAATACAGGAGGAAAAAAGGAAGAAAAAAAGAGGAAAAAGGAAGAGAAGAAGAGAGAAAGGGAGGGAGGATGCACAGAGATTGAATAGAAGGATTTAGTATTACAGTGAAAGAATGTAAGTGCGAAATTTTTTCATGTCCTTTGTTACCTTCTCCTCTTTCATGGCCCTGCATCTCTTTCCTGCAATGCCTTATCGTTCACATATTTATTTTGCATAGTATGACGTTACATTAAAAGTACAACCACTGAAAAAAATGAACAAGATTTTACTGCCAGCTTTTTCTCAATCTGTGATTTAAGGTTGGCCAGATCTTCATGAATTTTTAAAACAGAATTATTTATGTTAAAGCTGCAGAAACAAACAAGCAAACAAACAAATAACAACCGGAAGATTTCCATCACAAATCAAAATCTGTCTTTGTGCATATATCAGCAATGATGAATACAACTTCAGGTGTTTCCACAAGACCTTATGGTGTAATCCATATATACGCAAGTAAATTCTAAGGCTGTTTTTAAAGGAAAATGTAAAATGTTCTTAAACCAGTCCTTAGTTTTAACGAATAGGGGCTTAACAATGAGAATTGTAAGTTTCTCAATCAGAAAACCACATACTGAATAGTTATTTAAATTAGTCTTAAAAGAAAAAAAATTGTCAAAATTAATACCAAGATTCTTTTGCTAAGTATTCTAGTAAATTAATTTCTATACCACTGCCATTTGTGATGCTAGTTCTAGTAATTCAGGCAGAATAAATCTTATGGAACTTTAGGCTCTCAGAGGTCATCACCATTCTGAACTCATGACTTTGTAGACACTGGGGAAAAATGGAAGATTTTAAAAAATGATGTAGGTCATTTTAGCATATACACCTTAAGTGAACTTCACCTTTGAAAGAAAGGAATCTGGATGAAAATTCCTGCTTGCACACAGTCTGATCAAAAGCAATCTTCTGCATTACTTAGCCAATTACCACTTATACACGCAGATTTTTCAGTGGAACTCCAGTTGTGTCACGCATACAATGCGTCTGAGATACCTCAGAGACAGGAGAAAAACAACAACAACAAAGTAATTGAAAAAAAAATACTGGTAAAATTATGGATCTTAATAAAATGAATAAAGAAAGAATTTATCCTATATTTAGGACATGCAATGTGTTGTTCTATTGGATTCTGTAGTATCTAAATTTCCAGGAGCCATGAGAGTGCTTACATTTTTTATTCATAATCCTAAGGATAAACAGTATAATTTATGTGTTGTTCAGAAACTCCCAGTGCAGACAGAATATACAGCTCTCTCCAACACCACCATGGAGAGTACTGAGTCTGTTTTTGATTGAATCTGTAAGAAACAGCTTTTCAGTCTCTTCTCCATATTGAAAGGTAATTTATGACTTCAGTTCTGGAAATAGCACCCTCAATATGCTCATGAAAATTTGCTAACTGTCTATCTCTTTTCTAAAAGAGCATTGGGAAAATTGGAAACCACACTTAATTCAATGTCAAAGAAAAGAGAATGAGGAAGACCACTAAAACAGTGAGCATGAGATATTTCAGAATCCCAGGATACAGCCTGTGATCATGCTTAATCCATCAGGGTAATGGCAGTGAAGCACCTTTTTTAGAAAAGAAGGAAGACAAGCAGTGGCTGCTAGCCACTTGGCACATCCCAAAGTTGGCATGGATACTCTCGTGTTCGGACTGGTGTCCCTAACCACCTCTAACCACCTCTCTCACCCAGGAGAAAAGTGAGCATGAAACACTATGGTAATGATTCATCTTTATCCTGTACAAGGATTGCAAGCTCTGCTTGGGCAAGCCCATTGTATTGTTTCAAACCTCTTGACTCTGCCTGTTCTTTTGCAGTTTCCCAAATCACAGTGCTTTAGAAAAAGAACATGCAACAAATACCTGTGACCGGCAAATTTTAACTGAATAGATGAATATCTGGGACTAGGAATGGACCTAAAGTGTAAGTGGACTTATGGTGTGTGTGCTTATTGGACTTCCTGACAGAGCCACAAAGGCATAGTACATATTATAGTACATACTGCAACAAGAGTGGCTATGCCTACGGAGTTTTGCAACTACTGAGTGAATGCGTAATACTAATGCAAATGGAAAGGCCCAGACTGGGACAACTGTTACTGTCTTTGGGAATGACTTCATTTCCATATTCAGCTCTCTACATCTAAAATAGAGCTGAGATATATTCAGAGACTTCTTATGGTTCAATGCTTTTATTTACAACCCTGAGAGCTTCTGAATAGTAGACAGGCTGGGGACCCACATTAGTATCCCTTTCTGAACACCCAAGAAGATAAAAGAATTTGATGGCAGCTACGTAGAGACAAATACTTTCCGTGTCAGCTAAACTTCGACTAGGCAATCTTTGTTTACAAGAAAAAGACTCAGCCATATCACTGTCACTCTCCAGCATTCACAATGTGAATCAAGATGTTCTAGGTCTAGCTAAGAAGTCATGCTTGCCCTGTATCGGTGGGAAGGCTGAAGCCAGAATGGGTCTTCTCATTTTTAAAATATCTTTAAAAATATGAATTTTGAACAGAGGGTCTGTGGCATTTGTTAGAAGGCCACATTTGAACTACTGCATAGCCAAGGCCTTTTAATCCTTTTTCTCCTCTTTTTTTCTTTTTTCCCTCGGAAATTTTAGTAGGGAACACACAGCAAAGAGAAGATATAAAGCATCCTCCAACTTTTCTGTAAAGCAGCAAGGTTGCGAAAAACTTATGCTCAATCCAGTTCCAACTAATCCTCAGGAGAGCAGTTTTATTATCACCTATCCCTGAGGAAAAGGTAGCTGAGAGGTAGCTACTATGTAGCTCTTCCTCCCTCAAGGTGTCTTTAGAAATTTCTCACGTAAGGGAACTAGGCCTGTGTGACCAGGGGATCAAGACAAAATGCATGACTTCTTTTGGCTCCATGCTTTGGATCTTCATAGCCTCAGGATTTCTTCCACAGCAATTTAAATTAACATAGCATTAAAATATGACAGGATTATGTTCTGTGGACTCATTAACACATTCCTCTGGTGCAATGGGAGAAAAGGAGAGCTTGAACATTCAACCACCCGAGGCATGTATTAATGTGACTGACACCCCCTGTAATGTCTCAATACATTAAAATACGACTCCTGTTGAATACGACTTTACAATTTACATGCAATTTTTCAAATATACTGTACAAGTATTTATCTTTTTGTTCCACCAGGTAATTCTTAGTTTCATAATGGGAGAAAAAGCAGCTTTCTCTATGAATCTACTCTTAGAATGTAGTCTTTTCCTCATGAATGCACTTCACCCTTCTGCCATAATTTTCTTGCCTAATTCCCATGAATTTAGCAAAGTAAACTGTGATACTTCAGGATTTCCATTTCTTTTCCCTTGATGCCTTTGCCTGGCTGCTTCTTTCAACAGCATTACAAAAGGCAGGCTGAGATGCTTTTAAGCTTGTTTGCAGTTAAGAAGTTAAATGAAAAGCTGATCACTCTTTCCCATTCTGCTTTTAAATACAAACAGCTCTGTGCTTTTGTTTGTAAATACAAATAACTGTGAAATCAGCTTGCTACCTCTAGATTTCTATTTAGTCTACAAGCAGTGGAGGATGCAAAAACTCACAGGAACCAAAAGATATGAGCTGTAACCTGCGCTTACCTACAGATCACTTGGTGACACTCTTCTCTGGCTTAGTACTGAATCCAGGATGGTAGAAAATGCAGAATAATTTTGGAGCAATCTTGTTTTAAAAATTACAAGATATAATCTAGTGATATATTAAGGCACGAGGTCCTTACAGATGTTGAAATGTTCATTAAAAAAATAAGGTTGTTGGGCACGGTATCTTAGCCATATGCTTATAGAATGTTCTATGCTTGGACATAACATTTTGATCTCATCTCCTGTGGATTCTCTTACAGGTGATCATGCAACAAGCAATCAGTTTCAATCAGTTTCTAGCAAAGCTGGGAGTTGAAGGAGGTCTACCTATCCAGATCTCTCCTAATTTGTTACTCTTTGTAACCAGAAAGCCTAGGAGAGTCCTCTGTAAGGTTAACACCAAGTAGAACTTGATACTGCCAGGACTTTAAGCCTGTGTTGGAGACCTGGGGTACCTGCTAAACTGTTTAAACCAAGACACAGAAGGGGAGATATCTTGTGGTCTTTTATTGTTAATGTTATTATTTACAACTGTGCCTAAAATTTATCAGTGGAAGCTGGGAAATGTTGATGTTAGACTAAATAATTTCCTGCATCATTACTTGTGATTACAAAAGGTAAGGGACCTTGACCTCTCTGGTAAATCCTGTAAAAATTTTTTTCCAACACATTAGTCTTCTATAATAATTTCTTTTTACTGCTCTGGTACATGATCTACTTGTATCTAGAATAGTGCATGGCAGAAAACATCATACGTTAATCAGTCTTTGGATTCACTTTGATCTTTATTTTGCGGGACCATAAGTTATACTGGGGGGTTTGTGTGTTGTGGTCTGTTGCCTGATAGAAGCAAGATATCTGGAATTTCTTATGACAACACTGTCAGAAAGTTGATAAAGCTTCATGGAGGGAAATTAAATAGTAATAATGAATTGGGTCCTACAGACTCAATGAATGAAGAAAAAAGTGAGGGATGTTCCGAGTAGGTAGAATGTTTTGCTCCATCTCAGTTGTCCTAATTTATTACAACTACTACAAATGCATAAGGAAGCAGTGTATGATAAAAATCAATGCTTTAGTCTGATTCTGTCTTTTCCTTTATTCCTCCATAAGTGTATTTTCTTTTAGAAACACAGCCATTGACATTGGTCAGTATTTTATGTCAAAAAGATGTGACAATGCTTGGAAGTTTCAGCCTAACTTGGAGCTTAAAGATTTTCAGCTCTCATTCCATGCTGAAGATTTTTAAACATTTCTTTCTACATTTTGAAACAATTAAGGTAAAAACCTACCTTCCTACTATTAAGAGGTGCTAATTTTTTCAAAGATGTTTCAGTTAAAGGTTTTTAAATCCTTAGACCTAATCTTCTTCAGCTGTAATGAGAGAAGGGTCACATGAGCAGTCTGTAAATTCATTTGCATGAAGTCAGCCAGCTGAGTTTATATACCAAAGACTAATTTGTCTAATTTTGTCTGGCAAAAAATTTTTTCTAGTAAAGTCATGTATAACATTTTCTAGTGAATGGTGTAAACAAGCAGAAATGATATCTTCATTCAGCTGTGCTGTATCTGCAAGATATTTTTTGCAAAATTACTTATCCTATGCTGCAATTTATGTTATTCTGCAATAGGAAAGTAAAAACTTATCTTGCCTGAAAATTAAAATTTTCACAAATGAGGTATTAAGTATATGTTAAGAAATGTGAATAACTCATCTTAATGTATACGAAAATCTAAGAGAAGTACTTTGCTTGCCTTCTGATCCATTGCTCCATACACTCCTTAAAGTTTTTATTTTATTTCTAACAGGGAATTTCCATTAATTTTAAAATTAAACTAATCTAAGTAAGCCTTTGCGTAACAGTGAAAAGTTAGAAAACTCATGCCAACGCATTATTTCAGTGGATTTTTCTTTGATAGCCTCCAGCAAATTTATGAAAATAAACTTTTTAAAGCAAAGCCACTTTAGTAAAGCAAAGCAAACTTTAGTTTGCTGCTTGTTACTTTTAAAATTCTGAATTGTGGATTTTTTTTAATATTCTAGCAGTTATCCTCTAAAATTATCTGATGTCTGTCATCACAGGGATTATCAAGGGTATATAGAGTAATTTTATGGCTATGGCTACAGTTTATGCATTTGAATTCTAATTACAATTATTTATTTTGTTGTTTTTTTGAGAGTTTTCTGTAGAATGGAAACCTTGGAGCAGAGGCTGAACCTTTAATGAAGTTGGTGACAAAAGATCAAGGTGTGTCTATCTTCTAGGGTGATACATAGGTGGATTTTTTTATAGGTAAATAAAACATGAATTCCTTATACTATTGTGTATTATACAATTATACCTTGAAGGGCTGTATTACAGTAATATTCAGGGACAAAATCACTCCTTTGGTTCTCATTCTTGAAAACAAGTGACATTAACTTATGCCAAAAGACTGAATGAAGTCTGAAAAGCATAAGAGAGGCAAAACTGTGCATGCTATGAAATGAAGCATGTATTTTCTTTTTACTTTGTCTGCTCATAGGCTTCAAGCCATTATACCTAAATTCAATGATTCAATGATTTGGAAATCAGCTGCATGTTCTCTTAGCAACATAAAGCAATAAGCAGAAAATATTTATTCTAATCAGTTAAATTATTTAGAATTAACTGGATTAAAATGTCTTTTTTGGCATCACAGATGCATACACAGCTAGTACAGTTCAATTTTGGGAATTGGTACGTCATGCGTGCGCTTCCTTTTAGAATTCAGTAACATAAGACTCTCATCTCTCAATGTATACTAGCACTTCTAGTGGGATTCCATTTGGAAGATGTGAGCTTATTTGTGAAGAACCAAATGATGTTGAAGAAAAGAACTCTGTTGTGGAAAAACTACTTGTGTTTTGTCTTCTGCAAATCACGAGTGGTTATAGAATCCATAAAAATTAACTGCTGATGAATTACTCCCTCTGTACAACCCCACCAAAACTGAAATAATTTCATCAAAGGAACTGACTATTTCAACAGCTCTTTCTTAACTGTTAAGCTATCATCCTAAATTGGAATAAAGAATAAGCACAATGAAAAGAAAATCTGTATCATACAAAGCATAGTCATGCTTTTTTGTATCTTCCATTATTTCAGTAAACAAACACATACTCATAGGTTACTCACATATGTGTAAGGATCAGATTTAATACTCATTCCAAGTTTTTTTGGAGGGAATGGGAAAGGGAGGCCAAAAAAAATTCCCGTTGAAGCATATGGTAGATGTATCACATCATATGTTTTTGTTGTTGTTTGTCTATTTTAAATAGCATATTAAAATATATTTGCTTACTTCTGCAGTAAGCTTTTAATGGTTAAAAAAAAAAATCATTTTTGAGCTGAACATTTATTAAACAGAAATTGGCCCAATTTTATTAATTTTAATTAAGCTATGTGGATTTTCATCAAGTGAGAATATATCCCCTTGCAAACAAAGATTTTTGGTAATGAATCAGCAATGTCTTTCTAGTAGCTATTTGTCTTCTTGATACATCATTATTTTTAAAGATGTTTTGCAAAATATTTAGAGTATAAAAATGAAACAGTATCCCCATTCTGTCTCAATGCAACTATTGATCTTTGAAGAGTTAGTCATGTGACAACCTTCCTTCCCCATGGGAGAAGGGGAAAGAATAGGAAAAAAACAACTTGATTGAGATAAGAGAATAAATGTATTACAAGGAATGTGAGCTAATACAGAATAATTCAGAATAACAAATCAAATAAACCAAAAATGGGAGGAGAGAGAGTTGGTCTGGGTCCATATTAGCAGGCAACCATGTCTGGCTTCTTGGAAGGGCAGAGAGCTCTCCATCATTAACTGGAACCAGAAATCACATGAGGATTACTGGAGCCTTCTGGGAATTGCAGTCTGTCTCTTCTCATCTTATCTTTATCTCAGAGGGCTGGAGTTCACATGGGAGTAGCTGAGTCTGCTAGAAGCATAGTACCCAAGAAGTGCTACTCCATAGCACTGTGCCACAGCACAGCTGCATGATATTATGATACGGACTATTGATAAAACCAGGACAGTAAACAATATTGGGTTTAAGATCATCTTGTAATCTATCTTGTAGATCGATGTAATTATGCACTGTTATTTCACTAACAAGTCACTTAAATTTTATTTTTGAATTTAGAAACTCTTAAATGCTACTCTATTGGCTGCATTTTCCCAGTATCTTTAAAGGCAAGTCTGGTAGTTCAGACTTTGCTTTGGTATTCAGAAGTTAGAGCATAAGAATCTTAGACTAGGTAGCTATTTTGCCTCATTCTAGTATAGGAAATAACAATATCTGTTTACATTTGCTTAGGATTCCAAAACATTACTTTGCTGCATCCTTGGAGGCATTCAAGGCCAGGCTGGATGTGGCTCTGGGCAGCCTGGTCTGGTGGTTGGCGACCCTGCACATCACAGGGGTGTTGAAACTAGATGATCATTGTGGTCCTTTTTTATCCAGGCCATTCTATGATGATTCTATGATTCTATGTTCCCAAGAACCTTTACCAAGGTTCATTTCTGCCCTCATGAATTTTCATTTCTTCGTTTCACAGAAAATTGTTACAATAAATGAACGTAGGAACTAGTAATACAATTTTAGAGCACTTGCAAAATTGGTTGCCCTACCTGAGCAATTCCAGACGTATTAGAAAGAATGTTGTGGTGGACACTCAGTATCTATCTGTACTTTTTTGTGAAGGTGATAATTTTTCCATAAAACGCTTTGCCTTCATCATTTTTCTTCCTGGTTTTATAATGTCTGCTGTATCTAGACTGCTCTCTTTCTCCCATTTTTCTCCAAAGACAACTGGGTAATTTTAGTATGAAGGAATTTCTGCATGGAAAGAAGAAAAAAATGTTCTGGTACAGAATTCCATCTTCTAGTTTGGACTTGTTTCACTGTGTATCCATCCCTAACTTCAGTAAGTCAGATATGCAAACTTCAAATTTTTGCAACTTTACTTAAAAAAGCAAATTGGTCAAATACGTTACTTGATAACTCCAGAGCAAACCTGACACCATGTCTACACAGCTTTGAAGATCTCAAAGGAGGAGACTCCAAAACCTCTATGGGAATCATGTACCTGTGCTCTATCACCCTCAAGGTGACAGACTGAATACTACTTGTCAATTAGTTGAATGCTGAATGTCTGATTATAAGTAATTAATAAAAATATATAGACTGAAATAATAAGAAAGGACATGTCAATCCAAAAAAATACTTTAATAAATTAAAGTTTATTCAAGAGAAATTATCCTTACGGCCACAGGAGATTATTAAATGTCATAAATAGTATTTCAGAAAAATAACTACTTTTATCTTCATAATTTTCATAATTCAAGAAAAAAAAATATCATAGGAATAACAAAAGCCAGAACTTATAATCACATTACTGCAATCTCTTTGTATATGTCTCCAGAGAGACTGTTAACATAAGCCTGCCTCACTGTCAAATTTAGTAGCCTGTAATTTAAATCAAAACATATGGAAATAAACCAATTTTCAAATATCTAGTTTGAACATCTTTCTGCGGAGAAATCTTTTGGTCTATCTGAAGCGACCTGAAAACCTTTAATTTGTGAGCAGTTCTATTCAATTTTATAATGCCATTAGTGAATAAACTGAGGTTAAAAAAAAAAAAATCTGACAAGGAATTGTCTGAAGATGATAGAAGGGGAGTAAATAAATGATTTCAAATTAAATTCTCACTACTTCTTTCTTTTCAACTAACTTCACTTCATATACCTTCTCCAGGATTACAAAATGTAAAGTTATCTGTTGTTTGAAATATTAAAATTTTCTCTATCAACATTTCTGTATCTAGTTCAGTATTATAAGCAATTAAAACAACAACAAACATTGCTATGGAAGTGCAGTGCAGCCTCATTCTAAACAGCACCATTGAAACCCCCCACTGCTCTGAACTAGAAAGCTGCTTCCCCTTGATCTCAAAGTACAGCTTTTTACATCCTCTCTTCTTTTATCTCCTGTGTTGTTACTTGCTGACCAGTGAATACGATGAGCTTTGATAAATGTAGTAGGGTATAAAGTAGGGAAACTTTTCATTGAATTCAGAGTTTTCATAGACTCTTCCTAACCGGTTAATCTTTGCAGAGGAGAAAGAAGGTGCACTTCTTTCATACTTGTCTAGATTCCAAATTAGTTTTTTTTTTTTTTTTGCTCTCTTGTTAGCTCAGGACCTTCTTAGGGGTTAACATTTTTTTAGCAGCATATGCATATTTCCATTTTTAAAAAAGTATAACTATAGTAAAAAGATCTGAGAAAAAGAGGAAAAAAAGCATTATCTTTAGTTTTTATTAGATACCCTGCATATGAATGAATGCATAGTTTGCTTCATGATGTTTGAACTGATTTTTAATAGGCATTGTTCTTACAGGGTTTTCAGGGTATTCTCAAAAGTGAAAAGAATGAAGGAAGATAAACTGTTTCTTAGCTATTTCTTACTCTCCAGACTTCAGTAGGAACTGAAAATATTTCCAACTGGTCTAAACTTTCTTGCTTCTATATGGAGTCTTTTATCTTCAGGTAAAAAAGTCTCCTTGAAAGAGACTTGAAGAAGATGCAAAACTTATAGCTATTTTTCCTTTGCTGAACCTGAATTTCAGTTTGTGCTAACATTAATGTGTACGTATTAAACAAACAAACAAAAAATATTTATTTGCTTATTTATTTATTGTAAAAGCACTGGACTTCTCATCCTGACACTTAATCATGGTAATGGAAAAGTAAAATGATAAATCTATGCTAACTTTACTTGAAGATGTTTTTTCATATAATCAATCCCTTTAGTTTTAGATAGAGAGTTTGAAATATGCTATTGAGTAGGATATTTTGAATAAGAGAAATAATATAGTGTTAATATTTTCAAAAAGCATTACGACTGTACCAATTCTACTTACCTTTGCAATAGCATATTGAAAAATTTTGAAAGTGACAGGAAGGGCAGTGGAATAATATTAAAAAAATAAATTAGAAATTAACAGGCTAAATTACTTACTTGCAATTTCTCTAAAAACTATCCTTCGTATGGTTGAATTTGTTCTACATGAAATCAAAACACAATATGTCTCAAATCAAAGTCTGTCTATATTTCATGCTTTCTCTTGCCTACTTTTGTATGACTTAACCAGCTTGTGGAAATATGCAGACATCCAAAGTGAATAACTTGAGACAAGGTGCATGAAATAATGCTTCTGGGCATTAAATGTCTTATTGATGCTGAACCTTTGAACTTCAAATGAAGATCAAATTGTCTTCTAGAAACAAATACAACAACCAAACACACAGAAGTTTGTTCCTGTAAGACTAAGGAAAAAAAGGAAAGGCTAATTTTGTTTAATTTTCTATGGAGTCAAAAGTCTTGGGTTAAGCATTTTTAATGTAGTTTGCAGGCAAGTAAGGAAGACGTGCCTCGGTTTCTTCAACTAAGAACCAATTTTGACTGCATTAATTCTAGATGCCATAAATCTAAATACTCTTGCAGTATTGAAATATGATTTTGCTATTTGATTTCTACATTCATGCTAAAAGCAGCAGATAAATGTATTGCTTCACACTGCAGAAATGCAAGGAATGCAGAGGCTAACATTTCAAAGAATAGCCCAAGCCTGGAATAAGCAACAGTTACCAGAAAGTATAGGTGAAAATGAATTTTGCCACAGATCACCTTCACCTTCAGATCAGTAATCCTGCTCCAAAACATCCATTCACTTTTATGAAGAAAGAATGTCTTGATCTGAAAGAATTCTAGCCTCTCACCACTTAGATGATCTATTTAATAACACTGTTAATTACTGTCTATTAATAAGTTTTCACTTGGTGGGGATATGAGATATGCTGTGGTTGTCACTAAAGGCTCTATTTTACCCATTATAGTCCTACTTATTTAGATCTTAGGAAAGGTTTGAATTTTAGAATGGCTCCCTTTCCCAGAGATGTCCCCTGAATATGGCTACACTCATAGACATAGGCTTTCTCTTCCTCTACCACCAGCTTTGCTTAATGAATGCTTGACTAGTACCAAATTCACAAATGGTAATCAGAAGTGCACATCCATTTCTTTATTGCTGTGTCATGATCTCTCATTCTCCAGACATTTTCAATGCAAATGCATATACCTCTTCCTGATGTGCTCTTTCTATAACAGGTAAACGGATCGTTCTTTACCAACTACATGTGTAGATTCTGATCACCTTATTATTGTGTTTGCATTTGCAATTCTGGACACAAAGTGAAAAGAAATAGCCATTCTGATTATAGTTCGTATGATATTAAAAAAAAAAAAATAGAACAAATGAAAAAGTTGTCTAACATGAGGAGTTTTACAACTGCATTTGAGTCAATGTGGATTGCAGTGATTGGCTGCACTAGCACACTCACTGGCAAATGAAAGACACTACATAAGTTGGTTTTGGGTTAATATGAATGATCACTGAAGTCGAGATTATAGTTGAGTCCGTGAAACTGTCTCATTTTTATTTTAAAAGCACCTCTTCCTTTGTTCCCAAACATGCATCATGTGGTCTGCAGTTCTTTTTACAAAGCAATCATTTGCAATTTAAGATCTGCATTTAGCTTTTAGTGTTTCTGAAACGCTATTTTCACAATTTTTTTTTATCCTAAGATTTTAAGGCAGAATTTTCATTAGAATATTAAAAATACTTGACCCAATTGTAATTAAAAACTCATTTTAGTTAATTGATCATAAAACTAACTCTTGAAGTCCTTACAATATCTAATTTTAATCATATAGTTTCTGAAAAGAATTTGGCTTTTACCAGTATGGTCATTGAAAACACTAAACCATAAAACAATCTGTTGGACATAGAAATTAAGAAAGTATCTTTTTTCCATATTATAGTTAATTCTCAAAACACACTATTCATTTTGTGTGATTTGGTTCATGATGTGCTATGGTTCAATTGTTTACTGTACAAATTTGCTTACTGAAAAATAAATTTCTCCAATATTTCATGGATATAAAGGCAAAGAAATTTCAGAACATTTATGCCTGAATTTCTTTAAGTTTCAGTTCTTGTCTGGGGCTCATAAAGTGGGATGGAGCGGCAAGGTCAGAGAATCTTTTCTTATTGCTGCTTTTACAATCTTGTAAATTAAAAGCTTAGGTACGGAGTAGTTTTGTACAAGAAGGGCAACACTGAATGCATTTAGTGTACTGGATCAAAGCAGTAAATATCAGGCCCAGATATTTACTATTTATCTATAGTCTAACTCTCATAAATGTGAACAGAAAGCTTCCACTTTATTTCAGGAGATGTTTCATGCCCATGCTGCTTATTTCACTTTAGCCTACGGAAACATTGTCCTGAAAGTTAGCACTGGGCACTGCAGAGTTGTATCACGTTAACGAAGGAGCTCAGAGACTTGGATACGCACATCCTTATCCATTTGACACAGTTAAATTTATGATTACTCTCATGCAGAAAATAGCTTATCTGTAGGCCTTAGAGACCCAAATTCTTCAGCAACACTTCAGAGTTATATCCCTTGGCAGGGAAATTTACTCATCTTGTCAGCATTTGTCACCTCTTTGTCACAGGTTTACTTCAATTTTTATCTATTCTTCATTTATATTTCTGACTTTTTTCATATGTCATTTTTTATGATTAAATACTGGAAGCTCAGCTGCCAGCTTTTATCACAAGAACAGTGGTCTTTTATATGTATTTTAGTATCCTGCATCAAAGAATTTCACTTCAACATCACAGTAGAATGCGTTTACTTATTTTTCTCTATCTTCATCAGTCAAGGAAGCATACCACACACCTTTCTGAAATCAAAACAAAACAAAACATGGCCCTATTTGACAAAGCCAAACACACACCTATATAAGAATTATCTATCTACTACTTTAAGAAAATCAGTGAGGGTAAGTCATGATAAGTCTTTGCCATCGAGCAGGTATTAATGGTACAGAAGTCCAAAAGATGAAGAAAAAAGACTCTTGAATTACTTATGATTTTCAATGCTTTATAATAAAGGTGTAGAAAAAGAATCTAAAGTAACTTAAAAAAAAAAAAAAGAAGAAGAAGAGGAAAAGGATCCCTCCCACAAGCACTACATCAAAGGAAATACATCTTCAAAAATTACATGATTATATCTCCTTTTAGTCTAATCTTCACTCTTGTCACTCAGTCTATAATAATTTTATCACCTGATTTAACCTGCTGTGAACCAGGGAAAAATTAGGTCCATCTGTCAGCACAAAATGATTTTGACTGAAGATTAAAAGATTTACTCAAAATGGGGGGGAAAAAAAAAAAAAAAAAGCATATAGGAAAAGGTTTGTATTACCGTCCATTCCTCTCTCACATCAGTAGTTCTGTCATTAACGTATAAAATTAGACTTTTCCTTTATGTGGTATATATAAAAAACAAAAATTCCCGAATTTCAGTGAACTTTTTGTCTAATATGTACTTACATCAAACCAACCAGGAGACATTATCACTACTTTATTTCTTATATTTCGAGCAGTCATCTCAGGTTATTTTCCTCTTTCAGCTGATAAAATTCAGGTAAACCATAGTTGTTAACAAAAAGGTGATCAAATGAACTTAAACTACTAAGTAAAAGACACACTTTTGCTTTTTTGGTTTTGTAAAAGAAACAGGGGCAGAAGAATCCTCACGAACTGAGCTCTAGAGGGGCTGCAAAAGAAAAACTAATTTAGCAAACCCAAAATAAATCGAGAATGAGCTAGACAGATCAGCATTTGTGAAAGCTGAATCATGTTTCCAGGCTTAAGCAGAAGCAGAAATTGAGGTGTCTGGATATTTTGCAGAAAACACGAACATGTCAAGATGACTCCTCAAAGTCTCTTCCTGCTCCATGATAGAATTCATCACGTGTCATGCTTGAGGCCTGCTGGTGTCACAGATGATCTGTTTCAGTTCTCCAGGTACAAAGTGTCTATAAACTTGGCCTAAATTGAAGATACAAAATTTTTTAATCACTGCTGTCAACAGAGCAACTAATTCTTATTGGCATAGTCTAGCCAAATCAGTCCTTTTGCTAGTAAAAGGAAACAGTTTGAGTCCAACGTATTTTGCCTTCCGGGCGATTACTTTGGTAATATGGGCTGTCCCAGTCTGCCTCATTAGAGTTTGGATTAAGTCAGTTAATCATTTAAAGGAAGAAAGACTTGAGTTTTGTCTGTGCTCAACAGGAACTCTTGTTGACTTTCAGAAGAGATGCTATGAACTATACCTACCATGCTCTAGTCTTGATGTCTTGCACTTCTGTTTAAAAAGAAAAGAAAAAAAAGTTGTTTACTTTTCTGCATTAGTTTTTGCCATTATGAATGGCTTCCTTACTTATACGAAGCACAGTGAGATCACCTGATTAAAAAATCAATCTAAATAAGATTGTGTGAATATGTCTAGTTGCCTGAGATACAGATGAAGTTAGTCTTCTTGTCAAAACTACAACCAAAAATCTATTCTGGCTGACTCAAAGAATCATGAGTACATACTGAAATTTCTAAAATATTCATTGCTGTAGGCAGCCTTTATTCTGTGCCAACAAAATGCATTAATTTGTTCATCTATGATATGGAAGAGTTATATTGTCTTTTAATTTTTGCTTAATTATTCATGTGTGTTTTCCTATTGAGCAGGAACAACTGCAGACCACTGTGTAAAAGACTATGGCACAACAGAGCTCTCCATTGCTAGCTGTTTTGCTTTGTACAGATTAAAAGTGTTTATTGAAGAGATGCTTTTTCTGTTGTCAGCATGCATAGCATAATGTAATTAAACTGGGAATTCAAGAGGAGGGGAATACCTTATGTCCCAGAGTTTTGAAAGCTTAATCTCAGTATAATTTTTCAACTGAATATTCTTAACCTTTGAAGCAAAATTTAGTAATATATTCCAGGGAAACAAATTATTACTTATTTTTAATAGCAGAAAGCAGGAAATGAACTAGCTGATATAAGTGTAGGTTTCTTATACATATACATTGCACACATACATGACTCCTGAATAATTCAAGCCAATGTGATGTTTGGACACGTCTTTAATTGCATTAAGATTACAAAAGAGAAAAGGAAAAAGAGAAAAGGGAAAAAATGGGAAAATGGAAAAATCTTTTGTCATTCTTGTTGGTTCATTAAAGATTCTCAAAACAATGCAACAGTAAAGACAAAAAGTTCCTTTTAGCAGCTTGGATTTGGAAGATGTATAGCCTCTTAAGAGTAAAACTGGCAGCTGCATCTAATGTAAAATTGTTGAATTTAACTATTACATTACCAGTAACTGAAGTCTGAAGCTTCCAACTATGAAAAATTGATCTGGAGGGATTCTGTACTTACTGTTATAACAAACGTCTAAACCCTACTTCTTGTTGTGTTACTAGATATGGAAATTGGAATTTATGAGGTGATGGATTCACTCACTTCTGTAAAGCTCTGATTATTATTATTAAAGTATTATTAACTTTTAATAGAAAAGTTTAGTCACATGACCTGTTTAGTCAACTAAACAACATAAATATCAAAAAATAAAGAATATTTTTTTGCTTGTATAACCTGTTAAATTAATAATCAAAACAAACGCAGGCTGAACTTGTACACAGGCACAAACACACGTTATTTGAAAAAAGGGATAAATTATCAGTTAATATTCATAAGATCATTTTTATTTTCTGCTAACATTTTAGTGCAAAAATGAATTTCATTCTGGGATACGTTGTCACAATTTAAAATGGGTCTTGGCAAGAACAAGTCAGTTGCTTCCAGTGCTTCCCATGAAGCTCTAAATTTTAAAGCAGGTGAAAAACTAGCCCTTGAATGAATGAACACTTTAGGTTTTCAAAGGTGATCACGGTACTTCAATACTACCAACTTCAAAGTAACATTAATGATAGAAGATTTATCAGATAGCTTGACACTGCACTGTCAACTGTTCCTCATCTCTGACATTTAATGGTGTTACTGCTGATGTTTCTTTAGTAGCTTTCAGCAGTTCTCCATATTTCTAAAGCTGCCAAAGATTCTGTGGCCTTAATTTCTCAAATGACTTCCTGTTACATTACCAAGGAGAATATATACAGGAGAAAACAGTACTCAATAAGAGCCATCAGTGCAATAGAGAATGCCATTAGTGTTATAGTCCATGACTTTCAAGTTGTATTTAGAAAGAGCTTCTCTACTGAATTCTCTATAGAATTAAAAGTGGAGGCTTAAAAAGACCTAGCCTTGTTTTATCTTATCTAGTAAAAAGGTCCTTTTCTATCACAAAACATGCATTTTCAACTACTGCCCTTAGAGACTGGTACAGATGGTTCTTTTGTAAGTAGCAATGCGATTCTGCTACTATTTCAAAAGTAAAAATAATGTGTGCTTTCTATTCTCTACTGAAGATCATCAAATACATGCATACACATGCAAAAGATGCATATTAATAACTCACCTATTTATGTTTCCCCCTCTCTCCCTCATAGTTATCTGTACTAGTAATACTTTCCAAGTACATTTATCTTCAGTCTAGGTCAGTGAGAATTGCACTGATTCATTTTCTACCATTCCAGCTTCAGCTAGCAGACTGCTGGCTTAAAAAACATCCTTTTTTTTTTTTACTTGGAGCAAAATTTATTAGTTTTCCTTGACGTCCTTAAGTTATCAACAGACATTACTTCAGGGATTAACATTACTTTTCTTCAAAGGTCACACTAATCTCTAGCTTAAAGTGTTCACTGAAAAGTGTAGCTTTTCAGTGTTCACAAGGGGTGTTCACAATGTGTATATCCAGATTGGAAGTATTTGGGAGATTTAACTGATATCAGGTAGGACAAAAAATGTCTGACTACATGCAAGACTAATGACTACTAATTTACCAGGGTACTTTTAGTGTATTACTTTTTGCCTATAATACTAATAGTTTTTTAATATTATTATATTTTTAATGAAAACTTCTACTACAGTAGTTTGCCAGTGTAGAGTAGGAGTAATTATATTTGCATTATTGTCTCCGTTGCCTAACATAGGTTCTTAAAACCCTTCATATAAGAACAAATAATCCTCCACCACAGAAGGCCAAGCACGAATATCACCTAAATAAAGCATCAAGTCCGTAAGATGACTAAGAAATTACAGCCTCTACTAAAATGCCTAGGTGAAATTAGGAAGTGTAGATGTTTGCACCTGTGATACAATACTGCTTCTACCATTAACTCCACAGGTAAAGATAAAGGAAGCTACGAAACCAAAGACCATAACTGCTTCTAGTGAAGTCAGACATGCAAATCAGACAGAGACCTTGCAAGGATCAGGGAAGAAGGGGTAGGTGGAGGAGCTCTAGTAACCTCATCAGTGAAAATCTGATCAGTGAAAATTGCAGAACACTGAGTCAACTGCTCCTAAAGCTATCATAGAAGAAGCATTAGGCTATTGACCCTAGTGTGAAACACACAAATATGAATCAGTAACCATGTATGCTTGAGGGTTATTGCCTAAAGAGATACAGAATTTATGGAAGGCTGGACTGAAGAGTATTTTGGGATTATGTACAATTTATTATGGACTGTTTAAAAGAAACTATTTAAAGTGAGGATCGAAGTGGATATAAGGAAGAAACAAACATGGGTAAATGAAAAGCAGTTATGACAGGTTGGTGCTGCACAGACATGGTATCAGTAAGTGTGCCTGTCTGACTGATCCATTTTCTTCATAATTTGTCCTATCCTCTCGCTAAATCCCTTTTCTGTCTTCAGATCATGTGTACCGTGTTACAGATCTGTGTGCATGAACATTGCTGAACATGGAGCCAGCCTAGTGGCAAGGTGGGAGAGAATGTTCATTTCCACCCCTGAAGTGAGGCTTGGGAGACAGGGCCCAGGCCAGCATCTGGAGACACCTGGATTTGGGGTCAGCTACTAGGCACGCTGCATGTTCAAAACCAGAGAGTTCCATGCTATATATGTGTGTTTGTGTCATGGTTTCCTGCTCAACCTCACTGTTAGAAGGACCTGGGCAATTTAATGTGAATTAAAAAGCTTGAAACATTTCAGTTAATCTAAGTGTAATAGTTAAATTCAGTTATTCTACATTAGATGCAGCTAATGTAGAATTAGCAGTTCATTCCCAGGAGGCTATGCATCTCCCAAACAAAAACTGCTAAAAATAGCCTTTTCTCTCTGAATCTTAAATGAGCTATCAGATAAGGACAGGAAACATCCTCTGCATCTTGACTGAGTTTGGGTAACTAACATCCTGCTCAGTTACTTCAAGGGTGACATTGGGGAAAAACTGAATTGACTTGAACTGTTACCCAGGTTTTTATAAATATATATATATATTTTTTTTTTTTTTAAAGTGTCAAACTACAAATCCTGAAAGACTAGATAGGACCAAAGATCTATCATTCAGACAACATATGTCGTCTAAAAAAGAAGATAGAAATTTAATAAAATACCTACCATAGTTGACTGAGAACACATCAGTCATTAGCTTTATTTAAATTGCTTAAATACTTTTACTTCTTTTTTTACCTTTGCCTTCAGGCTTCCAGCTGAACTCAAATGCCATCAGGGTAATTATTTTGATTATGGCACAGATTCATCACTATACTTAAATGTACGGTAAAAATTAGGCAAAGGTTAAACTGTGATGTGTTTTGAGGAAGAAACTATATATATATATATATATATATATAGTTTTTTTTTTCTTTGGATAAGTATTTAGTTAGGCTACAACCAACCAGCCTCAAGTGAAGTACCTATCCTTTATGGTGTTAAATCTGACATGTTATTTACAGAGTAACAGTCTTTTCATTATATGAAAAAAGAGTGAATTGCATCTTAGTGAATTTTAGGCACTACAGTTAAAACATCTGAACCAGATCTCAGCGGCAAGATATATTGTGTGAAATAAGATTTGTATCATTTTTGGGGGGGACCAGATCTAAAGTATAGGTAGTATCTCTATCCAAAACATGAAACACTATAGCAAACATTGTGTTGTGTTCTCTTTTTGAACCACAATGGTTGACTACAATGCTCTCATTTTCTCCTGCTCAACCTGTCTACAGTCATACATGCACAAACATGCATCCATAATCAGACTGTTATTAAATGTAGCCTCATAAAATTTCTGCATATATTTCTGCAGTATACTTACATTTCTATACTTCATGTGTAGACTCTGTACCTATTTTACAAGGATGCTCTGTAATTTTACAATAAATTGACAAATAGACACAGCTTGAAGCACATATCAATAAAGAACATCTTGTACACTGATTACGAGGTTCATTGTCATTAAGAGGTGGAAGACCCGCACAGGAGTGGACTGATTAAAACCAAATGATGAAACAGTTCTAATACATAACTGCTTTCAATTAATATTTCAAAATGTCAGGAGTCAGTAGAGTTGACCACCTATTGGAAACAATCCTGTGTTCTAGAGATTAGCCATAATTAAATGTTTTTATTCAATATTTTGTCCTACAGGGCAGGAGCAAAAACAGACATTGCTTCTTATTCAACTTCAAATGATTTTATCTGCATTTAATCAGTAGCAACAGAATTTTTCAGTTTATGATTACAAATGGCCATTTTAAGTTACCTTGATTTTTCAGACAGGATGAATACTTGCTATTCATTTCTATACATTGTTTCAGAAAAGGAAAAGAAAAACAGAAAAAAAATCAAATGGCATAATCCCTTGATTAAGCAATCAAACCAACGCATAGACATTTTTTTGGTCAGTTTAGAAATAGCTTACTAGTGTGGTTCCTGCAGTGAAACTTGGGGCACTTACCCAAGACAGTTCTTAGCTGATGGATTGTAGGAGTGCTCTAAGTCCAACAAAAACAGTAATAAAAGGAATCCATCTGCAAAAAGGCAGGTCTTATGGGAGTTCTTCTGACAGTTTATGTTGCCACTTTCTACTCTTACTGTTAAAGAGGAGAGGAAACACACAGAATCCTATGACTTCAAAGAAGCATGATTTCAAGGGCAAATCAAACTAGGCTATCTATCCTCTTGTACTTTGTTATTTCATACCACATAACTGTTTATAGAGGAAAAGGATGGAGACATATAAATGTTCCAGTGCAGAACAAGGAAAGAAACAGCCAAGGAGTTAAGTTTATCTTATTCACTAAAATTGTAAGTTGACAGATGCATAATTCAGTAAAAATTTCAAAAGTGGAGGCTTTAACAAAGTATGATTTAACCATAGGAGGAGGAATGAAACAGGCACTGTCAGAGTGTTCTGCTCTCAAAGTACTGCTCTGTTTTGAGCTTGACTGTTAATACAGAAATAAGTAACTCATGTTTCCTTTTGCTTCATTTTCTTCACAGAAAAAAGATGATTTTGTATAATGTCAAGTTTAGATATTAAGCCTGTGGAAAATCTCTGTTTTGACCATATTTTCTGCTTTTGTCTTGTTGGACATATGTGGCTGATTGTTCTTATCTTCGTATGAATTGTGGAGAAATAGTTTTTCTTTCTTAGCAGAAGGCATTAAGCAGATGCATGTATATGAAGGCAGGTCTCTTCTTGGCATCTTAACACTTCTCAAGCATTGTCAGTCCTATTTGTCCTTGTAGTGAGACACAGGCAATGGTAGAGAGTGGAAATACTCAGCACTGTTTCATATGTAGTGACGAAGTGTCTGCTGAAGTGTCTGTAGAGAAACTTGGGTATGTGAATTGGGCTAGGCCTGGTTCAGCCAGGTCTATACTGCCCAATGGGATAGCGGATTAACTCCTCCCGCATGCACATGTTCCTCCACCATAAGACGTTGCTAATGCAGCCTAAGAATAGGCAAAGCAAACATGTATAGATATTATACTTGACTGAGATGGGGGTAATGCAAGTGGTTTGAAAAGTCAAGCACACTATAAATTCTCTATCCCTGAAAGGTACAAACTATATTACATCTTACTAGACATAATTTGTACCTAAAACCAAATTACCTATTCTTACATAGAGAGTCTCCAAATCTTTAGTGTGTTTCAGTCAGTGTGATTCTCAGAAGTTCAGATGTGTCTTAGATGCTAGAATTCATTTTGAAGTTGAAGACTGCCTTGGCGTTGAAGACAATCTTTGACCCACAGATCAAGGTTGACTTTAAATTATTTCTTCCCTTGTCCTTCAGCTTCTTCTGTATGTGTGAATGCTGAAGGTCTTAACTGCATTTATGATTTTGATAAACTTTAGGTGCTTCTGATGTTTACACTTGGAAACACAGAACTCCTAAATTATACATCACTTTATTTCATAGAGATTTGCGTGGTAATTGGCATTATATATTGCATGAAAAATCAGTTCACTAAGCTAAAATCTAGTTTTCTGTATGGCTCTGACATGTGTTTTATTATTAAAATGATTTTAAATTGCCCTTTGTGTATTTATGTAACAGCTATAGACACAGAGGCAATCTGAGCTTCTTCACTGAAAAGAAAATTATGTCTTTGTGGCACCTTGCATGACTTTTTCCCCTTGTCCTCATCTTTTCTGTGATGGCACTTTTCCAGTACAACAAAGGAGATACAGACCAAGATTCGAACACTGCATAACACAGACTGTTGCTGTCCCTAAAGGCCATTTCCTTCCACTTCAGTACTGAATATAGAAGAATTATACAATGTCTGAATATTGAATGCAGTGCATGAATGACTGACTTTTCTCCGTATTGGAAAATGAGTGATGAAATACAATGTCATAGGTATAGTTTCAGGATTCAGCAATGTTTTTTATATTCTAAAATTATTCAAAGTGCTATAAATCAAAGAAGGGCTAAATGTCCTGAGTATCTTTCTTTCCTGAAGTTAAGAAGTATACATTTTCAAGTAAATTATTCAGTTCGTTTTCCCAGGTTTCCGTCTTAACATGAAAAAGGACATGGTTCCTGTCCCAGTTTTGCCAGAAATGAAGTTAATTTTCTTTGTTGTAACTTGTATGATGCTATCATGTTTTGGATTTTTAATGAAAATAGTGTTAACAGCACTTGAATATTTAGTTGTTTAGTTGTTACTGAGCAGTGCTTTCACAGATCCAAGGATTTTTCTGCTTCTCATACTGCTCTGCAAGAGGAAATTGGGGTGTACAAGGAGCTGTACACCTTAGCTGTAGGAGGGGACAGAACCAGGACAGCTGAACCCAACTGGCTGAAAGGACACCCTATTCCATACTGCGTCATGCTTAGCAAGAAAGCTAGACACAAGAAGATGGCCAGACAAATGCCTCAAAATGACAGCATCTGTCTTCTCAAGTAACCAATATGTTAGTGGCTCCTGCTTTCCTGGAAGTGGCTGAACATACACCTGACAATGGGAAGTAGAGAACAAATTCCTTGCTTAAATTTGCTTGTGTAGCTTTTGCTTTACCTCTTAAACTATCCTTATTTCTAACTACTAGTTCTCACTCTTTCAGCTTTTCAAATTCTCTCCCTATACCACTGTAGGGATAGTGAGTGAATATCTATGTGATGCTGAGCTGCCCACTGGGGTTAAACTACAGCAGAGCAGTTCCCATCTTCTTCTGGAGATAAACACCAGTAAGGGAAAGTATCCTGATAATTTTGGGAAATAAATGGTTTCTCAGACTTTTCCTTTAACCTCAACCTCTCTTCCTGAGCCACTGCTTAGAAAACACTAAAGAAGAACAGACTTGAATATTGGACACTGACAGGAAGTAGTATTTCTGCACCTTTCCTTGCTACTGCTAACTGTGCTGGAAGGAAGAGGTACCTGACTCTTTTATGTCTGTCTTGCTGAATATGAAGCTTTCTCATGTTGTGGAGCAGTGTTACTGGCCTTCATTTGGAAATATTTTGAATTACATTGCTGATATATCAGAGTGCTGGGTCAAAGATGAGATTCCAGACTCAGGAAAGAATTCTCTAAAATTGAAAAGCTTTCAGTGCTTTTTTTAATGTATTTATTTATGCTTTCTTCCTACTCTTCACAAAGGATATTCCAAGTTATTCAGGAATAGGAATTGAACTGAAAATTTGCAATCCTGGTAAAAGCTGTTGGATCTTCATCAAACTGACATCTTTGTATGCATGCATAGAATAGTAAGTAGCTCCTCTGGCACCATTCCCAGGTATGAGCTTTGTTTTTCTAAACCTTTATGAAAATGGGACTCTGGGGCTGATTCCTAAGGCTTTTGAGGAGCACGCTGACTCACCTGTCCCAGCTTAGTGGTGTTCACGTAAATTCTCTTCATCAGTTCCAGCCAGAAGGATATGCTGGACTTACAGTCTAGGAAAAAGTTCACGACTTTCTCATTTTTACCTTTACAGATAGCTATAAGAGAAAAGAAACTTTATCTCTGAATCAATGGCTGGAGTTGTGCTGCAAAACAAGTGAATTATTTGTTTCTGAGCTCAAATGGCAGAAGCTGATGCATATCCATAATATTTAACATTCAACTGTAATTCAGGGCCCCAGGTCCTGCACCAGGGCCCTAAGGTATAAACAACTTTTGTGTGTAGCTTTTTCAGACCAAAGAATCTTCAACTATGTTTCAGGTTAGGAGAGTGATGTCTTGTTGAATGACACGAAAGACAAGATAGGAGGGCATGCAGAGTGTGCCAAGGTGCCAGGGTGCTGTTAGAGGACTGTACACAAGAGCCAAACCTGATGCATGCTTGTCTAGTGTGGATAGTGAGAAACTGGTATCCCATTCACTGGCCTCCCATTCACTGGAGCACACTCTTTTGTGAATCGTAGCCAGGCATCATTCAGCAGAGAGGTTACTTCAAACATGCATGTGATTAACAAACGTGTTAATTAAACTGTAAGGATGATCAGTCCCCCAGCATTCAGCATGCTCCTGATTTACCCATCACCTGCCTTCGTGCTGCAGCATCTTCTTTTGATGGTAACTGCTTTCTCAGATGTCTGTTACTGTGCACCACAGCTCATTCTGGGTTTCACACTGCCCTGCTGATAGCTAACTTTGGCTGCTGCATGCCCAGGGGAAGGGTGGAGTTTCCTTATGTGGAAACCAGAAAGCAAAGAGAAAAGGCAAGGTGTTAGGCCATGTGGGCAGAGGTATGCCTCTAGAATCAACAACTTAAAGAAACATCCAAGCCCCAAAAGTGTAAATCCTGTCACTGTTAATAAGCATGAACCTGCGTAGACTTCTCTCTTGCCAAAAGCTTTCTGTCTTACTCTGTCAACCCCTTGGGTTTATGTTCTATTATGCATGTTAGTCCTCTTGCTTTGCTTTCGTGCATTTTATTTTCCCAGGAAAGGAAAAACACAGTAACTGAATCTCCTAGATTAATCTGAGTCATTACTCCAAGGTGTTCATACTGAACAATGTTACATTATTCTGTCTGACAGATAAATGACACACCTGTGACACACAGACAGACAACTCTCTGATATCTTCCACATTGTCGTATCATTTATAACATCAGCAAATCACTATGAACTGCTAATACCTGGGTTACACAAAGCATTCAAGTTCCACAAATTAGCAATTTTATTTTCCAGATTTGTACTGGGTGCCTTGTGCACCACAGTGTGCTAGAGAAGTCTTAGCAGGATAGGTCACTTCTTCCATTTCTTCTAATAATTATTAAAATTAAAATATTGAAAAAATCCTCTTTAAAATTCATTCCTGGATTTTTAACATGTGCCCATGTTTCTTTCTTGTTTGTTCAAATCATTGCTTTGTTTTTCTAGAGCAGCAAGTGGACATTTTCTAGACCAGCAAGTGGTTCAGTGTTCCCCTACCATGTCAGCTTGTACACCACTGGGAAGTGAACCTCTCTGGGATGCATTCTTGTGGGAAGCCCCTTCCTGAGACCACAACATGCAGTCTGGTGTATTGTCATCACTGATTAGCTGCAGGTGGATGTTTCTTTAAAAAAGAAACCTCTCAACAGGGCTCATTTACTGAATTGTTGATCATTTTGAACATTGCAATTTCTCTACCATTTAATTCAAAAAAAAAAAAAAAAAAAGTCAGTTTAAATGCAATTTCTGATTGTCCAAGCACTGAAAAGGAAATTACGCTTGAACAACATTTTGTCCTTTTCAACACAAAGTGTGTGCTGTTGTTGCACTTCTTGTCCTCTCCAGGCAAGGGTTTGTCTTCAGTGTCTGGGGAATTTTCTGTGAAGAATGTTTTTGGACTGACTGAGCACAGTTTTTGCTTCTGAAGTCCCAGGATGCCTGTCATTTCCTGCTAACATAAGCCTCTGTACCTCTCTAAAGATTAAAATGATATTCATGCAATATGAGAAACTCTAAAGAAATAAAAAACATCCTAACAAGGTTTATTGATAATTAGTAAAAAAAAATATTTTCTGGAGCTGTATACTTTATTTTTATCAGAATGAGAATTTTTCCCTAGAAATAATTTTCTTTATTACAACAAAATCAGCAACTACAGCACCAGTAGCAGTAAGAAGTCTTAAGAGTAAACAGTGCAGGATATTCCATAAACTGTATTCTTGGTTGAAGAGATACCTTTCACTTGATGTCTTGGAAAAGAATACCTAAGTAAGTAATTTTAAGTATTCTTTTTTTTTTTTTTTTTTTTTTTTTTTCTGTTTGTCTCACATTTCCATGCTAATTTTTGTTGTACAATTACTAAACTCAAAATGATGTTTGATCAACTGTATGTCCACACAAAACAGTTTCCAATGTCCGACATACTTGACTAAGAACGGTCCAAGTATAGAGTTACATAATCCAGAAAGTTACTAAAGTTTTGGTTAACTTGGTAAATCAAGAACATGGCAGTAGTGACTCCTGTCTAGCCTAATGAAAAGTTGCAATTTTTGAAGTAAACTCTGGCTATTATGTATACTACTCTTAAATTAATTGCCCAGCACTTACATCTCGTAGTTAGCAAAACCTTGTGAAAATCTTTGTCTCAGAGTGAGACAGTAATAGACTAAACAATTAAATGCGTGAAACTTACTAAAGTTAAGTGAACAGGAAAGAATGGTGAGGAGAAGCCAGAAGCAAAACTGTATAGTTTTGGCTTTGCCAGAATTTGTCATTCCCAAAACATTTCTCAGCGTAGTTTTATCAGCACTGGAGTTGTTTTGAGAAAATGTTTAGATTAAAAAAAAATCCAGAGGAACACACAGAAAGTGTGTCTTAGTGAAGACTGCATTGAAAGGAACAGTGTTTTAGAACCTGGAAGACTTTAATGCCTGAAGGTTTCATGGGAAGAAATTAAGAGTGTTGAATTTGAAGCTGCTGTACATATAAAAACTACTTATGAGCTTGTAGTTTTCTGCTTTTCAGGAAAAAGAAAAATTAAAGATTAAGACAGGCATTAAAGCCATTGGAGCAAGAAGATAGTGACTTGCAATCTTGATGAATTTTTGTAGAACAGATTACTTTGGTTTTAGGTTTCTAGTTCATGCATGTTGGACTACATTTTAGCTGGCATATTTCACGTCAAACAATGACCTTGGCCTCTAAAGGGCTCAGAATTTCAATTGTTGAAAGATATAGGTGCAAATAACTACTGAAAGAAGTCAGTGTTGGCTGCACAGCAGCCTGTGGGTAGAGGCTGAACCATATAATGTCCAGAGGTCTGTTAATCATTCTATTATTCTGTGATTCTGTGAACTGGAAGAAACCATGGCACTGTATTTTTGGAGCTCTCTATTAATTCAATGTTTTATGATTCATTTCCTATTAAAAAAAACAAAAAACACACAATGCTATTACTGGTTACAGATGGCAATTTTATGTGTAAACTCTATTCTGTTTACTTTGTTGTTAATCTACTATTATATTTTATTTAAAAAAATGCATTGCATAGATCTAAAATTCTTCCAAAATACTTTGGCATCTTCAGATGCTTCCTTGATTTTTCTTAAAATTACCATATAACTGTTTAACTGCGTATCATGTTTTGATTGCAAATTTTTTATCACAGGTGTGCTTCTTTTGTATAGATATAACTGGTCATGCTTGTGGCTTGACTTTTGTTCTTTATTTTAGTAAGTAGATATCAAATGGGAAGGATATGATACATTTGAAGGAAGAGCCACCATGCAGGGAGACAGGAAAATCTGCAAATAATGCAAATGCATCATATATAAAAAAGAATAATATTAAGTCCTATCCCTGGGAAGGCATAATCCCAAGCAACAGTACTGGCTCAGGACTCAGTGCTCGGGAAATAGGTCTGCTGGAAAAGACCTGAGGGGTTCCCTGAAAGAGTGCAAGCTGAATACAAATTAGCTGTGTGACCTTGCAGCAATAAAAGCTAACTGCATGTTCAGCTGTGTGTTTCAGTTAGTTTATAGCCAGCAGATGAAAAAATGTGATTATTTAGGACACACATGAAACAGAAGTCCAGTTTTGTTTCTCCCTCAGTTTGAGAAAGTTAGAAATTGGAGAGGGTGCAGCAGAGGGCCACAAGGTGGCTGGAGAAGAGATATATGGGGAAAGGCTGAGAACACTGTAACTGTTCAGTTTAGAAAAGTGATTGCTCAGGGTGATCTAATCACATTCTATTTAATACCTAAAAAAGTAGCTATGAAGATAGAGAAGATAATTCCTGTATATGGATGCATAGAACAAGAGGCAATAGGCACAAGTTTCTTCAGGAGAAATTCAGCCTGGATACATAAAATAAATTCTTCAAGGTGACTATGATTAAACTATTGAATAAGTTGCTCAGAGAAGTGGAGGAATCTTCGTCATTAGAATCATTTGATACTTGGCTTGACAAAGCCACAGATAGTTTAAAGTAGTAGCCTGCTTATAATGAATGACCTGACCAGGTGCTCTTCAGAGGTCCCCAACTGCCGTGGGCTGTTCTATGATAGTGGGGCTCAAAATAAAACTCAGGCATGAAAGGAGAGTTTGAAGATTTCTCCTGAGTTTGTATCTCCCAGAGGATCTATCAGATAATCAAGAGTAATGACTATTTAAAATGCTTGGAAACTTTTCCAGCCTGAATTACATAGGCCTTCCCTGAGGCACTAGTCCTGAAGAAAATAATATTATGTTTATTGGCAGCACAGTATAAATGTAATTTTCTCTTGTCACATTGACATAAAATAATTGCTTTCACATTCTCACATTCTCTGGTTGCAAAAGGTTCAGTAGCATTCTTGCCTGGCTCATTTATTTCATTCTGTACTAATTCTTGACAACAGGACCACATCCCCAATATGTACAGTATGTAAAATATTTCTTTTCCATAAGATGGGAGGTATACCAGGAGAGTTTCCTTAGTTGGACTGTCTTTATCACAATCACTGATCCAGCATAACTGCATGAGAGCTTGAGGCCTCAGCTGTTTTGAATGTGGATCGCTACTTGCCCAGTTTAATCAACACTGTGTTAATAGTCTAGTGAGTAGTTGAGGAAAAGTGTCCCCTTCTGTACCAAGCAAGACATGACACATCACATGTGAGTCCAAATAAAAAGCACAAAACCAGTGCTTTTTGATTCTTTTTATGTATTCTGATGTCTACAGATTTGAAAATGTGCCGACAATTTGAGAAATTAAGAGAAAATGTAAGACAAAACTCAGTGATAGCTGGTGATATTTAACAATGTTTGTTAGTAATGTTTCTGCCATTTTTTGGCTGGGTAAGACTTTCATAAATCTATCACAGGGTCAGTAAAAAAATAATTCTATAAATCTTTTCCAATTATAAGTAAGTCAAGAATTCATTTAAATCAAGCATTTTCAGAGAGGCAACTATGTTATTTTAGGAGAAATAATTAAAAAAAAACAACAATCTGACTTGAAAAATCATATAAAAATCTTGTTCGTGTAGCAGAGCTCTTTTCCTATCCTATCGAAGAGTAAATATTTTGGAAAGAAGCCTATGTTTTCCATGTTGAAATTGTCTCTCTTTTTTTTTTGTTTTGTTTTGTTTTCTAATTTCAGTTTTTTTTCTTTTGCCATCAATTCTACTTCTCAACTTTTATTCCAAATGAAAAAAGTGAAAAATAAGAAGGAAGAAAAAAGAAAATAACATACAATCTGAAACTCTTTAACCATTGGAAGCTTTGAAACTCCTCTGTTTTTCCTTGCTTTTACATTTAAAAGAACATTTACATTTTAAAGAAACTCAATGACAAAAAAGAGAAGAAGAGATCTGTCCTGCTGAACAGCTCTGTCAGCAACAGGTTGCGCTTATAAAGGCTTGACACCAAAAGGGAGGCAGGAGAGACAACTGGTGTGTTCAAGGACAGGTCTGCAGCTGAGAAAGAACAAGTCAGAGAAATCTACAAATCTAGCAGATGGACATAGACAGATGCCAAGTTCCATCCCCAAAAAGAAAGACCCCTTAGCAGCTATGGGCTTTGGGTTGAGAGGCTGGAGGGCAGGTTCATGAAAAAGACCCTGGAGTACTGCTGGCAGCGGTGTGCCCTCAAGCAAGGGCAGCCAGTGGCATCCTCAGCTAGTTTAGCCATAGCACTGAGGTTGTGCAGTCTCTGTCCTTAGGGGTCTTTTGAGAAAAAAACTCCAAGCAGTCTACTCTGATCTCAAACCTAACCACACTTTGAACACAAGGCTGGACTATAGATGTCCTTAGGTCTCTTTCCATCTGAATCATCCTTTAATTTTGTGATCTACAGAGAAAAGCAGCCATGTTAAAACATTGAAAATAGAGGAGGATAAATGAGTTTAAAACATGAACATATTCCCTTGACTTACAAAAGAAATATAATTTCTTTTTGGCCATAAACTTAAATATATGTACATACATGCTAATAAAAATAAAGCAGATTTTTTCATTACAACATTGTGCTTTAAATGAAAACAGTTCCTGAAGAGAAAAAAGAAGTTGCTGTTCAGTTCTAGTTACTAAACTAATGAAAAACCCATTCAGTGCTAGTCTTGTAGTTAAACTAATCTTACATGATCTTGATTAATCTGGTACAGCATCAGACTTTCACAATTTGCTGCCTTTGCATGTTCTTGCTGTGCTCCTTTTCTTAAAACTGTGAGTAGCTTCCTTGAGGATTTATACTGCACTACATGATCTACACTAAATTAGAATCCGTACTTTTGAATCTTTTGCAAGCAGTTGTATTTGTAAACATTAGTATTGTGGTTTAAAGTGACTAAATATTATTAGCAGCGTAACCAATCCCATCTTTTTAAAAATAAACATCATAGAGTGAAGAGAAGTGTATTTTCTTTTCTTCCCTTATTTTGTTTTGCTTTGTTTTGCTTTATTTTGTTTTGCTTTGTTTTGTTTGCTTGCTTGCTTGAATGGTATTATTCAGCTACCCAGTGGAAAATGATATCATTTCATAGCCAACTTTTGAAAAACATCAAAAAATCAAATGAAACAAAAGGTGAAGAAAAGACTCATTTAAACAATTCGCTTGAGCTCATTCCACTGTAGAATGCATTAAGTGTTGGGAAGTTAGACAGATGGCATTGAAATCATATATTGATGATATCATTTCATACACACTTCTCACAACTTTTTTTAGATATTTCAAGATTTATTTACTTTTTTAACAGAGCGTGATTTTTATGGAAATTTCCACTACTGAGTCATTCACAAGCAAATTATTTCATTCTTACAAGAAAAGCATGGTATTCCAATGAAAATTACCTGAATATGTGATATTGCTTTCAGTTTTTGTGAGGATTTCACACAGGTTTCTACAGATATATGAGCTCTTTCTTACCTTCTTTCATGTGAAAATGCCTTCCTCTACTTTTTGTCATTTGCAAATGAAATTCTCCTAAAATCACTACATACACTCAAAAGCTAGAGAAAATGGAATAAAAATAAATTTCCCGGTAGATTTCCTTAGATGAGTGATTTCATATTGTTACAATTTGTCATAGGAAGTCTTAGCATAAGATTTCAGAGGATGATATAACACTGGATTATTTAGTAAGGGCCAATTTAGAGAGAAAAGATGTCCTGAGACTTCTTGTAAACTCACATACCCTCCTACAAGCATTGTAATTTACATTTTCACTCTCCAAAAATCTATAGCAAAAAGACTGAAAGAAGTTATATGATTTTTTGAGACCACAGAATTCCAACTTATCTTCTATCATTTGCGCTATGGAGGAACTTAGACAAATGCATAAAATAAAATATTGGTATCTTTTAATACAGCATGCTTAGAATTCTACCTGTGTGTAAATATGTATCTTTGCCAAAACTTGATAGTTAATTACCTGTTACATTCACAGATCAATATCTCACAAGAAAATATCTGAAAAACCTTCAGAGATAAAGTAGTAGAAAACTGTCTTTTAACTTCTACTATATATGTATTTTTCTTCATTATTTCTTGATACTCAATGTTACCATGAATAATGTGATCTAAAGTAGTATTTGATTGTGCCATTGTTCAAATCTCTGTATTCTGTAGATTTTCATCTGGCTATTAGTGGTTTAACAATTTCTGATAGTTGCATGGAAAAATTACTTATTTTACTTAGAGTAAATCAGATTAGGATAAAATCAGTTTGTTGAGTTCTTAAAAACATGCAATTAATTTAATATGAAACCAGAATTTTCATCTCTTTGTCTGCATTTGGGACAGACATTTCCAGGATAGACAGGTCCACCACAGAAAGGACAAATGAAGATGGAGTCTGGAGTACACAATGGGCCCTTACCACGTTGCTTCTGGTAGGCTAACCATGTAAACCTGTTCATCTGTCCATATCATTTTCTTTCTGATCCTAACTTTAACTCTGTCATCACACAAAAATCACTTCTGAAAATCCTTATGATCATTTCCATACTGAGAACAGAGCAGTCAAGCAGATATTGCACTTGACTAGAAGACACTGACTTTCAAAAAAACTTCATCAGGTCTTCAGAGTACAGTGTAATGACTCACCAGTTCCTTTCTAGCACACATCAAACACTATTTAAAGTTTATTTCAATGTACATTGCTAAAGTGAGAGGCTTTCCATCAGTTTCTTAAAATAATGTTCTACTGTCTAAAAGGTCTTCTTGTTAAGAAGATTATTTTCTTCATGTTTAGCTTAAATTTGCCACTGCATTTTACCCTTAAATCCCAGTTAAATTTCCTCCACCAGCTAATATATTCCCCAAATATCACTGTATTTTTCCCTCTTGAAATTTCTAGGGATAGTGGAGGTATAACATCAAAACTAACACATTTATCTAAAGGATTTTCTAATTTAACTGGAATCAAGCCAGCAGGTGAACCAGTGCTTACGTTACTACAGTTGAAGATGTGTCTCATATTTGCTATGGTAGGAAGACCATTTCTCTAAAGGGCTTTTTCTACTTCATTCTAGACCCCCCCCAATTTTAAAGTAAAAGCCAGACCTAGTCAGATCTGAAAGCTAGAATCTTTTGCCTTTCTGACACTCTACTCTTTCATTTCTCCAGAACGAGTTTTCCTATCTTTTCATCAGGATAGCTAGGTTCTAAACATCTTTCTATTCCTGAGGCCTAAAACTCATAAAGTCAACTATTCCCCATGGAGATAAGGGACAAATGATCCACAACATAAACACCAATAATATTGAACACATTGTCCCAAAGAGTGAAACACTAATGTACAAATAAGATTTGTCCAAATGCTGCCAAACCTGAAGCCACAGGGGACTTGTTGAAATACCAGTTAGGGTTGCTGCACCTGCTAATTGCTATACAATCTGCTGAATACTGTGATGTTTTATTTTCTCTGGAAATTTCATAGCAGCTAACTTTATTCTCAAGAGTGCTAGGGCACTTCTATATCTTTCCCAAATGTGTGTTGATCCCATAGTAGAATTTGCCTCCCCCCTCACACTTCATTTCTATCTTCCTATAGCTTCAATGAATAGTTCCTCTGAATATGCTGTCTAATTCCTCTGCTTGGCTGGACCAAGAAAATGGAGACAGTGAGCAAGTGAAGGCAGAAGCCAAGGTCTGTGAGGGACACTTGGATCACAATGTCCTTTCACACTGTGCCAGAACTGTCGCACTCACCCTGTGGCAAGGAAGGCTATCAGCACCCTGACAGAGCATCATCAGAAGATCAAAGGGGCACAGAAATGATTAAGGGACTGAAGCATCAATCAAGTGAGAACTATCTGAGAGAGCTTGGGACTGATCATCCTGGAGTAGAATCAGGTTTATCTTACATATGTGCATAAATACCCCATGGTAGGAGTAAAGACAGCCGAGTCAAACTCTTCTCAGTGGTATCAAGTGATAGGATGAGAGGCAACGGGCACAAACTTAACAGTAAGAATTCCATCTAAACATAAGGAAAAAAAAAAAAGATAAAATTGGTCACAAAACACTGCAAAAGGCTGCATAGAGAGACTGTGAAGCCTACATCCCTGGAGGTGGACATGGCACTGAGAAACTTGCTCTCATTCACTCTGCGTGTACCAAGAAGCTGGACTTGAGACTTCCAGAAGTATCTTCAACCACTCTAGGTGTTGTGGAAACATTTGTTTAAAGTATAGGGAAGAACACTGGCTAATATAAATAAATATCCTTCTATGAATTTGAATGTCTCTGTTATTTTATGCACAAAAGATGTATGTTAGAAAAACATTTGGTAAAAACTAATGTAACCAAGCCTTTCCTTAGAATTTCTGGCTCCATATCTTACACACACAGAGAAGTGAATTTCTTGTAAACAACAAATTCCATTGGATAGAAGAAAAAAAAAAAAGTGGTTAAAATTCAAGTGGGACATTTGAGACATCAAAACTTGCAGTAGGAATATGACCACATGATTAACTGGATTTTTGAAGAAAAAATCTTACCGCTTCTACATTGCTTCATCTTTTCTACAGACAAAGAGGGATTTTCTGTCGTTCACATGTATTAAACCTCATGCACCTTACAGATATTATATTTTCTAAAGATATTTTATCATCTCCACATATCTTTGCATGTTCTTTTCAAAGGATAATATTTATAAAAACCCTAAAGAATTTATTTTTCTTCTACATAAAGGAAATTTTAAGAGCGCCAGCCCCATTTCATTTATTTTATGCAGAAAAGCAAATCTTCATATCACATAAGCATGGCCAGATTAGAGCTTTAAATTGGTGGACTATAGCCCAGTCACAAAAACCCTGTGGTAAAACAATTATGTGAAACAGACTTGCTGCTGTTTCATTGCTTCTCTCCTATTTGCATTAATTTAATCAAAATGGAAAAGCTATTTTGTTGGACCTACCAAAGAAATTAAACAAGCCAGTGAAAGTTATAGAACAAATAATTATGTGGTGATAGAGGTTAATCCACCCAGCTTGGTCTCACTTTTACATGGAGAAAGCAGAATTTGCACTTTACATCTTTCTCTTTCCTTGTTTCTCTTTTTTTCCTTTCTTTGCCTTCCTCTCTTTCCTTCTTTCTTTCTCTCTTTCTTTCTCTTTTCTTAACTTAGTAAAGATTTTTACTGTTGTTATTTTTTGCAGAGAATGAGTTTGTAGAGGTGATCCTCTGGACATCCCCCATTATTATCCAGATTCTCCAGTTACAAGGATTGGATGTATGAAAATAATATATGGGCATACATGGATTCCCAAGAACTTGCATGGATCTCACACAGCTTTTGGTGAGGATCGTTTAGAAAGGTGATGTCAGAACAGCTTCACAGCATTTCTTATGTTAAGTCACTAAGATTTAGATCAATGGTGTAGGGAATTTAGATGCAAGCACTCAGATAATATGAACATTTCGAAGATGTGTTTAGTATTTTCACTGACTCCTTTATGAATGCATGCTATTTTTCCCCATAGTAAGTGAAATATTTTCTCTGCCATAAAGGTGCTTTCAAAGTGTCCTAGTAAATGTCAGCTAGCGCCAGAGCATCTCATATGATCCCTGTGGAGAAATGGTGGCTTCTCTCTCTCTTTTTTCATTTCCTTTGTGCTTACTCTCAAAAGGAATTGCATAACTTCACCAAATATGAAAGAGTAATTTAAAAAGAATGACTCCCCTATATGTAAGTTGAAGGAGATGAAGGACAGTTTGACCTGGTGTATGCTTCCCATTTCTCTTCCAGGAGGAAGACAAATATTAAGATGTTTTCCACTGTTTCTTCTTGAAGATGTTATCAACAATTATTGATTGTCAAGGTTAAATGCATTTACTCAATACTTTCTACTTTTTTTTATTTTTTTTCCAGATTTTATGTAGACAGGAATATCCAGACAAACTTCAGTTGTCCATTTCTTGTCATGAACACAGGTGAATCACTTTTCTTTCATATATTCCATCTTCTGTTCACTGTTTTTTTTTTTTGCTGGTCCCCAATTTTATTTCACTTAGTAGAAAGACAGAATAATAAATGAACTGAGAAACAACAATCATGCAATGCTGCATTTTTCTTTCTCCCAACTGTTTAGATACACACTCTTATCTTGAAAGTTTAGGATAAAATTAAGGATAATGAAATCACTTATGTTAACTGTTCATATTCACTGTGCTCTGTGAATTCACCTCCAAAGCTACAGATTCTAGTGTTATGCACAGAAGGGTTCAGATTCCTGCAGTCCATATTGAGCTCATCATTTCTTTTTAAATGAGTGTGGAAAAATTCCTATCTTATCTATGCCTGCTTTTCTAACCCATACACCAGAGAGCTATGCCGGCTTCATGTATTTACTGAGAATTAACTTCTCTCAGTTTCTCTCTCCTTCTTTCCCAATGAAGCATCTGCACATGATTTCTAGTTGTCACTTGGCAAAAGGAAACTGCAATACCTCTGTGACATTCACTGACAGAGTTTGTCTGATCTATGTGCTTACTATGTGCTTACATGTGAACATCTGCTTTCCACTGAGGACCAAAGACTAGATTACCAATATTATCTAGGTATGCAGCTGGTACTGTAATCAATCATTGCTGAAATTACAAATAACTACACCAAATCTCTTCAGTTTATACATAAGTATTTCAGGATTTGAATTTCTTTAAAGAAGAAAGTATGTAACAAGAGATGTAGAAAGGGGGAAAAAAAATCTGATAAAAGGTAGCATTCATGAGAAACTAATTTATAAGTATTCATTCATGAGCTCATTTTAAGTTAAAACATGTTGATGATCATGAAGTAGGAGTAGTTCAAAATAAAGTCATGTTTATGAGAAACAAAGCTCAGGTTCTAATATTTGTTTTGCATAATGGTAAGACAAACAATTAGCATAAGGATTGAATTTTCATGATAACGGGCTTCATTATACTGTCTGTAAACTCATGCTTATAGGATGCAGTGACTACAGATATTTTTTGGGGTGAAGTTCACTAAAGACACCGTGGGTGAGAATAATCTACAAAAAAATCAGAATGAGCAGGATTTTCTCACAGAATGTCATTAACTGAGATAAATGCTGAAAGGACCTGCACTGGATTTAAAAGTTTTGTAATCGATGTCTATGAATAATGATAATAATAATAAACAAAAGAGCGAGCAGAAGGGTTTTAGAGTCATGACTAAATTATGTAGTGTGAGAATTTTGACTGAAATGTGGTGATGAAATTGGGAAAGTGTTGAAGAATGCAGGTATGAAGGTCAGAGTAGAGAAGCTAGAGCAGTTTAAAGAAGGGAAGTGTCCTTGGAGTGGATGATGATAAAACAGCTTACTTCAGTGTCTAGGCTTCATAGCTTATCATTACTAGTTCTTCTCTGTCTGAAATGTTGGTATAAATCCATATTAAAAGCAATAATGCGTTGTCCTAAGAGATTTTATCTCTGAAATAAATATTAATCTTTCTTGTAACTTAGGTGATAATCATTATTCCACCCAAAAAGATTGCACTGATGTCAATTCTCAGAAGACAGAGAAATGGTCATAATTTTATTTCCTGACTAATGCTATGGGAAAAGCTTGTGAGTGGCACAAATAATGATAGTACTATACAGAGCACTGAAAACTGACTGAGCCTTAGTCAATTCATTTTCTAACTGGATGGTTCTAAGCCTTTAAAATTACCCTGCTAAAAGAGAATGAACAAAAGCAAATTATATACAGTTTAGACTGTATTAATCTGGACTAGGCTCTTGCTCATCAGTTGTTATACATCCTTAATTTTAGGTTGCTTGAAAATCTAGATGTTTTAACCATTTGCTCCATAGATGGTACTTTCTAAGACTTTGATCCTTAATATAATCTATTTTCCATAATTTGTTAATATAAACTGTCAGAATTCTGATTCAAATACATTAACTTTCAAAGTCATTTACATTGCTCTGATTTATGTATGCTGCAATTGAAACTTCTTTAAAAATCTTAAACTTTAGAGTACTGATTTAATATGTGAGTCTATAAATCTTACTGTTAAATGTTCAGTTTAATTTGTATACAAAAGATTTCATGCTATGTATGAACCATAATGTTAAAACCCTAATTTAATACTGTAGTTACTGTAAGAAGCATTAGTACATTAAAATATGCGACAGTTAAGTGTTTGAGATGAAAGTAATCAACAGTTTCTGCAGACTGCACCTCTGGCCCACCCTTAGCTGGTGTAAATCAAAATAACATCACTTTAGGAAGTTTCTCTGGCTCACAGCATTTACGAAACTTGCTTTTTACTCATAATATGAAAATGTAATTAGAAGCACTACACTTGGAATGGCTTAATAAAAGGAGATGTCATATGACAGAAATATGCTTTCTCTTTGATCTCATCTCTTTATGATCTTAATTTGCTAGTCGTAAAAGAAAATATGCCTATCAGACACTTGCTGTTACAGATGCTCTTGTGAATTTTCTGATAAATTACATTTCATTTCAGATAAACTAGATGTTTGGATAGTCATTATTTTTTCTTCTTTTTTTTAAATGATAATGCTATTCTAAGCCATAATTCACTGCTACGTTCAGTTTATGCAAGATTTTTCTAATCTTTCTACACAGTATAGCATAATGCAATAAACTATTACTTTTGGTTTTAAATAAGCAATATGAGTTAGCCAAATCACAAACATAAAATCAACTTTCTATGCAAGAAAGGATACTAGGAGAATTCAGGTTTAAACATTGCTAGGAATTATTTCCCCCCAAGCAGTTGACTCTTTTTACAAATCTGTTAAACAGCCCAAAAGCCCAAATAGCTGAGCATGGCAACTGTGAGTCCCCCTGGGCTAGAGGAACTCTCCTCTATTGATAGTTTGCTCAGAGACTGATGTAGTAGCAAAGTATCTCCCATTCCCAAATGAACTATGCCTAATATGAAATGGTAGAGGAAAACTAAGCTGTATTTCTTCTGAAGGCTGTGTTCATGTTCACAAATGATGATAACATCAGCTTATTCCTACATTTTGTGCATGAGAGGTCTGAAATATTTTCCTGCCTCTAAACACCAATTCTACAAAACATAATTTCCATGTGCAAATACTCAGGTTTCCTTATAACTGAAAATATTTTCTCTATTCAAAGCAGGGAGCTGACCTGAGCTTATTCAAAGAGAAATGAAAAAAAAAATTTATCTGCATACTACTGATTCACAGAATACTGTAAAAAAGGTTTCAACAAATTAACACTTCAGGGACAAGGAAAGTTGCTCTGGGAATTTATACTATTTCTGTTAATTTACATAGTTTAATTGAAGTAAAGAGGGGCCAGAGCATGTTATTTAGCTTCTATTTTCCATTATACTGCATTTTGTGCTTATAGTCTTTTTATTTTTCCTAAATACGTATACTTTCCTATGTAGTCTTTAGGCAGTTGGACTGCTTTGTATGTTTCAAACCCTTGGGACAGATCATCTGTCAGGGATTTCTCTAATTATTTTACTCATATATGCATAAATAGGTGCTGGGGGAGTTGTATACTTTCTACAATGACCCAGCACAACAGTTCCTCTTCTTCATGAGGGGAAATCACAGTGACAGAAAATCTTTAAGTATGGCTGAGGATGTACTACACACTCAGTTGCTAGGGCCTGACATCATGAAGACTTATCTGTTGGACTAAATTTTAGGTCCCGGGAGAAGACAAAGTAGTCCTAAAATGCATGTGTTTTTCTAATAGAGTTTTAATCAACAGAGATAACTACAACAGTTTTTTTTTACCTATTAAATCTTTGCTCTGAATAATCCATCCGAAATGAAAGATGGTAATTAAAGGTACATTTGCGAGTAAAAATATAACGGGGGAAGGGTAGTGATACACTTTACCAAGTTCCTTGCTTTTTTTCCACTAGGCAGTCTTTAAATCCTCTTCTGCTTTATAAACCTGAATGTCTCTTGCATCAAATTTAGAACTTCATGTAACTACAGAAACATAAAAGTGAGAACCACGAATTGTGATAATGGTGTTTTGATTAGATGTTTGGTGAGGCCTCACCTCAAGTACCATGTTCAGTTTTGTGCCCCTTACTACAAGGAAGACACCGAGGCCCTGGAGTGTGACCAGAGAAGGGCAACAAAACTGGTGAGGGTCTGTAGTGCACGTCATATGAGAAGAGGCTGAAGGAGCTGGGATTAATCAGAAGGCTCCAGGGTGACCTTACTGCACTCTACAACAACCCAGAGGGAACTTGTGGTGAGGTGGGGGTCAGCCTCTTCTCTCATGTGACTAGCAATAGGACTAGAGGCAATGGCCTCAAGTTGCACCAGGAGAGATTCAGGTTTCTCAGAGAGAATACTTCTCAGAGAGAATAGTCGGACACTGGAATGGGCTGCTAAGGGGGGTAATGGAGTCACAGTTCCTGGAGGTGTTCAAGAAATGTTTTGGTGTTGTGCTGAGGGACATGGGTTAGTGGGAAATACTGGTGATACGTGGATGGTTGGACTGGATGATCTTGGAGGTCTTTTCCAACCTCGGTGATTCTATGATTCTATGAGCTGATAATACAAATAATAGAAAACTTAAGCAGAAAATATGATTCCCAGGAAATGTGTATCTATAACACAGAACTAGATTATTCCAGTTATAATCCTGTCCTATCGATGTTTTTATAGGCTTAGACTGTGTGAATGCACGTGTGTGCACGTGTGCATGATTATGCATAACTAAATCCTAAAATCAAATACTAGTGATTGCTATGAAAGTTAGTTATAGAAAGACAGCACTCTTTTTTTTTTTTTTTTTTTTTTTTTTTTTTTTTTAGAGCTCATTTTTAGCAGAGGTTTTCCTAACTCAGAATTGTAGACTTCAGGAAAGCCAAGTGTCAAAAATTCAGCATGCATGACCATGGCTCATCTGGATTCTTTAATATACAGATTGTAATTGAGCCAGGAGCCCCTTCCAAGTTTCAGTCAATCATTTAGAAGTGCTGGATCACATAATTCCAGGCATTGGTCATATCCAGTCAGCATCTATAGTGATGAGTGGGAATAGACGAAATAAGGACTGGAGAGTGAAGAATATGGATGGAAAAGAAAGCAGTATATTAGGCCATGAAAAGAATTAAGAGTAGGAGAGCTTCCAGAGAAGGAGAAGATGGGGGAGAGGGAGAAAAAAAAAAGAAAAAAAGAAAGAAAAGGAAATTAATAATTTACAAATAATTTGCAAATTTTCAAATTAACTCAGGAATTTTCTGAAGCGTATGATCACTTTTAACATCATGGAAAATTGACTTTTTAACTTCAAAATATTGTTAAGGGAACAGATAAATCAACTGTAGTACTTGTCATATTTCAGAAACCACAAAGAAAATTCAATCAAAAAACACATGCATATTTTGAATTTTTGTTGAACTTATGTTCTTTTTGTGCTGAATAATACAAATTTAGTATACCAGTACAATTATAAGGATTTCTAATATTTTCTTATTAAACATTTTTTATGAAAGATCAAATTTTCTCTGGAGAAAAGTAATTCTTGTATAATGATCAATGGTAATAATGGTTTTATCAACTTTAGAAAGTTTTAGTTGAAAATTTGGGTAAGTTGTGTGAATACAGAATGAGACAGTAGACATTTAATGAGGAAAAACAAGAAGACAGGAAAGATTGCATTGCCCCATTTTAAATGTTTAGCCCCATGACTTCAATTTTGCAGCAGTGGTACATTTGTAACTTGTTGGACAAGTAGAGTAATAATAGCAGCATATATTCTATATTTTTGTATGAGTACTGTGTAAGGAGTCATAATATCCTTAAAACACTACCTTTGCCTGTATATTTGATTGTATATTTTTAGAACATTCAGTACACTCTAACAAGAAATCAAAAACATTGGTTTTTGAGATTGAGTTAATGACAGCACTGAAAGTCTTTTTTTTTTTTTTTTTCCTAAAGTATAATAAAAATTGCCCAGAATTTAAATGTGAGGTAGATCACAGTTGCGGAACAGTAAATTTTAAGTGAAACAAATAAAAACTAGAGTTTTAAAACAGTTTTGAGCAAAATGTCCAAATCTTTGTAACTCTGGGTTGAGAGAAATCCAGAGCTGGGCAACAGGGGAGCACTGGCTTGCAGCCATTTAACTAAATGTGTGACAGAACACTACCTTTGTCTTATTCCAGTGCCAATTATTTTCTGTACTGAACCCATAAATTAATGTATTTTGCTCTTCTTGAAGAACAATATGAACTGGAGAGACCTAGAAATTTTCTGAAATTTGGAACAAAACCCATGGTATCTAATGATTCATTTCTGAAACTTACAGGGATTTCTCTGCAAAGTAACTTTGTTCCATAGTGGATCCATGTTTTTTAGAAGACTGGCAATACCCTTCAATTTTATAATGTGAATATGTTTGAGTAGTCTTTCAGTGACCTGTCCATTGTTACATTCAATTTCATAATAGTATTTGGCACAAATATTGTAAGCAGCTCATGACAGCCAGCAGGTTCTAACTTTCCCCTAGTTGTCCAGTTTGGTTTACTTTGACTTTAGAGTTAAGGTTGCCACATAACTATATGTCTTTTTAGCTTTACTGAGCATAGACACAAGAGTGTTACAGGGTATTGCCTGATCAGCATCTAGTGTATTTATGGTGTCCTTCTCAATCAGATCAGACATCCACAGCTCTCACTGATATTTCTCAATGAATCTCTAGATCCAATCCCTGGTAGTTTTTCTGCCTCACATGGTCATGAACTGTCAGTATGAACACTGATTTGCCAAAGGACTTGAGCTGACTAGTTTTGGAAAAGCTCAAGGGTGAGGTAGGGGCTGCTTCCACTTCCAACAATTTACAAAACTTACCCCAGAATAATAGAAGCAAGAAAAATTTACAGTGAATTGTGCTCATCTGGATTGTATTTATCTTTCATATATCATCTAATATATATCAGTTAAATTTAAATCTATTGAAACTTGAAATTCAGAAGAAAACTACATTTTATCATTTCTATTTCTAGTCCAATAATGAGCATAATCATTCTTGATTTTTTTTTAATGAAATAACCTTCCGAAGTATTTAATTTTCTTATTTCTTATGTGGAATACAAATGATATCTTACTTATGTACAGTTTAATAATAGCTATGTATAAAGAAATATTTAGAAATTTCTTAAAGTAACCCTCTTTTTTTTCCAGTACAGAAACTATGTTGTTTCCTGATCTACGGAATTTACAGGTTATTCTTAAGCTAAACATTTAAATATTTAAACATAAACACTATAAAATACTATGGTTTTAAATACTGGGATAGGAAATTCAATAATTTCATGAATTATTCACAGTTAATTCATTCACATGACTTATTCAGTAAAGTTACAAGTAACAGAAGTGTCCAAATAAAACAAAAAAAGAAAAAAAAAACCAACAAAAAAAACCCAGACATACTTTTTTAACCAATAGAACTGACATTTAGTTTAACATACCAGTGAAAAGAGAGGTTCTGTGTTTTGTTTTTTTTGTTTGTTTGTTTGTTTGTTTTGTTGTGGTGATTACCTTTTATTATTTTTTTTTTTTATGGTAACAATTACACATTATAAGAATTGGAAATACATGTTGGCCAAAATATATATTTTTTTACCTTGAGAATCTATCAGTTTGATTTTAATCTATCTGAACAGGAGAAAAAAGTTGGCAAAAAAAATTTCTATTTAATTTGAACAAAATCACTGAAGCTTAAAATATGCTGCTTCTACTTCTGACAGAAGTTCCATCTCCTCTTCTTTGGATGAAAAAAAATACAGTTAATTTCCTCATAGATCATTTGTTGTAGATTCTACAGCAAGTAAGCCACACTGAATGATTAACAGTGCCTTAGCACTTTTTTTTGTGTGTACTCAATCCAGAAAATAAATAACATGCTGATAGGTAGAGTCATATTTGAATGCAGACATGTATTTCAACTGAAATCCAGTTTTTATTCTACCAAGTCATAGACTTGCTGCTTGGTTGTTTGTTTGGATGTTGTGATGTACTATTCTGTTGATTTTACTGTTAATCCTTAGATTGATTACATTGTGATAGTAATATTGTTATGAAACTGACACAAAATAAATACTTCTAGTACTGATGTCATATGTCAACAATTGGTAACATTCTTCACCTTAGACAACTAGTTGGGTGTGGGGGCAGATCACCGTATTAAGTAGCATTGAATGTTTAATAAGAATACGTTTGATTTTTTTTTTCCTCATAATGTTTGGAATGTATATATGAACTAGCTCATTCCACAATTGAAAGGAGCTTTATCTATAATTAAGGACACAAAAATCAGAAACTGAGATCTGAACAACACATTTGCAATATATGCAGTACAGATCTTTAATTTTGATTTTGAGTTTTGTATTCCCTAGCAACTGTAAGTCACAACTTTACACCAAAGAGAAAAACAAAAAGCTCTGTATATTATATGTGTACAAACTGACATGATTTTATCATAGCCTTGTTGCCAAAAATATTTTGAATTTTTTCCCAATACTTTGGTCAAAGGCAAGGGCAGAAAGAATGACTTTTGAAAGTATGTACAGAAATATTTTATCTTGGCTCTCAAGATAAAGATCTAAAGTAGTCTCAGGATATATTCAGGAAATTCTTTAAATGGAACACAAATAAAATTTGTGTGGGTTTTTTTGACTGCCTGTACTATGTTTTCAGAGTTGGTTATTATGTATACTAATAATACTGACTATAGACTATAGTCATTCTATACCTGTATTACTATACTTGGTAAGTAGAAAATGTTCTACGTAATGCAGCAGTAAAAAATTCTATGAGAGTTCTGGAGCAGTCTTGTAATTCAGGTCCAGTTTGATCTGAGATTTTTTGTTTATACATACATGCATATAAAATATATTAAAATATTTTAACAAGCACACATAATACTGAGTAACAGTACTTATGTTAGCAAAAGAGAACTTTCAAAATCTGTAATGTGCGTCTTTTATCATGTAAGCATACACTGCTCTGGTAAAAATAAATTGTAAATGTATATTCAAAGATACTACTTATATTAACTACTAGTAGCACTGGCAAAAATAGCAGTTGTAGTTTTACTTACTGGCCTTTTTCCTCTCTTCTACTAGTTTTCAGTTGTTTTATTTTCTTACCATATGTGGCCATACGATGAGCACACTATCTCTGGTCTGTTTCCTCTTTATATTCATTGTAACAGATCCATTCTGCCTCATTCCTTTTCTTCTGTGTATTTTTATGATACGCATTTCTTCCAAGAAAGTTACATTACATTTAATGTTGTAATTAAATATAGATTACACTACATCAAAAAACGTAAGGGAACATCAACAAACCATTTTCCCAAAGCACTTCAAGTCTCAGTCCCCAGATTTTCAATTATTTCCTCAAAAGCTGTCAGGAAATTAGAACAAGCAGGAAAAGAACATTAAATGTGTATAGTGAACTTTCTTCTCCTTTTGACCTGCCTTGGTCAAAATATGCTCTAGTTAAAGTTTAAATGCTGTTGATAGCTCACTTACCGCGGGGATTTGTATTGTTTTCCCTTTCCAGTTTGGGCAAAAATTATTAGAGGAGCAATTACATGATTTCCCATTTTTGTTGTAGCTATAGTACAGTAGTATCTCATCACAAGATAGTGCTTAGTAAGATGGTGGAGACTTAAAATTAATATCTTAATTAAAAAGATGCAGTACCAAACATTCTCTAAGGTTTTTGATGAGTAAAGTTCATTAGCATTATTTATTTTCACACAATTTTATTTCCCTTTCCACAAATTCTTCTCCAGTACTAAGAGTTGACACCATTCCTTACTGATGATACTTCATAATTATATTTTTCTGAGTAGAAAAATGAGTAGCCTGCTGAAAATAAGTTACAAGTTCATGAGAATAGCATAACACTTCGGAAACTTACTAAACATTGCTTTCAGTAGTTGTTTCATGTTCTAAATACCCATACCTCAAAAATGCAAACTAATTGAATATGACTCTCAAAAGCACCTAATGATAATTATAAAAATCCATGTTAAATTTATGGTACGGATAGCATGGCAGTCTTCCATAGATAATACATCTTTAGGGGAAAGGATTTAGATCTCATCTTTTCAAAGGCATCAAATATACTGCAGTATTTGTATGTAAATAAATAATAGGAAGAGAATAAGAGTCACTTTCCCACTATGTTAAGAAAAAAAATATCACCTTAAAAGTATTGTGCCAAAACTCTAATCAAAAGTACAAATTAAAACAACAGGTAAGGTACTGAAGAACTTCTGGAAATCTCATTATCATCAATTTTTCAGGCATATGAAATACTCTTTTTTTGTTAATTCATTCAACATAGAAGAATTGGTGTCAAAAGGTCTGCTAATGTTTACTTGATATTGTGTTACTCAGAGCTCTTGTACCCTAAATAGAATTGTTTACGAAAATAGAGATATTTTTTTTTATGGTGAAAAATAGACTGTGTCACAGAAGGTCAAGTACAAAGAATGTCACAGATTTGAATTCATGTCAGTTTTTCTTAATTATGATGTGTATCTACTATGTCCTTTTAGGGGCATTCATATATATATTAAAGCGACACATTAGGCAGTTCTGAAAGATATCAATTTGAAAACACACTTTTTGAATAAAACTTTAAGAAGAAGAAAAAAAATTACTTTGTATGCACGATGAAACAGAGTCATTAAAACTGTTAGAATAAAACAAAGAGAAGAAAAAAGCAGAAATCCTTACTAAATTGAGACTAGCGTATCTCTGTGTATCTAAGTATACAGAGAAATGCCTAGTGTTATTTACAAAAATAGTCTCCTATCAAAGGTATATGGACAGTCCATAAATGAATTTTTTGGCTCTGGATTGAGAAACTTGTTTAAATTCTTGTTCTGCTGATAGTTTATTGAGTGATGCTGAGTAGGTTTGGAATCAAAAGAGTACCTAAGTAACTATGAGGATAATTATTTTTAACATAGTTAAGAGGGAAGTAATTGTCTTTTAATGAGTAGAAATTTGTCACCTCAAATTAAGGTACTTTGTAATAAATTCGCAATCTAGACTTATATTAGTCACTGATTATGATTTTCTGATTGTAACCAGTAGTCCAGTGGAAGTAGTGTCACCATGCGACCATTGTTTCATCACATACTGAAGTTTTGCTTTTTGACATTTTTCTGTAGATAAGTAGCAGTATTGAACCAATTTCCAGAATCAACAAAAAAAAAAAAAAAAAATTAAAAGCCAGCGATATTTTCTGTGTGTTGTCCTTATTAATGTATATTTATTAGCACAAAAATCAAGGTATAATACTTTAATGAATGAAGATGTTATGCAGTGATGATAAATGAAAATAGGCAGTGATGTAGCAGGTAGAAGTGTAATAATACAACTCACAGGGCATATGTTTGCTGTTCTTTTCCTAAGTGCTAATAAATCAAGATTAACTTTTATGTAGATAGTTATGTAAAGAACTCAATAAATCCTTGAAATTTCATACATGCTGAAGTGAACTTTGAAACATCACCTGGTTTTCATAAAACATTTTTTCAACTCTCAATGCAGTAAGTATTCTGAAGAAAAATTTCACTCAAAGACAAATGTTGAAATGGATTTGTGGTCCTGATTGATATTTTGAGGGTTACAGAAATGTAACAATTGGTCTATCTCTAAAAATAAATTTTTATAATGAAAATTGAGAGAAAAATTCTCATCACAGTTGACCACCTTAACTATAGCACTTAATGATTTGTCTCTCAAACTTATCTATGGATATTTCTACAAGAGAAGGAAAGAGAGATTCTTGTAAAAGAAGAAGGGTAACTACATCTTTGTGCTATTTTGGGAGGCCTTTTACCTACAAGTTTAAACTTTCCAATTGTTACTTAGATCAAATCAATCTGTACAAGCAATATAATTTTCAGAGGACTAACTCAAAAAATACCAGGAATTCTTACGGTAGAGAACTCTACAAATTGAAATCAAAATATTTAAATTTGCTGCAGAGCATTTGTTTGTCTTCTATGCTAACTTCGTCTCCACAGGACTAAAAACTGCAGCCACTTTTGTTTAATTTATCCATAAAGGTAACTTTTGTGATGCTTAGAGGACTGAGGAAGAAGGAAAATCATACAAAAACTATTTCAGAATAGTAAGAACAAAGCTCACATTTATGTTTGTCTCAATTAGTCAGCTATCATACTTCTTTTTTTCAGTTGGTAACTAACATTTTTAGTATTGATAGAAAACTTGGCATAATAAAGTGCTCTTTGGAATATCATGTTGTGCTGCATTGCATGTTGATTTGGTCTACCCCAGTTCTCTATTTCTGACAGCGATCTGTAGTAAATACATGAGCAAAAAATGCAAAAACTAACTCTGTAGTGGCCAGTAATGGAATAATTTGCCAAGAGGTGAAGCTTCTTCAACCTAATCCCTATCAGTTAATAGAATTTATGACATTTAAATTCCTTCTAAAAGAAGAAAATTATTGTGTGTGAAATAACTATGAATATACTTATTATCCACATGTGTCTAATCCTTCACTGAATCTTGCTAAGCTGTTGGCCTCAATTATATCTCAAGACAGCAACTCTTCAAAGTAGTAGTCTTCAAAATATTACCTTCTGTTTTCATTTAATTTCTTTTTGTCTTTATATAATAAGAAAGGTTAAATGAACTTGATTAAGATTTACCTATCATCCCCTACATCTTTATAGTCCTATCTACACTAATAATTTGGAATCAGGTAATAATGACTTTGAACAGAATTTCACAATTACTTTTATTTTCTTCATTTGCTTTGCAGAGTATGTTTGCAGCCACAGCTTTACACTGTGGTATGTATTCCCTTGTGAGGAACCTAAACCAGAATCTCAACATAAAAAAAAAGCATAAGCTGGCTCTCTGCTGAGTGGTAGAAGCCAGAAGCAGCAGAATTTTCCAGGAAAGTGGCTCCTGTCTTGAATGTAGTTGCAGGCTCTGGAAAACTGAAGTGAGGATGCCTGGCTCATGCTAAGGGACACTGACTACCAAAAATCTCTGTAACAACTAAAGCTTATCTACTGGACCAATAGGTAAATCACTAATAAGGAGAATCTAGCAACTACTGCTTTATTTCTCAGACTAGCTAGGCATAATAGAGCTGTCATCAAATAACTTGGTGTACTGCTCAATTCACTGCAGCCAAAGGATGCGAGCTCCTTTCCAGTACTTTTTTTGGGACACTGAAAGAATGAACAAGTTGCTTTGTCCAACAGCCATCATACATTCTCATTTTGAAATAAGAGTTAGCAACAGCAAGATACATTTTTAGTTCTGTAGGCAATATAAATGTGGTGGTAGGAACAGAATTATACTCAGGCTCTGGACACCCATGCTAAACAGTTGAAAAGAATGTGCTCTGAGTACATGTCAGGAAATTTTTACAGTCAAGCAAACAAAGGTCTGCAGGAGAAATTTCCTCCCAAGAACTTCAAAACAGGTGTGTAAAGAAACATTTGGCCCTTAGCTGCATCTAATCTCATGTAAACTATAAGAACTACATGTAATAGAAATACAGAAAGAACCACGAAACCTACTGCTTTTCTTTATTGGTCTACGTATCTATTTATACAATTAAATCATTTAAAAAAAAACAGTTAATGATCTTACCAACATAGCCTGCATTATCATTTACTTCTGTCTCTGTTGTAAACATCTTAAGCATGTCTGGAGACGCTTGAAATTGTGTCAAGGCTCTAAAACATTTTACATTTTGTCTATCACATTTTGTAATAAAGAGGGATCAGAGCCAATCCATCCACTTTAGATGTAGATATCTCAGAACAGACCAATGAGTACCGTATTATCTTTATTATGTGACTATTATTGTCTATCTTCTTTCTCATCTGTTATGAAATCAACCTCTCTTAACTTTTGTTAGATATAATTTTAAGAATTATGGAATGATGCCCAAGTCTCTTACTTTCTCCAGTCTCTGTTAGTTTACAATTTAAAATTTCTTTCTTGTATACTTACACACACTTGCCATAATGGTATTCACTCATTTCATTAAATAACTCCCTAAGAAACCAGTCCCGTTTGCCTCTTTCTTTCATTTCATTGACTGTGTCACTGCTAAACTCCTTTGCTAGACCACTGACAAATGACAGAAATAAGATATGTAAACAACATCCTTACCACCATGGAACAAAGAGTTATGTTTCCTTTTCAAATTTTGATTTTTTTTTTATCTGCTATGGTTACATCTAATACCTCATATTAGACTTCATTATTTCTTAGTTAACTTAATATACTCTTCTACTTTCCCTCAAAGTCAGAAAAAAGTCATCAATGAATTGTCATCTTTTCTGAGACTACTCAAGTGATTTATCAAATACTACTGCAACTCTTCTTTCACTTCTCTATAAAAGACTTACTTTCTGCTTTATAGCAATTTTTTTTTTCTTTTCAGGTTAAAATCTTCCTGAAATAGAAGCTCAAGAGCACTGTCAAGACATTTCAGATGCAATGACAAGGCCTCTCCTGTCTTCTCCTGTTATCAACCTCTTTACTGAAGTGTAACTAATATGCCTCCAGCTGGCCTGCAATCGTGTATAAATCTGAGTATGATAAAGTGTGGATTCAACATAAACATCATATGACCACATCGTTTAAAGTGTAATTAAGGAGGTACTTTAAAATTTTCTGTTTATGAAATAAATATATGTAAATATTAAGAGTGCTATGTCTTAAGTTACAGCATTATTATGCTGGCATAAGGTATTCAATTATGAGATATAAATTATAAAGTCTTCTCAAAGAACAATCATCAATCAAAACTACAGGTGCTAATGTTGAGAGCAAAATTAGAAATTGATTGTCAAGAGGCAAAAGAAATAATCATTAGGAAAGAAAATAAAGAAAATTAAGCCCAGTGCATAGCTATAAAACTAATCTATCTGCAGTAGTAGTAAATTATTATTTTGGCCATTGGGTTTAGGATTTTTTTTTTCATAATAAAAACTGAATATTTACCAAGGAATGTAATGGCTAGGTGCATCTTTATAGTTCTATTTTTAACCAGTGGAAACTTGAGAAAACAGGCAAAGTGGAAAAGGAAAATGAATGGCTAATGGATATTACTTTTTATCAACTTCTTCAAGTGTTTCTAAAAACAGTGGTACAAACGCTGCTTTTAATGGAAAAAGGAGAAGTAGAAAAGTAGATGTGTGCAGCATCTGAGACACACACTCAGATGTGAACAACCCAAATCATTTGTTGCAGGTTCTGACATCCCTTATGTACGTTCACAAGTTTCCTTCTGTATCTTTCCCACACACATTTACATGTCAACAAAACATTCCACAAACACTCTTTAACCATGCATGCAAGCGCTTATCCAATTAGCACCATGAGTTGCTCCTAGCCACATGCTCTTCCTCCAGTCAGGGTTGTTATTACACAGCCATCATGCAGCTTACTTGACTTTGTTTTTCTCTTCTGGAGATGTCCTTGGTTCTCAGCATTGCTTTCTCATGTGGTTTATCTTGCTCCAAAGCTTCTGCTCTGAATATTCTTTCTTCTATTCCTAGAGAAGAAAACATCTCCATATTCTTTCTTCAACCAAATGTGAAAACTGGGTTTTACTTTAAATGGCAAAGTTTTGAAATCCAGGGCAAATAATGGAAGGGATAATTAAAACTGACTCTGGTAAGAGTAAGGCAACAACAGTTTTGCAGACTCCAACTACTATCTGCGAAGGCTCTAAAATTCCACAGAGAAATGATAGATATTAAATATGAGATTAAATATAAACATTAAATGAATCTATTGCTTTTGTTTCAAAATGTCTTTCATATTACTGTTTTGTTTCTATCTACAGAATCACAGAATTCCAGGGATTCCAAGGGATCTCAAGAGATGATTATGTATAACCTGCTAAACCAGGTTCCCTACAACAGGTCACACAGGTAGTCATCCAGAAAGGGTCTCTAATATCTCCATAAAGGAGACTCCACAACCTCTCTAGGCAGAGTGTTCCAGTGCTCCATCACCCTTATCATAAAGTTCTTCCTTGTGATTGGATGGAACTTCCTATGTCCAAGTTTTAGGCCATTACTCCTTGTCCTATTGCTATGCACCACTGAGAAGAGCCTGGTCTCATCCATTTGCTTTCCACCTCCCTTACAGCTATTTATAAACATTTAATATCCCCCCTCAGTCTTCTTTTCCCCAGGCTGAGCATACTTAGTTTCTTCAGCCTTTTCTCATACAGAAGATGCTCCAGACCCTTTATAATCTCTGTGGCCCTTTGCTAAACTCCTTTTAACAGATACCTGTCTTTCTTGAAATCCCTGTCTTGTTGAATGGTGGCAAAGCCTTCCAGTGTGTCAGCTACTCCTCCCAGCTTTCTGTCATCAGCAAACTTGGACTCGACGTATAGTTTCAACAAAAATGTATGCTTAGTGATTGTCTTTCCATTCCCAAACTATTAGCAAAGATTATTTTCTTGAACCTTTTGAGACCTGTAGATTAAAATACACACATCAACATATGGGAGCAAAACATTGAGTAAAATGTGACAGTCCATCCTTAGGAATAGACACGTTCATCATATATTCTCCAGCGTGAATGTTCAGTTGTAATAAAGATGAGGTTTTCTTTCATTTTCCTGTATTTCTACCACTTCTTACAGAAAATAAAACAAAACAAAACAACAACAACAAAAAAACCTCTGCTTTTCACAAACATAGAAATATACACGCATATGGGAGTCTGTAGTGGTAGTTGTTTAACGAAGTGTGTTCTCATTTGGATTTCTATTTGGATTTCAAAGTAGCATACTGACTGCCTACTTGGAGGCTGTACTATAGTAAAATCAATCTCATTTTTCAAATGTGATGTGTAAACTTACGACTTTTAAAAACTGAGAACATTATCTGTACTGTTTTAAGTAAATGTCTATTAAGTACCTGAATTATTTTATAAATGTCAATCTATATAAGCATTTATTTCGTTCACTAATGTTTGGATGGCTTGTTTAGCACTGGCTTCAAGAAACTTTGAAACAAAAAGAACAATTAGGGAAAAAGTGGCAGAATAGAATTTTGTAGTATCTGCAGTTTATCTCAGTTGTGATAATGTCATTTTTTAATTCTGTCAGTTTTACACAGTGAGAAAAGTGAAATGTTTTGTTTTTTCACTAGTAGAAAAAGTTGAGTAGTACGTATAAAGTTAAAAACTCTTCAAAATTAAATATGAAAGAAATGATGTATCTGATTTTAGATATTGTGTCTGTGGTAAGACACATTACCACCTTCATTAAACAATTATTCATACAGTAACCTTATTTCTTGTGATCTATGTAAAACTGAATAGCTATGTAGTGATGTGGCTTGATAGAAGCTGCAGTGTATTCAACTAACCAAAGTGATTTCCATCCTTTCCCATAATATAAAACAAGTCTCTGATGCAGCCTTCAGATATTACGACGTCTCTAAAGAGCACACCAAGATATCACTTACAAAAAAGCAATAACAAAAGATAATCTAAGACAAATATCAAAATTAAACAGATTACCCAAAAAGTTCAAATCAAAGAAGAAATCCCTCAATCACATTGTTGAAGGTAGTCCACTTGAATCTTCTTATTGACAATGCCATGATATCCATATTTCTGGGGTATCAGTCATATCGCTGATACTACTTTTCCACCAAGTTTTCTAAATGTCAGTATGGAACTCTTCTCAATAAATTTGTTAATGTTTCAAATCTCTTTGTCTCACTAACTGAGATGCATAAAACTTAGATCTAGGTTAAACTTTTCAGTGGATAGCTTCATTTGCACTTTGGGAATGACTTAGTCTCATGTACATCATAAGACACTGGTGTTCAGTTGTTTTCTTAGCCTTTCCAGTGCATAGACTTACTTTTTCTGTTTGACAGAGTTGAACACAAAAGAGATATATTCCTGAAAATACTTCAGTTAAAGAAGTTGCAGTGGTATACTGCTCCTACAAGTATCTTGTTTCATTAATGTAAAAAATGGTTGGTTATCTCATCTAATCTCTGGCCATTACATATGACCATATCTCGCTTATCTATGCACCATAGCATGCAGAGACATTTAAGAGTACTAAATGCCAAGACCGTTATGAAAGAATGCAATAAAATCTGCTGTATTTTCATTTGATCACTTTATTTTTGTTCTGTTAAACAGAAAAATAGTAATATTCACTTGCTATTATAATTTGGTTACATAATTTAAGTATGTGTGTTTTACAATTGAATTTGGAAGTTGCTTCCATTCTGTTACATATAGTTAGTATTTGTTCTGCAAAGCACGTGAGAAGGCAAGAGCAGATATTATCTTCAGCATGGCCATGAAACAGAAGTGACTACTTAAAGGTGATATAAGGATAGAGACAGAAAAAGGAAGTTACAAAATTCAGGTTCTACGATTGTTCCGTTTAAAACATAGTGGTTAAAGTGTTTGTCAACTGGAGAAAGTATGTTTGTCTGAGAGATGATCGGGAGATGATCACCTATAATTGAAAGATTGAAATATTAGGTAGTGGTTATTGGTGCAATCCATGAGAAAAAAGGTAGTGGTTTTACAAAGTATAATGGCAGCTAAAACTTATAACCTGCTGTGTAGCCTAACATACTCTACTAAACCAGCAGACAAAACAATTTTAGGTGTGTAGGAATTTTCTGAAAATGATCCAGTTCCACAGCACACGATGAATGCAAATTATTTCTAAATTTTCAAATTGAGTAGAAAGAAGGGAAAATTTTAAGCACATAATGAACTGAATAAATTGTCAGAACTTTTAGACATTTATACAATTCACAGTAGCATCTGCTCCTAGACAACACTCAGAATTAAGTGCTTCAAAATAACTAACAAGGTTCACACAGCAAATCTGGTCTGACTATAAAATCTACATTAGTATTATTGTTTCAGGGAAGGAAAGTACTGTTAAACCTAAATAGTTGCCCAGTATCCCCTTAAAAGATCAATTCAGCAGTACTTATCATTACTGCTCTGGAAGTAATACCTTCTATTTCATTATGTTAGCCCACAACCTCAAATGTGGATATTGGTGGTATGGCAGTAGAGGTTGAACCTTAACTCTAATATCCTATTACATTTTGTTGCCATGTGAAAGACAGCAGCAAAGGAGCGGTCTCAGAAAAGAGCACCCAACATGAGAGGGTGGATGAAGCAAAGGTGTGTCACTGAATTCCTCCATGCAGAAAAAAAATTCACTTACTGACATTCATCAGCAATTGTTGAGTGTTCATGGAGACCAAACAGTGAATGGGAGCATGGTGACTGGTGTGTTTCAGAAGTGGTGACAACAGCATCGGTCAATTCCTCTGGTGCAGAATACTACAAGTGCAGCATGCAGACTCTTCCTCGTCACTGGTAAAAACACATAGCTCATGGTGGTGATTATGTTGAAAAATAGAGCAAATTCGCAGCTACAAAACACAATCACACTCTTTATAACTGATGTAGTTTCCATGGAATCTCACCCTTTGCTGTCTGCCTTCCTTTTTAAAACATGAACAACTAACAATTTTCCTTTAGAGGTACTATCTCTAATGTATTAAATTCAATTCTAGTGTTATTATGTTTTTTTTTCCATGTAACTTTTTTTCCTGTCCTTGAATCAATGCATTAATCCAATTTCTCTCATCCTACAGAATGGACACCACAGTTTGGTATTATAATGTACACGTAAGTTAATTGATACTATTATACTATTATCAAAATACTACTATCAAAATAAGGAGTAAATACTATTTAATTGTTTGACACTACATAATAGTTGTGTGAACTGAAGCTGTCTTTCTGACCTCAAGTGTGGAACTTGCAAAACAAACCCCACAAACCCCTCACAAATATCAACAAGTATTTTTGTTCTTGTTTCTTAGATACATAGCAGTACAGTTACTTTCTCAGACAGGTATATTTCTTAACTGTTTCTTCAATTATCAGCATCATATTTCCCAGAACCTCTAACAGGTTCTTAGCAATACCAGGCACAGTATTCACAGGGGGAAAAGGAGGAAGAAGAGAAAGGGGAAAAGGGAAAAGAGAAGGAGAAAGATAAAGAGAAATTGGAAGGAAAGAAAGAAGGAATGTATATAGCTGGATGTTATTAGATGAGAGGTGTTGTTGTGTATTCAGCAATATAGCACTAAAAAATTTCATTTCTTCAGTGTTCTGTATGACTGGGGGAAAAAATTGACTTCAAATAGGAATAAAGAGAAAAAAATAACAAAAAAAAAGATAAGGAGATAAGATGTTTAGTAAGATAGGAGGAGAAACAAGTAAGTAAGTAAGGAGACATACAATGAGAGAAAATGGGAAAAATTTTAAATGGTTTAAATATTAACTTTTTATTAAATTAAACATAAGGTAATTTTACAAAATAGTTATAGGGCTTTATATTTTTGTATATTTGTATTCAGTAGGGGACACTAAAAATGGGAAAGAAGGCCTGATGTACAATATTAGATTTGCAAAAGCCAGTCCAAGAATCTTGATGATTGTCTGCATTAGCCAGCAGCAGTGTTTCCATGAAGGCAGCAGGGATGCTCCATCTGGATGTCTAGTAGGATTATTTCACTCTTTAAGGACTAGGAATTTAATTCAGATTATTTCTAGTTAGTGAAAGAAGGCATGGTGATTCATTATGATAGCAGTAAGATGACTTGCCTTGAGATTCATTGATATATATCTTCCTAACAACAATAGTGAGAGTAAAAATCAACTCCCTAACTAGCCCATTCTGTACATGCTATATTTCCAAGGGAATTGTCTAGACTCCTGGCTCAAAAAAAATTTTAGATTAGCATGCTTCTGTGCAGCTATCAATCTAATATAAGTGTTTGTCTGTCAATATCTAGAAAATTGCAAACCAAAAACAATAGAAATAAAACAGAATAATGCACACATAAAAGTTTAAAAAGTTCTTCAAAGCAAAAAATGAATAAATAATATTGCAGCAAAAAATAAATGAAGGGAGGAAGAAAGAACTATATAGAATGATAAAAAGAAAAGAATAGAGAAAGCAATAAGAGGTGAAAATGATGCTCTGAAGCATGATTAAATATGAGATAGGATGTCAATAATTCATATACAGAAATGGCTACTTAATAATGCAAGCTGTAGCTCAGCTTGGAGACAAGAGTCAGTATACAGGTATGACAGGAGGTCTGAGATCTGTCAGTAATTAATCAGCATTTTATAATAATTTTTTGAAAAAAGAGCTTGAATAACTTAAAGTTTCATTTTCTTTTTAGAAGTGAACATGCTACCTGGAAGCGGCTTTGATAATGAACTCATGTCCATAAGAATGACAACCAGAATTACACTAAGTTGACTCATAAGGCTACCTACCAATAGTATAGACGGATATTGTTGCAACTATACTTGGAGATAAGAAGATGAAAATATATTTCCACATCTACTCTGGATTAAGCAGAGCATGAAAGTTAACAAGAAAAATGTTGACAGTGTGCTGTTGTTGTTGTAAGAATATGTTACCAATGCTGAATTCAGATCTTCTCTAAAGCCTCAAATTCCCAATTTCTTCACTTAACCTTTCTCTCCACATCAGATAACTGGAGAGGGTCTTCTCAGGGAAGCAAAGAGTGATTTGCTCTTTAGAATACTAATGGGGTAACCATACTTCATAATCTAAAGGTAAGAGAACACTGTCAGTTTGAATGCCAGTGTATAGTAAATGCACATATGTGTGTGATATATGGTAAATCTAACTATGCTCCATATAGTCTAAAAATGGATAATTTCATATACAGGAAAAAGAAGTAGTATGTGGGCTGCTCTTAAAGTAATGCCTCCTATTTTATTATGCTGGCCCACAGCACCAGAGGTGGATGTCGGTGGTACGGCAGTAGGATGTTGAACCTTTCTGCTAATATGCCCTTACATTTTGTTGCTGTGAGACAGATAGCAGCAGAGAGGCAGTTTGACAAAATGGTGTCTAACATGAAAGTACGGATGAGGCAAAGGTGCGGGACTGAACTTCTCCACACAGAAAATGTTTCATCATTAGCGGAGTGTTTCAACGGTGGTGACAGCAACATGAAAGACAAACTGTATTCCAGATGATCAATGCACAGCCATCAGAACACAAAATGAAGAGCGTCTTAATCAGTTAATCTGCACAAACTGGAGATTATGCCCAGGGAACTGTGTTTGGACCTGAATATTGTCTTCAGTGCATTGGAAACAATGGTGGCAGCATTGGAATATCGCAAAGTTTGCACCAAGTGCAATAATTGCTCATATAGGATCAGGAAGAACACCATAGATGCAGAGGTTGAAGGCGATGGGATGAACAGAGGTATATTCTCATGTTGACTCTTGGATTGCAATAAAGACAGCATTTAATAATGAAGGACTACAGCAGTTGTATAATGGAAAAATATACCCTCTGTGCAATCATGCACAAAGTTTAAGTGCATGTGCAATGTTAGTCATGCATTTAAATATCTTTCTGATTAAGAAAATCTCAATAAACAATGTCCGCAAGTATCTAGTCATCTCTCCCCATTTTGGCAGAAAATTACAAGAATGAGAATAATGTGTGAGAATGTGGTGAGGCTGACATGTCTGAGTGACAGAATGCTTTTCAGAGAGACCTACACAGACTTGAGCAGTGGGCTTGGATGAACCCCTTGAGATTCCATAAATCCAAGTGGAAGGTCTTGCACCTGGCTTGTTGCAAACCCCACTTACCAGTACAAGCTGTGGGATGTGAGTACAGAACACAGCCCTGTCAAAAAGGACCTGAGGGTACAGGTATGGCAAGCTGGACACGTGCCAGCAGTGTGCCCTTGCAGCCAAGAAAGCCACCTGTGCGCTCGGCTGCATTAAGAGAAGTGTGGCCAGTAGGTTGTGGGAAATCTACCTTGATTTTAGAAAGGCGTTTGATACTGTCTCCCACGACATCCTTATAACAAAGCTGAGGAAGTGTGGGATAGATGAGTGGACAGTGAGGTGGGTTGAGAACTGGCTGACTGGCAGAGTGCAGAGGGTTGTTGTTGGTAGTGCAGAGTCTGGCTGGAGACCTGTAACCAGTGGTGTCCCCCAGGGGTCTGTGCTGGGTCCGGTCTTGTTCAACATCTTCATCAATGACCTTGATGAGGGGATAGTGGCCACCCTCAGCAAGTTTGCTGATGATACGAAGTTGGGACGATTGGCTGACACGCCTGAAGGCTGTGCTGCCATTCAGCGAGACCTGGACAGGCTGGAGAGCTAGGCAGTAAGAAACCGGATGAGGTTCAACAAAAGCAAGTGTAGGGTCTTACACCTAGGGAGGAAGAATTGCATACACCAATACAGGCTGGGGGATGAGCTGCTGGAGAGGAGCTCTGTAGAGAGGGACCTGGGCGTCCTGGTGGACAACAGGTTGGCCATGAGCCAGCAGTGTGCCCTTGTGGCCAAAAAGGCCAATGGCATTCTGGGGTGCATTAAGAAGAGCGTGTCCAGCAGGTCGAGGGAGGTGATCCTCCCCCTCTACTCTGCCCTGGTAAGGCCTCCTCTGGAGTACTGTGTCCAGTTCTGAGCTCCCCAGTACAAAAAAGACAGGGATCTCTTGGAAAGAGTCCAGCGGAGGGCCACAAAGATGGTGAAGGGCCTGCAGCATCTGCCCTATGAAGAAAGGCTAAGTGAACTGGGTCTGTTTAGCCTTGAGAAAAGAAGGCTGAGAGGGGACCCGATCCAGGTTTATAAATATCTGAGGTGTGGCGGCCATAGTGGTGAGGCCAGTCTCTTTTCAGTGGTACGTGGAGACAGGACGAGGGGAAACGGACATAAGCTGCAGCACAGGAAGTTTCGCACAAATGTGCGTAAGAACTTCTTTGTGGTGAGGGTGACATAAAGAAGAAGATTTTTACAATAATGGTGGAACAGATTGCGGAGATGTTGTGGATGACCCATCCCTGGAGATATTTAAGGTCAGGCTGGATGGGGCTTTGAGCAATCTGATGTAGCTGTAGGTGTCCCTGTTCATTGCAGAGGAGTTGGACTAGATGATATTTCCAGGTCCCTTTTGATTCTATGATTCTTAATTTCTTCCATTGTTACTCCAAGGAGTCTTAATGCCAGATGACTAGATCGAATTCTGTCACCTCCTGAGGCATAGTTGTTTTGAGGTAATTAACAATTAAAATAAACAAAACAGGAGAACAGCATGCAGCAGAAGTGCAAGTTCTTAACATGTGAGTTATTATTTCAGTTTTTTTTTCTGCTTTTTAATGTCCTCAGTAGCTGCCTGCAAAATTTTCTTTTCGATCAGGTTTATCAGTCACCTTCAGAGGAGGTACACTAGGAGTTATACATCTTTAAAAGGACTTTGAATTCTTGCTCTTCTTAGTCTTGGCATACTACCTTTCTTTTTTTCACTACTATCTATGTAAATGCTTTCTGACAAGCTTAACTTCTAAGCACATCACTGATTTTACTGGCTTCAAAGTTAGGCAAGTACTTAATTGTTATGCACAATGTAAAAACTTCTGTTTCACTAAAAATGGGAAATAACTTTCATTATGTCTCCACAATGTATATAATTATTTGCCTTTCCTCCATGCACATTCCTAACCTCTAGTAGGAGGTTACTTGAAAGATGAAAATTTAATTAAAAAAAACCACAGTCAGTCCATTAGCAGAATTGAATTCATTCATCATAAAATCCAGCAGCTTCACATTTGCTATTTAGCTAAACTAAAGCCTAGAACAAATTGCCTTGGCATCTGACTATTTTCTGTTAGTTACTTTTGTCCTCAGAGCATTGCAGTTTGTTTAGAGCTCAGACTAGCTTTTAAATTCAAAGTTTCTCCCTGCCTTTCAGGGGTCACATTCTTTCAAGACTGGGATCAAGATGGCTGCTCATGTATTATTGGAGTTAAATAGTCATGGTTACGCTGATTTCAGGCATCAACAACATGGAATATATTTTTTACATAAGAGGGAATGTATTTTATTGATTATCCCTGGAGTCAGTAAAATGCCTTAGAACATAACTTTTATAAGATAATTTGAAATTTGAATTATCTAAAAATATTCACTTCTTATTAGGATATTTTTTTCATGTTCTGATTACAGCATTGAATCTAACAACCCATCAAATATTAAAGAAAATATTCAAAATGCCCTATGGAACAACATATTTAATACAGTATTAGAACTTAATATCAATAAATAATATTTAAGAACAATTATCAATACAAGTTCCTCTAAGAATGTTAAAGCACATATAGACTTCTGACATTAGATACATAGAATGGTAAGATCCCAGAAGTGAATAACATCAAAATGATTTTAAATTTAAATTTTTGGGTAATTTCTCTGGTTAGAACATGGCTAAGAATTGAAAAGAGACATTATGTCCCATAGACTCATTCTTTGAGATATTAAAGCTACTGTGAGTACATATAAGCTACACTGAAGCTACTGTTGAGTACATACAAGATGAGTCCTATGACATCACTGCAACAGCACTCCCAAAGACTTGCAAATAGAAATTCAAATTTATTTGAACAGTCTTGGGAAATCTTGTCTTCCTATGTTTCTGATTGCCAATTAGACAACTGTAGTTCTAATTTCCATTTAATTTTCATCGATGTAGTTTTAAAATGGTATTTCTTTTAATCCAAAAAGTTTGCTGGTAACTGAGTTCTAGTTGTTTAAAAACAGATTCCAGTGCAATTATTAAAGAAACATTGATTGCCTAAGTTAGATAGAAATAATTTTCTAGACTATATAACGAAGTTATCATTGATCTGCTTGACATTCCATGTATATCTATGTAAATGCGCATATATATGTTACACATATAATTCAAATCTTGTTTAATAGCTGGAGATAATTAGAATTATTTCTGATCATGATGATTCATAATACATTGACAGGTTTCAGTTGAAACTGGCACATTAGTAAGTAAGCTAAGAACTTGCTATTATAAATGTTTGTTGCTTCTTTATTGTACTTTGGAAATATCTTTGATTTTTGATGTTGTGGGAGCATGTTGACCTAAAGTTTTCTAATAATAAACCATTCTTCTGTGCCATAAGAAAATTATAAGAATTTTCTTATAATTACAGTCATAGGTGAGAGTTTTCATCATGTATACCACATTCATTATTGCAGACAAATCTTAACTTACCATAATTTAATGTAATGGCCTGAATTGATTTCTTTTGTTCATCTGAATGGGTAGAATTGTAGAATTTTTCAATGAGAAAACACATAAAGCTGAGCTATAAATAGTATTTATGTGTATTCTACTAGTCATAAATGTAACAAATGAAAAATCTCTTTATTTGAGATAATATATTTACAGATTTTGTCCTATATTTATTCTCAATTCAGGCCCAAAGCTGTTGTCTTCTCTTTTTTCAGAACAAAACAAACTAAAGCTCTATGAGACTAATGCCTAGCTGAGGTAAAGCAACCTACTTCCATACTCCCAGCTGAATTATTATATAGATGAAAATGAAGTGTTTGCAGTAGTCCAAAAAGTGGCCTCAATTTATTTAGAAACAAAAAAAAGAAAATTTTATTGGTAATATGTGTTAAATATATTGAAAAATTAAATAACATTTGACAATATGTTTACTTCTTTTAATCTCTCAGTAATAAAGACAGTAGTAACCTGCTCTAGCATCTTCATCAACATAAGCTCTAGAATTTTTCTCTGTATTCTTTACTATTTTTTTGTTCCATTTCCTTCATTTTCTACTGGCATATTAATTTGTTGCGAGTATGAGAGCTCATTTCCATTAAGAAAACAGGACACTTACCTAACCAGAATGTAAAGAGACTTGGTTAATTTAGTTTTCATATAAGAGACATAAAATATAGTGTGACCAAAGAGAAAAGATGTGAGCTGCTCACTTAATGCTGTCTCTAATATATTTTTTTAATATAATAAAATCTATCTTTTCCCTAAAATGTAAGTGTAGTGAGTATCACAACATGAACAGATTCTATGTAATTTTCATGACTGCAGTGATGCAGAATAGCCATGAAGTTGATGCATCTAACCCTTTGAGAATGCTTTTGACTGATTAACTGTCTGATGGCAGATAATCACTATATCTTATTTTCAATGTCAATCTCTGCTGAGAGAAAACTGTCCTGCTGAGGATTTTATTTTAGTTTCATATATACAAATACATTCTTTCTTGGACAGTAATTTAGAATAGCTGTGAATAAGATGTTCCTATGTACTAAGTGATACTGAAAATATTTAATTTAATCATTTTGATATTTTCATGTTTTCTATTTGTTTTCCACAGTGAAGCTGGTCAGTTTACAATATGTATATACATAAATCTGTGAAGGTAAAGGACTGTTAGAACATCAGTATTTCAACAAGTTTCTGTTCTGCAGGCCCATCTTTCTGCTCTCTGCAAAGCACTTTGAAAGTTGGAGCCAAAAAGGACTTGACTTTAGCTAAGTCTTCAACATATTCGCCACTTGTGTTCACATTACCAACTTAGTGAAATAATGGGAAGAAAAAATGGCTAAATTATTAGATTTAAAGCTTATTGTCAATAGAGGTACAGTGAACAACTGGCAACAATATTAATGATCAGTACTGCAAAAAAATGCAGTTTATTTGCAACTAGGATGTTGTTCATCCTCTACCAACTGATGCTGAAATGGGGGAACTGATTGCTGAAGTTAAATGATGGTAAATGCAATGTTATACATGTGAGACAAAATAATCCCTTTCAGCCATACAAGACAAGGCAGACTGACTAGGAAACAGGTTTTCTTAAAAAGTCCTCTGTGTCCAACTGAACATCAAGCTTGTCATGAACTAACTGTGTGACCCTGCAGCAAAGAGAAACAATTGCCTCCCGGGCTGTATTAAAAATGGAATCAGGAGGATCAAGGAGGTGATTCTTTCCCTTTATCTAGCACCTATAAGACATTTTGGATGACTTGGTAGAAGAAAGACTTTTTCGTTCTGGAGTGACCCCAAAGCAGGCCACTAGGATCATTTGGTCCCAGAGCAAATGAAACATGAGGAGAGCTTGAGAGAACTTGGTTTTCTCAGTTTTGGGAAGAAGATTAACAGAGGTCTTACTGTTTTATTTAGCTACCTAAAGGATGGTCAATAGAGAAGGCAGTCTTCTAAAAGATGAAAGTAATAGGACAAGAGGGAACAGATGAACAAGGTAGCATAGGTAAATAGGTTTACATAGGTAAATTCTGATTACATTTTCAGAAAAGAAGATATGTTAGTAAAATCTCATATAATGTTCCCAACGTGGTGTGAGAGATTATTCTTTTATACCACTCAAAATTTATTGATGAACAAGTCCAAGCAAGTCCTTGACCAGGATTGAGAAATCCTTTCTCTGGAGGACACAGATGAACAAGTCCAAGCAAGTCCTGGGTAAGGGTTGTGAAATTGTTGTCTGAGGGAGACAGATGGACAAGGCCAGAGGCAATGACAGAAAGATAAGCCGCAGCTTAATGGCTGTGAAGCAGTGTGGACTTATCTCTAGGAAGATGGCCATCTCAGCGGGTGCTGCACATGATTCTTACCCAAGCGCCCAGGAATGCCACACTGGCAGAAGAAGGATAAAAAGGGGACCTACAACCACGGTTAGGTTTATGGCAACAGATTCCTCTTAAAGAAGAAGGTTTTCTGGCAACAGGTTCCTCATGAAGAAAAAAGGGTTTTTCGGACATGAGAAGCCTCATGTCCTGCCCCTCTCCCTCCTGGACCTACTCCGTCTCTGCACCTTCTTGCTGCCTAAGGCTGGCCATGCTGCTGCTGCTGCTCTTCCCCAAAAGGTTTCTGACAACAGATTCCTCACAACGTGATGCCTGCATACTGAAGAAGATGGAATGCCTGCATGCTGACGGACTCTCCTGGGCCTGCTACCTGAGTCCTGCTGCTTCCTCCTGGACTTACCCTGTGACTTCTTCCTGCTACATACTTGCTGCCCAAGGCCGGCCACGCTGCTGCTGCTCTCCCCCCGCGCTTTTGCCTCAGACCATTGGAACAGCATGCAACAGGACCGCTGCTGGATCCTGGTGGTGACTAGCTGTGCTTTATGTGATTCTTGCTTCTTTCCTATCTTTTCTATTGCCCGCATTCCCTTCCCCACCACCTAATATGTAATAGTGTCTGTCTTCCCCTTCCCCATTTCCCTGATTAAGATTTGTAATAGACTGGCTGGACCAACATTTGAACATAATCTCACGCTGGGTATACATATATCAAAGAACCTCCTCTCCCTCCTATAAATTGGAGCAAGACAGGTGGTTCTGGGGTTCCTGCAGCTACTTACATGAACAATCTGTTCTAACTGGACATGCTTTCAGCAGGAGATTTTACTTGATGGCCTCGGATTGTCTTCTCTTCCAATCTACATGACCATGTAATTCTTCAGTATAAAAGATGAAAATTGTCTGGGGCTGGAGTGAAAGCCAGATCCATGAAGTGTTAATGCTCCCAGCTTAACATATAAAGGGATGTAACGATGTGTAGAAAACTGTGTGTTAGATTGTTAGGGTTAGCCATCCCTTACCACAGGAATCACTTGAACAAAGCAAAGGAGATCTCTCTGTCCGCATTACAGATGGTGACAGTGACTTTGGTGTTACAAGCCTAAAAGAATCAGTGAGAGCTCATTCATAACTATTCAGTCTTGTGATGTTGTTTAGCATTCATTTCACTCAGTTCAAAGCTGGATATAACACCTTTAGTTAAACCACCGTGATTAGAGAAAGAAATAATTTGAATTTTTACTGTGTTACAGAAAATGAAAAAGCAAAATTGATTGCTGAGATATCTGGATGTCTTGACTGGGAAAGCAGTATATGAAATACACTGAGTGTATACAGATAAAATTATCATAGATTTGCAGATTCTTGACAGATTTACTAAATCCTTTCTTTTTTTATTCCAAAAATATGTTGTGCATCTTACTGAAGTATATCACTGAAAGAAATATGGAATTTTCTAGGAGATGTTATCTGCTAGTTATAGAAAATAACACTGGCACAGCAATGCCTAAAATAGCTAATGCAGACTGCAATGTAAGACTTATGTAAAGACAAATATTAAAAGGAAAATATAAAAATAATTCTTAGCCAGAATTTTTACTGATAATGGAAACCTACAGCAGTTCTTCATCCATATGTATTTTAATTTTAGAGTCTGCTACTTTTATTTATTTTTTAATATCATTTACCTTTTATTGAAAAAAATAACAATTTCAGTGCATTACCTTGGATTTGAGTCTATAGTGTCTGAAGTTAATTGAGAAGTCTTTTGATTTATTCTACTTATGATTTTTCTGTTCTTGCCGAACTATTTACACAATTTTGTTCATCCAAGAATTTTGACTCTTTTCTGTAAACTCACACTCAACGTTTTATAACCTTGTGGTTAGAGAAGGCATGGAATTACATTCTAATTATAGAGATGTAAAGTTTAAAATTCAGAATCAGCGAAAAATGTAGGGAATGGCTTTACTGTGCAGTCTCAGACGTAAAAGAAATAGCTAGCTTGTGTACAAGCAGCAGTCTTGTAGGCCTGCCTGGCATGGATCTGTGTAAGCTAGTTTATTTTGCCACAGAATATATTCAAAGATACTTAGAGACATACACAAGCATTAAGGGACTCTAGAGAGTCCTAAGGGGCATTGAAAATGTTCTGAGATTTAGCGTAAGTTCAAGAACTTTGGCCATGAAAATAGCCAGAACAGAATTCTCAATTTTACATTAAGCAACCACTTGTAATAGTGGCTAATAGTGCAATTACACTCCTAATGGAATTACAAGGTCAGAATAAGAGTCTAACGCAATCTTCTCCAGCTTTTGCTTATGCACATCCATTAATTTTGATTACAATTTTTTTGCATATTCAGTGCATACAATTTTGCATGGAGTTTGTATGGGCAGGATAACAATGGAGCATTTTTCAAAGGTTAGGTTTCTGACTATTAGTTGACAATCTTTTCTTACACAACCCTTTTCTATAGTTTTGTGATATCAGAATAATGTGTTTCATGAGACTATTTTTCTGTGCTCTTGATTTTTTTCAAAATACTTTGAGTATGAATATGTGGTAAACACATTTAGGTCTCCATAAGTAGCCACTTTGATTATGTAAACTCCTGTCTTAAGGGATTTATAAGGGTCTCCATAAATAGAATATAAATTGCTTCTCAGAAGAAAACATTTTATGTTAGTCCCTCGAATTCTGTAGTTGAATGCTCTTAACTGTCTGCCTGTATACCTAGGTTTCACTTCTCAATATCTGAAAAATGGGTAAATTATATGAGCAGAAATAACAAACTTTAGGGATGTCTCTTTATTTATGGAAGGAATACAACATATTTGTGCCAGAAGCTCTAACTAAATGGCCAGAGAAAAGACTTCTCAAAAAATGCTAGGCAATATTCTACTGAGGTAACCTACAGTTTTGCAAATACATTCAATGTATATATCTTTTATCCATAATAACACAGAAGTTTCCTTAGAAACCCTTGTGGTGCTGACCTTTTCATTTAATGAGAAACTCTGTAAAACTCTGATCCAATTATTGCATCACTTACAAAGATGCAAGTCTATTACTACGAAATTAAAAATATGCACTTAGCAAATTAACAAATGAAATCGGAATAAATAGCAAAATGCCCCCAAAATAAGAATTCTATGAAAACCCACACTTCAGATTTCAATCAAAACATTGAAAAATCTATTGTAATTACATCTATACTGTGAAAAATTACTCTATTTGCCTCTTTACTTTTTGCTGGATAATAAAGCAAAATAGAATGTCTAAATTACCAGAACAAAATATTAGGTCTATTTTTCAGCTTCACTGTTCACAGTGAGGAGGTTGGGCATTGGTACAGGCTCCCCAGGGCAGTGGTCATGGCATTGAGCCTGCTGGAGTTCAAGAGACATATGAAACAACACCCTTAAAAATGTGGTTTGAATAATGAATAGTCCTGTGTGAACTCAGAAATTGGACTCAATGATTCCTCTGGGTCCCTTCCAACTTGGGTTACTCTATAACTCTATGATTATTTTAGTACTGAAGGAAAAAAAATTCATTAATCTTGGGTAACTTTATTTTTTTTATGTCATCTGACTCCCTTGTATTTTGCATATTTGCTGAAAGGAAAATTTTTATGTAAACTTTCCTTTATCAATATCTATCCCTAGGTAGTGATGGAACAAGGGTTTGGATTTAGCACTTCATATTTAAGCACCATATAAAAACAAAGGTAAATAAAATAAGAGAATGGGAATTTATATAGCCAGAAGTGTTTGAATTTTCCAATCATGGGCACCTGGACTCAGACATCTGGTCTTTCTGGGGACTGCCCTAGCTCCTCATCATTCCTACTTGCTGTCACCTGACTCAAGCTCTGTGGCCACAGTTCCACTCCAGCTGCTACAGAATACCCTTTCACACAGAACAGTGTGGCTGATGCACATGCATACACACATATAGACGAAATACTGATCCCACTACAGATGCCCTTTGGCACCTGTTAGCTGACTCTTCAAGCCTTTCATTTCTAATTGCCTCTTCAGACACACTCACAAAAATGGGTCTCTCACCCTGCCTTGGTCTCTCTAGTAGGTGACTTGGTTCCCCTGATCTCTCAGATAGGCCACTTAGCACTGTCATATGCATGCCTGTACCTGGGGGGCTCCCAGGTCAATTGACTTTCTATTAACATAGTCTAGCTTGATGCTCACTGTTGATAAAACACTGACACGTGTATCTTCATGAGTTCCAGAGCTGACCTCCAGGCACATGGCCCGTGCTGTCCTTAGTCCCACTCCACCTGTTTGACTCAGACACTCCTACAACCATGAACACACAGAGATTTCCACACCCAATAAAAGGTTTAGAAATTGAGTTTAATGAGAAGACAGGATAGACCATGCTGATGAGATACTGGACACATCAAAACTAGCACGAACCCTACTACAGTACAGTTTATTGATCCCATATTTAAAATTGTCAGCTATCTCATTTACAAATTTGTCATTACTGGTTTTCCCATAAAAACACAAAAATTAGATGAAATTTTTTATTTATATCTACATATATGTATGTATATCAAAAAGTATATGGAATGTAGACACATTCTTTTGAGTAGTTAGATACGCCTGACTTTTATTGAACCAGATACCAGCTTCTTATTACCTCTCACATACAGTGCATTGGTTTCCCTTTTACAGGAAATAATTTCAATAAAAAATTGAAGAAGCATTTAATCGTTAATGTGTGCACACTCAGAAATAAAAGAAAGCTCATTCCTGCATTAGCAACCTCATTTCCAAAGAGGATTACTCTCATATGCAAAGATCAATGAAAGTATTATTAACTTTCCCAGCCTTTTTGCTTTCCTGTACAAAGCTGATATTGCCAATTATTGTAAAGATGTCCCACTTTAATTTTAGGGGTATATTTTTGGCATGAATTAGAGGAATGTTGAATATTTTACATTAGGCTGGTCTCATAAGGACTTCTAAACTATTTAATATCTTATAAGAAGCCATTGGGTTAAAAGGAATCACTTCAGTAACAATCCATCTCACAATCAATTTTGTGAACAAAATGGACATTTTGGACATTTAAATATTTTCCCCAACAAATTGTTTCCTTTCTTCTTTTCTTATTGAACAAGGAATACACTGACCCCAGATTACTAATATTTCTGCACTTATTCTAATTCTGGAGCATCTGAATAATTTATCTCTTTTCACAGATAGTGCCTCATATTATTTTCTTCTACTCTGTGAAAATAATTACTTTTGTCTAATTCACTTGAACAAATGTATTGAAATACTTGAAACCAGAAAGTATTTTGTTTGTCTTGGAGTGCACTCATTATCATGTTAACTAACATGCTCAAAACTCGTAATCTATTAACTGGTTAGAATGAAATGCATCCCAAACAGGTAACTGAATTTGGACTCCACTATATTACGCAGACATGATTCATCTGCACTTCCAAAACACTAGTTACTCTGTCTTGACAGCAAAAGTCTCATGACAAGAAGTTGGGCAATGACAAGTTTCAAAAAAAAGTGTTCTATTGTGAATGCAAGTAAGTTACTTTAGGCTAGTGAAGCATGGATTTGACTAGTCAAAAGACAGCATAAGTCGGATTAATATATGCAGATTTGGACATCTACATAAAAACTACCAATTTGAACTCATCTTGCTTTTCATGGAGACTTTCTTTTGCGCAGATTCCAACTACCTATTTTACTTGCTTATGTATTATAATCATCAATAAGCACTTCACAGAATCACAGAATCATAGGGTTTGGAAGGGACCTCTGGAGATCACTGAGTCCAACTCCCTACTAAAACAAGTTCCCTGCAGTACACTACACAGGAAACCATCCAGGCAATTTTTGAATATCCCTGGTGAAGGAGAAGCCACAACTTCTCTGGGCAGCTTGTTCCAGTGTTCTTTAAACCTCAAAATTAAGAAGATTTTCCTCATGTTTTCATGGAACTTCCTATTTCACTTTATGCTTATTGCCTCTTGTCCTGTCACTGGATACTGTTGAAAGGAGCCTGGCCCCATTCACTTGATACCACCTCTTTAGGTATTTGTAAGTGTTGATAAGATTCTTCCCTCAGTCTTCTCCAGGCTGAACAGCCACAGGTCTCTCAGTCTTTCCTCATACTGGAGGTGCTCAGCATCTCTGTGTCTCTCTGCTGGACTGTCTCTAGATGTTTCTTGTCTTTCTTGAACCCGTGAGTCCAGAACTGGACACAGCACTCCAGGCAGAGTAGAGAGGGAGGATCATCTTTCTTGAGCTGCTGGCCACACTCTTTTTAATGCACCTCAGTATGCCACCAGCCTTCTTGGCCACAAGGGCGCATTGCTGGCTCGTGGCCAACCTGTTGTCCACCAGAGCAATCAGGTTCTTCTCCACAGAGCTCCTTTCCAGCAAATCAGCCCCTGATGTGTACTGATGCATGCACTTGTTTACTGTGGGGGTGACTGAATAATGCAATAGTTTGCTTAGAGAAGTTGTGCAGTCTTTCTCTTTGGAAATGTTCTTAAGCCCTTTGAAAACAGTCCTTGGCATTCTGCTCTAGGTGTTTCTGCTTGAGCAGGGGGTTGGGCTGGGTCATCTCCAGAAGTCCTTTCCAACCTAATTCCTCTCATTAACCAAAAATATATCTATAGAAAACAATCTCAAATGCACATTAGACTGAAATAAAAATGATCTTATGCTATTACTCCTAAATGTCTACTTCCACATAGCCCCTGGAAATATCTCAAGCACTCCCTTCACTTATTACATATTGGATAACAGTGAAGGCTTTTTACACCTCTAGCACACCTTTCATTTGTTCTTTTCTACTTTTTTCTTTACCTTTTTAATAATATCTACTTCTATACTTTTAAGAGAGTCCCACACATTACCAAATCATGGCAATCACTGAACATGCCAATTGAAATATTTAAATAAACATTTCATATGGGGCATTTTCTGAATATAAACACGTTATTAAAATAATTTTACAGATGTCAGTGAAATATAATACAAAATGGTACTTGAATATATGAAGTTAAGAGAGCAGCTTTAATGAAATGTATCCATAATAAATAGTAGCCTATAAACACAGAGATTTAGAAGTATACTTTGCAGATAGCCATATTTTGAATGTGAAAGTTAGGAGGAGTCAAAGAAGCAAGTAATCAACATTCAGCTCTCTTGCTCAGAAAAAAAAAATAAAAAAAAACACATAAAACAATCAACAACAATAATCACAACAAAATATGGATTTTGACAATTATACTTTAATCATATTTTCCTGATGATACTTTACTATATCTCCACTCAATTTATTTAATCTGGCATTGCAAAATATATATTGCATGGTCCATAAAATTGATAATCATTTCCCCCAGGATAGTTAACATTTTCACCATTCCAGGACTGCATTTTTCATGAACATTTCTCAGGGCTTGTATGTACTGAAACAATTGTTCAAAAGCATAAATGCAAAAAAAAAAAAAAAAAAAAAAAAAAGCAAAAATACAATAATGGCTGTTCTTAGCTCGAGTCAGTAATTGCTCAATCAGATTTTAGAATACTGATGATTCTTTTGATGAAACAGAATAAGTTTGCCAAATGAAAATGGACACAGTGGTGAATAGATGATACTCAACTTATTGCATTCATCCTACAAAAGAAGTTTCTTTAACATAGTACCAATTCCATTCAATTATTGCTAGTTGGGAGTTTGTAATACAAGAAGCTCTGCAGGAGAAGAAATAAAAATATAATATATCATCTGAGCATCATAAATAAAGAAAAAGAAAGAACCAAATAAAGTTGCGTTCTACCATTTTATTCTTAAGCTAAACACAAAAATATATAATTTAATTACTTATACTTGAGCTCTTTGGCTTATGTATTTCATCATAATTATTCTCCTGTAACTAAAGAAGAAATAAATATAAAATATGATTGCAGTGATGAACATTTATTTATCCTTTAAGAAATTAAATCACTCCAAATTTAGCAAGTTCATTTAATTCATGGCTTAAATCAGGTTGCCATGAGATAACCTTTTAATTCCATTGATCTTCTCTATCCAGCAACTCTTATAGCAATTAACTGTTTCAACAGACAGTAAGATCGAAGATAAAATAAGTTTTGCCCTGCTAAGCCTGCAATGAGTTTTTAAAAAGAGCCTTTCAAGAGATGAAAATTGATCTACTTCAAAAGTAAATTTTACTGACAAGGGGAGTTGGATTTTAGTAGTATATAAAAATGTTTATATTGAAATATATTATACACCATTTTTTGTATGATCTTTGCTGAAATGATTGCTTCTGGATTTGCCCCTTTCTCTGCTTTTCAAAGGGATTCTGTCACGGGAGACAAAAGTCATTAGTTGACTGGATAACTGAACTACCATCTAGGTTGTATCCCATCTCTAATGAGAAAGTAGGCATCAGCACTGAAGGATAACAAAAAGTATTTTTATACTTATTAGACAAAGCTTTTCAGTATAGTGTATTAAAGGAATATTGAATTGAATAATGTTTTGTACAAGAATATGCTTCCTCTGTTTTAAAATACCTGTAGCAAATTTATTCAAAATTGTATGATTCCATGCTTTCATTTCACTTAATTTACTAGGAATTACTTTGAATGTTAGTTTAGTTTGTCTTACTTATTAAGAATTTAATAATGTGCTCTAAACATAAATTTAAACTGATATTCTACAACAGACAGATATTGCCAGGAATAATTAGGTGTTAGAGAATAGAAACACAAAATGAAATCATGGCTGAGGCAGGAAAGTGCCTTTAGGGAACATTCAATTCAACCTCCTGCTCAGAGAAGAGACAGAGAGGGCAGGTTCCAGCGTGCAGGTTTGCCACCCAGCAGATCAGGCTGTCCAGACCCCAAGCCAATCTGGCCTTGAATGCCACCAAGGATAGGATCCACAGCTTTTCTGGGCAACCTCTGCCAGTGCCTCATCATCCTCTCAGTGAAATACTTTCCCTTGATTTCTGATCTAAATTGTCCTCCTTTTAGTTTAAAACCACTCCTCCTTGTCCTGTCATTATCAGATCGTTTAAAAAGTCACTCCATCTTTTTTTATAAGCTTCCTTAAATACTGGAAGTCTGCAAGGACGTCTCCCTGAAAACTCTTCTTTTCCGACTAAACAACCCCAATTCTCTCAGCTTTTTTTCATAGAAGAGGTACTGCAGTCTTTTGACCATGTTTATAACCCTCGTCTGGATCTAACATCTCCACGTCTTTTTTGTGCTAGGGGCCCCAGACCAGGATGTAGTACCCTAGGTGAGGCCTAGGGTGAGAAGCATGTTCAAGGTCAAAAATTTCTAATTAGGCAAAGATCTCTGTGAAGAGCAGTTTATTCATTATTGCAATAATGGGCGTGCACCCCCTACTGACAAGGGAGAAATTGCATAACTAGTCAGTGAGATCCACTCTACTATATACCCGGGGTCCGGTGCAGGTAAAGGCTCTCCTGGCAATCAGTGATTGAGCGTCTCAGGCTCGCAGTCTTCTGATGCTGTTGCTACATTACACTTCCATAGCTAGGTTACACTTCCATAGCTATGTTATACTTCCTAACAATATCTTTTACCCATTGTCTTTGGATATGTTCTGTACTTTTTATGGCGATAGAAGGACAATATTTTCAACAATCTGCACATTAGTTCTGTCCTGTACCTAACTCTCCCCTACCCTATGTAATTACCTTACCTAGTGCCTGTGCCAATCTTACCTAGGTTGGAATGCCCCTGTCTCAACTTTACTCTGTTCAGCAACTTTCTTTGTGAGAGGCAACTTATCCTATGCTACATACAGAAATACTGGAAATTTCCACTGCAAAAACACAATCTACCTCTCACAGGAGAGGTAGAGAGACATTTCTTTATAGAAAGAGTTATTAAGCACTGGAATAGGCTCTCCAGGGAGGTGGTTGAGTCACTGTCCCTGCATGTGTTTAAAAAATGTTTGGATGTGGTGCTCAGGGACATGATTTAGCGGAGGGTTGTTAGAGTCAGGGTAGTATTGTTAGGTTGTGGTTGGACTTGATGATCTTTAAGGTCTTTTCCAACCTGAGCGATTCTATGATTCTATGATTCTATGACTGCGTCATTCAGCTTGATGTTGTCTGCAAACTTGCTGAGGGTGCACTCACTGCCATCATCTATGTCATTGTTGAAGATGTTGAAGAGCACCAGTCCTAAGACCAATCGCTGGGGGACACCACTTGTGACTGGCCTCCACCCTGACATAGAACCCTTGATTACAGTTCTTTCGCTGAGACCAGCCAACAAGTTCTTAGTCCATTGAACAGTCCATCTTTCAAATCCGTATCTCTCCAATTTAGAGAGAAGGTTGTGGTGAGGGACCATGTTAAAGACTCTGCAGAAAACCAGGTATATGACATCCATTCCCTTATCCACTGATGCTTTCATTCTATCATAGAAGGCCACCAGATTGGTCAGGCATGATCTGCCCTTGGTGAAGCCATACTGGCTGTTTCGTATCACCTCTTCATTTCATATGTGCCTTAACGTTGTAACCAGGAGGATGTGCTCCACGATCTTCCCAGGCACAGAGATGAGGCCCACTGGCGTGTAGTTCCCTGGGTCTTCCTTTCTCCCTTTCTTAAAAGTGGGAGCAATGTTTCTCTTTTTCCAGTCACGGGGGACTTCACCGGATAGCCATGGTTTTTCAGATACGATGCAGAGTGGCTTTACAACTGCATCAGCCATTTCTCTCAGAACCTTGGATGGATATCATCGAGCCCCAAGGATTTATATACATTCAGTTTCATGAGGAGGTCTCAGATTTGTTCCACTGTTACAGTGGGAGGAAATCCACTCCTCTCATGCACATCTAGAGGTTCAGGGTCCTGGAAGACATGGGGAGTAGCCTGACCACCAGTGAAGACTAAGGCAAAGCACTCATTAAATACCTCAGCTTTTTCCATATCTGAGGAAGCTAGTTCTCCACCCTCACTTATCAAAGGGGGAGCACTCTCTGTCTGTTGCCTCCTGCCTGTGTACCTGTAGAAACTTTTCTTGTTATTTCTCACATCCTGTGTTAAGTTCAACTCCATCTGTGCCTTGACTTATTTCTGACTATTGATTAAAATAATTGTCTCTGAGGTAGCTCCTGAATTATACAGGAAAGAATCAAAATAAATATCCTTATTAATCTCCATATAGTTACATTTTTATTGCAACTAAAAGGAAAGAGTTGTTTCTGATATTGAACTAAAATTCAAAGGAAGTATCAGAAGTATTTTTAATAAAACTCATAGGAGAATCCAGAGCTTGCCTTACCAGGCAAATTAACTTTTGAAGCTGCTGTTATATAAACAGCACAAAATCTATCAGGAAATTAGAAAACTTTATAATGCTAATCAAGACTTAAAATCAAGACTTAAAGATTAGTGCTTAGAAAGAAGGATTTTTTTTTTTTTTCTTCCAGAAAGAAGGGATCAATTTCTCTGGAGTTTATATGAAGAAGAAGGAAATAAAATGTATAGACAAAGGTTTTATTTTGGATCTTATTATTGGTGTACCACTTAATGTCAAAGGTCATTGGCTTTAGAACCATTCATAAACCATAGCTTTTTGGCTTTATTATTTTCTTAAAGAGATTATAAGGTGTACCTTTTTTGAATTTCTTTCATCTAGACTGAAATCCATGAGACAGGAAGACTTATGATTTCAAATACAACATAGATATTACGTATATGTAGATCTGTACTGTATTGTATAAATTTCTTTGCAGCATTCCTTTTTTTTTCTTCCACTGAGCTTACATGTCATCTAGAAGCACAGCAAGTGTTTATGTAGTCTGAAAAGTTTACATATTTCTTTTATGCATGAATACTGCAGTCTGTTTAGCAGCCCATGCTCTGCTGTATCCTATCCTCTTTACTCCTAGAGGAATGTTGGCAGAATAAATAAGAGAAACTCCAGAATCTTTTATACTGCAGAGCCTCACCATGCTGGATGTGTCCAAATGTCTGCAATGCAGATTCATGGATTTGAATTAACCAAGATTATTTTTTTCCCTAGCTTAAAACCTGAAACTAATCTGATATTTTATTATGGTTCCTGTACGGATTTATTCTTGTTTTCTTTCACTCTTGAGTAGCTAAAAGGAAAAATATTATTCAAAAATAGTGTAATTGTCTGCCATTTAAAGCACAACACAAAGTTCTTATGCTCACTAATGATTTTAGAGTCAAGAATTCAATTTCACAGAATCAAAGAGCAGAAAAGTAGTTGAGACTGAAAAGGGACCTCTGGAGGTCATCTGGTCACCCACCACTGTTCAAGAAGGAAAACTAGAGCTGCTTGCACAAGAGCATGTCCAGACAGCTTTTAGTGTTCTGCAAGTATGGGGAGCCTACAAGCAACCTTTGTCAGTACTCAGTCATTTTCACAATAAATAAGCTTTTTGTGATGTTCAAATGAATCCTCCCATATTCCAATTTCTGCCCATTGACCCTTGTGCTGGTACTGGGCACCACTGAAAAGGGTATGACTCCATCCCTTTTTCACCTTCCCTTGAAGAATTTATAGATATTGTCAAAATCCCCTCTTAGTCTTTTGTTCTCCAGGCTGAAGAGTCCCAGTTTACTCAGCCTGTCCTCAGAGGAGAGATACACCAGTCCCTTAGCTGTTTTTGTAGCCTTTTGTTGGATTCTTTCCAGTATGTTCAGGTCTCTCATTTACAGAGAGGCCCAAAATTGCACACAAAATTCAAATTTGGCCTCACTAGTGGTGAGGAGAACAGAAGGATCACCTCTAGCCACCTACAGGTAATACTTTGCCTCAAGATGCTAACTAGTATACTTTGTGGCTAGGTCAAATTGCTGAATCACATTCGATTTGGTATCTACCAGGACACCAAGGATCTTTGCTGCAAAGCTACTTTCCACCTGAGTGTCCTCAAGCCCATTCTGGTGCCTGAAGTTGTTTCTCTTCAGGTTCAGGGCTTCACACTTTCACTTGCTGAATTTCATGAGTTTCCTGTCAACCCCTCTCTCCAGCCTGTCAAAGTCCTTTGATCCTCAAGTACATCAGCCAGTACATCCAGTTTTGTGTCATTAGCATAGAACCTGAAGGTGCACCCTGCTCAGTCATTATCATTAATGTAGGTGTTAAACGGGACAGAACCCAGTTTTGCCCCCCTGCAATAAACTGTTAGTTACTGGCCTCCAACTAGGCTTTAGACCACTGTTCAGCAGACACTGGACTTTGCCTTTTAGATGATTTTCAGCTCATCTCACTGTCTGATCACCTAGCTACTACATCAACAGTTTGTCCATGCCTTGAAATGGTTTCTAGGATTTGCTACTATATCTCCATTCCCAAGCATCAAGATGAAGCTAACCAGCTTGTAGGTTCCTACCACCTCCTTAGAATCATAAAAACATAGAATCGCTCAGGTTGGAAAAGACCTTAAAGATCATCAAGTCCGACCACAACCTAACCATACTATCCTGACTCTAGCAACCCTCCGCTAAATCGTATCCCTGAGCATCACATCCAAACAATTTTTAAACACATCCAGGGATGGTGACTCAAACATCTCCCTGGAGAGCCTATTTCAGCTTAACAATCCTTCCTGTAAATTAATTTTTCCTGATATCCAACCTAAACTTATCCTGGCACAACTTGAGGCCATTTTCCCTCGTCCTGTCACCTGTCAACAGTGAGAAGAGACCAACCTTCTCTCACTATAACTACCTTTCAGATATTGGAAGAGAGCAATAAGGTCTCCCCTCAACCGCCTTTTCCCCAGCCTGAACAGCCCCAGTTCCTTCAGTCTCTCCTTGTAGGGCATATTCTCCAAGCCCTTCACAAGCCTTGTTGCCCTTCTTTGGACCTGCTCCAGCACCTCAATGTCCTTTCTGTACTGAGATGCCCAAAACTGAACACAGTACTTGAGGTGAGTCCTCACCAATGCCGAGTACAGGGGCAGGATTACTTCCCTAGTCGTGCTCACCACACCACTCCTGATACAAGTCAGGATGTCTTTGGCCTTCTTGGCCACTTGGGCACACTGCTAGCTCATATTTAGCCAACAGTCCATCAGTACACCAAGGTCCTTCTCCTGTTATGGAAGATTAGAATTTAGATTTCCTCTATTGTTTTGTCACTTCTCCCAGTCACCATAACAAAACAAGGATTAATAAGAGTGGCCTTCAGTGACATATGCCACCTTCCTCAGCACTTGTGGGTGCATTCCATCAGATTTTCCCTTAAAGCTCTTAAACTGGAACCGGTCAGTTTTTTGTGTGCCGAATTGTCTGTCTTCACAGACTTCCCTAGAAAACTCCTAATATTTTCTGTTTCCTGCAGGATAGGAGAACATAAAGTATTGTCCTAAATCTTGGATGTAGGAGTAGAATGTGTTTTGAGCAAGTTTGCTGATCGTACTAAATTGGTACTAAACTGGGAGGAGCTGTTGACTCCATTGAGGGTGGAGAGGCCTTGCAGGGATATCCAAGAAAATTAGGGAGCTGGGCAATCACTAGCTACATTAAGTTTAACATGAGGAAGTGCTAGGAAGGGCATCCCTGGCTATACATAAAGACCGGGGGTTGAGATGCTGAAGAGCAACCCTGCTAAAAGGGGTTAAGAGGTCTTAGTTGACAACGAATTGAACAGGAGTCAACAGTGTGCCCAGGCAACGAGGAAGGCCAACCATACCCTAGAGTGTATCAAGTATGACATTGTCAGCTGTTTGAGAGTAGTGATTGTCCCACTCTACACTGCACTGGTGCAGCTTCACTTTGAGTACTATGTGCAATTTTGGGCTCCACAGTGCAAAAGGGGCAACAAACTATTAAGAGAGTGCCCAAAGGAGGGCTACAAAAATGGTGAAGGGTCTAGAGGTACAGACATATGAGGAGTGGCTGTCCCTTGTTTTGTTCAGCCCAGAAAAGAGGGAAGAGATAAATGTCATAGTTGACAAAAAAAGCCTAGATAGATGCATAATATTATTCCAGTTTCTATCTCCAGAGCTCAGATTGTGCTTAATAAATCATCTGCTGTCAGTTGCAATTATGCTCCTAGAGAACTGCATCAGTGAGTGCAAAACTCAGAGAAATCAGAATATTGGGAAAGGAGGTCTGTTTTGTCTAGAAAATGCTTGAAAACACATGTACATATGTATTTTATATGAAGTTCTATCAGAATATAACATTGTATGAAGTTCCATCAGAATATAACGTGTTACAGATGCTTACTTGAAGTGCGTTTACACAACTTTTATGTTGATTTCTTAGGAAAACTGAAGGAAGCAGTTCTTCATTTTATCCAAGACTATTTGTGTTCTCTTGAGAAAAAAAAAAAAATGCAAATAGAAGTGGTCATGTAATCACTGCAGATTTCATTTTTTGGTGGATTTCAGAAAAATAAACCCAATAATAGAAAGAATGGATAAGCAAGACGTCATTTAATATATATATATATGTATATATTTAAGGCTAGGGTACTTCTCCAACAAGCAATTCCTTCAAAAAGTCTTCAACCATATATTACTGAGAAGAAGAAAATAACAGCATGCCATGGCTATATAGAAAGGAAATTAGCACTTATGAAGGGTATCCTGTTTTTGTGGATAGAACATGGACATTTAGGATGAGATTCAGTTGCTTGAATGCAGACGTTATGGTCTTTAATCCGATCCTGAAGTATCCAAGATATTTGCACAGAAGTAGTAGAGTAGCTGGAATATCAACAGTTGTTTCACACATTTCTGGAGTGGCATATGGTAATGAGGAGAGACTCTAAGGCATCTACATAAGTGTTAAAAGTTAATTGTTAGGCTTAGGAGAAATAAAAATCACAAATGAAAGTATCTGTATGTGTTTCCATGAAGGAGTTGCATTCAGGATTCTGTTGCCTATTTACATAATTCTCCTCGCTTCACCTGCCACTGCAGAACGTAAGAGGTCTCCTAAAAGCTCCTATGTCACATTTGTCAAGGTCACGTTGAAGGCTTGGGCACCCATGGGTATTTTAGATGGCAATAAATGTCTTTCTTTAGGCACCTAAACTGTACCCTCTGTGCATTCAAGTGGTCTGATTGTTATTGTGTTCAATAGAGTATACAGCTAATGCTGTATACATATTCCTTTTTTTGTATTCAACTGACCAAGCTTAACTCTCTATTTAGGGTGAACTGAACCATGCTATGGACTCTAAATTCTCTGAGTAGAGCCTCATTAACTATGATGAGAGCTCAGACATGTGAAAGCACGTAGACATCTACTATGAGATTTAAAAGTTTTTGCCAAATCCATATGCATTTATAAAATGTTGACCTTGTTAACAACAATAGTTCAATAATAATAATAATTTAAAAAAAAAAAAAAAGACTAAAGACAAACAAAACCTCCCAAACACCAAATTAGTGGGATAATGAACTGGGAAGTATTGGTCACAAAGAATGAAGAAAACATTAGAATCAGAGTCATCAAGGTTAAGAAAGACCTCCAACATCATCCAACAACCTATCTACCACCAATATTTCCCCACTAAACTATGCCCTTTAGTAAAACATGTTTCTTGAGCATCTCCAGGGACAGTGACTCAACCGTCTCCCTGGACAGCCTATTCCACTGCCTGACCACTCTTTCAGAGAAGAATTTTTTTTTCTAATATCCAACCTGAACATCCTCTGGCATAACTTTAGACCATTCCCTCTCATCCTATCAACAGTTCTTGCTGAAGCAGCATGTAAAGAGTGTTTGTTTTAAACCAAGAATACAGGTAATTGCTAGTGAGCTTTCTTCCAACTCAAGTTTGGTATGCTTCTATGAAACTGCAAACTCTGGACTGGAGTAATAAAAACAAGAATTTGGAAAGAGGAATAGCAAGATTATGTAGCAATAGAGACATAATATGAAGCATATATAACTGAAAAATGCCTGGCAATTCTTATAAAAGTGGGAGGTCAGAATGACAGACTCAATTTTGATGCCTGTTTTTTTGTTTTGTTTTGTTTTGTTGTTGTTCTTGTTGTTCTCTCTATTGTCTACTGTATTACTGATGACTTTTTCGTATTCTTTGTGGTAGAAAGTATTACAGGTCACAGAAACCTTTGAAAGTTTATAACATGCTCCATGTTAACCCTGGCCATTAGATCATATACCTTTTTATATTAACAGTCTTTGTGCCTGTTTAGCAAAATTATCTACTGAGATGGAATTTTGAATTTTTAAAGTGATGTATTTTTCACTTTCCCTCCAAAACATCCCTGGGTATCTTCTTTCAAAATTCCAAAATATTTGGACACCTGATATACTCTTACTTTAAAATTCTTATTATTTTTGAAGTTTCAAATTACTATTCTACAACACAATAAAAGTGATTTCAAACATATTACTTTCCTTTTTCTATCCCAAATTCCATCAGAGTGCTGGAATTTGGATTTTGACAATGGAAAACAAGCTTATTTCTTATTTTGTAGCAACCTGCATGCAATGCAAAATAAATTAATGCTCAAAAGCACTGAAAAAAGATTAATAATAAAATCCAGATTCTCCCTAGATATATTCCCATTTTTTAAAACTCTTCCATAGCAGCTTGTTTATATTCTTCAATGAGATGTATACCCTGATGAATGTACGATTTAAAAAGTTTTCTCTTTTTTGTAGAAACAAACTAATACTTCAAAGGTCCAGAATCAGACTATGTATCGATTTCTCCCCCCCCCCCCAGAAATATTTCAGAAGAAAGAAATTTCTCAATACATTTTTAAATGTATGGAGATAGTATTATGAAAAGTCTTTTGGCATTCACTTTGCGCCCCTTTACTTAACTAACATTTTCATTTTCTGCTGGCACAGAACAACATTAGGGCTTTCTAGATTCTTCTTCCTAATCAATACTAATAAGGACTTCAAAATGCATTAAAAAAAAAAAAAACAACAAAAAACACATCTAACAACAAACATAGTAAATGTTAAAGGTATGCAAACATTCTAACATTTGTTCTAACATTTGACACATAGTTTTAGTATCTCAGTACCAAAGTAAAGACTGTTCTGCTTGTCAGAAGTCCCTCAAAATATTTCATCCAATAGTACCAGTAGACTGTCAAAACTATAACTAGCTTTTATGATTTAAAACTCATAAAACCTTGAGGATTCCTTATGGATTTATAAACTTATATACCATTTGCCTCTCTTTGCAACATGAGGCACTTACTGAAGATTTTTTTCTTTTTTTGAAAAGAGAACTTCAAGGAAAAGTGATACATTTCAATTAAGTATGCTGGTAACATAATGGGATTCTACACTGTGTGACATTCTCAGAAGAAAATATTCTGTAGCTTAGATATTATAAATCTAACATTTTTTCCAAACAAACAAAAATCAATTTAAAAAGCAATAATTAATCATACTGAGTGGAAAATGTCAAAGTTATGAGATTGCTATGTCTATCTTATGCATATTTTGATAAATTTAGCTAGAGGTTTTTAATGTTGAATATCGTTCTTCATACATCAAGTGATATAACCAGTATAGAGATACACACAATTTTAAATTAGATAGTGCTGCCATTGAAATATTAAAATGATGTGTCAATGGCACAGCTAAGTTCTATTCAGATTGAAGAACACAAAAATTAGCTGTTATTAATGTAAATATATTTTAAATACTAAAATATTTTTTATGTGGTGACATCAAGTTAGTCTCTTTTCTGTTTTCTTATCATTTTATGACATCTTTTACATCTTGTATATTTCAGCTTCAGACTACTTGTAACTGTGAAATACAGTTAATCATGACGTAACCTGAGTGCTGCTGTTGAATCCACAGGTCACTTAAGATGAACTTCTTGAATTTATGTGGGGCACAATGGGCACTTTGCAAGGAAAATTATTTTCAATTAGGCAATGAGGTGTCAGCAGTAATGTTGGGAATAAATGCATTTTATCTGCATTTACACAGGCACGCTACTAGGTAGCAGGCAGAGAAGTGTATTTCCTTGTCCTAAAAATAACTTATTTCTTCCACTTTCAAATTCAAGATTTTTTTTTTTTTTGAAAACAACTAGTGACAATGTTGCATTTATTTTGTCTCTAAGCACAGTTGCAATGACTTTAATAGAATGACGTTTTGCAAGCAAAATGGTTCCACATATCGAAAACAATGTGTATAAGTTCATTTTTGAAAATGTACATTTGACTATTTATTTTGGAAAATATGAATTTGGAATTTTTTTTGGAAATATTATTTTATATATATGTATATAAACAATACTTTTGTATGCAAATATTAATACCTTATGGTTATACCTTTTGTCCCACACTTGACTCCAGCACAAATAATATAACTAAAATTACTTTTTTTTAAGTGAGAAAAAATGAATACATAAGTGAAGAATACTTTTATTTATTGTTTCTTCTAAAACTTGATAGTATATTGTTGTAACAAGTCTGAAGATGCTTAAATAATGAAGTCATAGCACAAATGATACTGAAATTCTATGAAACTTATGTTTGTATATATTTGTTTTTGAAAATGGCCATTACTTTATTAGATGCTATATCCACAGGAGTGCGATATTGAATTTTTTATGTATAAATTATCTGTTTTATAAACAGACACTAGGGAGCAAAGCTGACATTAAACATTCAGCCTCAGTTCAGCAATTTAGGTATGTGAATATTTAGTCTTATTACTATATTATGCTTTACTTTATGTTATTTTATTGAAATTTAGTCATTAGTTCACTTCCCAGAATTTAAGTGTGTAGTGTCTAATAATTTCTGAAATCTTCTCAGAGTATGTGGGAAATAAAGTCATACAGATTCTAGAAAAGGAATCAAGTAACTGTTTATAATCTGCTCATGTGAGAATGCTTATTAAATGTGTTGATTATTGTTCCTGACCTGTGTTTCAATTATGGTACCAGATTTCTTGCATTAAGACTAGGATGCTCCTAAGTAGAGTGATAAATTGTCATATTTATATGAAAAATGGACAGCTCCTATTTTTATAAATAATGTAATTAACATGGAAATGAAGCAAATGATGACTATTTAAATGAATACTAGCAAATCTGTGTAATGCTATTATAAGGATCATGTAAGATATAAAATGACTGTAAGCATAAATAAATATATGTAAATTATTACCAATTATTATGTCATATTTTTATTGATTTAGATGATAAATTGCATAATCCATTAATTGATCCTTAAATTACTACTCCTAGAAGCTGAAAGATGAGAATGTGTGAAAGAAAGTTGAGAAATACAGTGTGTATCTAACTTTTTTCATTTATTTTAAAGAGTTTTTCTGAAGAGTACATCAAGTGATCATAGTGGGGATTCTTCTGAGTGAATGGAAATACCTCTGAAACACAGGTAAAGAAAATGTCAAGTAGCATCTTTTCCTTCCTTTATAACAATCTCCTAGCATTAGGAGGAAAAGTAGAAAGAGCTGTTACGTTTAGTAAAATAGTGAAGTACCCAACAGGTTTATTGAAGGTCTGTGCTGCTTCTGACTGGGATGGAATTAACTTTCCCCACTGCAGTACATATAGTGTTGTGCTTGTGCTGATACTGCACCAGTGCTTTGTCTATTGCTAAGCAGTGCTGGCGCAGCATCAAGATTCTCTCCAACCTACTCCACATCCTCAGGTGGCTGAGGATGGACAAGAAATGAACCTCACCAGGGCAGTTGATCTAAACTAACCAAAGGGATATTCCATACCACATGACATCACACTCAGCAGTAAAACCTGGAAAGGAGAAGGAAGAGAGATAGGATTCTTGCTGTTAAAACCTCTGTCTTCAAACAAGCATTATGCGTATTAAGGCCTTGCTTCCCAAGACACAGCCAAACAACTTTTACTGATGGGAAGTAGAGATTATTTTTCTATTTCTTTATTACCACATGGCTCTTGTTTGATTCCATTTCTCTTTTATTTATTTTTCAATTAAATTCTCATTATCTCAAGATATCAGTCCGTTGTTATTATTTTTTTTTTAACCCATCAGATTTTATCCCCACCCCTCTTCCTTTGAGGAGGGCGAATGAGAGACCAGTCTGTTGGAGTTTAATTGGCCATCACTGTGAAACCACTGCAAGATCTTGGTTTATTCTGTCCACTTTTAGTAGGAAAATATGCTATAGTTTAGAGTGAATATGTATTTCGATGTAACTGTGGAATAGTTCTTAAATATGTGGAATATTAACCTGAAGACTGGGATGTTGGAATTACCCTATGCTACACATCCTTCATCAAGGCAGCTCAGCTGCAATACAGTCTGCCAGTTTACCATTTGCAATAGAGTTTCTCCCCAGAGATAATGGCTATGCATTCCTGTACTGCAGATGCCTCATCAGGGAATCCTTGGTATTAAGATGATAACATCTATCATTCTGAAAGATGTAGTTAATGGAATTATATGTGAGTTAATATTGTTAATTGAAAAAGTAGCATCAAAATAATTAGGAAATTTGAATCATGCTGTATCTGGCATACGTAGGAGAAGAAAATGGGTGCAAAAGAATATATTTAAGCAACTGAATGGGAAGTGTTTTTCTGGAATGCTTTCATTAATATGTACAAAAATAAATATGAGAGAGGATTAGAAGCAGTGATTTTTTTTTTTTTTTTTGTAATAAATACTGGCTATTTTGTGAATATATGCTTTATCTAAATCAAACTGTGCTACTTATACCTAAAACAAAAAGAAAGCAAAGTTCCCAAAGTGATCCCATAAACTCAAAGGCAGGAGAAAAAGTATTAAATATGCAAGATTGCAAGTATGTAAATGATGGATTCTATATAAGCCAAATCAGCAATCTATCTGCAAAGAAAATAAGTTAAAGATGAATAAAACTCTGGGAGAGAACAGCAAAAAATATTTTAAAATCTATCCATCATGATCCATGAAGGTAGTTAATTAGATTGAATAAAAATAGACAAGTATTCAAAGAAACACAGTAACAAAAGTGAATATGGAAAATACAAAAGTGTCCTTTTTTTAGCCAGACTTGAAGAAGGTGATGCAGTGTATAAGCAGTGGTATCAATGAGGTATAGCATCCTGAATGGGCTGGCAGCATGATATAGAACCAGTTCCTTGTTTCTCTTTTGTTTCCACACTCATAGATTTGGTTGTCTTTTGTATCCTTTCTTTTCTGCTCTTGGGTACATTAAAAAGAGCATGGCCAGCAGGTTGAGAGAGGTGATCCTTCCCCTCTACTCTGTTCTGACAAGCACACATTTAGAATACTGTGTCCTGTTTTGGGCTCCCAGTTCAAGACAGGCAAGAGATCCCTAGAAGGAGTCCAGCAGAGGGTCACAGAAATGATAAAAGGCATCTCCCCATATTAAGAAAGTCTGAGTAACCTGGGTGTGCTCAGCCTGCAGAAAAGAAGACTGAAGGGGATCTGATAAGCATTTATAAATATCTAAAGGGAGGTGGGAGGTAAATGAATAAGGCCAGGTTCTTCTCAGTAGTGCACAGTGATAGGACAAAGAATAATGGACTAAACTTGAGTGTAGTAAGTTCTGTGCAAACACGCAGAAGATCTTGTTTACAGTAGGGGTGACAGAGCACTGGAACAGGTTGCCAAAAGGGGCTGTGGAGTCTACTTCCATGGAGATATTCAAGTCCAAACTGGCTGGCTGCCTGTGCAACCTGTTGTAGGATTCCTGCTTTAGCAGGGGAGTTGGATTCAGTGACCTCCCAAGGTCCTTTCCAACTCCTGTGATCGTACACTCTTTTTGTATGTTTGTTGTTGTTATTGTTGATTTTTACTGAATCTCTATACCATTTTTTTCTTTCTCAGATGCCTTGAAGCAAGTCCTCCCTTGGGGCTAAAATCTGTTAGTTATCAGATATTGATCATTTGTGATTTGTGTTCATAGTCTCGAGATCTGTTGTGTGTCAGTACTTTCAAGACTTTGGATATGGTCTTCAAGTTATGTTTATACTCTTGGAGGCCACTGCAGTATTCAATGGAGAAAAATGAATGATGAACAAATACTGAATGAATATGGTGCTGTACTTGGAAATTTAGACTAAAATAGAGAAATACTAGCTACACCAGCTTAACAGAATAGTGAGCCAGTTGCATTAAGACATATTAAGTTTAAGACTGTAAGACCATAAAATACTCAGAAAATTTATTTTATTGTCAGGTTGATTCATGTTGGAGTGATCATAATTCACAAACAATGTTTTACGGAAATTTCTTCTTAAACGATCTCATCTTAAAAAAGTAATTGTAAAATATAAAGATATGTATCAGTCTCAATAATTTTTACATCAAGACGTTATTAGTAAAGAGTTCACCTAAAAAATTGCCATTATACATTCAGTGAATATATAGGAATAAAAAGTAAAAGGTAGAAAGAAAGAAATCTAACATCAACACAACATAAAAATATAATTATGTAAAAATTGACATAAGAAATAACTGAAAGTATGAAATTCTTGCAAGATACAATTTTTTCTTGAGACTTAAAACTATATGCCAATGTTAGTCTAAAAGCGTATTCATTATTTATATTAAAAATATTGTAAAAATTAAAATCAAAAGATAGCATGGTTAAATATAAAATTCAGAGGCCACTAGACTCAAAGAAGTCTTATTTAAGAAAGTAAAATTAAATACAGATTAAAAAATGCTGCAAATGAAAATGTAAATTGTGTAAGTCTTTGTGAAACATGTAGGAATGATGTAGGATGATCTAGGAAAATATTTAAACCTCTTATTATGTCTTCAAATACTCAAGAAACAAGAAGACTTCCGGATGTTCTTTATAACCAAAGATGTCATTAGGATTATCTTTGGATAAATTGTGGCCAAATGGGACAAAACTGAAAATAATTAATTGCAAGTGCTCAGAGGTGTCACCCATTATTTATTTATTTTTGTAATGGAAGTCAATGCTTATGAACTGTCTCAAATAACATGTTAGCAAAAAGAGTTTTCAAACAAACTGACAAAATGAATAGCAGCAAAATTCTAGGAACAGATGGTATTCACATCAAATTCTGAAGAAAAGAAATACGAAAGTGCTGATCTGTTAACTACTGTGTGCAATTTATCACTTAAGATGGAATTTGTACCAGAGGAATTGAAAATGGTAAATGTGATACAATTTTTATTTTTTTTTTAAAGGGCTTTAGAGGACTATAAAATGAAAAGCCTATATCTGCACTCAACAGACTGTTGTGCCTATGATTAAGAATAAATGGGTAAATATGGTATAACAGGACATCAACACAGGTTCTGTAGGGAAGCATAATTCTGCATAAACAAGATGATAAACAAAGATAACTGACATTGGTTTGAAACTCTTGTAAATCAGTTAGTTCTGCAAAATAGTTTTGAGAAGGCCTCTCTATAAAATAGGTTGTTACAAAACAAGGGAAAAAAAATCTTCCCATAACTGCTATTAAATGGTTAAAGAAGAAAAAAAAAAATTGGTTAGAAAATATAGTTACTTTTACTGTTACTGAGAGATCCATAGGAATCTGTGTTATTCATAAATAATTTGGAAATAGATATGATGGTACCCAGTTTATTGACACAATTTTTTTAAAGATAGTGAGAACTATAACTCTTGGTGTAACAGAGACTCTTGGTTACAATCTTACCTGCCAAGAAATTTGCTTTAAACTACTTATTGGCAATCTAATCTAAAGCAACAGTCTGTTGAATCTGTTGACCATGTTGATCATGGAAGGCAGTGCTTCTTCTTGGCTTCGAGTATAATTTCTCCTCCACCTCCATTCAATCCTGGTAGAGAGGGCTCCCTCCTAACAGCAATATAGCAAAACAGCAGGAATTAAAATCACAGGAAGTAAGCCATGTGTTTTGAAAATCACAGAATCACAGAACTGGGTGGGTTGGAAAGGACTTCTGGACATCACTGAGTCCAACACCCCTGCTAAAAGCAGGTTCCCTACAGTAAGTTATGCAGGAAAGCTCATAAAAATCTGCACCAGTGGAGGTACCCTCTATTTCACAGCTGGTATGAAGGCAATTTCCTAGTTTCCTAGGAAAGTGTTGCCCGTGCAAGCCATCTTTCATTGGCCCGAACAGCTGTAAGTCAGACAGCAGCAGATTCAGATTACATGGTGGATGTGGTAGGACAGTCCAGCTGAGACTGGCAATGTGGTCCCTGGTTCAACCTGCTATGAGGCCTGGCATTATCATGTTGCAGGAGAAAGGTTGCCTTCTCTGGCCTGACTCTGAAAGACCAAGTTGACTTCAGCTTAATCAGCATCACAATGTAGTTGACAAGTTGATGGTTTGTCCAGGTTGCAGGATATCCAGAAGGATAAGCCCTTTCGTATCCCAAAAGATTGTGCACATCCCTTTACATGCTGAGATCTGAGTCTTGAACTTTTTCTTTGGGAATTCATGTTATCACTCTGTAGACTGTGATTTTGACTCCAGCTTGTAGTAGTGTCACCATGTCTCATCTCTGATAATAACATGATTCAGGAAGCAATCCTTTCAGCCTCATATCAGCCCAGTAGGTCCTGACAAAATTGCATATGTTGTCCTTTCTGTTCCTGTGTAAGCATTTGCGGGATGCACCTGCTGCAAAACTTGTGGTAATCCAACACTACCACCAGTGTTTCCAACTCATATTCAGCTTTGTACACCATTCCCTAGTTATAAGCTGCTGATTTGCATGGATGCAAATCCAATTGTGTAATCGCTAAGCATGGCTGTCCATAATATGGCCTGTCTTTCATATTGCTGTCACCACTGCTGAAGCATACCACTCACCACCTCACTATGCTAACATCCACTGTCTGATTTGCACAGACTTTCAGCAAGCACCAATGAACGTCAGTGGGTGCCATTTTTTTCTGCACAGAGGAATTCAGTGACACACCTTTGCTTCACGCACATTTCCATGTTAGATGCCATTGTGTCAGACTGCCCCTCTGCTACCCTCTGTTGAATGATATCAAAATGTAATGGGATAATGGCAAGAAAGTTCAACCCCTTCTGCCATACTGCCAACATCCACCTTTGGTGTTGTGGGCCAACACAACAGACTGATCTTACTGTCCTTATCTTAACCCATGAGTCTTTTTTTTCATCAATTTTTCTCCCTGTTCTGTTGAGAAGGAAGAGTAAGAAAGCAGTGTGGTGGAGCTGTGCTTCCTACCTCTGTGAAGTCACCACATGCGTGCTCAGCAGGGACATGCTTACCCAGGTTTTAAGCAGAACCTCCTGTGTTTCAGTTTGCATCCATTGCCTCTTGTTCTGTCACAGTACAAAGTGGAAACTGGATATAATTAATTGCAAAGAACTATAGTTCCATCATATTAAAATGTAAGTTTAAGCACAGTAAATTTAGACATGTAAGGGACATAAGGGAAGGCACATTTTAGTTTTTCAGCTTCAAGTGGGGCCAAAGTCAAATGTAGTGTCTTAGAACTCTAAAATGGATGTGATTCACAACGTTCTAAGACTACCAAAAATAAGAACCCAGGAAATCTAAATGTTTGTGTTCTTTTTGTATCTCAACAGTACATAAGGATAGTAGTATAAAGATTTCCAAAATCCAGTGTAAATTTGCTCCATATTTTTTAATTTGTATAACTTATTAAAATGACAAACACAATACAAAGGAAAAAGCCTTCAAGTCAGAAATGTGATGAGATATCGAAGTTCAGATAATCCAATTCTAGCTGTTATTTTATTCTGAAATTTTCAGTTTTTGGCAAAATGCCACTAGAATCCAGACTGCAGTCAGAAAGCTGTGAAAAAAATGGAGAAAAGGGCATTTTAAGGATAAACTAAGATAAACCCTGTTGAAAATGAAGTGTATGTGATTACAAAGCTTCTTCCTAACAACAAAAGAAAAAAAACCTTTACAAAACTTTAAGCATATTTTGAAATCATTAGTTTCTGTTGAGTGTTTCAAGACAATTCTGATGAAAGAAAGCACAGAAAATTATGGAGGAAGCTGATTTTGATAGAGGTATAGGATGGAAATCTTTCTGACACTCATTATTCAATGACATTATTTTATAATTTCTATAATTATTTCATTGGGAGAAAATGCCTAATGTAAGAATAAACATTACTAGTGTTTTATCTTCTACAAGTGAATTAGCATCTTATTACCTAACTAAATGCATCTAATTGCTATTGATTTCCTACGTAAGTATTAGCAGATTGGCGTTCTGTCATATTGAGAAATAAATTCTTTTCCTGTGTATCGCATCATATGAACCATTTTGCAATCCTATTTCAAATTAGATTAAAAGCTTTTATACAGCAGCTATTAACATTAGCTTGGTAGGTTCTCAGCACTGGAATAACGTGTTCATAAATATGGAATTACAAGGAAAGAGATGAAGAGATAAAATAGAGTCAAAATGATGTGTTTTGTTTATTTCTGCTGTTTGTCTTATATTTTTCATGTAATATACTTAACAGTAAGAATAGCTTAAGTATGTTCTACTTAATACAGGAATCATAAGCTAAGATAAAAGAAGTCAATATATAACAAAATATATAAAAGGCACAAGTGCAATAGAAAAGGTGAAAAATCAAGCAATTCCACTATATACCTATATACCAGTACTGAAATGAAAATCCAGGACAAACAAGGAAGAGATCCTTTATGCTCAGAGGGTGCTAGAGTGTGGAAGGGGAAAAGAAATCATTTTGACTCTACAAATCTGTTCTTAGTTTCAAAATTAAGTTTATCTGGTGGATATGAGAAGCCTAATGAGAATTTAACCCTTTTAGAAGCATCTCTCCAGCAGCATTTATAAATGTATTCAATTGTATCTGAGAAGAGACAAGTGAAAAAAGCAAAAAGAGAAATCTCACTGTGGATCAAGAAAAGGAATATACCCATCCTTCACCAGAAAGCAACTAATAAACAGTTTATAAATTAGACATTGCATATGCAATGGTAAAAAATGTAACATATGTAATTAAGTTTCTTTGCCTTTTTTTTTTTCTTTTTTTTTAACATCGGTGTTTTAATGAACACACAATTTAAAATAAATAACCAAGGTTTTAAAAATCCATTAATGGTTTAAATTAACAGCCTGAAGGTTATGAAAACTTTACATGTAGCATATATTCTCAGTATAGAAGGAAATACTATGTATTAAATACAGCAAAAGGCAGACAGCACGTGTACTTATCAGACAAGACTGTGCTTATATCAATCATTAAAAATCTGTTAAAAATCATTAAGAATCTGTTGCACTTCAGTGAGAGAGGAGCCGTGGAGAAAAAAGTAGTTACAGTCTATATTAACTTCAAAGTCTGGAGAAAACCTGTTTCTATCATCTGCTAATATCTCATATTCTGTCTGGTATGTCTAGCACTTCTTTTTCTACTCTGACTGCCTAAAATCAACTGAGATTGCTTCTGAGTGTTTTTCTTGGGCGGCTAATCACCTAAAATTACAAACTGTGAATTAAATGGACCTCACAGTCAGTTCTGCAAATAACTCAGCTAGTGGGAGGGACAAATTTTAAATGGAAAAGTCTGAATATAGTACTCACAAACTCACAGGAATCTTTAGGAGATTCGGGAATTGAGTTTACTGTCACATTATCAGCACTCCCATTAACATCTTTGGAATTATCTTTGACTTGCATAAAGAAGATGCAAATCAGGCCTTTAATACTTGTTAAAATTTTTACTGTTCTCTTCGGAAAAATGAATTAATTTAAAACTAAACTTCAAATTTTCATTTCAACATAAATTGTGAGTTAATTTTTTTCTTCAAATTTTGAAAATTTTTTGGAGAGTGAGAGAAATGCATGGTGCAGAATGGGTGAAAGAGAAAAGAATAGATTTTTCTATAATTAATTCCTTAATATAATTTGTTCAGACGTTTCTCCTTAGCATCTTAATATCCTATTTTTTCCCTGACTGACTCTGAAATAGGGTTTTACTAAGTTACATTAATTGTATCTAGACATTAAATAATAATATGAGAAAAATAAGGGCACATTTTTGAAATCTAAGCTCAGTTGTAAAATTTATCCTCAATGTTAGCAGCTAGACATATCACTGGGAGTTAACTGCTGTAAACTTGAGAGACATTGCAATTTAATAGAAACAGGTCCAGTGCCTATTAGAATGCCCTGAATATTTTTTCTGACCTTGGATATCACAAGATTTTTCTTATTGATTTCAATTTAGAAAAAGTACCAGACTTTACATTCTGACTTTTTGGATGTACAAGAATGCTAGCAATCAACAGCACTTGCATAGAATTTTAAAATATTTCTTCTTCTAAAATGTGTATTGAATTAACCATATAAAATGTGAAGGACCTACAGCAGCAAGTACTGATCATACTGTATGGTTTATTTAACTGTATGGGTAACCCTGTACTTTTCTAGGGTAATAAAAAAATAAAATTTTTTTTCTATGCACTGGAGAAAAATACATGGAAGCACTTAGTATAAAACGTAAGCATTATTCCAGAGAAAGACAAAGGAGTTTTCCATGAGTAGATTATCTTCATATACACCTATTGGCACAAATATCTCAAATGCACTGACTGTCATTTGCAACTCTTGTATTTTCAGAGTATGTTCACAATATGTCTAAACTGAAGCATTTATACAAGCTGTGCTTTGGCTAGTGATCATCTTGGGCAGAACAGAAATGTTTAGACATGGACAGTTCTCAAATTAAAATAAGTGGTCCAGCAGCATGAGAAAATGAAATATTGTAAAGAAATGAAAGTACACTGTTACAGTCTGGAATTCTTAGGAAAATAAAACAGACTATATCTGGAGGTCAAATCCTGTAGGAAACTGAGCTTCATTATCCACCCCCTCCTTAAGTCAGTTACACTTCTAAACATGCTCACATCTCAAGAAACATGGAAAAATTGGTGTAAATTTTGTTATTTAAGGTTTTTTTTTTTTAATGTTATTTGAATACAATAAAAACTACAATATATAACACAATATAGCAAGTAGAAAAATAGGAATACGTGGACCTTTGTCTTCAGGACGCATCATGCAATAAATCTCAAAATACGGTCCTTTCTAAATCATGCAAACACATATTTTTTTTTGTTATCCACAGATCTGATCCTTTCATGTTACACAGTAAAAATAAGTTATTTAGTCTTCCCACTCGTATTGGAACTGTAGAAACATAAGAACTGTCACATCGTAATCGAGCCTCTGTCTGACTCATTTATCAATAACAGTTATTAAATGATGAAAACAGCCTCAACTTCAACTTACTTGTCTGTGTTGCAACAAAGGGCAGAATTTCATAGAATCATAGAATCACAGAATCATAGAATAACCTGAGTTGAAAAGGACCTCAAAGGTCATCTAGTTTCAACCCCCCTGCCACAGGCAGGGTTGCCATCTGCTAGACCAGGCTGCCCTGAGCCACATCCAGCCTGGCCTTGAATGTATCCAGGGATGGGACAACATTCTTGGGCAACCTGTTCCAGTGATTTGGAAAGGTTATGCACAGTCATAGGGAAATGTCAGCACTAAAACTGTCTTATTGTATTGAGTAAGGTTGAAGGATCTGCTGAGACTTTGGTTTGTATACAGAAATTAGAAATGGGAATACTTGAGAAGAACTTTTAACTTGTGATACAGGTAAAAATGAAGGCAACAGGATTGTATTTATCTTTATACCAACCAGTGCAGATTTCATTGAGAAATTAGACTGCTTGAACATCAAGAAGCAAGATAGAAAGGAAATCCATTTTTGTTTTAATGTTTGACCTAGATTGTCATTATATAATTATATTCACTTTGACTATGCTAAATCTATGGTAACAGATATTTTTTATTACCATCTTATAGAATCATAGAATAATAGAATCACTAAGGTTGGAAAAGACCTACAATATCATCAGACTGTCCACCTGTAACCAATAGTTATCACTTGAGCATGTCCCTTAACACAAAATCCAAACATTCTTGAACACCTTCAGGGTCTGTGACTCTACCACCTCCTTAGGCAGCCCATTGCAGCGCATGACCTTTCTTTCAGAGAAGCAGTATTTCCTAATGTACAGCCTGAATCTCCCCTAGCACAATTTGAGGCCATTCCCTGAACAGAAAAAAAAAAAACAAACAGATCTTTAAAAAAATGTATGTCTCCTGTATGAACAGGAGTTCTTTCTTGTATTTGACTATGTTTTTCTGCTATATAATATATATAACAGAATGATAATGATTACAAGCTCTCATAAAGCTTAGTATGGCATAAAATTAGAAATATTTAATTTAAACTTTTCCCAAGGAAGGAAGATAATTTTTCATCCTTAATTTCAGGAACTTATAAACAGAATTTTCTACAATTAAATATACTTCATCTGAATATTTTTATTCTTATTTATTATTTCTGCATAATTTTAGTCTTCAGATTACACATTCATCATTACTTTGAATATATTTGCATGCAGTATATTTTGTCAAAAATTTTGAAAAAATAGAATCAGGGATTGTTGTGGAGTCTGGTGAAATTATTCATAGTGAAAATACGAAGTTTTTACATAGTTCTTATAGAGTTTCCATGTGTCATATCAGACTTTACCAGAAGCATTAAAAAACAAGCAACAAAAATCAACAATAAACTTATTAAAAAGATTGGTGAGGGTTCAATGCTTTCAATTCTGACATTTTTGTTAATTTTTCCCTAACAAACAGCACATTTCAATTACATTTTATCAACAATATGTTCTCTTAAACCTATAACTTTTCATCATCTGTGGGTTCGTTTATCAGAAATTTCATTTCACAAAGGAAAAACAACTGCTATAACCAATACAAAGAAACACAAGAGTGGAAAAGAAAATAAAATCTACTTTTCCTGTATAACATATGATTATCAAACCAAAGCAAAGCAAAGTCAAACACAGACACTTCTGGCAAGTAATTCTGAGCTAATTAGCACACGTCAATTTTTCTGGGCTTATTTCCTATTGTGTATCAGCTGCAACAGTGAATATCAATGAAACTGTTGGCAGAAATTATATGACAATAAATGGAAAGAGAAACTAGAATAGATAAGAAAGCATCTGATGAACCTTATGCACTTCTTGCTTACGTAAAAGTGTTTTTGAATTTTGTGAGAGTGACAAATGGGGTCAGAGGAGATATCAAATACTTCAGGTTCCAGGTATGATAATAAATATTGCTGAACTTTTTTAAAGGTAACACAGGCTTCTTATGTCCAGGTCTGAGTGCAAGTTCACAATGTCTCATTTATCTGGAGGAAAAATGAGAGGAGACAACTATATTTCCCCAGTTTTGTCTGAGTTATGCTTCACTGGTGTCACTGTGAGTTATCCCTCAATCTAAGTCTGGTTGTATTCTAGTATTTGCACAGAGCCAGACAGAGGGATTGGTTTTACTAATAGCAGCCCTGTTTCCCTCTGATACTCTGAGAGAGTGTTATCTGTGTTAGACGTCTTCTGACATAGATTATGACTTCAGCTAGAGTGTCAAACCATTCATTTTGTGTTTTGCCTCATCTTCATTTTTCTTTTATCATGTCAGTAAGTGGTTTGTATATCTCCCACTTTAATCTGAAACATAGATGGTAGCGATGGAAAAAGATGATATTTTCCATCCCTTATCTCACTAGATATGCACGTGGAGGGGACTAAAGTATCATCTTCAGCAGAGAATTCAATCTAATGTTACTACTCACTTATGTAGACAATTTTTACAGAAGACAAGATCTCAATAGGGTTTCTGAAATTCATTTTGTAATGAATAAGGAGTCAGGATGCTAATTTTTAAGGGATTTGATCCATTAGAAATTCATGCTCCCAATTATTGGTTATTTTTTGTTTTTAAATCTGTTTTCAGTTGATTTTAATTTCCCAAATTATACAAAGGTGTTTCTTGTTTCAATTCCTTTCACTTATTTTTCTCCTTAAAACTTAATCGTAAAATATAGTTCAAATCGTATCATAAAAATATTTTATTTACATCATTTATTTAATTTCTGGACTTTTGGGCATTTGGAGATGATGGCTACATTTTTCCTATTTTGTCTGAGTTATGTTTCAGAATCATACTCCAATTGACTCTTCCTCTTCCAACTCAGAAGATCTTTACCGTCAGAGAGAGTGAAGGAGAGAACAGAGAAAGACAGTCACAGCTTCAAAAGTTATTATAAAAAACAATAATTTTCACTCTCCATTCACCTTCTCTTACAATGAAATAACTGACTAGTAAGAGAGAAGGCATGCTGATTGCACTGTTTTCAAAGTACTGACAAAAAATATTCTTTATTTGTATATTAATACAGAAAATATTATTTATTTCTGAGAAATAAAAATGACCATTCAGTATTTAAACAGGTTTCTAAAATTTAAATAATGCATTAATTTTTGACTTTTAAAATATTCTTTATAACAACATATCCAGTTTTACCAGTTGTTCTTTTTCCTGTGTTCCATAGAAACTGCACATGGACCAAGACACTTACTAATAAACTAATAGATGTAAATTATTTGCTTTTCCTTTAATTTTTTACATTTTTATTTTTACGTCTTCATCATTTCTGTTGCACTATAAATGTATAATAATAATAATAATAAATCAAAGAGAAAAACAAGATATAACAGCAAACAATTTCAGGGATTAATTATAGTAATGATAACACTTCATTCTGTAATATTGCAATAGCAAAGGTGTGATTTCCTTAGTTCTACCTCATTCTAAAATATCTGGTCTTTGAGGATTCATTAAAAAGAAAATAAAAAATGGTATCAGATTACAGAAAAAATAAGTAAGTCCATTCTGTCTGTCTCATCTGTTCTGGCCAGTGCATCAGAATATACTTACAGCCAAGCCATCAACATGTGGAAGCCAAATTGATAGATGTGAAGAATAATGAGAAGATGAAGATATTATACAATGAAGTCTGAAAAACTTATGGGCATTGTAGTGTTAGGACAAAGAAGAAGATAAGGGTGTCAGAAGATAATAGAGCTATTGAGGGAATTGTCTGGGAAAACAAGAAAACTGAAGATGGAATGACAGAAGAGATGTGGGACACAAATCTGTAGAAGATCAGATCTTTCATGATTAGTATGCATTTAATTTCAGCCTCTTTATTTGCATTTCTGCTGCCTATTCACTTAAATCATCCCAGAATCTACTTCACTTTTAATACAGATTTTGAAGCATGTTTAGTAAATTTATTCAGATTCAACTGATAAACATTATTTTCTTTGTGATGGATCAGTAAACAAACAAACAAACAAATAATAAAAATAAATGCAATAAAATAAAAATAAAGCAAAACAAAATGCACAGTTATCATTATTATTTTATATTCCTTTTTGACTATATTTTAAACTGTTGACATACATTCTCTACATATGATGTTAATAAACCTTATAGATCACCTATCCAAGGTTCATTCTTTCCTGGATGCCAACTTTTCTTTCCTCTTAAGTCCCTCCTATTCACATACACCAACCCAAAAGGAATACAACTGGTCTTACACAAAATAAAATGCATTAATATAAAGCTAAATGCGAAGTTAGGTAGTACAGTTGGTGGAATCAAGTGAAAATGGTCTTTTACTCTATATGTCAGCTGGAAAAGATATTAAAAAAATCAGATATGTTTTATTATGTAATTAATTATTAAAACGTCAGTAAATTGAGTTGCTAGTGAGTGAGAAAAGTGGATGACACTTAAAATCTTTACAAAATAGGTGAAATACTTATTTTATTGATTAATTTTCTCACAGTCAAAATGTCAGATAGGCCTTATGTGCTAGCAGAGATCTGATTTAATCAAATCTATGTAAGAGATTTGTAACATACAGTGAATCTTTCAGATGTATTTCATAACCTTTAAATACTATGTTATATCATACCATTAATAATATAACCAAGGGAAAATTCCCTACTCTGTTGACATTCTTGGCAGCTCAAGTAAAAGGGAGTATGCAAGTGGTCTGCATTTTTGCAGTCTGAGATTAGAGAAACTATATACTTCCCAAAGAAAAATTTTGAACAGAAATATTAATGTAAATGAAACAAATACTTTGGATAATTAAATATAAATTCTAGCAATTTTTTTTTTTAAAGGAAAGGAGCTTCTTTTTACAAACTGTTTTTCATTTCACAGTATGGGGATGGACAAATCAACTGAACCTTTCAGTCAAAAATCTAAACAAATCTAAACCAGATTTTACATGTTTACCAGTTACATGTGGGTGCCTGTTTGTTTTTATTTGTTATTGTTTTTATTTATTCCACTATGTTACAGGTATTTTATTTGACATATAACTATCATTGCCATAAAAAAAAAAAAAACAGTAATAAAAAAACAGAATACTACAGATTACCCCGAAGTTGATTATCTGAATCTTTGTTATTTAAAATGACCAGATAAGTAGCTGATTCTGGAGCACTGAGAAAAAGTAAATAAAGGCTGGACCCAGGAACAAGACTAACAGAAGACTGAAAAATAAGTGTAACTAGAAGGAAATTCTGAAGGTGATTTTTTCCTGTTACCTAATGTTATTAATATGAGAAGAAAAGATAGAAACTAAGTAAAATTAATACTCATATGCATGTACCTACATATTCTTGCTTATACATAAACTATGCGTGCATATGTGAGCAGTTATGTTTATATTTACATATGCACTAAAATATAAAAGAGTTAAAAAAATTAACCAGAGAATGGTGCAGAAGGAATTCATGCTTTATATCAGAGAAAAAAAAAATCCTAAATGAGGTTATTCTAACTGTAAGAGAGTAGGTAATGTGGGTGGGTAACCTAAACCAATGACAATCAGTACAGGAAATGATAATCTTCTCAAAGAACTGTAGAAGGTCAGAGACCTTATATTCAGGTCACTATACCGTGAAGGATGTCTTTACAATCAAAAACTAAAATATTTCTTGTTTTGCAGACACTTCTAAATCATAGACACTACTACACTTAAAGGTATTGTCCTTTAAGGAACTTCCGATTACTAACAGGTCTATCAAGTGTATAATTATCACAAAAAACCCTAGAAGAATAAATTGCATGAGTGTCAGAACAAATAATTGATTTCTTAGCTTTTTTTTTCTGCTTTGATAGGGATTTTTTTTTTTAATATGATGACATAACAAAATGCAAAACAAACAAACAAAACAGAAAAGATGAAGATACTCCTTACATAGAAAATTACAAGCTGTGCAATAAAATGCTATTTTAGCAAAATATCAGACTGATTAAAAATACCAGAAGAACAGAACATTGTTTCATAAGGGCCTTTTTTCCATGTGGATTGTTAGTGTGGGAGAAAATCCTTGTAATTCTTTGCACTGCTCCCACATATACACCTACACATATCATCACTTGACTTTCAAACTAACAATAGAAGCGTTAGTAGAGCTATCACCATCTGCAGAATGAACTGTGCATTTTTAAGGCTGCAACAGTCTGAAACATTAGCAGCCATCATCATATAAAGGTAAAATGAGGAACCACAGAGAAGTCAGTTAGAAGATGTTTCTTAAGATTTTCCCATTAAGTCAGAAATGTTATTTGCTCCGCATAAATAAGAGCATCTACCTAATATCGGTGAGCGCAAGGAAGTACACCACTGCAGAAATCTCTATGCTCACAAAGGTAGCTTTCTTTGCTCAGTATTTTAGTGAACTTGGGGAAAACCATGGAGTGATCAACAAGTGGTAACTGCAAACAAAACTGTGGGGATGAAAATTTCAGTTCTGTAAAGGATTCCTGTATTATCTTTTTTTTTTTTTTTAATTAGTAATTCTGACAATCTACTGTCTGCTGTACTCAAAATGAAGACTACAAATTTAATTCTTTCTCTAAAGAGCCATGTCCTCTGTTTTTTTTTGGGAAAAGCATACATATTCACAGTTTGAATTCTCTAACTATATACAAAATTATTGTCCTGAAGGATGAAAGATCTACTGGGCAGAATGCAAGATTACTGATGTAGTAACACAGGCTTTAATGTATGTCATGGAGAAAAATAAGCGTGACATAGTCTTTTGGAACTGTGTAATCTCTAAAACATTGTCCCAGAATCCTATTTAGTAAATAATCAATAGAAAATTTGGGGCAATAGAGGCAATGGCCTCAAGTTGTGCCAGGGGAAATTCAATTTGGATGTTAGGAAATACTTCTGCAAGAGAGTGGTCAGGCACTGGAATGGGCTGCCCAGGGAGGTGGTGGAGTCACTGTCCTTGGAGGTGTTAAAAAGCTTTAGATGTTGTACTGGAGGACATGGTTTAGTGGGAAGTATTGGTGACATGCAGATGGTTGGACTGGATGATCTTGGAGGTCTTTGCCAACCTTGGAGATTCTATGATTTTATATATATATATATATAATATATATATACACTTATATATGAGTGGTTGCAACTAAATAATCTTTAAGGTCTGTTCCAACTCATATAATTCTATGATTCTGTGATTCTGATTTAATATTTTCTCATATGTTTGCCATCCCTCTGTAAGAATACTGAAAATACGCCAGGTAAAGACGTGTCAATTTTCATTACATTTGTTCTCACTAGTTTGATTATTTTTAATAATTAGCATCACCACATATATTTGTGTGAATATTCACTTTGCAAGAGTAAAAGTACCGAAGCGCTAGGTTTGTTTACATGACAGTAATAATTTGTAGTAAAGACTAATGAATAGGATTATATTAAAGCATTAAAACAATTCTCCTGAACAGATGTAATCATCCAGGGAGAACAAAATTAACTAAGCAGTTTATCAGTAAGTTTGTAAGCATATAACCCTAAACTACTTTATGAATATATATTGGCCCAAACTCCTTGGTAGATCACTGTCATTTTCCAAGACAGTTTAGATTCCTGAAACACAAACTGAAGATTTACCGCAGTTGAAATAATTTATTTAAATGTAAATCATCTATATGTATTCATTTGAATGCAACATATGCATGGGAATGAATTACTCAGACTGTAAAGTTAAGTACTGTCATGTATTAAAGTATAAAAGCAATTCATATTACTTTCTGGAAAAAAAAAAATCATCGATTCTGAAAAATGTGAGATATTGTTCATTTGATCAGTGTACACGTGAAAATAATCTCAGTTTCTTAAACATTAAATGACATATTGATAATTATTTAAAATAATTTACTTTCCATTGCATGTAACAAATTAGTATATAATGTGCCTTGAAACAAATGTTATAAATGAAATTTTGTTTTTAAAATGTATCTATAGACTATAAAAGTCACTAAAAATCTGAAATCTGAGACTGTCTTTATACCTATGTTGTTAGTGAAGTTCTCAATTCAGCCAAATAGCCTTTTTGTTGAACAGCTATTAGGTAGATAGCTGTACAGATAGACCAACTGTAGATAGCTGATTGTATCTCTCTCTAGACTCTAATCACAGCTATGACTGGACTCCACTGAATGTGAGAAAAGTTTAGGTATACAGGTGCCTGCATTGACACTATGCAGAAACCTAAGTTTAAGGTGCAGAATCTAAGGGGAATGGACCAGAGATTTAGAAACGAGAATAAAATTCTTTCAGGCCCCTCAACTGTAACTTCACAATATTCATCAAAAACAAAGAAACAAACAAACAAACAAAACAATAAAATGTGAAAACTCTGCCAAACAAAAAAAAAAACAAAAACAAAAAAACCCCTAACAACTAACCAAGTAAAAAAACAAACAACAACAACAACAAAAATCAGAAAGCAAATATGTGATGACTACTTATGTCTACATGATAGTTCTAGATATAAATCTGCTATTGCTCACTAATTGTTCCAAACAAGTTATAGCACAAACATGAATTTTTTTTTCTTCAAATTATATATGGAAAAGTGTCAGTTTTAAATAACAAAGCTACCTTCATCTAAACCAGAAAGGGAAAACATTAAAATATTAGTCAGACTGCTATCTCTCCGAGATCACCTCGTAGACTAAGGCTTTCATGATGAGAATTATGTTTGAAGAGAATATCTTTAAAGTTCTGGAGTTAAAAACCATTACTAAAGTAATGTAATATCACTGAAGAAATACAATATGTCTATTACATCTGACTAGAAGCTTTATTTTCAGTTTTACTAATAAGTACTGCTATCTAGATTTAGAGTTAGGATTTGGAGAAGAAGCACAAAATTGTTGTGAATGGGGTTCTAAAAGGGCTACCAAAGGAAGTTGAGGCTACTAAAAGCCTTCCATTGTGAGTATTTATTAGTGGGAGCCCTAGTTGCTGGTTTTAAGACAATCAGTGAATAACTCCTCACCTGGAAAGGGTAGATGTTTCTTCAGCTAAATTACATTTTATTTCAGTGATTGCATAATGGCTCAAAAATGGAATTTAAGGCACAGAGATCTGGTCTATATTTCATAAAAATATTTGTTTGAATAGGTTTTTTTGTTTAAATTTTCTTTGTACCATAAGTTTAATTTGCTTGTCAGCATATTTGTAATCTAACATTGAGCTAGAGGAGGAACTGCTGTTAGCAACATGTGCTTTTAATGCTGTGTATTTGAGCCTGCTTTTTTAATCCTTGTTCACGTGAACAAGAAATTCAGATACATAGAAGAATGCATAATTTTGTGACTTTATTACTAGATAACTACAAATCTATGTATACCAGATCCTAATTTTCAAGCGCTTTCTTTTGGGCAATAATCAGATGTTAAAGTAAAATCAATAAGCCAGCATTAATTTAAACAAATATATGCTGTTTTATGGCTGTTTATTCAGCTCATAAATTACCTAATATAAAACAAACAACAAAAACAGTGTAATTACATTAATAAGCAAATACAGCATCTTTGAAGACACTGAGGGTACCATGAGACTGCATAAATTTTAGGAATGACCTTTAAGACAATGCTTAAATGACTACATCTGTCTTAATGCAAGGGATTACCTGGACATAGACATTATAAGAGTCTTTTGGGATATGCAAGTCTGTTTTTCCTGAATTAATGCCTAAAAATAAGTGAATCAAGTGTTTTTATTTTCTCATCTGGCAAGGGAACTTATACTTTTTATGGTATAAAAGTAGAATGTAACATTTTTTTTATTAGACCTGCTGCAATTTTATTAGACCTGCTGCAATTTTGAAATGTGGAAAGGACTATCAGACCTGCATATACTGAATCATTTACAAATAGAACAGTAGAGATTATGTATATCTCTGAATCACTGTCGTGTTAAAATTTACATTTAAATATTTAAGCAACATACTTATAAACAAACTTAAGCTATCAACAGACACAGTAAGTACTGTAAATTTGTTCTGTGGTTTCTCTGAAATTCTCGTGTGGTTTTGTAGCCCAGTCCACATTGGACAGCCATTAAATTTCATTATTAGCTATTAAGGCTTTTGTATAACACAAAGGTGAATAGAGAAACTACCTTGTCAGGTAGGATAGAAATGTTGGATAGTCAGCTGCATTTTCTACATAGCTGACAGAGCCAAAGGTACCCATTTAGTTCAAGGCAGAGTTGATTATTATTATTATTATTTTTTTTTTTTTTTTGCAAGAAAACATTGAGCAAGCAGAAAAGTGCATGCTACTCTAAGTCTTACACACACCATGCCAGAATATTAAGAAAAGCAAAACGAAAATAAACAAACAAAAAAGCAATACAACACGGGCTTAAAAGAGGAATAAAGGGGAGAAAATTATTCTTTCAAAATTTTTTTGATGAACTACTTACATTCTGACATTTTGACTGACACTAACCTATGAGGCATACTGATGATACAGTAAGTTTTATTACAAAGAAATATGAAAGATTCTTTGAACAAAGATTCTGTCCTTTACTTCGTGCAGGCAAAATGCAAAAGAAGGGTCAAAATAAGGTTCACAACAGTTGATTTTTCATAAGGAAATATCTCACACAGTGTTCCGGTTCTCTCCTGTTTCTTTTCTGTTGCTGAGTGTTCTCTGACATTGTCAGATGAAGCTTCCATCCCACATTAGCACATCCTCAGAATAACTTATAAATTAGCAACTATAAAGAAAACAGTATATTTTTAATTTAATTCATCAGAATTAAATCAAATGTAAATAAGACAGCGGATATGCAAGATAGTTCCAAAAATCTTCAACAGTTTTCATTACAGTTTTCATTCCCAATCATGCCTATCAATAATATAGTCAAAAGTTATGTTATTGGGCACTGAGAGATGTACTGGTATGAAGAATATAGTACCTCAGTTTATGGTCACATATGAAATTCACAGTATGAAACAGATTCCTAATAGCTCCTTAAATCTTAGTCTGGGGATATTTTGAATTTTCTGATGGGCATGTAACCCCTTTGTATCATTTAATTTTTGTTTTTAGAGTTTACATATTACATTCTAAAATTGGTAGAAACAACACGTTATAGTAATATTTTATTGCAGTTATTTTGTTTTTGCCAACAAAATTCAAAAGGATAAATATCTCACCAGGCAATACACTAATACTCTGTGGTTTCAAATATTTGCTATGATAGAAATAGCAAGGATGTGATAAGGAGCATGGCATTTGTTTCAAAATATCTGAATCGTTTTGCAATTTGAAAAAGAAAATTTATCACAAGTAAAGAGTTGTGTGATCCATATTAAGAGAAAAACAATTTGAAATTCACTGAGTAATTGCTCTTTGACTGTCAAAACTGTTCCAAATGACTGTGAAATTCTGAATCTGTAAGCCTGTGTTTGCTATCAGGCATTCCATTCTTGATTTTGGCTCTGTGTTCTTTATCCCATAAAAATGATCACTAACAATGATAATAGCTTTCACAATGAAAGCGGTAAGGCCAGAGGAGAGATTTTAACTAGGTCAGTCACCTAAAAGGAAATGTAGAATTGAGGTCTCAATGTGCTAGCTTTCGTAAAGAATAATGTTTAGAAATCTGGGAAAGCATAATAAACTAATATAAGCGTGGAACTGTTTCTCTTATGTATTAAAGTGGATATGATTTATTCTTTTTTTTTTCTTCAAATCTAGTAAATTAATCACTGCTAGAAGTTTCTATCAATTATTCTAAAAGAACGTATGCTTGAAGAAGACTTGTAGGAGGGAATAAAAGGAAATATTTGAAGTTTATCTGGTGGGAAATGTCTGAAGACAAAATGCAAGTAGATTTTTTTTAATCTGAAAATATTTGACCTTTAAATATGAATTCTGCATTTCAACTTTCTTCTCTAACTTCCTCTTTCTCTTCCTATCTGAGGAATAAATATTTGTACTACTTCTAATGATCGGTCTTCCTCTGACAGTACAAAGTATCACTGAAACTAATATCAAGTGTCAAGGATGAAGAATGCTGAAATGTTACTCAACAGTGAATAAACATATTTCAGGAAGATATGTCATATGTCATTGGGAAAGCATGTATGGCTTTCACTTCATGAGCATACTGCTAAGAATAGCAGAAGATAAAAGTATTTTTCCTGAGATCAGCATTCACAAATAAAAACTGATTAGTGAAAGATTTTCCTGTGTTTCATTTTTAACAAATTCCTGTTTCGCTATGCTTCTCTCTGCAGTGGGAAAGGGAAAAATAGCCTGAATTCTCCTCTTCAGCATAGATGGGAAATGATTTTTGGTTGATTATTTTGAAGCCCTTTTCATTTGACTTGTTTTTCTTTTTAGAATCTGTTTCAGTAATCTGAAGGCTGAAAATATGTGGTATTAACATAGTGTAAGAGTTATACATGGATAAAGCAGTTTATTAAAAAAATAAAGATGAAGGCCACATTTCTGATGGTAGAACAGAAAAATAATACTGGTCTTCCCAAGTTCAAATGTTTAGACTACCACTTAGCAGTAGAAGGCAAACATTAATTATAATATTGCTGTATGTTTGTGAGGAAATAAATACCTCTGTAATAAAAGCTGAAGAAAGGTAAATGCATAGTACTTAAAAAAAAAATTCACTTTAAGTAGCATGGTGGAAAATGATACATTTACTTCAACACAGAAATAATAAAGTTAGTTCATTTTACACTACTAACTGAGTGAAAGCCAAGAACAGAGTTGTCTGTAGTTATGAACTGAAACTTAGCCTACTTGAAAACTGTCCTTACATGTAAAGAATGAAAACCATAAGAGCAGGAAACTGAACTCTTTTGAATAGTAGTAGTTTTCTCTTCAAGTTACGTCTTTTCTCTAAGTTTAACATCTGCAAGTTTTCATGATTGCTTAAAAACCCATGATCTGTAGCCTAATGTATATCTCTGTGTTTAAAAATTAAAGAAGACTTAGATGGGATATTAAGAAGAAATTCTGTGCTCAAAGAGTGATGAGGCACTGGAACAGGTTGTCCGGAAAAGCCGTAGATTTCCCATTCCTGGAGGTGTTCAAGACCAGGTTGGATGTGGCCCTGGGCAGCCTGAGATGGTGGGAGGCAGTTCTGCCCATGGCTGGGATTGGAACTGAATGGGCTTTAAGGTCGTTCTAACACAAGCCATTCTATTATTCTGTAACAGTAACAAATCTAAGTAAGTAGTCAAAAAGAGTTATTAATGATTACCTCATATATTAAAACTTAGTATCTTCCATTTGGGACCACTAAATTTTTTTAAAATTTATGCTCTATTTCCAATACATTTATATTATTTGAGAAGATCTTTTCACTGGAACCTATTTTTGTTCTGCTGATACATATACTATCTAATAAAACTATTATGTAAGGAAATATATTAAGCTTCATGTTAACTGCATACTTAAGAAATAAAAGTACTAAAACTAACATGACGATGAAAGAAAAATTTAAAAACATTTTTACATTTTAAAATAAATCACTAACAAACATGTAACCAAGGTATATAAATACATGTTCTAAATAAATAATGAATATTGTATTGCAATTAACACTGTCAGAATATGGGAAACACGTCTATAAAAAGAATGCATTTTTTACAAAAATAATATATGTATGGCATCTGGTAGTACAAAGGACTGAAGAAATATATAGAACAGGCTGTTCAGATACTGTGTCAGTGTGGGCAAGTGGGATTTCTTATTCATAGCTTGAGAAACTGCCAACTTTTAGCAAATTTTCACTGCTGCATATCACAGACTATGACCTTAGGAAATCCTGTGGCCTTGTCCATATGTTCCCCCAAACTTCTCCATTGTGCTAGAGCACCCAGTCATGTCCACATTGCAAAAGGCTTTCCCACTGTCCTAGTTAAATATAACAACAACAACAAAATGGAATTTGTGGAAAATGTGTTGTTGCTGAGCTAAAAGGTTTCTTCAGAGAAGCTTGTAGCAGTGCTAAGGAGTCAGTCTTGCACTATCTACTTCTTCATTATGCCTTTGACTCTGTTGTGCATCCTTTCATATAGGATTATCCAATACTGTCTTTGAAAAACATTACAAGGCTGAGCAAGGAAAAATAAGGACAAAGGAAACTCTAGAGAAGAAAGTAAAATTGATAAATAGCTGTACTTATCCTTGCTATCCCCTCAAGTAGTTCACACACCTCCTCCTCAGTTACTGCAGTTGAATTTATTGTTGGCCATACGAAGAACAGTTGCTGATTCTCACTGTTAAAATCTGTGAAACCCATACTATTAAGCATAGTGCATTTTATCTGTGTTTGCATTTAATTTTACTGTTCTCCATGGCTAACTAAATCCTGTTTCCCTTTGCATTATATTGACAGAATATGTCAATCCATCACTGTGTATACTCATCTCAGTGTCTGGGACATTCATTTCCCAGAATAATTTGCTTGTACCTTGAGTAGAGTGGAGCAGCACACGTGAAGAGACATACTTGGCTTGCAAATTTCCCTACATATCTTCACGTTCAGCAAACGTGTCCAGGCTTCGTCCATATACTGAGTATTCATTGTTTGGCCAAGGAGATAAATAGGAGAACTGTACCATTGTCTAGTAAACAGATGACAATAAAATGATTCATTTGTTCTTATATTTTCCAAGTCATTTCCCCTTTTTACTTCCTACTACTATTAATTTTTGCATTTTTACTGTTACACACAGGTGTCCTTTGGAGCTCCAAAATCTGCAAGTTTTGTTTCCACAGTCTACCAGTACAGAGTCAAAAATTGCTGTGTTTTCTCTGACAAATACTTACAAGTCTGTGACCTTCTTCAGTCAGAATTATAATTATTGTGAGACTGTCCTGGAAGATTACAGGGGCTACAGTATCCTGGGTCATGTAACCAAGGAAAAAAGAACATGGCAGAATATATGTTGATGGACTCCAACATTTCAGATACCATGCAGAATATTGCTCTTTTGGCCTGTACTTGAGAGTGTAGTTTTGCTCTTCCTGCTGGCAATATTGTGGGGAAAACTTAGAAATTAAGGAAAAATGGATGGATTGCTCTTCAATCACTTTGACACATTACAGTACAGAGAGAGTTCATTTTCTTGTAAGAATAGTTCTTGCTGCATTTAAGAAACAAGTATGCGTGAAAATTTAAAACAGTTATCAGATTTGAAAAATGCTTACTATATTTCTTTTTCTTTTTTTTACATAAAAGAGTTCTCATCTAAGCTAGTTCTTGATTAACATGATCTTATTAAATAGGGTCAAATATTAACTTCTGCAATCTTTAAATCTAGATATAATTGTGGTTTAACTACTAGAAACATTGAAACATCTGAATCAGTTTTTAACACGTGAAATACAGGAAAAAATTGCAAAGTTGGGGCAGTGGGTCCTGAAATACTATGAGTACCTTAGGAACAATATTCCTGATGACTGGAGAAAATTGTCATTCCTTGAATTTGTTATTAATTGTAACAAGATCTGCAAGTAAAAGATATGACTGATAAAGTCCATGTTTTATTAAGTCTTAATTAATTAATAATTATTAATATAAATAAATTAATTATTATTCAGTTTAATTTAATTGAAAAGAATCTGATAGACATTGTAGAATGATAAACGTCTTCAGGGGAGGTTGTGCTCGACCAACTTGGTGGCCTTCTATGATGCTGTCACATGCTGGGTGGATGGGGGAAGAGCGGTAGATGTAATCTACCTTGATTTTAGAAAGGCATTTGATACTGTCTCCCACGACATCCTTATAACAAAGCTGAGGAAGTGTGGCATAGATGAGTGGACAGTGAGGTGGGTTGAGAACTGGCTGACTGGCAGAGCGCAGAGGGTCGTCGTTGGTGGTGCAGAGTCTGGCTGGAGACCTGTAACCAGTGGTGTCCCCCAGGGGTCTGTGCTGGGTTCGGTCTTGTTCAACGTCTTCATCAATGACCTTGATAAGGGGATAGTGGCCACCCTCAGCAAGTTTGCTGATGATACGAAGTTGGGACGATTGGCTGACACGCCTGAAGGCTGTGCTGCCATTCAGCGAGACCTGGACAGGCTGGAGAGCTGGGCAGTAAGAAACCGGATGGGGTACAACAAAAGCAAGTGTAGGGTCTTACACCTAGGGAGGAAGAATTGCATGTACCAATACAGGCTGGGGGATGAGCTGCTGGAGAGGAGCTCTGTAGAGAGGGACCTGGGCGTCCTGGTGGACGACAGATTGGCCATGAGCCAGCAGTGTGCCCTTGTGGCCAAAAAGGCCAATGGCATTCTGGGGTGCATTAAGAAGAGCGTGTCCAGCAGGTCGAGGGAGGTGATTCTCCCCCTCTACTCTGCCCTGGTAAGGCCTCATCTGGAATACTGTGTCCAGTTCTGGGCTCCCCAGTTCAAAAAAGACAGGGATCTCTTGGAAAGAGTCCAGTGGAGGGCCACAAAGATGGTGAAGGGCCTGGAGCATCTCCCCTATGAAGAAAGGCTGAGTGAACTGGGTCTGTTTAGCCTTGAGAAAAGAAGGCTGAGAAGGGACCTGATCCAGGTTTATAAATATCTGAGGTGTGGTGGCCATAGTGGTGAGGCCAGTCTCTTTTCAGTGGTACGTGGAGACAGGACGAGGGGAAACGGACGTAAGCTGCAGCACAGGAAGTTTCGCACAAATGTGCGTAAGAACTTCTTTGTGGTGCGGGTGATGGAGCGCTGGAACAGGCTGCCCAGGGAGGTTGTGGAGTCTCCTTCTCTGGAGATATTCAAGTCTCGCCTGGACGCCTACCTGTGCGACCTGGTGTAGGGAACCTGCTTTGGCAGGGGGGTTGGTCTCGATGATCTCTAGAGGTCCCTTCCAACCCCTACAATTCTGTGATTCTGTGGTTCTGTCTGTTTCACTGTTAGCGCAGAGCTCTTCAAGGACAAAATAAAGTGATAATCAATAGGTGCAAGATCTGTTCATCTGGCAGCAGTAGTCTTCAAACTTGTACTCAGGATTATCCATATCATGTACTGTCTCCTGCTGTGTGCCATTGATAATGAATGGAAAGGGAACAGGCAAGCAAAGGATATAAGTTCATAGAAGACTAGTGTACTGAATATCAAAGACTTTGTTTAAAATTACAAATGGTATAGAAATTTATGAGAGATATAAGTTTATGGTCTTGAAAACCCTATTGATTTATACAATGATTCTACATTGGAAGCTGTTGATTGTTTGGAAGATTTTTATATAGCTGACATTTATGACATAGGAGACCTACAAAAGACTTGCTCCTTTCTAAAATAGTACACGAAAATCAAGTGGGATCCCACAGAAGATCTAAATGGCATTAGGTGACTGTAATTAGGCAACTGTAACAAAATCCCAATCTCTAACAGAAAATGACACCAGCAATACACAAACAGCAGCACTTATTCCTGCTGTAAGATGAATTTTTTGTCACTCTAGACAGACACAAGGAATGGCATAATGGGAATAATTTGAAGTGAGAGGGGGAAAAGTAGACACTATATTTTCTCTTTTGCTGTATAAAATTTTGTTTTCAGGACAAACATTCCAGTTTAGTTAAAATAATAATAATACAAGAGCTGCTCTGAAAGTAATGCCACCTATTTTGTTATATTGGCCTCCAGCACCAGAGGTGGATGTTAGTGGTATGGCGATAGAGGTTGAACATTCCCACCAATATTCGATTACATTTTTTTGCAGTGCAACAGATGGCAGCAGAGGAGCAGTCTGACAATATGATGTTAGACCTGGAAGTGCAGATGAAACAAAGGTGTGCAGAAAAAATGTCTCAGTGATATTCATCATTGCTTGTTGAATATTTATAAAGACCAAACAGTGGATGTGAGCACAGTGAGGCTGTTGGTGGTATGCTTCAGCACTGATGACAGTGATGAGAGATACAAGTCACGTTCCAGATGGCCACGAATAGCTATTACACTACAAAATGAAGAGCATCTTGATCAGCTCATCCACATGAATTAGTTAATGGTGGGCTGAAAAATAGCGTTATATAGCTGAGAACTTGGTCTACCAAGTAGTGTTATTGTGCTCTTTGTATCTCTTGTAGCTTCCATGGAAATACATTGAAGACATTTTTTTCAGAGCAACCTAGTTATAAAAAAGAATTGACTATCTGGGAAGACATGAGTAACATCAAATATCATAAAAAAAGTTTCAAAAGCTAAATTAGTATAGATGAGTTACAATTTTGAAAATGTTTTTGTATGGAAATTGTTAGGTATAAAGCTTAACAAAAAAAAAATTGTGATAAAAATTCTTGGAAGAAGCAGGTAAAAGAAACTTTACTTTTGCAAACTGGAAACTTGAGGGATGCTGCATACAAAGGCAGTGGAATCGTATCTGTGAAGATTTGTGTAAATGAGTTCTATAAAAACAGCACATTTTTCTCCACTATGTAACCATTTAGCACACTAATCAATGGAGAGTTAAAAGGAGTTCTGATGACAATCAGAAAAAAAATTGAGTATATATTAGTTAATCATTAGAAATGTTTTATTTTTTTATGAAGAAAGTCACTTTGTGTTTTGGACAGCACTGTGATGGCTTAACATGCATCCCCATTCCAGCTACTCTCTCACATAAAGTGCAACTCAATCCACTCTTCCTAAAAAGCTGTATCCCTCCACTGTATCATTCCAGCAAGACAAGCAGTTGCACTAGTTCTCTGTGATTCTCTAAAGATCACAGATATGCAGTTCACTGGTTGGTCAAGTTCATTTCACATGCTGCATGCATGACTGTAAACACTACTGTAGAGAGCTACTCCAGCATGCTAATTTTGCAGAAAGGGATTGGATGACAAAGACAGGGCCTGAGTAGCAAGTATTAATATTTGACAGTCAAGCAGAGCTACTTAGTTATGATTTATATGTATCTTTTTTGACCTTTATAGAAATATAGAAATTATCCAGCTTATTAACTAACTTATCTCTAAACTAAAGCTTAACAGAAATATTGCTCGTAAGGAATGTATTTTATATGATGAAGAGATCACACCTATAGCTTCAATTTCCACATGAATATTTTATTTTTCCACTGTTTTTAAGCTTTTGTCAATTGTTGTTGCCGTATGTAGTCTTAGTATGCGTAGATTTCCACATTCTCCTTTAAATTTCATGACTAGCTTTTTATTTATCTTGAATATTTCAAGGTTGTTGATCATGAAGGATATAAATAAAATTATCCCTCTACTCTTTCTGCATTTATTTTCCTTGCATTTTTTGCTTCCCCTGCATTTTTTAGTTCTTCTAATTCTCAAGAGTTTTCTGCTAATTTTTAGCTTTCAGATTCAGACCTTTGCTTATGTTCTGGTATTACTTTTGCTTTCATCCTTCTAATAGTCTGCTTTTTGACGAAGAAATATTTTCACAAATAACTTTTCTTCACACACATGAATAGCTGTACAGTATGTTCTCTTTTTCTGATCTGTCCTTTCTATTTTAGATTAAGGTGCTAAAGATTCAATCTATGCATTATGGAAATGTATGACATGAGTAATAAATCAATCATACAAATGATAACCTCAGTTCTTTCTAACCTTCTGAATACTATCCATTTCAGTGAATAATTTGCCATGTTTGTAATAAGCGCGGAATATATTATCTTCAAAGACAAGTCTACTGCTTTACTAAATTCTATAATGGTTTAAGGTAGTTTATGTATTTCATAGTGGTACAGAATATAACATATCTAAAAAGAGTGAAAATTAAGTACTGTTAATTCACAGCAAAAATAGAAATTTTGTTCTTTGTTGTTTTGTATGTGTTCAGGTCTTCAGTAAATAGAACAGAAAAAAGAATAGCCAAATATAAAATAACAAAAATATAGTCACACATAACTAAGATGAAGAGTATAAAACCATCTATCAACTGTTGTTTTTCACACTTTCTGTGGAATAATGCTTTTTCTATATGACAAGTAATAAATTGAAGAATTTATGTTCTGTTATGAAGTTATGTTTACACTACTAAAATAAAAAAAATTTTGAAAATATTAGAGATGTATGCCTGCATCTGAGTCAGTCAGTGTAGTTTTGCATTGATGGCAGTATCCAAAGCAAGGGGAACTTTTGTGTTTCTACACCATATCTGGGTGTAAGAAGGAACAAAGCTAAAACAGAGTATGTTTTTCTTATGGTAAATAAAACTACAATAAATATCATTTGAGGAAAACTGTAAAAAATGCTATAAATGATTTATTTTGTTAGAAGAAAAGCATTAGATAAATTATTTTTGCACTGAGTTTTATTCTCAGTACATCTCAATCAGTCAATATTCAATCAGTCCTAACAGAGAAAAATCCCAGCTGGAAGCCAGATTTACTCTCAATCTTTTTTGTTCTCTTTCCATAATATATCTTAAGTACCTTTAGAAGAAGATATTAAAATTCCAAAACTTTTCTAATGTTATAAAATTATTTGCATTGCATGTTTGTCCATTCTTAGCAAAACACTTTGCTGCTTTTTATTTACAGAAATCCCAGTATTTATTCTGAAGAAACCCTCATTTCTGAAAAAGCCATTTTTAGTAAATCTTTGGTGTACTGTATTTTCTAATTTTTTTCTTTAAATCAATGTAGTGATAGGGTGAAAAAACTGTTTTACATATCTCTGAGGCCTGATTAATCTACCATTGCTCATTTTGCGCTGACATACTGTTATTATGCAACAGTATCTGCTTGGAGTTAATATAGTTAGGTAAGTCTGGGCAATGTTCCAAAAGGAACCATTTTTCTTTATGATAAAGCAATCCCTATTCAACAGGATGCTAAAATCATCCACCTTGCGCATATTTATGACTTCTCAATCCTTTTTTTTTTTTTTCTTTCGTGGTTTCTACAGCTATTTTCAACATCAATTGCAATTTATGCTTACAAACTGTATGACATTATTTGAAACTACAAAACTGTGGGGAGCTGGCTGGTGGGGGTAGCCACTGCTTGGGTACTGATACAGTGAATAAATTGTTTCTAAGTACTTTATATTTTATCAAATTAGTTTGGCAGCATACCTGAATGAAATTATTCAATTTTTGACTGATCGTATCATTGTAACCCTCAGTAAATATCAGTTAATATAGAAATTAGTAAAACAGGTTTAATCTGTTAATACCCAAAGAGGTAAAAAAATTATCCTTAAAAGCTTTATTTTTTCTGAGACTTAGGATGCAGTTCCTCTGGGGTTAGTTTTATGTCAATTTTTAACAGCTCTAATTGTCTAATTAGCTGCTCCACTGCAAAGGCAAAGTGTTTCTCAATATTCACTACTAATTTTCCTGTTAGTATAAAATATCATAATTTGGGAATTCTTCTTATGCCACATTCCCAGAACTCTTATGAAAATGTGCCCCTGCCTTGTTTTTTATTTATATAAATACTAAAAATTCCTTTAGGTCTTTAGTGACATCAAGATCATCTGTCATTAAACAGAGCATACGTCCCTTAATGATTATTATTAATAGAGTTAGTCATTACCTTAATTCTTTCATATCTAAACAACACAGACATTCTAACTCCACTTTGTTATTTCACATCCATGAAAGCTAACGGAGATGCAGCAGCACACATTTTTCCACTGGAATTTTCTTATTCAGTACTACAGCTACACCAAGAAAAGTATAAATAAATGAAGCAATTTTCCTGAAGTCACTCAGTGAATATTAAAATAAAGGAATAGAATCCCAGAGGCCAAGTATCAGATAAAATTCTTTGCTAATGTTTTTTTTCAGTAGCTATCATTACTAATTGTTACACATCCAATATAAAGGAATCATGAAATAACTTGTTATATGTTCAGCTTTTTAAAATTGGATTGTGAGTTAATATTATTCTTGGTCTTTTTATCTCTTTGGACTGGAATTTAAGCAGCCATGTCTAGTATTTAAAGAAGACGATTTTGACAAATATATTGCTGAATATTAACAAGAACACTTGATTCAATTTGAATTTATTGGCATATAGTGTTTTTATATTGTGAAGAGTCCAAGAAAAGACAGAAACATTCAGAAACAAAGTTCTATCTGGAAAACAAAGGAAATATGCAGAACATGTTTCTGAGTGTCAGTGCATGCTTGTAAATGAATAATGATATTTCTGACTGAGAATATCCCTATGGAACCAATTCAATCATGTATTATGATTTAAAAGCAATAGAGATCTTAAAGGAAACTTAAGGATACATACCCAGTTTCCTTATATTCATTTCCTATGCATATCAGGAAATTAAAGAATTTGAAGTTTTTCTTAAGTTTTAACTAAAATAAAAGTGACTTTATTTGTAATTTTCCATTACTTTGAATGTTAAAATATCTTCACTAAATGTGTTTCTACCATGAAGCTTTTTATTTCTAAAATGTTACAGAAATTAATCTAAAAAATCTGCCATTGTTATAAACATATGTTTATACACTAATCTACTTCTATGTGAAAAAATAGCTGCAATTTGTTTTCTAAGTTTCTAAGACATCATCAGAACCTCAGAGAATGGTATGAACAGGACTGCCAAAGAACGCTGTCCCTGGAGTCTGTTGTTCTTTGAGACTGTTTATACTTAACATATTATTTGAATTTGTGGCTGTAAATTGACAGAAGAATATAGATTGCCTTCAAAGACAAGGAACTTGTGCAGAGAATCATAAAAGAAGAGACATCAAGTTGCTCAGTTATTCTCCATACACTTACTGAATTCTGGCAGTGTTAGTGCTGTGACAGTCTCCAAAAGCAGCTGTGTGGAAAAGGATCTAGAAATTCTGATAGGCACCAAGTTGAATATAAAGCAGAAATGTGCCATTGCTGCAAAGAAGGCTAACAGTATTCTTGGGAGCATTTCACAAGGTATAACCAACAAGTCAGGTGAGGTGATCCTTCCCCTCTACTCAGCACTGATGAGGCCACAACTGGAATAATATGTCCAGTTATATCCCCTTTCCTCCCTCCCCCTTCCACCCTCCGGTACAAGAGAGACCTAGAGATAGCAGAGATGGCCAAACAAAAGATTACAAAGATGACTATGGGACTAGAGAATCTCACTTAAGAGGAAATGCTGAGAGAGCTGGGACTGTCCAGTCTGCAGAAGAAAAGATTCACAGGGGGATCAAGTCAGTGTCCATCAATACCTGAAGGGAAGGTGCAAAGAGAACAGACTCTCTTCAGTGGTGCTGACTTCCAAGACAAGAAGCAATGGACACAAGATGGAACACAAGAGATTCCCTCTGAATATCAGGAAGCACTTTGCTGTGCAGGTGACAGTGCACTGGCAAAGGCTGCCAAGAGAGATCCTAGAGTCTACGTCCTTGGAGATCCTTAAAAGCTGTGTAGATGTGGTCCTGGGCCTATTTGAAGTGTCCGTGCTCTTAAGCTTAACCCTCTGAGTCTTGGTAATCTCTGGTGGTTTTGGAACAGACTATTTGCAAATAATGGGAATAATGAAGACAGGGTGTTCACATGCCACTGTGCCTAAGTTTTGGAATTTCAGAAGAAATGTCTTTCTTTTTAAAGGAGTCAAGTGTAGAGATTTTGTTACGGTGAAAGTATATAACTCATGGTGTGAAGGCTAGGCAGGTGTCTGAATATCTATGCCCCCGGAGAATGGATCAAAAGAACACTGTGATTTCCAGGAAGCCTGACACTATTTTGATATTGGTCAGGTAGAGGACTCAAGATTAACTGACTATTTATTTGTATTATCACTGAAATATTTAAGGATAAAATAATTGTTTCTTCAGAGAGGAACACAATCTTCTGATTCTTTTTAACATGATATAGAAGAAAGCCCCTTCTGAAGTGACTGAAGATAGTACATATTTTGCCTAACAGCTGAAGATATATAAGTGATCTAAAGCATTTCAAAATCTTAGACAACTGCCGTGTGTTAAACTGGGGAGGTAAAACCTGTGCACTGCTCTGAAGTTGTTCCAGTCATCAAATCTATGGCTTGATTTTCAGTGGTGTGAGGATTTTGGCACATATTGTGTCACAGAGTTGTGCCACAACTCCCTGTGCTTCTCCCGCACAGTCAGCTTCATCTCTGTACATCCACGAAGAGTCTTATTCACTTCATTCCAATATTTGCAGAGCAGATGGCAGGACTTCATAGTGAACAGCAGGGATCAAACCTGAAGTTCTCCAGTTTTATCCATCTCCACATTCATAGTCAGACTGGCACTTGGATGCAATATGGCTTCACAAGATGTGTATAATTCTGCTTTTATTTTTTTTATTTTTTAACATTCAATTATTTTGATCCAGATGCTATATTCTCTGAGAAAGCAGGTCTATTCACTGCTGTGAAACAATTGTAAATGTCTTTCAATAAACTCACTTACTTTATCACATAAATAGTTAAATTTATGCTTGATTCTATTGATCTCCTTTCTATTCAACAGAGAATGCTGCACAGAGTTGTTTCAGAATGGAAAATTGAAGATAATAAAATAATTTACTATTCACCACATGAACATTCACAGTCAAGAGTTTGAAATCAACACAGTATATAAAATGTGTAGGAATAAAAATTAACTAAAAATCCCCAACACCTACCTTTCAAATGCACATTAAATTCAAATAAAATACATTTAAAAAAATAAAACTTTAAAAAAGCAGTAAAAAATTTTTAGATTTACCTTGATAAAAATAAAGCTTACTATATTAAGGAAAAAACTGATAAAAGTTGCTGTAAAAGGAAATCATAAAAAGTAAAATTTTCATTCGCCCTTTCTCAATGTTAAAAATAGAAAAACTGTAGTAGCCAAATATAATGCAGGCTATGCAACTGCTTAAGCATGTAAATAATTCATATTCTTTTCTAGCAAATTGATTATTAATTTCTAGGTAATGAGACTCAGACAAGTTAATAGAGTTTAATAGTGGGAACTGGTGTATCCTACTTCTTCCTGAATTGGGAAACTGCATTCATAAAACCAATTTTCTCCTAACAAATATTTCTCCTTACTTTCCAGAATCACCTAATTCTGTTTACATTTAAATTCAATTCTAGTATGAGAGATTTTTTTAAGAGAACATGTATCTAAAATTTATATAAATGTGGAGCTATGGAGCTGCAGTAGTCAGTAAACAGGTAATTATATTAACAGCTGGGATAAGCGCATGATCTTCTGTATGCTTGAAATTTCTTGCATATTTGCTCAGCTTTACTAGAGGAGGAAAGTTACCTGAGAAGAAAGACTTGATGTCTTGATTAACTTTTAGAGATGATGAAGATAGGAGCTCATTTCCTGAAGATTAATAAAATCTGAAATCTTGTCTCAAATCTAAAATAGTCATTGAATTATTTTGTCAAAAACAGCCACCAAAGTTCCTACTGTTAACTAGGGTATCTCAGAAGACAGAGAACACATCTGAAATCAATGATCTTTTGAAACATACTAGTCTTTTTTATACTCTGACTGATAAAGTTAGCAGTTTTACTTCAGACTGTGTGATCCATTGTGACCTTCATTCAGTTAATTGCTTACACTAGGGGTGTTCTGAAAGTAATGTCTTTTATTTTTTATGTTGGCCCAAGAAGTCAGAGGTGGATGCTGGTGGCATAGCAGTAGAGGTTGAGACTTCCAACCAATATTCCATTATATTTTGTTCCTGTGCGACAGATGGCAGCAGAGGGGCAGTCTGTCAATCAGATTATCTGTGTGAATCTGTGGACTGCAAACAAGAAACTATGTATGTAACTGAATTTCAGATTCAGTGTGTTGGGAACTATGGTGGTAATGTTGGAGTAGCATAATGAATGTTCACAGAGGAACAGAAATAATACCGTATGCAAGTACATCAGGTCTGAAGATGACAGTTCCCTGGATTGCATCATTACCAGAGTCAAAATAGTAGTCCATGGAGTGATGATGTGAATTATCCACCAAAGAAAAAGTTTGAGATGCAGCTCTCAGCAGATAAAGCGATGTGCTTTTTTTTTTTTTTTTTAATGTAATATGAAAAAATTGGATTTCCTGGAACCTAGACAAGCCTTCAACTATGACCACTACATCACAGTGCTCAGTAAGCTGAAGGTTTGAGCTTCCAGGGACAGACCTGTCTCTTGCAACACAATAACACCAGCCCCATATCAGTTTGAAGACCATGAAGCATATTGTCAGACTTGGCTGGACTGTCACACCACACCCACTCTACCTTTGTCACCTTCTGACTTACATCTGTTCACATCCATGAAAGATGGACTGTATCAGCAACATCCCCTAGCAAGGACACTGTAATAATAGCTGCAAAACAGTGGATAACCTCCACTGGTGCAAACTTACAAGCAAGCATGCAAGCTCTTATTCACAGCTGATGAAAAGCATAGCTAAGTATGGTGACTGTGTTGCAAAAACAATGTTTTGTACCCAAAAATTTGCTCTATCAAATAGTGCTGTTATGCCCTTCGTATCTGTTGTACTTTGCATGGAAATAAACTAGAGGTACTACTTTCAGAGCAACCTTTATATACGTAGAGGAGAGCATGAAATCACGAATTGTACAAATCTGCCAAGATTTGAAATTTCGGAGATATGACAACAATGTTTGGCATCAGATTTAAGAAGAGCAATACATTCCACCAGAAATAGATGATGTTTATTATTTATTTTCAAGAGGGATAAATAGATTTTTTTGCATGGAGAAAGTGTTAAAGGAAAAAAGGTAAAAAATCTCGCCATTACTAACAAAAAAAAAAACCAACAGAATTCTTTGATGATTGGTAGTCTTATAGAGAGTACCTTTCTTCCAAAGCTATCACTTTTCCCCTATGATTTTTTATTTTTTATCCCAGCTGTTATCATCAAAGATTACTAGAAACTTTCAAATATCATTAAAGAAACAAAAGTTGCAGTTTCTATTTTCATAGTGCATGAGTGGGATTTCAATCAAATGTACTGACTGCAAATGAATTGTCCTCTTAATTGCTGGTTTAGTGTAGAGTATAACAAGCCAAGAAGAACAAATAAAACTTAGATATAAAACAAGACGTTAATGCACCTTCTTTGTATTTCCGATATCGAGCAAGCATACTTTGATTTTGGGCTACCATGGGATGTTCTCTTTAATGCTATTTTAAGTTTAATTGCATACGTTGAATTTTCTTTCTGTATTTAAATCATATTCCTTCATTGTCCATTTTACATTACAAAAATACCACTGCAATGATTTCCATGAGTGTAAAAAATTTTAAAAGTTCATCGATTTAAAATATCTTGTAGTTTAAGTCCCAGATGTAGAAACTGCAAAGTTTTTTAAAATTCTGAAGAGTTCTTAAATTTTGGAAGTAACTCAATAATCGTAATTTGTTCTGAATTTTTATAATCTTTTCCTTTATTAAATACGCAGTTGTGTGGGAAATTGAACATAGCTTTAGCAATAAACCTTCAAGATATGAAGTCCTCTGAATGCAGTAAATGATTTTTCCTCATCTTTCAGATTTAGACACATAGGAAGAAGCAATCTGAAAGAAGCTTAGACCTAAACAGAAGATGACAAAGCTGTCTCACTGAGGCTGGATGGGTAGGAAATCAGAAAGGGGGCTGGAGTGTGAAGTGTAGTTTCATGATGAGTCTATGGAAAAATTGGATTTATAAGTTATCTTTTTTTGTTAAGAAAACATCCTCTTTTTTTCCTTTCTTTTTAGTCTTACCAGCTGTACTACAAAAGAATTCATAATAGTAGAAGAGGATATAAATAACATTTAAAATCTTATCTCTGATGTTTAAGCTCGTGTTAGAGAAAACTTGCTGATGGATAAAAAACATCAAGGAACTGACTATGTTAATAGGGCTAAAGGGAAAGAGACAATGTTCATGACAAAGCAAAAGAAAAAAAATCTTATTTAAATTACTTTTGTTTCATTCTAAACGCTCTCAAATGTAATCTTGTTTAAAATGTGTTTATTGTATGGAGAATATAATAGTTTGCAGAGTTTTTGCTGTTGGCACTGTTCTATCTGATTTACATTTCAAATGTGAGGACAAGAAGGTCTGCTTCTCGGAGAAGTCAGCATGGGTAGTAAGAGGCTTATTCTTTTTTTTTCCAATGATATGCTTTTTAAATATTAATTGGTCAGAAATATAATACCTTCCAAGAAGTATTATAATTTTTCAAAAGCTTTCAGTACCAAACTGTAGGGTACCTGCTTTAGCAGGTGGTTTGGACTTGATAACCTCTTAAGGTTCCTTCCAATCCCTGTGATTCTGTGATTCTGTGTAAACTGATTACTGTTTTCCAGAAAGCAAATATTTTCCTTGAAATATTTCAGTTTTGCAAGCAGGACGTTTTCCAGCAGAGAAAATTCAGATTGCATATTTTCTGTTCATTTTTATTGCCAACATTCGTAAAAGCTGCTGATACTCTTTAGCATAAAGAATTGATATTGAAGCAATGACAAAGAACTTTAAAAGCTGTGTTCCTATGACTGCATACCATACTTATATGGTCTATGAATTGCTTTATATTCTAAAATTTCTTCACATATGTGTGCATGCTGTTTTACTGATCTGTACACAGTGTGATAAGACATTCAACATATTAGTTAATACAACTTTCTCTTGATTATTGAAGTATAACATAGAACATAGGGTGGTGATCATCACTGTGTCCATGTGGAAACCGGTAATAAGTGGTGTCCCCCAGGGGACTGTCTTGGGACTTGTGCTCTTTAACATGTGTATCCATGACATCGACGATGGAATTGAGTGCACCCTCAGTAAGTTTGCCAATGACACCAAGCTGAGTGATGCAACTGACACAATGGAAGGAAGGAATGCCATTCAAAGACACCTCAACACACTCAAAAGGTGGGCCCTTGGGAACTTAATGAAGTTCAACAAAACAAAGTGAGAGATTTTGCATTTGAGTTGAGATAATTTTAGGTATGTATACAAAGTGGGAGAAGAACTCCTTCAGGATAGCCCTACTGAGAAGGACTTACCGGTTCTGACTGATGAAAAACTTAACAAGAGCCAGCAGTATGCACTTTCAGCCTGGAAAGCCAACAGTAACCTGGGTTCCGTCAGAAAAGGGGTGTCTAGGAGGGAAGGGAAGGTGATTGTTCCCTTCTACTAGGCCCCTGTGAAGTCTCAGCACGAGTATTGAGTCCAGGTCTGAGGCCTCCAGCACAGGAAGGATGTGGAGCTTTTGGAGAGGGTCCAGAGGAGGGCCACAAAGATGGTGTAAAATAATCTCCAGAAGAGACGTTATTGTTTTAAGCCAGTAGCACAGAAACATCAGTAGATGCTAAGTATCAGTCACTTTTCAAAATAGTAGTTGTATTTATTTTTTGAAATTAAAATCAAATAATAGTCAAATAATGTTTCACAGGATGAAATTTGCAACTAAACTGTCAAGTTAGGGGCACAGTCTTTTCACAGGAACAAATACTTTAATTCAAAATTCATCAGACACTATGCAAAAATAAACCTATTGATTTTAAAAGGCTAAAGGGCTAAAGATAGGACATGTGAAAGATGCAAATTAAAGTACTTACATATTCTTCCAACTCCTCCTTCTTCTCCTTCTTTTCCTCTTCCTCCTTTTTCCTGGAGCATTATCAAATTTATTTGTGGTACCTAATATTCCACTCTTTCATAAGGTTTTCCCAAGGTTTCCTGGGTCTGAGATTGCCTCCTTTTGCAATTTCATGGGCACAGATTTCTAGGCATTGATTTATTAATTCCTCTTAATGTCAGAGAGACACTGAGCCAGCTCCTCCTCTAGGCCTGAAAAGATTGCCACTAGCAGCACCATTTTCTGCCAAATCCTGAAGTTTCACACATGGCTTGTAGTCTGTTTCTGTGAACTCACATCTTAAATTTGAAGCAAAGAGATGAAAATTTTAAAAGATTTTTGAAAGCTACAAAAATAGTCACTCTGCAAATTGGATAATACAAACATTATCATGACTTTGACAAAGTGAAAAAGATCTGTACACGTAACCTTGTCTAAACATTCTTTTCTTTTTTCCACCAATTTTGTTACCTTGTGGGACTAAACCATTTCTTTGCGATTCGCATTTCCAAGTCAAGATTTTCTTCCACAGCACTTAAGGAATCTCTATACTAGCCATCTCTTCCCCACCACTAAAGGAGATGTTTTCTTTTCAGGACTACAAAAAATACGCATAATTCTAATTATAGTACTTTTGATGTTGTTTCCTTTATGGTTAAATTCTATTCATCAAGTTTCCTCCCCTACATGTAAACTTGGATGAAAATTGCCTTCCTTACCTCTTAATCTTTTAATTATCCTAAATTGTATCAGTTTGGAAAGCTGTAAGTGACTTAATTGTTGATCATACACTCATAACTCCATGATTTACAGCAGAGTACTCCTCTGTAGATCAGATGTGATGTCTTCCAAGTCTCCAGTATTTTCTGCCACCCTGAGTGAGAGATGGATCAAAACCCATGAAGTTGTCCTACTGAATCAATAAGCACTGCAAAATAGCCAAGACAGACCAACTGCGCTGAGCTATTTACTGAGCTATTTACTGAATTTCTGTTACAAAATAAAATGTATGGACCTAGCATCTATGTTATACAGTACCAGGATAGAGCTTGTGCTCAGCAGCTGCTGAAGTGCCTTTGTGCTTCAGTGGCTGCTTAGCACAAGATCTATCCTTATTCTGTCCCATTAGCAGCTGAGATATGATATAATGGTAGAAAGAATTGCTGATCTTCTTGCGGGTACGGAGGCTCTGCAGAGGGATTTGGATAGGCTCAATCAACTGGCCACATTCAGTTGCATGACATTCAACAGTGCTAAGTGCCAGGTTCTGTGCATCAGTCTTAACAAGCCCATGCAGTGATACAGGCCTGGGGAAGAGTGACTGGAAAGGTGCATGGTGGCAAAGTATGTGGGTCTCTGTGCTGACAGTCAGCTGAACATGAGCCAGCAATGTGCCCAGGTGGCAAATAAGGCCAATAGCATCCAAGTCTGCATCAGAAATAGAGTGGTCAATAGGACTAGGGAAGAAATTAGGCCTTTGTATGTTGAACTGGTGTGAAAATGCCAGGAATATTGTTTGGTTTTGAGCCCCTCACTGCAAGATTATTGAGTTGATGTGTAAAGAAGACCAAGAAAACTGGTGAAAGGTCTAGAAAACAAGCATTAGGAATGACTCATAACTGAACTGGGGTTGTTCAGTATGGAAAAGAGGAAGCTGAGGGGAGAACTCATCTTTCTGAACAGAGATTGAAGCAAGGAGGGAGTTGGTCTCTTTTCTCAGATGTTAAGTGATAGAATATGAGAAAATGGCTTCAAGTTGCACTGAGAACGTTTAGATTGGACATTAGGAAGAATTTCTTCACAAAGAATGTGGTGAAGTATTGAAATAGGCTGACCAGGGCAATAATGGAGGTATTTAAGAGATGTGTAGATGTAGCACTAAGACACATGGCTGAGCAATGGGACTCAGCAGGCCACGTAGACAGTGGGATTTAATGATCTTGTAGGTCTTTTCCAACTTAAATGATTCTATGATTCTACGTTAAAAGGCAGTGAAGATACACAGATCATCAACAAAATAAAACTGGAATTAACTGGATTAGTTTAACACTTCTTATTATCCCAAGAATTATCCATCTTCAGTAGAATCACAGAATCATCAAGGTTGGAAAAGACATCCAAGATCATCTAGTTCAATCATCCACCTACCACCAATATTTCCCCACTAAACCATTTTCCTTAGTAAAACATCTAAACATTTCTTGCACACCTCCTGGGAGTTGAACAGCACTGGGACTGGAGACTTATCAGGGGAGCACTTGTCTATAACTATATAGTGCAATAGAGCATTACAGAAAAAAACCTTAGTTGGAACGTACATAAAACTAAGTGCCACATTATTCACAGTTAATTCAAGATTCTTTCTATGCTGTTACTTCAATTACCTTGACACATATAAATTTCTGCAAAGCTTTGAGCATCCAGTGATTTTCATTATATTATGTAAACTAGTCTGTATTAATGTATGAAAAATAGATATAACCTTGTTAATATAAATAAATTTGAAACTTATCTTGGTTAGATTGTAGAAATCCAGCTTCGGACTAATAAGCTAATAGAACTTCAATTTGTGTAATAACATAGATTAACTCTTGAATGTATTTCAGCTACCAAAATACACAGCGTAAGTAAAACTAGTGCTGATTGAAGTATTTCTGATGAAAACAACTCAACTCTCAATTTTTTTTTTTTTTTGTAATAGCAGAAAAAATTTAAATTTAAATGGTAGAGAGACAAAGAAATAAAAAAAAAATCTTTTCCTCCTTTTAAATAAGATCATTAAACACTTCTGTAACCTGTTTTCTTGATATTTGTTAAAATATACCTTTAAATGTATTTAAATGTATTTATTTAGTTCTAATGCTATAGGGCATTAAAACTATCAAAATTTTAAAATTAAAAATTGTGGTAATTAAAAATACTTAGAGACAAAACAATGAGAAATGTATGACCAGTATCTAACATATAAAGCAAGAGAAGTGTATATATATGGGTTTTGCATGTGCACACTTCTACTTTTCCTTGCTGACATTGCACTACCAAAATTAAAAATGTCTTGAATATATTAAAAACACTTCTATTTCTCTTGTTGTTGACATGTGTATTTGTTCCTATTCAAAATCAAAGTTCTCTTCAAACCATGTTAGTAATAATTTCACTGCTTACTATTGCAAAATTAAAACACATGAGTTCAACGATCAGAGGTTTAATCTTTGCTTTGACTTCAGATTTTGCTGTTCAGTAACTGACCATTTTACTTTTGATGCTGGAATTAAATGATCCGGTAGTGTGTGGAGGTTTTTATGCCCTCTTTTTTATGCCCTAGAGGAATATTTAAGTGATGATTTAGAGGGAAGTGATTTAATCAATCTGACTGCTGTGCCAAAATATTTATAAAAGTAATTGTATGTTCTTTAAAAAGTGCACATTTACAAGCTTGTAAGGGTAAATATACTTAAAGGATTAATTCTAACTACATAATTCCTGGCTGAAACTAAAGCTAAAGAGGACTTTCCCCTCATCTCCTCCTTTTTTGTTCCCCTATAATACTTAGCCATAATTCTGCTTTCACTGAAAGACATAACAAATTACCTTAAATGTTGACAAATAATGCCTCTCGTGTATAAAGAAGTTGATCAAATGTTAAATATGTATTATTTTTCAAATAAACTACTTTTTAGGGTTTCAAATCAGATCTGGTCCAAAAATATTTAAGAGATTCTTTTAGCTTGCCTCTGTCTGCTAATTCCCCCAGAGATCACTTATTACAACTTGCATTCCTTACAAAATATATGTTAAATTTTTCTTTATTATTATTGTAGTTGTAGTAAACTGTTTACCAGCACTTTGACCTCTTGTTTGCAAAATTTTTCATGTCTGTTACAGTGTAACAGAAAATTGATTGCCTCTGCTGTAGAAATGTAAATTCTATGTAAAAATGTAAAAAACTATAGAATTTGAGCAGCAGGTTGAAGCAGTTACAGAGTTATAAGAAGGCAATTTTAACAAAGCAAAATAGTCTATCACATAATTGTTATTTCCATGTTATGGCAGTATTGCTGCACAATTTTAAAAAGAAGACATAGCAAATATGTTATAAGTTCCTTGGAAAGAAAAGAAGCCAACAGTTTAGCAAATAAATTAAGTTTTATGGAGAAAAATAATTACAATGAACTGTTACAACAACCTACTGCAACAGAAAAATTGGAACATGTTAAATAAGCAGTTGGCATCATCACTCTCCTTATGCTCTGAACTTGCAAACGCTTACCTATTGAGCAGAAGGGCTATTTGAGTCTGTGTCATGTCCTAACAACCAGACTCATCATCTTTCTCAGACCTCTTTCTAGTCTCTGGGGTTCTCATGCTGGCTTGGGAATCCATGTAGCTAAAGAGATGGACCAAACCATCCAAAACAGAAAACAAGCCTGGAGTTTTTGAATAATACATATGAGTTTCCTTATAACAGGAAAAGCGTTAAAGAAAATAGTGTTATATCAGTCCTTTCTAACTGTCTTTGAAAATATGTGCCATTTACAATGAAAACAGCTCACCAGCTGTTTATATAAAAATTATTTGAAGAAAAACAAACATGACCATATGGCACTCTAGTAGACAGTGAGAGCATGAAGAATAATTTTTGTAGATTGTAGTAGATAATGGTCATTCTTAGTAGGGTGCCAAATACTGATGACTTATTGCATTAATAGCTAATCTCTCCTTTTATTCTCAAAAAGCTTGGATTTTTTTCCAATCTGTATTTTGGAAATGATTTATTAATCCATTCTGATGAAAAATTCATTTGGAATGACAAAATTGGAATTTCATTGGAATGACAAAATACAGAATGTAATGTATATGTTCCAAATATTCTCCAATCAAAATACATTTTAAAAACATTATACACTATTTGATTAGAAACATGTAATTTTAGAGTAAAAAATACTACCCTTAGAGATACAGAGCAGTTTTATTCCTCCATGTATTTTTTTCCTTCTCTTTAAAAGATTAAGAAATTACTCTGAGTGCTTAATAACTAGATGCAACTTTCACCATGAACAGAGAGAAACTCAAAATTTCTCTTTGGAAATTCAAGATAACTCAGTTAAAATCCAGCCCGCTTCCTCTTGTTTGAAGATGAAGAGCCATTCTCCAACTCTCCGTCTATAGTGACATATTTTGACAATTTTAGACAGATATATGATGTATTAAGAGGGGAACTGAGTGGCTAGTTTACTTCTTTGGCTTTCCATCGCATTCACAGAAGTAGTAGTAGAAGACAGCTGATTACTTTCGCAAAATGCACAAGCACTTCTGGCATATAAATAACACAGAATCAGATATATGTATGTATAGACGTATAGAGAGAATTGCATTCCCACTTGGAAACTAAATATTTACTCCCAAGAAAAAAAAAAATATTGAATTTATTCTTGATTAAAAGTTTGAAAACCAGAGTTGTCAATACAGAGGATCTGCAAAGATCTGTCAAATCTAAATATATTCATCGAATATATTTATAAGGTAAAGTCCTAGCTAGGCCACAGCCACCAGATAAAGGACTAAAATTGAGAAGAAAAAGAGCAGGTTGGCAAGAAATTGCACTATCTTGCCAAGTTAGAGGGAGAACCACAACAGGAGGATCAAGACATGCAAATTAATGAGAAGCACTTTTTAACTGCTTGTTTGTGTGTATTTCTAATTGCAGACAGGCACTTGCTTTCCTTCAGTTCAGTATTGTGTACTTATAAATATTGATTCAGACTGAATTCTTTATTTTCTGGACTTTCCCCAGGGAAGACTTATTGACTTATTCACCTGATACAGATCTATATTAATTTATGTGCATGTACCCTACAATCATATCATGAGAATTTTTGTGATGTGCCTTTATTCTGTCATGATAAACTCCTCATATTCTAGCTCTGGTTCTTAAACAGTGTCCTAAGTTTCCACAGAATCCAATACATAACAATGTGGGTTTTTTTCCCTTTCATTTGGTCAGAAATTCTGAATATTCATTTTCCACACATTACAAAATAGGGCACTTTCACTGCTGTGAATCATATTTATAACTGGAATAAAACAGAATATTATTTATGTTGGCACAGAAGGAACACAACAATTACATAAAACTATAATATCAACTAGTCTTAAAGGATTTTGATGGAATGATCAAACCTTATAAAATAATTTGAATTTAAGTAATCTTAGGTGAGGAATTGATTTCTGAATCCCCAGTCTTCCTCTGAGATATAGAATAATTGGAGATAGAATAATTGACCACAGACCAGGACATTCTGGTTTCTCCAAAGAGTAACTCTAATTATGATTACTATATCCATCTGCTAAATGGTTTTGTCTTTGATCGCTGAATAAAGGAATGTTTCAAACTGTATTCAGATAATAGCTTCTACTTTTCATCAGAAAAGGATTCCAAAGGCAAAGGTCCTTTATAGAGAATGCCAAAAACGTTATCCGTCACTTCTTCAATGCAGGTACTAAACTAACTATTTCAATTCATGAAGAGTACAGATGAGTAAGAGACATATTTGAAGAAAAAAACATTTAGTAAAGTACAAAGGACCCTTCTAAACTTGATATATATTTTATAGTTGCTTGCCATTACAGAGAATTGGTGTCAATAATCAAGGGATTCTCCTGGTCTGTGTGTCTTGTTGAATTATATATTCTATCCATGTGCTGTGATTGGAAGCATGCGTTAGATCTAACATTTCATCATGATACCCATGTTTGAATGCAAATCAGATATCTTTAAGTTTCATCATTGCATTTACTTTTTAAATCACATTATTTTCTAATGCAGTGCACATTAATTTTGTTAAGTTCTATTCCAACAAGAATATCTTGCAGCACTAATCAAAAAGATTTATCTCAAACTTCTGTCTCTGCATTTAGAACCAGAACTGAGTTCAATTACCTGAAACTTAAGAGCTATCACAGTACAAGTTTGTCTGAGGTCACTAATATAGCAGTCTTCACAAGACATTTCTTCCTTACTGCATCGTGTTACTCTTGTGGGTAATAAATATGGCTCAGTTGCTTTTCAGCTAACTGCTTATATCTAGAAAGTATTGGACATCTGTACACAGAGGTAGAAAGCAATCTGTCCACTGGCAGAAATGAGTCCATGCCATGCCATCATCTCCTTGAGCTTTCATATTAACAAACAAAGAGCTCTCCAAAAAAGCTTCAGATGTTGACAAGTCTATTCTACTTCTATTCTATGAGGCAGAATATCACATGCTCATCTTCCACCTGAATGAGTACAGTGCTTTTTATTGTGTGAGCAACTGCACAAGTAACCAGGTAGCATCAAAGACATCCGCTTTTTAGATCACATCTATATCCATACTCCTGAGTTTGAAGGTTAGTTCATTAACTCCCTGATCCATTTTCACTACTGTCATTTATATGTTTACAGAATTGCAGAGGTTGGAAGGCATTTTTTGAGTTCACATAGTCCAACCACCTACCCAGGTGGAGTAAGCTGCAGCTGGCTTTGAAGGACTATGTTTACATGTCCAGGTACAGAAGTGTTATCAATAAACAACTACAAAAACATAGAAAGTGTCACTTTGCATATATACAGTGAAAATTTGAGGTCTTGGTGAAAAAGGTGACTGAAAATTCCCATCCAAAATAAATACATTTGTCCCTTTATTTTACGAACAATATTTTTACAAACAATTCTGAAGAAGTAACACAGTTGTTTATTACAAACTACAGATGTGTACTGATTTCTTTCCATTATTTTCTAAAATCTTCAGCAAATGAATCTTATTTAAGGAAAAGGTCTTATTATCAAGACTTTTTCTAGCATTTCTTCAGTTGATTTTAACTGTGCTCTTTTTTACTATTGTACCAGCTCCTGACATTTATTTTTATTAAAACCTTGTTCATGCCACAGATAAAGACTTCAGAGAATTCTAGCTTTTTGATCGTATTAACATTCTCTCACTTTCTATTGTTATCCTGAGGTCTCCTAATGTTTAAAGAAAAGAACTGGTGTCTTTGTTATGCTCAAGAAGCTGTATTTATGTTCCCAGTGCCTCTGATTGTGTGAAGCTTTTGTCAGCTCTAACTAAAAATGAACTCCTAGATTTTGTTAAACCAGGTAAGGGTGTCATCCTTTATAGAGACTGCCCATTTAGGAGGAGGGTGTTGCTTAGGTGAGTTGGTAGATAATTCTGGATCATTACATGCTATGAACAAGAATCCTCTGGCTTTCAGCAAGATGAAAATCTCCTGAGGTCACTATTAGTGTGTATGTTTGGGATTCAAATGTAGAGCAAAAAGTGAAGCAGATGTAAAAGTTTTACCTTTGAAATACAGATTGCTGAGAACAATAAATATCCACAGTATTTTTGTGTGTCACTGGTCTGCTAACTTATAACATGATTATTTGATTAGTTACAAAATAAATACATCTCAAAGCAAGAAGATACTTCTGTACTTTCTTACCATTTATTGAGTCCCTTGCCTCCAAACAATTCACATGGAAAATAAGGGCAGCATTTGTTCTTCAAAACTATTATGAAACATTTGGCAGAAAAAAATCATTGAAAAAACAATACCCAATACATGGAAATATGCAAAAGCAGAAAAGACACAGATTAACTAATAAGGTTCCATGAAATATGTTTAATTGATAGAAGATGTTTCCTTAGTTTTTATTTTGTGTTTTTTAACTATTTTTTCAAATCTTCAAAGGGTTTTGATCAAAGGACAATTTTTTTTTCAAGTTTTAGTAAACAAATAATTAAATAAATAGGTGGTCCTGCTAAAAAAATTTTTCACAAGATCTCATTTATCTTTGCAGCTATTCATAATACATAATTATTATCCAGCATGTTTCCATCTGCTTTTATTAGTTTAATAGTCAAAATAAACTCTAAAAGAAAGGGTGCCAGACTACTGAATGGTACTGAGTATGCCACTTGCAGTGAGAAAAGATCCATTTACTAGAGGTGCTTTGAGGAAACAAATGAACCAGCACCCTTTAAAAAATGGAGTGCTACACTGCAAGATTTTGGAATTCATAAAATTCTGAGAAAGGAAACAATGTTGTGGTATGCTAGTGCTAGACTGAGTTTGTCTATAGGGATAACACATTGCATTATCTTTTAGAGAGAGAGATTGAAAACAAGCTTTAGCCACTAAATACAATACATTACTCAGGACAAAATGGTATGTAATAGCCCCAGCATATGGATATCAAAATCTTTATACAGTTGAATTTACTATCCAAGAAATATTCCAGTGTAGGAAACTTCTGGTGCCTACTCTCGACCACTGTTCTTCCAAATTGGTAATACAGATTCCCATGTGTCAGCAAAATCATCCTAATTTAATGGAAGTAAATTTCCATGTGAACTTCCTGGAAAGCTACTGACTTCTCAAGAGACTAAAACAATACATTCCTCCAACTCTCAATCCCCCAGAACTGAATGCATGCAAAAATCTAATCTATTGGGAGGTCAAAGTTTCTCAGACTGATGCTTGCATGGAAGCCAAGAAAGGACTAATGCAATTTAGAGCATCCTGGTATTCAAGAACTCACTATGTCATGTATTGTAAATATCTATTTCATTAAGTGATTTGTTTTGTTCATCTTACCATTATTCTCATCAAGGAGTACAAGCTGCAAATGTGTAAGGAAACATTTTGAACTCTTGTCATTTAGCGTAACTGAAACCAACATGATCTTTTCATTGTGAAGTTAGGTAAATAATAGTGGAAAATTACCATTTAGTTAAATTGATTAGTCTCACTATTTCTGTTCTGTTGCACATTAACATCTTTGCTTTCATAGCCATGTTGTCACAATTATGTTGTCCAAAGCTCATGATCCTCTCCTAAATCAGAGGAAAGTAATACACTAAACAGTATTTTTACTGTCAGCACTGCCAGATAAAACAATATTTAATGTGCTCCTGCTACGGGTGATAAGTATCTCTGAAATACCTATTCTGCCTTGTGGAAGATAATCCATTCTTAGTTGTTTACTAGAATCTTCAAGAGGAAAAAAATGATGAAGCTGGTATTGTTCCTGCTAGAGCACTTAGAATATTAGTAACACTTTATAGTCATTGATATCAAAATTACTTGATAGATCAATCCAAATCCTCACCTACAGTTGTTTTGAGAAAAATCATAAATCAGCAAAGTTCTTTTGGGTCAGCTTAGACAGATAAAAGTCAAGGAAACTGGAATCATTGCAGAAGAAATTTTGTTTCTGTACTATTTTGTTAGCAATCTTACTCAGAAATAGAAACCTTTCTCAGACGCCAGGCATGTCAGGCAGTAAATTGGTCAGAATATTCAGGTCAAATTATTTGTTTCCTTTCTAAGACTGTACTAGCATATTTCTAACCAGTAGGCTCCCTGAGCACTTGAAAAATCAGCACCTGTTTCTAACAGTGCATTTGTATTAATGAGCCTACTACTTACCATGTTTAACTGAATAGAGAGAATTAGCATCTAGAGATCACAGTCCAAGTGACATTGGCCAGTAAGGATTTTCCTTTGAAAATAATGATAAGATGAAAGTATAAGATGAAAACAACACTGTATTTCCTTGAAAAGAAAACTCAAGCACAGTCTCCTGAAGAGAACATCTGTGTTGCATTGGCACATTGCTATATGAAATGAAAAATAATTCCACATTCCTAGTACAAGCAGGATTAACCGATATACAAAGTATGAAGAAGTTGATGGCATCAACTTTCAGATTTCTCAAAAGAGCTCCACCTAGTCAAACTGTTGCTTCCATTCATTTGGAAAAATAAGACCATTTAAAACTACAGGCAGCAGAGGATGAAAAAGGGAAAGAAAGCCCTAAGATAAAATATAAAATTACATTTAATATTGTAGTTATTTAAGCTGAAAGCAAACTGTAAAAAGTGGCAAGATTTCAATGGAGTGTACACATATGGCAAGCCCTATATCTCATGTATGTCTCTGAAAATTCATCTGAATGCTGCCATGTGAATTTCAAAGCCATATGAAATTTGCATCTGCCGTCAAGATAATTTTGGACCAATGCACTGTTAAACAAGTAAATTTACTGTACATCACAACTCTATACAATTGTGTGGACTTCTATTATATGGACTAAATAGAATCAGTGAGAAATAAATTAAAAACAATAATTTAGATATCATTTTAATAAAAATCATATTAGCATTTGCTGGTTTTGGTAGCAATGGAATTAAATAATCTGTTGCAAAATTTTGAACTTCAGTTAATTCCATCTTTATATTAGTTAAACAGTTTCAAGAAACACTTTAATACTTAAGATTTTCCACTTAATTTGCATGCTATGAAGTTTGATTATTTATATGTTATATATATGTTATTTATGTTATATGAAACTTTTAGAATTTGATTATTTTTTACATTTATTTATTCTGAAGTAAGTTTTCACTTTTATTTCAGTGAGAAATGATGTTAAAAAAAATCTAGTTGAAAGAAGTTTGCTCAATCAATGGATTTTTTTCATACACTTAATTTCAATAGGAGTAATTTTTAATGCTTATATTATTGGTGCCATAAAACAACCTCAGGATGTTGTGCTCCACGGTGCAGACATTTCAAAGCAAGAAGTCTGTAGAAACTGGAGAAATAAACAATGTAAGTGATGTTGTTAAGGAAGTTCTGTTGTTAGGCAGCGTAGTTTTTATCACACAACAAATCCTGTAATTTTTAAAACCAAATAGAAACATGGAACCTTAAAACATTATTTTTTAAGATGAGATGGAAATTAAAGTAAGAATAGAATTAAAAAACAATTAATGATAATAGCAAATAATAGATGGTTAAATATTTTGTCTTTTTAAATATTAATTAGATTTTGAAACTATTTTCAAATATTTTCACTGTGATAAACACAGAATTAGGACTTCCAAAAAGCAACCTTTGCATTGGAGAAAAGCCAGGCCTTTTGCAATTTCAATTTTCAATTTTATAGTTCATAGTTTGAAGCTTGAGAAATATTTCATTTACAAGTAAGAGCAAGGAAAATTGAGGTACTTTTTGTTTAGGACTATCTTCATCACTGCTCTTCCAAATTAATTCTTGTTAAAAGAAGGGAGCATGTGAGACTGCTATAAGAATGAGTACATATTAGAAATGTTACGAAGACTTCAGGTCAATTTTCAGTTGCACTACGGGCAATTACACACCCACCTTTTATTAAAAGTAAGTGGAGCTCAGTGACTAAGCGTCATGTATGAGTTTCATAATGTAATTTAATTGTTAGAAGAATTAATTAAAATAACTAGAGGGAAGAATAAATTTCAGTCAAAAGAAACATATTTCTGGGAGACTGAAATGCTTGGACTGAGAAGTATTACTATACTTCTGTAAGACAGATCAAGAGAAGGTCATTGCTATTCAGAATAAAGCAGAAAATAAATGAAGCTGTTGAAGTGTCTGATTAGAAATCTGTCACTGAGGAGCAGACTGTGCTTGGACACTCATGTAAACAGTAAAATAATAATATCTGAGCTGCTTCTTGTCCCCTTTCTGTTCTAAAAAAAAAAATAAATAAATAAAAGAGGATAACATGGTAGTTTGGGCTTTGATGAGAAAACTCTGGCTTTTAGATAATGGAGCTCCAAATAGCAGGAAGTCCTATGTAGGGTACACAATCAAATAGGTGGAGAGATTCTGATGTCAGGAGCTGTGCAGCACATCCCAGGAAGGGTGACTATCAGCTCACTGTATCACCTACCTCCTCCCTTTGTGACTTTCACACCACACCTTACCTTCACCAAAAAAGTTTGAGTGCTATTACGGTTAGACAGGAGATAACCTATATTAGAGCAAATTTGGTTTCATCTGTTGTGGGTACTTTAACAGGTTAAAATAAAGAGGGAAAGCTAAATATAGGCAGAGTAGAATATTCAATTTCAGCAACTGCTGATAAGTACAAATACAAGTGTTCATATATTCTCTGAATCTGTTTCATGTAGCTTTAAGAAATTAAAATCTAACTAACTTAGAAAGACTTTGGAGAAAATCTTGGGAATGTTTAGTATAGATCATACCACTTCTTTGAGTGTACTTTGCTGTGGTAAAAAATAACATTGCTGAAGGTACTAGGAATCACAGAAAATAGGGCTGGAAAAGACCTCAAGGGATCACTTCAAGCTTCCTTCTGCCCTAAGGCAAGATAAATTTTAACAAAATCATTCCTGACAGTTTTGTCAGAGCTGTTCTTAAATAGCTCCAGTGACTGGAACTCCTCTGCTCTCTTGACAATCAACTGATTTAAATGGTCCTTAGTTTTACTTGATTTTAGACCTCTTTAGTCAATGTAATATTGGTCGCTCTACAAGGAAAATATTACGATACACAAAATAGAAAAAATCTATTGGTAAATAACTTAGCAATACATGGTCTCAATATTGTTATTTTTCTACTTGAATGAACAAAATTCTTAAGGTTAAAGAAGAGGAATAATAAATGATAACATATTAGTCACTTCATATATATCATAGAATAGAATAAAATAAAATAAAAAGAAATAAAATAAATTAAAATTAATGAAATATGCTTTTGATGGATGTAATAGTCTGATAAAAATTCACGTGTTAATTTCTGTCTAGATTCTAGAATACATATAAATATACTTATAAAGCTATATTGTGGTCACTGAGAGCTGAAGAATAAAAAAACAGTAGCCAATTTACCTGATTAATGACAGTTCTTTTTCTTGTGGTAAATTTGTCTTTTTTTTTTTTTATCAAATATTATTTCCTAATTAAACATTTCCTTTGAATATTCAGAATTCTTTGGACAAATTCATATCATTTCCATAGGTTGTTATGCAACAATTTATTAACTACAGCTGCTAAGACAATATTAAACCATATGAAAAATGTAGCATCTTAAAAATCCAGTCCTGCTTACATTTATACCTATGTATGCAGAAAAGTTATTTATGAGTTTTAAAGTCCTTTTGCTTTCTTTTCTGAAACACTGGGCATAGAAGGCCAAAATCTGCCTTCTAGATCTTACTCCTAAGTGGGTGTCATTGCTATGTGTGGGAAAATAGCATACACCTACTGACAAGACATCTGAGTGCTGCTTCATTGCCTGCTGAAGTGACCATCTGATACTGAACTGGGATGGGATTACTGACAGAATATTCAATGTTGGTCTCTTGGCAGCTTCCGAACTTAAAGCACGTACAGGGGAAACATGTATGAGCCAAGATGGAAGTTAGTTCTTCCAAAATACATTCTGACTGCAACTCAGCCTTCTGGCTTCAGTAGTATTTTCAGTGGGGGAAAGCACAGAAATAGGGAAGACAGTTATATAACAAGAGTGAGCATCAATTACAGGGTTAACGTTTCCAATACCTTATTGAATAGAATATCCAGAACTGTAGAATCACTGTAGGCTCAATAGATTTCTTAAAGAACTTGAGAGAGAAGTAGCATCCGTGTGACTCTCGTATCCGATTTTTCATGATTGGGCCTTCAATGGTTCAGCATTTCCTCAAATAGCACCAAAATGTTTATAAGAGATCCAAGACAAAACTGAAAATGCAAGCGTATGGTGCAGCTCTTCATAATGTCTTCATTTAGTTGTTGAGTTGGAACTTTCACTCAGGACATGGATAAAGATGTATAACAGTGTTGTGGTTTGACTTTAGCAGGCACCACAGCACCACAAAGTGTCTCGCTTTCTTTGCCCAGGTGGGATGGAGAAGAGAATCAGAAAGGAGAAAGGAACCTGTGGGTCAAAATAAGAGAAGTTTAACACATAAAGAAAAAGCTATACACAAAGGCAAAGCAAAATCAGGAATTCGTTACTTCCCATCAGCAGACAGATGTTCAGCCATTTCCAGCAAAGCAAGGCTCATCACACATAACAGTTATTTGAGAAAGCAAACACCATCACTCTGAAGGTTCTCCTCTTCTCCTTCTTTTCACTCCAGTTTCACAGTTGAGAATTATCTCATATGCTATAACACATAGTTTTGGTCAGATGGCATCAGCTTGTTCAGTCTGTATATACTCACAGCCTTTATACTGATATGGCAGCACAAAACTATAACAAGTCCTTGACTTAGAGCAAGCACCACTGAGCAGCACCTAAAACATTTGTGTGTTATCAACACTGTTTTAATCAAAAATCCAAAACCTAGTACTATACAAACTACAAGGACTTCTCCAAAAATAATGCCTTTTATTTTCTTACGTTGTCTCACAATGTTAGAGGTGGATGTTGGTGATATGGCAGTACAGGTTGAACCTTCCCACCAACATTCTGCTGTGTATCCTTGCTGTGTGACAAATGGCAGTAGAGGAGAAATCTGACACGATGGTGTCTGACATAGAAGTGTTGAAGAAGCAAAGGGGTGTCATTGAATTCCTCCACACAGAAAAAAAAATGCACCCACTGATATTCATCAGTGTTTGCTGAATGTTCATGGAGACCAATCAGTGGATGTGAGTAGTGAGGCAGTGGGTGGTATGTTTCAGCAGTGGTGACAGCAATCAATGAATGGTGGCGATTATGTTGAAAAACAGTGTTTTGTAGCTGAGAATTAGCTCTATCAAATAGTGTTACTATGCTCTTTGTATCTGTTATAGTTTCCATGAAAATAAATAGGATGCATCACTTTTGGAGCAAGCTATGTGTATATTGCATGGAACGAGATCAAAAGTTTTTTGAAAAATGTTAAAAGTATGGCAGATACCAAAACACCCTAAACTTGATTTACACAATGCAGAATACAAGGTTGTAAATAAGTGATGGGTTATAAATGTCTCTTTTTTTTTTCTTCCAGAATGTAGTTTTGCAGTAAACAAGTATCCAAGGAAACAGCAAAAGAATTAAATGCTCTGAAAATAAGTGCAACTTTACATGACTTATAAGTAGACTACATAACTCAGCGTGCTACTGAAGTCAGCAGCAGAAGAAATTCAAATAGCGCACAAGCATGAGTAATTAATTTCCTCATAACTATTTAGAAGGAAAAAAAAAATAAGAGTCATTAAATCCTATGATCAGCAGAATAAATCAATAATTTTCTCCAGCTAAGAAGAGGCTTCATCTATATATAAGATTTGCCATGTATGTTCTCCCTCTTTTTGAAGTGCATTCCTTATACTGACTACTTTAAGGATGGGATAGGAGGAAGACTGTACTGCTGTATCTGATTTGGAAATAAAATTGCCATAGGAAATGAAGAGGAAATATTATATTACTTCTTTAGACAACATCTTGAAATGTCTTCTACATCTACTATTTCCTTTTTCTAATTTCAAAAGAGAGATCCAGCATCCTTTAACTTTCTTAGTAACATATAAATTAGCTTTGTCAGCCTTGAATTGCTTAATCATCTTTCCCTGTCTACTTTTAGGAAACATTGCTAATACTGTACTCACTGCAGCATTCTGCTGATTTCCAAATTTAAAAACTAGGAATGCACCAAAGATATTTACTGTTTTCTCCTTTTTTATTCAGTGGCAGAGATATGTTTTATAAATAACAGAAAATCTTCTCTGCAGGTGTATTTTGAGGATATTAGGAGCAAATTTTAACTCCTCTAGAAAAAAATAATAGCAAGAAAAGGAACAAGAGATTAGTATATGGCAACATTTGGATTTTTAGGAGATTATTGATTGTAGAAGATACGTTTACCTTTGAACATTAATCAGTAATAGATTAAAAAAATCTGTGGGCTTTTTTTTTTTTTAATTTGGAGAACAGTGGAAGGCAATTAAGGCTTACTAAATGAACCACTTTCATCTGGAAGTAGATACTGTCTACACTACTGCAGATAGATAGCTAAAGAATCACAGAATCATGTTGCTATTTCCTTGCTTAAAATAAGTTATGTGGTACTACTGACTTGCAGAATCTAGACTAAAGTGATTGTAACAGTTGTATCCCAGCTATTATTTCTTTCCTCACTTACATCTCCCCCCTCTCTTTCCAGAGTACAGCATGTTTCAAAGTTGCGAATATATATATATATAATTAACATCTTCTATATATACCATACACCTACAGTGCTTCCCATAAAAATCCCTACAAACTACTTATGCTGTAGGCACACTGAATAAAACAAAAAGAAATCCACTTTAACAAGGATTTTCTCTCAAGATATGCTCAATCCTCAACATAATAAAATGGGTATGATTTAATAACCTCTTTGCAATTTTGTCATGTTTCTCTGGATTTTGCAGTTTATGTGATCTGTATGCAAAGACAGGTAGTGTCTCACAGGTATCATATTATATTTGATTAAAGAAAGGGTAATTAAAAAAAAATTGTAGAGAATCAGTAGTATGTTTTGCATATTTGGGTGTCTTACACAACTGAAAATTATTAATGACAATTGTTTGCTTTGTGATGGAATAACGTAGGAATTATCCTGACTGTACTGATGGCTGGCAAACACAGTCTTATGTTAATACCAATATGGTTCTGCATATAAATCTTCAAAATACTATTCGTCATTTGCCGTATGTTATTGGTTAAGATTATGCTTACACTATTACGAAGCTAAAAACATCTTAAAATTATTTCCATACTCTTTTAATAAATGTATTTGGTCCCTCTTGTAGAAGGATAAATGGCAAGAGTAGAATGCTAGTTTCATTCTATTCATCTCAGTATTGTTGCTGATACAACATTTGGTAGAAACCCACACAGCTATTTTTATGGAGTTGCTTAGCATCGTGATAGATATTTAATGCTGTTCTTGTGTACCCAGTAGATGACTGAAAGTCAAACTTCATATTAATTTTTCTTTATGGGAAAATAATGCTAATTTGAGAGCTTTAGCATACCCATGTCAAAGGATAATAAACTGCAAATAGATAGGCAGCCCAATATCAGCGTTTATAGACAGGAGTCAGTACAGTAAAGATGCGCAGTAACAGTAAATAAAATTATTCACTGGTTAATCACTGGAGATGGTTATACACAAAGGCTTTTGCAGCTTTTAAAACACAGCTCAGCAAAGACTTGAGAAATTGAGTTTGAAGTTAACACTGTTTGCATTATGAGAACCTGAGCTACATGATATCCAAAGATTCTTTTTATCTAAATTTCACAAAATTTCCCTGTAATACTCTTTACATTTTATAAAAAAGAAACAAAAAACTAGCTAAAAAACTAGCAGAAGGAATTTTCTTTTATTTCAGTTGCATTTTTGAAACTATAAAACGAAATTTAACTCACATGCACATTTAGTTAGTCATGTTGTCCTGGAAGAAAAAAGAAAATCAGCTTAGAAATGTAATTTATTTTATATCAAAAAATCAAATAAAAAATGTGTTTAACAAAGTTCTATAAACACTGTCTGTTTTTCATTCAGTATGAAAAAAGTAGGTCAGGAGAAGGGTCTGTGTTCTAGCTGTCTATGTTTGGACTATATTCAGGGAAAATATTCAGCAAGAATGATATTCCAATACTTTACAAGGGCAATTTTTTTTCTAAAATAATTTTGAATAATTCATCTGAAGAAAAAATGAGACAAAGCAAATCAAAGAGGAACATACCCACTAGATTCAAACTCCACAAAATCTAGAAACACTCCTGGTTTCTACAGAAACCTCATCTTCATGGGTACCTTTAAGCAACTGTCAGTAAAACAAAAATCTTGTATAATGTCTTTTCCAAGCTTGGAACTAGTTTTATTTGAAAGCAGGTCAAAACATATGCTTCAATGACTTTGTATCTGTCCTATTTGGAAGGAATGTTGATATATCCATAAAAAGATATGAGTCAATATATAAAACCTAAAGCCAAATGAGCTCTGAAAACAAATCTATTCATGGAGAAGATTTTTCATTTTGAGTTGAGTCTGTTGGATCTAAAACACTTGAGTCAGGCTAGGATGAAATTAGTTTTCTTCATAGCAACCTATTCCATGCTATGTTTTGGCTTTATGGTTCAGTGTTGGTAACATACCAGTAGTTTGGCTGTTGCTGAACATGCTTGCTTCCCATAAAAAAATTAACTTTTTCTTCCTACTCTGCCATCTCCACCCACTCTACCCAGGAAGTCAGCTAGGAAGTGAGTAAAAAGCTGGGAGAAGTCTGGCCAAAAAGGATTTTCCATACTGTATGATGTTATGTTCAGCAATACAAACTGAATTAGAGGGGGAATAACAGGTCGTTTTGACTTTCAATGCAGCAATGTCTTGAAGACAGGCTGGACATTGGTCTGCTTGTAGGGAGTGGTAAGGGGTTACTGACTGAAAAAGCACTGGAATTATGACCTTTTGTTGAAGTCAAGGATTGAGTATTAAATAAACATTTTATTTCAGGTAATTTAAATGTCAGAAAAAATAATGGGATCTACGTAAGATATGACCACTTTTTTTTGTGGGATTGCCAGTTCAAGATACTTCTGAACAAAATACTTTTTCTCAGAGAGCATCTTCATCCCATATTTGATAACTTAAAAAACAATAATGCAGTTCTTCCTAATTATGAGGGCTGCTCCAAAAGTAACTCCTCCTACTTTATTGTATTGGCCCATAACATGAGAGGCAGAGGTTATTGGTATGGTGAGAACAGCAGTGTGAAAGACAAGTCACATTCCAGATGACCATGCACTGCTGTCATATCACAAAATGAAGAGCATCTTGGTCAGCTCATCCATGTGAACCAGTGGATTACAATCAGGGAACTGAGTACAGTGCTGAATAACAGCTTCAACGCACAGGAAACGATGGTGATGATGTTGGAAAATAGTAAATTTTGAACTAGGTGGTCCCATGAATACTCATACAGAAACAAAAAGAACACCACATACTCTGACCACTCCATCACAATGATGACTATGCTGAAGGCTCTAAATTTCAGGTTCAGACCAGAGAAGAAGACGATCTTTCTCTTACAACACAAGACTGCCAGACCTCATAGCAACTTGAAGACTGTGGAGCACACTGCTGATCTTGGCTAGATTGTCCTATCACACCCACTGTGTAGTTTGGGTTTGATGCTTTCTGACTTCCATCTATTTGGGTTGATGTAAAATGGACTGCTTGGGCAATGTTTTCCTAGCAAGGACATCATCATAGCAGCTATGAAACAATTGGTGACTTCCACTAGATCATAGATTTTTATTAGCACAACATTGAAGCTCTTGTGGTTTGCCAGTGAAAACATATATCTAGTGTTGGTGACTAATAGTTGAAAAATAGTATTTTGTGAGAATTTTCTGTATTAAAAAGTGTTATTGTGTTTTTTGTATTTGATTTAGTTTCTATGGAAATAAATAGAAGGCATTACTTTCAGTGTGATCTTCGTAGTACTTGGTTACCGTTTCAATAGAAGCAAAATCTGGTCTGTTGTTAAATGCTAAACTCTCTTAATTATATAACTCATAGGCAAGTGCATTATGTGTTTTTGGTAGGCCACCATTCCAATGCTTTTTTTCCAGAACAATATCTTTCAATAGAAAATATTCTAATTTTCAATGTTTAATAAATAAGAAAATTGACTTGTCAAACTGGAATTGTAGATTGATACTTCCTGTATGGTTAGAAGGCACTGCCTGAATAGTTAAGAGGAAAGGTGAAAGTTCTCAGTACTGCAGATAAAGCAAATCATCTTCCTGCAAGTGCCTTCAGCTATTAAACTTATAATCTCTGCAGATATCTCAGATATTTTTTTTCCAATACTAGCTATAAGAACATATCTATCTGTATTAAAATGACTACATTCCAAAAATGTAAAACGCAATACCATTAAAAACATATGAAGGCCTGATATCATCCCCCAAACAAAAACATTTATTATGTACCACTTCAGTAGCATAGTCTGGCATATTCTAGTAAAGTATCCATCATATTCATATCATAACTCTACAATATAGATTACTTATATGTGTGATTTTACAAAGCTTTCAACAATACTCTGGGCACTTTCCATAAGTTATGCGTTAAGTAATGCAGTACAATTTAATGCATATTTGTGATAGAAAGAGCACAGGATATTTGATACAGCATACTTAGGTTTCACAGTCCTTCAGTTGTCACTGTTCCCTAACAATAACTAACAGGAAGGCAAGCATTTATAAGCATTAGGAAAAGGTATTGACTATTCACACATGGCTATAAATCCAGAATGTATACAGTTAAACTGCTCTTGCACTAAGATAAGGATATGTCCTACAGGCTAGTAAAAACTACATTTGAATAGTAATCTGCACCAGAATCTGCAGAATCTGCCACCGATATTTCAGTGCATCCTGTGTGGATGCTCCACACTGTCTGTATTTCCTGATATCCAACAGCCCTGCAGATATTCTGGTATCTGTTGATTTCCAATATCTTCCATAAATCCACATCCTTTACCTTGTTGCCACTTTACGTCTTATACCCAAACTCTTGGAATTTGAGTCATGGCAAATTTCAGTCACTTGAAGCCCTTTCTGAGTCTGCTTAGCTGGTCACAGTTCTCAGGAAGCAAATGTTCTTAGTATTTCAACAGTACTTAACCCTTTAGACAATAAGTGGAAAAGAATAACAGAAATGCAGCTCTACAGGAGAAACTTAATTACATAAAGTTTAATGGCTTAAAGAATATGGGAGAAACTTAGTAGTGCTCTATAAACTATTGTTCTAATAATGTGGAGGACTGTATGAGCTAATACACTTTGCTGACACCACTGAAATTTCAGTATTCAAATGCAAATTGCAACTAACAATTTGTTTAGAACATCCTTTAAAATCCATTTTCTACAGCTTTGATTTTACAGCTCATTATTAATTTTCTGTCTCTGTTACCACTTTTCCTGAATTAGAGGTGTAAGGAATAAAAGTAAAAGGAAAGGATGTGACAGTACTTTGCTGCCAATATCCACACTAAGAAGGCCAGTTTAAAATCTGTTACCTTGCCAAGTAACTGTACGTAACAAAATGATATCTCAGATATCTCTTGATGCATTTGATAACAGATATTCACAAACAGTTCCTTGAGCACTTCCCTGCAATGCCTGAGAAACATATTAGACAGCCTGTGGAATATATTGCGAGGTGAAAAAATAAACAGCTTATTGCAATATTTTCATATCTCAATAATACTTTATGGAGATTATCTCAGAATCTTCAGAAAAATAATATGACTGTATAATGTTTTTTTATCATTAAGTTGTAACGTAAACTGTAGCCATGTAAAGATACTTCAATGAATTGTTGTTAATGGTAGTATACTGTAATGACTCCCCACGGCCTTAGTCATAGGAAAGCAATATCTCAGATCAGTCACTGACTAAAAAGTGTACTAGAAAAATACACAGCATTTGAATCCACAAAGAAAATATATCTACCAACATCTATTAATAAGAATTAGATACATGCACATTTTCACTACCAAGTTTTAGATACTTACATAGAATGTGTAATTGAGAAATGCATAACATAACTTCATTTCAGTATCATCATTGTTTTCTTTCAGAGTGCACACCCTTCCCTTGCATCATTTTTGCACCAAAATAGCAAAAGAGAAGTATACACACTAGAATGCTAACAATACCATAATGTGCTAAAATCTTACTATTTGCATCATTGTTACATGTTCTTTAGCCTTTTGAAATGTCTGAGTATAAAAGCAGGAAAGAAATAACAGCAATTTTTGGTATGTACAGGACTAATAAGATGCTGCCAATGTTGAACAGTTTTAAGGTCTCAAAGATGTTACAAGCCACTGCTTTAAAGATCCGTTAGAAATTATTCTCTGAGATACGGAAACTGAATGTGTTTACCTGTTTTGTGCTAAAGGTGTTGACCTAATTAAATACATTTTTATTACCTTTGATGATGAGTTTGTAGTGTGTACGCAGCATCCGTAGACAAGTTCCCCACTGAAATTATTTTGAGATTACTAGTGGAGAAAACAGAAGCCTATTTTTTTTTTTTTCTGTTTTTCCTAGCAGAGAGTTAGACAATGTCACAATATGGAATGGGAATGACTGACAATTTTCCAGCAGCTTTTACCAGAATGCAATCAACTAAGCAATAAAAAATTGCTACTTTTGCTATTTTTCATAAAATTTGCTACAGCACAGACATGCTGAATGCTTAGATCTGTGTTCTACATACTCATAAGCGCACGTCTAATGAGGAAAATATTAATGCAGGACTTCATTATTTCTCCGTATATCCCATTCAATATGAAGATTAATGACAGAAAACTTAATTATATTTAACTAATATTTAATTGTGTTTTTTTTTTTTTTTAACTAAACAGATCAATTTGATCACGATCCATGGATATTTCAGAGGGGAACAATAGATTTAAGATTTATATAAATATCATTCTGATCTTATGGTACTTATCTTACTGCTCTAGGGGTGATTAGTCAAGAATATCCCAATGCAAAATGTATTCTAACACAGAAAGGTCTAAAAAATTCATACTTTTTAATATTTTTTTGCTATTTTTGCTATCTAACAAGAAATTATTTTCAAAGCCCCAGTTTACCAAGAAAAAGAAAGAACTACTAGAAGAAGATTGTTAAGAAGTTTCCAAATATTCTCCAAACATTTAAGAGATAATTGTATTGAGAGGATGAATTTGAAGAATTATGAGATTGTATGTAGTATTCTGGCAGTGATTCAGCAAAGCAGTTAGGCAGGTAATTTATGGCTACTTGGAATCACTTAAAGACGTGCATATGACTTGTGCCTTTTAATTTCTAGCCATGCAGATGACACTGTGGTGTAGGTATATGATTGCAGTTGTTCCTTTCCATCAAATGTTCCAGCATCTTGATGGTTTACTATGTTATGTAATATAATACTCTGTCTAATAAACAATTTTAACAAATACACAGTTTAATTGTCATATATTGTAATATTCCTTACAAAATCCTTATCATACAAAGCTTGATATTTTTTTAGATGAAAATTAGAAAAAAATAGCTTATTATGTATATTATTGTAGATTCCTAAAAAATCTTGTTTGTTTTAATCTATCTGGCCCTGGGAAAGTTTAAAGAAAGGGCTGTTGAAAAAGAAACAAGCAAACAAATCATCCATATTCTTTTATTTTTAAAGTTAAGACAACAGTACGTATCTGAGCAAAGTTTTATAGAGGAATTGACTGCCCAGCATGGTGTGCCTGTAATTAAGATAGGCAGCTACCAGTATACATCCAGTATTGCCAGATGGTGGCAAAGTTAATGAGAAAACATAGAAAATCAATGTTGAGAAGTTTTATTACTATTAAGAGGGAGCATAGTAGTGGTAGGCAGAAAAAGTTCTTATTCACAAAAGAATAAGTTGCAGTCCTGGAAGAGCTGTAACAGGTCTGCAGGTATCAAAGACATACCAATATGCTTTAGATATTAACTAAAATGAGCGATATAAAATTCCTTATATTTTGTCTCTTATCTTTAGCAGATTGAAACAATAAAGCCACATTTTTTCTTTTTGAGCATTACTATTCTATTCTTAACTCAAAATTTCTTATAGCATTAAATTGGAAGTGGTATAAATTAAAAAATATTATCATGCCTAAAATTTTTAGCTTGAATATACTAACTCAGTGAATTGTACTCTCAGGCAAATTCTGACAGTAAGAAAAATGGTATCCTGGTAAACCTTTAGATAACTGTGAGAGATTACAGTAAAATGTGATTCCTTCTATTCTTCTGTATCCTCTGATGCCTCATAAGCAAATTCTCCAATCTAGAGAAACTGCAGAGGGCTATATCAAGATATCTGCCAACACCAAAATTGGGTCCACATTTTAACTGACTATTAGCCCAAAAAATGAATAATATTAGCTTTTATCTCCAAAGATAAACTTTGAAAATCTTGTGCAGAAGTTTCTTGCTGACAAAATATAGCCCTATATACAGTAGTTATTTGAGTCACCATATTAGTTTTCTATGCTATTATCTTTGCACTGTAACATATCTGTTATAACAATTTCATGGTAAGCATCTGCAGTGGAATTGCCAGGACATGGCCTGAACCAGTGTTTGAGCACTAGGTGAGAAGGCACGGCTAACCAAGGGTTCATAGGTGCAAGCAATATTCCTGAGTGACTGGAAGATGTCAAGCCAAGGTCAACTCCTTTACACCCTCATTTAAGGGTTAGCAGCCAAGGGAGCAGTATCTCTTTGGATAGAGATTGTACTTCCCTTGAGCTCTCAGTAGTTGTTGGAAGAGGTGAGCTAGTATTTTCTTCTTTGTCATCTTTTATTGCTCTATAGCACTTGTATCCCAGTAGAAGGCACTGTCATCATCTTCTTTTGCTGCATGGCAGCAGTGAACTCCAGTGTTAAAAAAAGGTTCAGCAGAAATGTTGTTAGGACAAGTTCTCATCTGAGATACTGCAGGTCAAACACCAGACTGGTTCAAGTTGTCTGAAGGTTCTTCTAATGTTCTAGTTCTTTTAATGAACAGTGGAAAAAGCAGAGACACTAACATCATAGCTGTCATTATCAGGCATCAACTCTCTGCTGTTTTCTCTGGCAGAAATCTTTCACAGTTTCCAGTGAGTTAAGGATCTCTACACATTTTCACCAGAAAATGAAGCCTTTATCGCAGGATGATTAAATCTGTGAATATGTTCTTTTTTGTGGTTTGTTTTTTATATACTTTTACTGGACACTTTCTTACACTTACTCTAAGCTGTCACTGTATTATTGAAGAGGTATAAATTTGAAGGGTAGACAACTTAGTGAAAAAGGAACTGGCTGGATGGCTGCAGCTCCACTTGCGATCAGTGGTTCGATGTCCACATGGAGGCTGGTGATGAGTTGTGTCCCTCTGGAGTTCATCTTGGAACTGTTGTTTAATATATTTATTAATGACATAGTGGGATCAAAGGCGTCCTCAGTAAGTTTACAGACAACACCACATTAATACGACAGAAAAAAGGGATGCTATCCAAAGGGATCTGGACAAGCTTGAGAAGTAGGCTCACATTAAGATAATGAGGTTCAAGGCTAAATCATAGAAACATCAAAGATCGTTAAGTCTAGGTGTCAACCCATCACCACCATGTCTTGAAGTGTCCCATCTATATGTTTCTTGAACATCTCCAGGAACAGTGACTTCACCACCTCCCTGGGAACCCTGTTTCAGTGCCTCACTATACTTAATGAGATTAAATTTTTTCCTAATATCCAAACTTCATCTCCCTTGGCACAATTTGAAGCCATTTTCTCTTGTCCTACTGGTGTTACCTGGGAGTAGATGCTGATTTCCTACCTCATTCCATTCATCAAGTCTATTCAGATCCTTCTGTAGGGCCTCAGGCAGATCCTCTCAGCTTGGTGTCACCTGCAAACTTATGGAGGCTGCATTCAGTCCTCTTGATCAGATCATCAATGAAGATATTAAACAGGATGTTTCCCAGTATTAACCCCGGAGCAACACCACTCATTTCTCTCTTCTTGGAAAAAAAAACCACATAACTTTAATGGTGGTTTACCTTTGAAAAAATAGATGAAAATAAATGAAAATCTATTTTACATTCAGTCTGAAAACTAGGACAGCATATTGACCAAAAAAAAAAAAAAAAAATCTGTAAAATAATTTGGCAATTTTTGCCTGTATTAAGAGAACTGTAGACTTAGAATTCCCCAGAGAACAAGACAAAGAATTTTAATATTAACGTAAAAAGTTCAAGACAAAGTGTAGACAGTAGTCAGAGAGACACTTTTCATAAGATTTGTTAGATGAGAAAAATAAGCAGAAAGAGAAAAGGAGAGAGATAAGTGACTTCTCCTGAAAACTGCAGCTTACTTAATTCAATAAATGCAAAAGAGCACCAGGAGGGTCATTTTGTAGTGTCCAGACAGTCATGTAGTGAGTGTCCAGCAGAGGGAGATTTACCACAGCTGTGTAACACCTTCTTTAATTAAACCTACATAATTAGCTACTAAATGCCTTTTTTAAAAAACAAGTGATGTGTTTGTTTATGTGCATGTTAGGATGCCCTTGAATTCAGTCAGCTGTGCAAAGTTTTTCAAGATTCAGCCATCTGTGAATGCCAAAATGCCTCCTCTCCTGTGGAGTTATACCCATTCTCAGTTTGGAATGCTACCATATACTTAGTACAATATAAGACTGTTTCTGCTGGAATTCCTTCAAGTTTATTACAGAAGGAGGAAAAATAAATAGTGTGAAGAATATGAATCAGATATCACTGATGAAGAGTATGAGATATAGCTTATTATGACGATCAGAAAATGTTAATACTTATCATTGTTTTGGAAAGAAAACATTTCCCTTTCTGAGAATAAGATCATTTAAAACTGTTAAAAATAATTATATATTTTTTCATATGCACAGGAAATTGTGAGTATCAGTGATTATGTACAGAAATTGAGGATACTTGCCAAACTCCTGCTCTTCTAAGTGGTGAAAAAATTATCTGAAAAAAAAAACTCACACCATTTTTTTTCTTTCCTATAATTTCCTCATTACACTTGCTATGTGACTACTTCTATGGGAACAGAAAGTGATTTTAAGAAGACTGATATGCACAGATATATATTTTAATAAATATATGCATTAATTAAGGGCTGAAAAAACATTTTTATTGTCTTGGTTAATGGATTTTTAAAAGAGAAATTTACAAATGAAAATTATAATTCTACTTAATTTGTTATGAAGTAGAATTTCTTTATCTGAAGCCTTAATAAGGTGGAAAGATGTGCTTTCATGAAAATAATTCTCAAGGCTTCCTACAAAACGGAACAAAAACACATCTTGAGGCACCTAATAATGTCAAGAGATGTCTTTCTTCACTTCAGAAAATAAATCTAGATGCATAGTAGCAACTTCACAGAATATAAGCACCTTGACTTCTTGTTAGGACTGTATCAAGGTCCTTTTTTTCTTAGGAAAACAGCAAATTATCTTCACCTGAGAAAACATTCCAGAGCGAGTTGCTTGTACTCTTTGCTGTAGATACACTATTTGTCCCAGTTGAGGTATATTTGTCTGTAATTGCTCCTCAACTACTTTATTCATCCAGCTGAATAGCTAGGTCTTTCAACAGTAACTAAATCTGAAAAAATAAGCTTCTTCTAAAGAGATTTTTAAACTTTTTAGTCATTGCACATGACAAATTTAAAAACACAGTGACCCATTAAAAATTGCAATTAAACAGCTTAAGGCAGTATTCCAGCTTGAAGCTTCTTTATGACCTACTGCTCTAAAATGTTGATGAGTAAGCATGAGAAGAGACTGAAGGTTAAAGAATGACAATGCTTAGCAGTCTGCTCTGAAAAATACTGTAATCCTTTGTCCAACATTCAGCATTTATCTGTAGTGTCGAAGCCAATGTGAGAACCTCTGTACACGCTGAGCTGTATGGAAAATTATGCAAAATAGACATACAGCATTTAGAGAGGCTAGCAGTGGGTTAAAGAAAAGATCATGGGATTTGGGACTACGTAGAGTCCAGTGGTGCAATGCTTTTGCTGATTAAACTGATAAATAATGAGCTCAAAAAGTTTAAGCAGCAGTTAGTGTCAGAGATCAGATTAATCTTCAACATGAAAGAGAGAAGGTATCTGAGTTTATAGCACTCCAGAGCAGGCGAGAGCCCCAAAAGATTACCCCTGCAAATGTTCTCAAAGTGCAATATGGTTTGCTCTGTTTTGTTTTGTTTTTGATTACCAGACTGTCCACAAATTAGATTTCAAAAACATGTTAAATATTCATAGACATTTGCTGAATAGCTTGAATAAATACTTTTGAGAGAATGCTGTTGCTCATAATTTACTTGCTTCAATTTAATGTCTGCTGTTTGTGCTGTATGCTTGGCCAAATACATAATAATTAAACATGAGATCAGCTGCACATTTGTAGAATATGAAAACAGACTTCTGACCTCAGGTTGCTTATTGGGGAGCCAATCTGTTAAATACAATAAAGGTACTTGCCCAACTGTCACCAGTGTCAATAACATGATACACTTCTGAGCAGTGATGGAAGTAAGCATCTTAAAGAGAAAATCTGAATGGATACCATTGTTTTAAATCACTTCTTAATCTTTCCGCTATTTTATTTTGCACTTGTATGTAGATTGCTTTTATGAAAAACATCATTTACATGTCTCTGCTGGTCAGTCAGTACTATTCTAAGTTACGTGTTGTAACCTTGGTCTCCATGTTGCTATTGAAAATATTGCATAATTTGCGTGGAAGGGAAAGTTGTCATTAGGTGTCAACATTTTTTTCTGAGTATAGACTCTAAGACTTTGTATGAGGTGTTGAAGTCCTAGTGATCCCAATCTAATCAAGATTATTCTGTGGGACAGTAGAAATAAGGCATAGGGACAACATGATGGTGCATCTCATACTATTTATAGATGGATTAGGATGAATAGAAACAGAAATGTGGAAAAGAATGTAGACAAAAATTAGCATTCAGGCTTTTATTTTCAATAGTAGTTTTCTTCAAACAATCTAATTCTTCTAATATTTTCTGACATCTTTTAAAGGCATGAAATATTTATTCTTTGTCCTTGAATTTTATGTAGATCTCAAGTCATATACCTGTAATATGAGAAAATTAAAATGAACTTTTGTTGTGTTGAGTGGCCACAGTTTACATGTGTATATACAGATTGCAAGAACTATATCCAAGTATCAGGTCACATAATCTCAATAGCCTGTCCTATGATATAACAGAACCAAATATTTTATAATGATAAAGTAGGAAAAATATCACATAAAACTGCTCATATTAGAAGAATAAAAGAACCTTTCTTTTGATCTGCACTATCATTCAATATATGCAATAATTTGCAATTATTGAAGTTTGCTATAATTTTCCTGAAGACTATGAGTACTTTGTTTATATGTATTAATTCTACGTATTGATACATATTTGATGAATTCTGAAATGATGCATAAAATAACATGGTATTGTTTTTACCTAATTTTTAATCAATAATTATTTTGAAAAATCAGGTTTCTAGTAGCAATATGTTGTGAATTTGATTTTTATTTTTTTGGGGATTTTCTGTAGTTAAAATCCAAATATTTTTCCAACAAGTTTCTGGCAAAATAATTTTAGATAATTCTCAGATCATAACATCTCTGGCTGTATTTATTACAGTGAAGAGAGGTTTCTCTATTCAAGTATCTCTAAAGCTCATCTACAAGACATATCTTTAGCCAAGTTAAAGTAGAACATGTTCTGATGTGTATGTTGATACAAGGATTTAATACAATGCATTAGGTATTTTAAGCAAAAGTCCCTAAGTTCTGGCAGAAGCATCCGCTTGCTGGTTTAACAGAAATGCAGAGATTTTTTCCTGCACAGCTATATGAATTATCAAGAATTTTGGTGGATTTTTTTTTTTTTTCCTTTATTATCTGTATGATCTGATTTTCAGAGCAGAGGTAAATGGATTACCTTTAAACTGAAACAAACTCCTGAAATACCAAGCATTTTTTAAAATGATTTCTATGCTTCCTCATCAAGAACAGGACTGAAAAGTCAACAGAGAAGTTAACACTGACAAATAGGTAGCCACCAGACCAGAAAACAATACTGATCCAAGAGCCAATCCGGTTAACAATTAAAATCCTTGCTGCGAGGTGTGGTACTTTAAGCATTTGCAGTCTTATTAAAATAAAACCAAACAATATAAAATAAATTTTAAAAATATAAAATAAATTAAACAAATGAAATGAAGTAGATGTGATTATTTATTGAAAGAGGGTACAAAAGTAATTTGTCCAGGTTATTATGATAATTACTGAGTATTGTTTTAAGGCTTGCATTTTTCTGAAGATGTTTTTAATATCTGATCTTTTCTTATCTCAGAAAGCATGGATTTCCAGCATCTATTATCCAAATATCTAGACTACTCTCAGTAGATCTCCCTTGATTTATGTGAAGGGGATGAAGATCTGATACAAATAAAGTAGATGCCTGTAGGCCATTACAAATCTCCTAATCTATTCAATGATTTGTGATTGAGCTATTCCTTCCTTGTACCCATTTTGGAAACGCTTTCACTAAACTGTTATTTTTAATATTTAGAATACATATAAAATTGACTACAAACAGTAATTAACAATAAATCTCTATTAATTCAATTTTTAAATTAAAGAGATGATTTATTTTCCTCAAAATATAGTGTGTATCCAAAAATAAAGAAGATCTAAGGAAAATCATAAATTCCTTAATCTAGTCTGATGTTGGGTGCTTCCCAGGCAAGAACTGATTGACCTCAGTTGTATGCATACTGTCTTCTTAAGGACTTTAGAATATATTTTTTCACAAAACATTACTCAGTAAAAATCTGAACAGATCTAAGCTATATCTTATTTTCTTAGTCAAGCTTTATATAAGGACAGTGGAAGAAAACATGAAATCATGGAGATACTTTTTATTTCTTTTTCCTAACTACTTACAAATCATATAATCATATGATACAACCACATAAAAGGGAAAAAAAAAAGGCTAAAAAGTGCTTCTTGTATTTTTCTCCTATTGTTCTTCAGTGATCACTATTAATTCTTTTATTGATGAAAGTATTTTTAACATTTTATTTTAAGGAATACTGGCTACTCTTGCAGGATTTGAATAAAAATCTTCAGCTGCTGTAGATGAAAGGCTTTTGACTTCAATGAATTATAAAAGTGGACAGAGGCATTTTTTATGTGTGACCCATTGCTTATGGAAATTAAAGATATTATGCAATATTTTATTTCATTTTACATATATCTCCAAAGACATAGCATATCAAATAAAAAATGGCTTGCAATCAGCTTATCACTACACTAAGAGGTATACCAATCTTCACAAAATGCTGACTATAGTAGTATAATGTACTAATATAGTAGTATATGTACTATATCTGAATTATAGTTACCCAAAATTTTATGAAAGAAATTATATATAAGCAATGCAAACAATTAGAGAATTTCTTGTTCTTCTACCATAGATACGTATGTTTGGAAAATGAGTAGTCAAATACAGTTATATGCATCATATTTTGTCACTAACTATGAAATGACATATTCTAAAATTAAATAAAATGACTGCCTAAATGAAACATATGGTAGGCTGAGGTTATATAAGTAAAAATCCTATTTCTACTTAGATTTGGGCTATAAATGGCTCATAGTTTTTAGCAAGCAGATATAGAACTGTATGCTGGATCAGACTATTATATATAAATTTACAACAATGAAGCTTTACAAAACTCTGTAGTTGTCATGGTTTTGTGATTTTTGGTTTTTGGCATTCCACATCATAATATCATGTGGGGCACTGGGATTTAACTGTTAATGCTCAAGTTCCAGGTACATGTCCGGAAGAGAAGAACTACATTTCCCCAGGGGACTTTGCAGTCGCAGAGATGAGATATAACTCCTGGCAAGGTCACCTGATGCGCTCTTCTTTGTCCGCTCTTCTTTGTTGGCTCTTCTCCTGTCTCCCTGTTGCTCAACTGAACTGCACATCTCACCTCAGTGATATGCTGAGGCCTATCCACCTTTCGGACATTCTCTCTCTCTAGTTATATTTGATTTATTAGCTTCAATTCTGATTATATTGTATTATGGTGCGTTATCTTGCATTCTGGTATCATATTTAGTAAATTAGTTTGTTTCTCCTCAGATCATTGCCACTGTTTTTAATTATTTTGGGGTCCCCTTTTTCTGGAGGCGCGGATTTTGCAAAATCCCTCCGCCTTGCTAGTCATGGAACTGAGCCGAACCAGCCTGTAAACCACTGACAGTAGTGAATAAGATATTGTAAGATGGTCTTACAGCAAAAAAAAAAACAAAAAAACAGAACTGAGCCACCAGAAGGACATGGACTTGGTGGAGGAGGTCCAGAGGAAGGCCATGAATATGATCAGAGGGCTACAGCACCTCCTTTATGAGGACAGGCTGAGAGAGCTGGGACTTTTCAGCCTGGAGTAGAGAAGGCTTCCAGAAGACCTTACAGTAGCCTTCCAGTGCTTGAAGGGGGCCTACAGGAAAGCTGGGGAGGGACTTTTTGTAAGGACATGTAGTGAAAGGATGAGAAGAAATGACTTAAAACTTGAAGAGGGGAGATTTAGACTAGATATTAGGAAGAAATTCTTTCCTATGAGGGTGGTGAGGCACTAGAAAAGGTTGGCTAGTGAGGTTCTGGATGCCCCTACCCTAGAGCTGTTCAAGGCTAGGTTGCATGGGTCTTTGAGAAACCTGATCTAGTGGAAAGCGTCCTTGCCTATAGCAGGGGGGTGGAAGGTGGAACTAGATGGTCTTAAAGGTCTCTTCCAACCCAAACCATTCTTTGATTAACTGGCTTTTAATTTACTTTTTATGAAGTCTCTGGAGTGAAGAATTGCAGAATGGAAACTTTTAGTCTCCTTTCTCATTTTTCCTCAAGATTTTTTGTAACAGAAGAAAGAAACAATTCCAGCAAGCTGTTCATCAGAAGTAATAGGACCGATCAAAATCCAAAGTGTCTCTATACTCACCAATTTTCCCTGGCCTGACACTTGTTAGAAAGGAAATATCTGATGCTGCAATTGCGGTTGGCATAGCTTTGCCTCATTTGCTAGAGATCAGACTGGAGGGACATGAGGAATCAGGACACAATAAGGAGGATAAAAATCCCTCAGAATATATATCCAATTTAAATACATGGATTTCATGCTCATTAATTATTTAGTTTACCACTGAGAAAACCTTCTTAGAGTTTGTGAACATTACACTACCTTTATTAGACTGTACCTGAGGCAGCAGTGTGGAAGAACTGATGCGGAGGAAATAAGTACATAATCAGAATATCTTGTGTTAATAATATTATGCACTAATATGGAGGTGGATGGAGCAGGTAAAAACACATACTCCACTGGCTTTGAATGAATGTCTTTGAGATCATTCCAGGGGAAATATGGAAATACATCATTAGAGTAACTGTTTCCTGGAGTGAGAGGTAGTAAAGTCAATAGAATGCTCATCAAAACAATGGATGCTTTTAAAAAATAAAAGAGAGACAAGCTTATATACTCAAATATTTTTAAAGACTCAAAATACCAAAAAGAATGTGAAAAAAGTATGTCATAGACGAACTACTATTGTACATCACACTGGTATAAAAATAGAATCATCATAATTAATTTTTATTAAGATTTTTTATTAAGTACTGAAATATAAGAGAATAGAAACAAAGTTTATGTTTCTAGTCATTCATTTGTTAGACACCAAAATAAATCTTAAGAAGGAATGTGAAGCATATGCAATGACTGGCAGCTATATATTTAATTGGGGTACACATATCTGAAAGAAGAATAGAAAGCAGTGGGACACGATCTCTTGGTGCACAATTTTTCACATGGTTTACTTAAACTTAATTCTGAAATAGTCACAGAGTCTGTGCTGCTGTTAAGCAGCTTCCCAAGATGCATCTGTTCCTCTCAGGTAGACCTCCATTTTTAAAATAATTTTGACAGTCTTCTGCAATGAAGTTTTGATGACAGGATGGTGAAAATCCATTTTTATGGATTCAGTCCAAGATTCAGCGCACACAAGCAGTAATTTATTATAAATCACGAAATTTTAGTTCTCCTAACATTATCATAATAATTTACTGTGACAGTGCTCTACATGTATATTTATATTAAGTCTCTCCCTATCCTAAGGCATTTTATATTCTTGATACCTTGAAGTTATTCTTAGATATAAGTAAATCTTATGTGATATGGTCCAATCTTGCATATGGACTGCAATAAAATCATAGGGTATCACCAGTGTGCTTCCCTTTTTTAAATATTAAAGAGCTAATTTGTAAAGCAAATTTATGTTGTTCTTATAGAAATCTGCTAGAGTAATGAAAACAAGCAGCTTGCACTGGGAGATGGATACCTATAAGTAGGAGCTTTCCAATTTAATGTTTACTGAATTCCAGCAAAAGAAAAATGCAACACAGGAAAATCTCACTATAGCTGTTGTAGTATTTGCAAATTGATTTCAGGAGAGATAAATGCCTTGACATACCAAGTAAAGAAATTATTTGTTCACTTATTTTGTATTTAAACTTTCAATGATCTTACATGTCCAAAGTTTCCTATAAATATTTGTAACTCCTCTAACCTTAGATCTGGGAAAGGTTATGGAAGAAACTCCACAGTTAATACTCTACTTTTTTTTTTTTTTTTCACTCGCATTCTGATTCCTGTTTTCTAACGAATGTTCACTTCACCTGGTTTCTATCCAGAGGAAAAATTAATTCCAACTTTGAAGATAGCAGGACATGATGCCTTGAACATGAGATTTTTTTAATTTTTTTTTTACTTTTGGGAGTATCTTCTCTACTTTTGAGCACTGTTTGTCTTCAATGCATCTTGGGCTACAAAGTATTCCTCTTTAATTGTTTGATATCTAGTGTAAATTACTATAAACATGATTATCTATTTAGAAATACTTGAGAGAAGAGCTTGGTGTTTTCGAATCTTTGAAAATGAGATCATGAAACACTAAATTTATGTTACATTCCGAAGATATTTAGAACTGTTCCTTGAGCATATTACCACATTAATTATTATACATTTCAAAGTTATAATACAGCAACCAAATTAACATGAATGCTAAATGATTTTTATTGTTAATTTCAGGTTATTTTATTGATTCTATTGCAAAAGCACACACACCTTGAAGAAAATACGGGGAGTGAACAGATTCTCAAATTTGAGAACAGTTTTATTCCAGTTAGTTGAAAAATTATGTCTTCTAGTGCTAACCTAAAAGAGAGTTTCATTATTTCCAGAGATGAAAGAAGTTTAAAACTGTTTATTTATTTCTTGTTCAGTAATTCTATTAAACTTAACTTTTCATAGTTAAAACCATTCAGCTTTTTTATTTATTATTTAGCTTTGTGCTCTGACTCTTTAATTCCATCTGGCAGTATGAAACATAAATCCTAGTAACTTGCATTTTCTTTGGTAAAATAAAGTTTTTTTTTTTTTTTTTAATTTCATTTAAGTAAATAACATTTCTGTCTTGTATTGTAGTTTCAGATGTTTTGTACATCATTTGAATATATTGCTTGTGTCTTCATCTTTCAATATTTTTAATTAATCATTTCCATAAATTCAACTGAAGTGTCATTTTCCCGGAGTCATTTGGTGTTAGTCAGCACATACTTAAATATTTATGCAAATTTACCTGTGACTTCTAATTGATTAAGTTCTGCATTCAAATAACTGTTCTTCGTAGAACATTTTGATTTCACAATATGTAAAGAAACTCCAATATAAAGAGGAAACAAATGCCTCTTTTTCTTTGTGTTTATTTGTTTTCAGTTCTTTCAAGGAAAGTTAATTCATTGTTTCATACGTTCTTTTAGTGATATCCCTGTAGAAGACATGAATAACCCTTCTCTATGGCTCTTGGATGTTTACATAATGTTCAAATATTAATAATATTAACACTGATGTTTCAAGACTTTTGGGAAGAAGAAAAATAAGAAGAAGGAAAGGGGAAAAAAAAAAAGGAAGAAAAGATTTCTCATAGAACTAAATTGATTGCATTGTACTGAGCATTGGAGGTGGATCCTATATGTGATCCTTTTCCCAACTGCACTGATGGTTCACTGTGCATTTTTCAGCTTGCCATTTGACATTTTTGTCTTTTGTTTTTCTGACTGTAAGAAAGTAAAGGAATTGCTTGTACATACAAGCGGGAAGATAGTTCTCTAAGTTTTAATCATATGAAAGGAATTACACTATTTTATTATCAATTGATTGAGAGTCGTTTCAGTAGTGTTATTCAAAGTATTTTATTTTATTTAATAACAACAGCCTATAATAATCTCTTAGACAAGCATTAGTCACATGTAAGCACTATTTCTGAATTTTTGTTTACTTTGTACCTCATTAAGAATGAATCAATATCTTTTTGGGGCTGCTTTGTCTGTTCACCTGTTGAGTAAAATCAAATAAAATTTGTCTAAATAAGATTTTAAAGCAGATTCTCAGATAAAAGTAACTGGTTTTAGGAATCATGAGCAATTTAACCAAGAACTCTGAAACACAAGAATATTACAAGAAGACACTGAAAACAGAAATATAAGTACAATTCACATATACTGTAATTATGGAACTTTTTTGCTATGTTTGTCTTGAATCATGTGCATGACAGATGAATAGGAATTTTGCCACTTTCAGATTATCTGTTTAAATCTTGTCCAAATCACTGCTAAGTGCTTGGGATCTTGAAGCTCATTTGCTTATAGAAAATTAGAATAGTTATTCAGAAGATCAAAGCTGAACTTTGAGTGAGGAAAACTTCAACAGAAAGATGAGGTATGACCTTATTAAACTTACTAATGGAATTCATTGAAATACTCTTCAACAGATTTGTTTTTTTGTTGGTGGTGGTGGTGGTGGTTTTTTTTTTTTTTTACTTCTTTACATAATATAAAAATAAATTTATTTAATACTCAGCCTTTTCTAATTCCAGTCTTTTAATGTTAGTTAGGCTAGGAGGGTAATGTATAATATTCTGTATTTCTACTGCCCATATTGCACTTTAAAAAGCTTAACATTTTTTTCCGATAAGCACCTTTTCCTTGCTAATTTTCATTATCAAATTCACTAATGAAAATGCACACACTTATATAATTTTTGTCTCAGAGATATCACTGTGATACATGAAAAAGATGAGAAGTTGAATTGATTAGAGAATACATTAAAGTTATTAAATATGATTTTTTAAATAAAGTAGTATTTTAATTTTGTACAAAATATCATTGAACTCCTATGGAAGTTTTATCTGAATAGTTCTATACCTCTTTGAAAATCTCTTTGAAACTCAAAATCTCTTTGAAACTTTGTGTGGTGGATCTCAGATCTAAAATTCTACCTTCCTTGCATGACTATCTGTACATCAAAGGGAAGGAGAAATGTATCATCCTTATATTCTGCTACTATGAAGGACAAAAATTTGTCTGATGGTAGAACAGTAGGAAGAAAAGTGCCAGTGACACCTCAGTTTGAAAAAGGGAAGGCTACAAAAAAAGTATATTCACGGTTTCAGCTTTGACTCCATTGTGACATAATTGTCATGAATATCTTTCATAACAGACACTAGAGAAAAGGTATTAAAGTGGTATACAAGGACTTGTGTAGAAATGGAATTTGCAGATTCTCTTAACTTCATCAAACAAAATCAATATTCATGGGACAATTCAAAGGCACTTCTCTATGAAGGTCAACATTCGTCTGTCTTTTCTGTTTTGGCACATAATTCATTTAAAAAACTGGAATGAGAAGAAAACAAACCCCAGTAACATGTACTTACAGGATTTCATCTTCTATAGCCAAAAATTATTTTAAGAAGAAATACAGAAGCTGAACTCATTGTTAGAAAACACTAAAAATAAAGAAAAAATAAAGTAAAAGAAAAAATAAAAAGGATTTGAAATTCTGTGTCTGTCAAATGAGGCTTATTTTGCAATATCTTTGTTGTTTACGCAATTTTTACTCTTGGGCATGTCTACAGCTTATGAGCTGGTTCAGCCCGGTTCCATGACTAGCAGGGCGGAGGGACCCATGGATCCATGCCTTGGAAAGGGATTACAGAAAAAAGGGATGTCAGGTGACCTACAAAGGCCTTTTATCTGTTCCCCCTGAGCAGAAATGATAACAGAACAGTGAACAGTCTTCTGGGGAATGTAGAAGTTCTTCTCTTCTGGACAGGTACCTGGACCTGGAGCATTAACTCTTTAACTCCCAGTGCACTACATGATGTTATGATGTGGAATACTGATAACCAAAAATCATAAAATCGCTACAAGGCAATAAGCTGAAAAGCAATTACTACTGTATTAATAGAAACACTATACCATATTTTTCTTTTCAAGGGTTGTTTTCAAAATTTTAGAATTCTTTACATGGATTTGTATTTTCTTATGATGGACATGGTGTGATGGGACTTCAGCATTTATCACCAGCTAGTGATAAGCATGTTCTGAATTTTGGCAAGTTCCTCTAACCCTAGGTACTTTGGCATTTTGTGTTAATTGTATTCTTTATTTTGAAAGTTATCTGTGACAGTCATGCAAATGTTACTCACTTTGCTTACCCCACATGAATTGTATGGCTAATATACAACTTCTTAATTTGCATTTGAATTGCACAGCTCGTAACAGTATCTTTTTCGAGAATATTGACCTGTATTTGTAGGTAGCATTTTGACACAACATTTTTGAATACAGACTGATAATGTTAAAAGACAATTAAGTTCTTCACTGAAAAGTTTTAAGATGTCTGTGAATGCCATGAAACTATTCCAATTATCCAAATCTTTTAAATATTAACATTAAAAGAATTTTCAGTTCAATAAATTGAATATTTACTAAGTTCACAGAAAATATAAAATCAAATTCAAATGCAATAAATTTTACAACTACTATAATAAGGATTATACAGACATCAGGGAAGCAAAGAGCAGTCTAACTTGATTTGACAGCATGCTGTAGTTCAACTCAGCAGTCAGTTAAATACCACACAGCCATTTTCTCACTCTCACTCAGTGGGATAGGAGAAAGATTTGAATAAGTTGAGTCATCAGTTGAGATAAGGAGTGTTAATTAAGAAAGATAAATAAAAGAAGAAGAAGAAAAAAAAGTGAAGCACAATGCAGTTTCTCATTATCAGCTGGTGGATGGCCAGCCAGTCCTTGAGCAATGGCAACTGCTGCTACCACCTCCACAGTTTCTTTCTTCATCATGATGTCATTGGGTACAGGATATCCCCTTGGCCAGTTTGGTTTTGCCCCATCCCAGATCTTTGTGCTATTTCTGTTCCCCTTCAGCCCCTCTTTAGCATGGCAGTCTGAGAAGCTGAAAAGTCCTTGGCTTAGTGTAAGAACTGCTCAGCAACAACTAAGGCATTGATGTTTATCAACTTTATTCTCATCCATCCCAGCTACTATGATGAAATTTAGCTCTATTCCTGACAAAGCCAGGACACAATACATGTGTTATCAAAATAAAATAAACAGAAAATCATGTGAAGTGACAGTGGTGATGAGTAGCGAATGTCAGCATAATGTTTCTCAAGCTAAGGAGTCATTTCAGTAATATATAGAATTGATAATGTATTGAGATAAAATAATAGTGTTAGAAAAGCACTGTATCAAATATGCTTATTCTTTTCGGTATACAACAGATATTATATGTGTAGTCTCTTAAAGAGAGTAAAATACGTAATGAGAAATTTCAAAATTCTTTAAAATCTGATTATCCTTTCGATACAATCCACAGAAAAGTCATAAGGGAAAAATCCACATCTCCATGTGTCAGTGAAATACTCTTGCTGACTCAGAGGCTTCAGTACATCTTCTGCCAGTTATTCTGTCTTGAGAATTACTGCTGTCATCTACATCTAGTATATATGAAGACTTTCATCAGGAAGCAAATAGCAAGTACAATTTTCCCTTGGAGACTTTATGAAGCCTCTAGGTCTGATTCATTTTATGGCACTTTCTGAGAAAGAGGGAGAAAAAAGAGAATGCATTATCTTCTTTCTGTAAGTCCATCAACTGCTGTTTCATTTTCTCAGGCTAGTGCAAGGAGAGAATGTGCTCGTGACCCCATCTCATTATTTTCTCTGAAACACTGAGTGGAAACAATCATTTGTAACCCTGGGGACTGACTCCAACAGAGGTCTGATTTCCTAAACTGCTCTTTGAATGGACATGAGGGCACTGATCTCTTCACAGGATGTACTCAATGTAACCATCTGTTATGGCACCAGCTCTTCTACTTCAGCAGTTGTATATAAAGAAGGCTCATGTATCTTTGTGGCACTTGTACCCACATATGTCATTCTGGGCTCGAATGAAATTCAGTCTTTATTTTTTTAATTCAGCAGAAGTTGAAGGACTAAAGTATATCTCAGTCTCACTTCTACACCTGAAGCTTTCAAATACATCCTTTTTCAGCCCCCACATGAAGGTATGCCAGAAGATATACAAAAATGCACACTAGCTTTACATAGCATGCACACATATTTACATCCACAGCATAACGGTTCAAAGAAAATTGCTGTGTAGCTGAGATAAAAGCCTACTGTAGTGGCACTGTGTTATGGTACACCCATATTTTCCAAACAGGGTAAATATATAAACATATATATAACATATAAACTTATTTAAGATAAATAATTGGTTGGGGCATCAAATTCTACATTCACAGAATAGGAGAAAAAAAAAATCAGATTTTCATATTTTTTTTTCTTTTTTCTTTCTCCTTTTCATACATGCCATTTACTATTCCTCCTTTGACCATGGCCATGACAGCCTTCATTCCTTTTATCAATCAAGTCAAGATGTGCTAGATTTTTTATGAATGCTTGAGGTGAGTAAAAGCCATTTCAGAAGTGCTGATTAACACTTTCAATTAGGGTTCAGTGCAAGGAAATACTATCTCTTTTTTCATTCTCTGAATATACAATATTGAAGCTGAGTAATATATACAATTATGTAATGTAATTAAATCTGTACAGCTTTAATAAGGCCATTACCTTAAAAACAATTTGGATTAGCTCATTCCACAAGTGTAAATCACATGTAAAGCAGCCAAATGTGTGTTTCCATGTCTTTTTTTTTATTTGTTAAAACTTGGCCTATACATAAGCAACTGAAAACAGCATATTATAATGAACTATTACAAAACTTTGATTATAACTACAATGTTACTCATAGTGTTCCAACAGAAGATGTGAAAAGCCAGTTCATGTCCACATAAATCAAATGCTTCTTCTTTGTACAAACTTCTTTTGGGTACCAAGTATATTGTTCTGTATCAGGCTGGAGCGAGGCAGGGACTGGAGTTCAGTTTATTATTTTTTAACATCCATCTTGAAATGAGATTCCAAGGAATAGGAGCAGATGGCTAGCAATATGGAGCAATCAGAATTTATTAACCTGGAGAATATCTAATTCAAATGAAAGTATCCTGCATTAGGAGCTAAAAATTCCAACCATCCTTTCTCTAAGATGAGCTTGTATTTAAGCAGCAGGACTTCTTATGAGGCTTGAAGTCATTATGAAAATTCACCTGAAAGTTGGTTGTTAGAGGAGATTAAAGGAGAAAAAAATTGCAAAATAGGTCCTATCTCATATCAAATTAACGTTTAAGTGCAAACAGCACCATTTGTATGGCTGCATGAAAACCCTAAGATCTCTGACAAGTCCTATAAAATCTGCATAAAAATTTTATATTGAACATTGTTGGTGAACATTGTTTTCTTCTTGTTAATAGGGAGTGGAAATCTTGAAATACATCTGTAAATCTCTCAGCTCCATTTTCATGAGGAAATGAGAGGGAATATAAGATGAAGTAAGGGAGAGTCCACAGTTCAAATATGTGAGTATGAGAAAAAACACAAAACCAAAACTTGTAAAGGCCAGGAAGACTAGGCACTCATTCAGGAGTTAGATAGAATATGGGTGCCCTATATATGGATTCCAGTGTAAGATTTTGGGTTTTTTTCATGTATTTCTGGAAGCTCAGAGTCAGAGGAATTGTCCAAATTCAGCAAATGTGCTATAGTTTAACAAGTTTGTACAAGGTAGTAAAAAATCATGTTTTCTTGTTGGTGTGTGCTTACTGTAGATGTTATAGAAAATTATACCTCATGATTTCTTTTCCTGAAAATAAGTTCTATGCCACAGTTGCAGTGAAAAAAAAAAAAACAACACTCTAACTGTTGTGAAGGTAAAACCCCAGAACTTCAGCTACTTCTAAAGTGAATAATTACAGTAATTGCACCCTGGAAATGAAAAAAGACTCTTGTCAGCTAGACATTATACTGAACATGAAAATCTTGTCAATATGAATGTCAGAAAGTGCCATTGGTGCACAAGAGTGGCACATAGGATTAAACAGGTAGTGCCATTATGTTGCATTTCTATGTAATAATAATTCAAGCACATTTGGAACTGGAAGAATGATGAGGCATAATTCCATCAATAGTCCATCAAACCTTCACAAACTCATTGACAGGTGAGGAGGATCTCACAGGATATAGTATGGCTCCTTGGGAAGCAGAAACCAACCCACTTGATAAAGAAATATGCTAATAAAAATAAAATAAAATAAAAACAACATAAAAAATTGACAATGCTTTTTGATTGACAAAGTTACATAAAACTGTTACTAATTACTGTAAAGTAACTGCACTCGGGTCGTAACTAGCTGGTACAACAGCATGGGATGAGTAGTTGGAAAGTAACCTGGCAGAAAATGGCCTGGGGGAACTGTTCAGTGATCAACTGAACATGAGTGCGTCCAGGTGGGCAAGAAAGCCAGTGGCATCTTGTCCTCTAACAGAAATTTTGTGGCCAGCAGGATGGAGAAAGCGGCTGACCCCTCCTACATGGAGCTGGTGAGACCATGACATGAATATTGTTTCGTTTTTGTTCCCTCATTACATGAAGGATGTTGAGTTGCTGGAATGCACAGAAGAACATTGATGCTAGTGAAGGGGTCAGAAAAGAAGTTATCTGAGGAATGAATGAGGAAACTGGATGTTTTTTTTAGTGTGGAAAAAGGGAAGATGACAGAAGACATAATTACTCTTTACAGCTGCCTAAAAGGAGGCTATAGAGAGGAGAATGCTGGTCTCTTTGCTCAGGTGCAAGGATACAGACTCTCAAATTGTTCCAGAATAGGAAAGTTTAAATATTGGCCTAAGTGTAAACCTTCAAGAATGTATGTAGAAGACATAGAGAGATGAGTGTCATATTTCATTAAATCATGACAAAAGATTAAGGAGAAATGTTAGCAGTGATTTTGGTAGGTGTGGTAACAATAGTTCAGTGAAATACCGTACCACTTCCTGAGGAATATTTCACAGTTCAGGACTCTCATACTCTTGTGTATGAGTATAAAATCTCCCAAAATAACAATTTTAAGGGGATGGTTTGCATCTTTACACATCATTTGTACTCTGATTCCCCAGGAAATGTGAACCAATCAGTATTCATTAATTCTATGTAATTACTGGCCCAGCTCCCATGATGGTAAGGAAAACACTGTTCGATAGGCAATAAATCTGGCTGTATTTAGCAGCTAGTCCTTCATACTCAATTCCAATCTGGCTAGCAAAAATGAGAGAGAGAGGAGGAGAGAGAGAGAGAGAGAGAGAAAGACAATAACAGTTGTAATAATATACAATTAATTGTTATGCAATTCATAGGTAATATTGAAAAGCTTTAATGAAGAGAAAGAAATACTCAGCAGATATTCAGGTGCAGATTCTACAACCTTTGTTCCTCAAGAAGTGAGAAACAGAAAAAAAAAAAAAAAAAAAAAAAAACTCTAGGAGAGAAAGCAAGGAGTATGTAAGAGATTGTTAAAGGTAACAAAAAGATAAATGAGCAATAAACTAGTAGGGAGTCTATGGGTGAAAATGCAGAATCAAAGGTAATTCTAAGAGTGAAAGCCTTAATTATGAAAATTACAACTCTAAGTACAATTGAATTTCTTAACAACAACAACAAAAAAGATATCTGCTAAGATATTCCGAAAAGAAAAATGGAATTGTCATAAACTATATTTCTGGAAATGTGAAGACAAGCACAGGAGATTTAAACAGTTGTTCATTCTGCAATGAACAAACAATGCATGAAAGTATAAAAGTAAAAGAGAAGGTAATCAGAAGGAAGCGTTGTATATGAGAGTAATTGTCTTTGAAGACCTATATGCTCATTTGCTTTTTTAACAGCTTTTTGGTTAATTCAGGCAGAAGAGAATAACTTTAATACTGCCAACAGAAATGTTGAAATGAAATTCTGCATCCAACGTTTAAATGCAAAGAACAGGTTTTCAGAAAATATGTATTAGAGAAAATGAAAGCACTAGAAAGTCAGTTTTGTGATTGATCGAAGGACAGAATAGAACACAGCAGATCTATTGTGGCTGAGATCATGCTTATAACAAATCCTCCAAGTATCAAGAACTTGAGACATATGCTTTAACAAAGAATGGAATTTGACAAGCAAATGCACAACATATTGGAATGTGTTATGGGTGGGCAGTTATCAGACTCTCTCAACACACTGAAGAGTCTAAATGCTTTAAAAAGATGATGCAGCAGAAAGGTGACAGCCTGCCCTGAAAAAGTGGTACAGTGTACTACATATATTAACACTAATTAGTTGGAAGTTGGAATTATGCTCCATTGAATTCTTTGTGTACACTAGAAACAAAGATCTGCAGTATAGCCACTAGCTCTGAAGATTCTAATGAAAAATATCATGATCATACTAAATGATTCTTAGTTTGAAGAAAGAAAAATATTTTAGCTCTGTTTCTACTTAGTTTGAAGTTGAACAAAGTTATGCAGACCAGAGTAATTCTAGATACAAAGATGTTTGACCTGAAAGGAGAGGTAGGAATCAATAGGTGTGTATATACATTCATTTCTATAAATACATATATGTAAACATATTGAATTTTACTGTAGTGAATTTACATAAAGTAAGCATGTATGTGACGCAAACATATGAATGAGAGAACAATTCAGAAGAAAAATAAAAGTTCTGCCAGAATTGTTTTCAAATATGCTTTGATCTCTGCCAAGAAAGTGTAAAATCTGAGGAAAAGACAATAAATATCTCATATCTGCTTCTGAAGACCAGTTTCCCTGTAGAAGATGCTCAGACCAGTGAGTGATTTCAAAGAAAATCAATACTTAAAAATATGTTGTTGACAGAATGGAAAAATTGAGTTCTCTTGGAGCAAAAGGAAACTAATAACATTGATTAGAAGAGTATACTATATTTGGATATTTGGATGTTGAATACCAGAAGTTATGCATTTAACAGTGCCTATCTAGTATATCCTCAGTGGACATTTCACACTCCCACAGAAGCTTCTAGAAGTGGCCTGTGGTTTAATGGGAATTCAGTTTAAAACTGGCTATGACATGTGAGTCATCCTCTGATATTATCCTTTTTTTTTTGTTTTGTTTTGTTTTGTTTTGTTTTTACTGGAAAGGGGTGTCAAAATAATGAGAGAGGAGTAAGTGCAATGAAATGTAGATGTGTAGATATCTACTTGCAGAAGTCAACATCTCAGTTCCCTTTGTAGTCAAGGGAAAGGAAAGAACTATCAAACATGATTCATCTCATTCTTAAGTAGATATTTAGATAGGTCAGATGAATCATGCTCTAAAAAGCCCTTTTCTGTCTGGTAACTATAAAGGGAATCCAAAATGACTAATTCAGATGTAGACGATTAAACTAAAAAAGTCCAAAGTTAGCTGCAGTAAATCCTACACATAATGAATTGTACCTTACTAGAGTACTGAAAATGCTGGAGAGTCAGCTCCTTTTCACAGCTGGCTCAGTGACATTTTACATTTTACATTTTACATTTTACATAGTCACAGACAAAGCTTGATTTCTTCCACACTGACATTTTGTCCACCAAGAAGCTGAAACAAAAATTCTTTGAGCTGTAGAAATGGTAAACTTTCTTGGAAATTTGCAAATACTAAAAGCTAAATAAAGCTCGAAGTACAATTGAAGACTCACAGGAAGTATCATAGTTTCTCAAAAATGTTACTGTGAAAGTACTACTATTTGCAGTGAAATAGCAACTAAACAGAAGCTAAAAAAGAATAGAGAAAATGGTAACTGAAATGATATATAGATGGAGCAGCTGCATTAAAAAGTAAGCTAGTAAGGGATGGGAAGTTGGCTCCAGGTACAGCCATCAATGTGTGTTCTTGCAGCCTATCTCCATCTGCCATGGCCAGAGGCAGAATCCAGGGCTTCATCACCCCCTGGTCCAACCCAGTGGGACATTTCATATCTTCTTACAGACAGTAGCTTACTCAAACAAACTGATTGGATCATTTCACACCTGGTGGGCAAATATTTGGAAGGCATGAACAAAACTGCCTCTAAATCTCAGAAAGAAGAGTAATTGATGATACAGATCAGTCCATTTCTGAGTAACAGGCAGCAGGAGCAGCTTGAGATGACTGAACCTCAAGACTCAATATACTAGAACAAATTAATCTAGTTCCATCTAAAAACTGAGTTGATAGAGGGAGACTATCAGCGCCTTGAAAACTATCTGAATCGTGTTAATCACCTGGGTAAATAGCCTGAGTAAAGCATTCCACAATTCTGTGCAATTGTGAATGATGGTTAATAATTTTTATGGCGCTGCTGGGGAAAGGAAGGTTGTAACAGCTCAGCCCTTTGTCCCATGGAAGTTTTCACTGTATTTTGTCCTCCATTGTCAGCAAATGCAACCTCTTTGAAGTTCTTCATCAAATTATACGACTCTGAAACAATAGTCCTCAACAAAACTTTTCTTCCGTTAACAGTTTTCTAACTTGACATATATCCAATGTATGAGGTCTGCTCAGAAAGTAATGCCTCCTATTTTATTATGTTGGCCCATGACATCAGAGGCAGATGCTGGTAGGAGAGATGTAGAGAATGAACTTTCCCACTGACATTCCATTACCTTTTGTTGCTGTGTGATAGAGGACAGTAGGAGAGCAGTCTGACAAAAAGACATGTGACATGGAAGTGCATGTAAAGCAAAGGGATTGTGAACAATTCCTCCATGTGGAAAAATTGCACTCATTGACATTCACTGATGCTTGCTGAATGTTTATGGAGACCAAACAGTGAATGTGAACACGGTGAGATAGTAGGTAATGAATTTCAGCAGTTGCTACAGTGACACTGGGTCACCTCTGCCAATGTAGATTTATGTGAGTAGAGCATGCAGCTCATGGCTGGTATCTGTTGTAGTTTCTATCAAGTAAACAATAGGCATCAATTTTGGATCAACCTACCTATCTTGTTTTTAAGAAAGACGTTGCCTGAAGTCCTTGTGTTTACAAAGGGGTTGAGACAGCTACTTTCTAAAGAAATAAGAAGTGTCGAGTGTATCAAAATATATTAATATATCAACTCATTATGCATGTTCTGAAATACTCAGTACCTCTCCAGTGAAATCTTCCAAGTATGCCTCAGTAATTCGTAAGTCTTCGTAAGTAAGGTTTTCTCATCACATCTATTTCACTGATAATTACTGATTTAAGAACCCTTTAATAATTAGAGACACACTATTGTATACACCTCCATAAGTTAAGCCATTAGGTGATTGGTCTTTCAAATGAAACAGGATACAAGAAGTGGCAACTACAGAAAAGGAAGAATAAAAGAAGTGTTCACAAAGAGGATAAATGATGAATTTTTGTGGAAATATCTGTTTTATTTCTATGTAATTTTGCCCTTCAACTTATCTCTTCACTCTACATTAGCATTCAGATAGCAGTATTGCCATTCCTGGTGATTCACTGAGGTATTATGAATATGCAAAAATATCAGGAGCTTTTTATGTCTATGATTTTTCTTTCTTAGACATTCAAAGGAATAATTGAAACCAATCAGCTCCTCATAACCTGCATATAGATTGATTGATATAGTTTGATAATTCTCACAGCACACCTAATGGTTGATTTCAATCATGTTTCTAAAAACAGTAGGTCATGTACATGTTTTTCACACTATAACACTGATTGATTTATAGGTTAGTATGTCACATTATTTTTTTCTCCACTTATTATTATTAGGCCACACTGGAGATATATTTACTCAGTGAAGTATTTTACGTTAGCAATTTCTCACCCTTCTTTTTTATCATTTATGCCGTTCTGCATTAAAACACATACATTTTTGTAAATAAATGTTAAAATACACAGTGAATCCAATTTTATTAATGCATTTTTTAAACCCAGGAAAAGCAGGTGACAATTCTAACACCTGAACTACATTCCTTTTCATAGGCAATTTATAAGCAAAATTTGTCCTTTAATGTCTGCCAAAGAGGAATTATATAACTAAAAGAGTGAGAGGTTTTCAGGATTGTTTTCTGTGTTTTATTGTTTGAGAACAATAATTATTAAGAAGGGTAAACTGATGATAAATGAATTACATTTGAAAAGTTTTTAAGTTCTTTTGAATGTCAGTATCAAGGTCAAATAATTAAAACAAATTACATATAATTAACACTTAGTTATAACATAATTAATACTGTTTAAATTTGATACCTAGTAACTGTGGCACTATATTTTGTTTGGAGGTTCATTCATTTAATTTAGTCATTTGAATTTACTTCTATAAGTATGTGCCAAAAACCCTGATAACTGCAAGCAAGCAGGATATGTAATGTATCAACTATAGCAACAAAAGTCTGATTCACCAATATCAGTTCTCCTGATGACTACATAATGCAATACTATTTGCAGAAGAAAAGGCAAATTTGTTCAAATCCTCTGCAATGTATTCAGTGAGTGAAAACAACCTTACATTACTATGTGTTCTAGATCTAACATAAGGTTTACAAAGCATTTTCCTTTGCACTTCTGAAATGAATATACAACAACCAGTTAACAGCATTTGAAGAGTGATGCTTTTGGTTTATGAGAAGTTCCGTTTTGTTTTGTTTTGTTTTGTTTTAACAGATCCTTGGCTTTCCAGAGTAATTTCACATACACGCCTAGTTTGTATAAGGACTCTTTTAAACAGCCATCTGAGCTTACTTGTCTGTCTCTATTCTTAAGTGAGGTTGAGGCTTCCAATGATTTGTTTAAATTTTTTGTCCTGGTATATACACCATAAAACCATGGTGTAGATATTATAATATAGGAATCTATAATTTGTCTATGATAATAGTTTTCATATTATTCTCTCTCTGGACTGTTATGAATCTTAAAGCAAACAGAAGATTTTGTTACACAAATGGAGTTAGATGTGCAGGACATGATCTGTGGTCGAGTGTATTTCATATTGTGCTGGAAAATAACATTTATATTTAGAATGTATCTTAAAAATACTGTCAAATTTAGATGTACAAAATCTGCTTTTTTTTTTTTTTTTTTTTTTTTTTTAATGCAAAGCAAGCAATTGTGCTTATCACTTGAAGTATTGCTCCTCATGCAGAACATAATGTGCTCACTCTGGCCATTATCCATCATATGCACTTCTCATGTTTTAACCCACTGCATTTCTTTGCGAAGGCTGCTATGGCAACAACTTTCCATTTTCTGCACGCATCATGACCCATACTGTGAACTCGTTTAATAGTTGCCCACCCTGAAACCACATCTATACTTCCTGTCCTCCTAGTTCTTCTTTGCCTATCTACCATGAGCTTTCAGTCTTGATCCTTGGAGATCATAGAGCAGCATCCATACTCCAAACTAAAACCTGATAAGATCCTGTGGGGTTCCCTATTAATGGCTGGAGAGGCTGCTCTTGTGCCAGGTGCAATTCTTGGAGGATCTTTATTTCCTTTTGATGTGATTCAGAAGAAGCCTGCAGCATTTTCTCCACAATTTTCAGTTTCTCTTTTAAACATTACTGCTATCTAGGTCTTAGTTTATCACACACATAGAAAACCCCAGATTGGAAGTGAAATCAGAGATCATCTGGTTCAATTTTTAATGCAAAACCAGAGCCTAGATAAGATTATCTAACAGGTTCTCTAGCTGAACCTTAAGAGTCCCAAGTGCTGGAAAATACAACAAATCCTTAGGGCAGTTATTCTATTTATTGATTGGTCTAACAATAAAAAAAATAGTTTCCTTTTATCCTTTAAAATTTCTCTGGGAGAGAGTTTGAACAGCTTTTCAGTACAGGAAGAAATTATTCCATAATCTTTTCTCTGCCTGCAGGCGTCTTCCTTTTGAGATTCTAATCTCTTATTCCAGCCTCTTCTTTCAGAATGAGAGAAGCTTACACAGAATCAGAACTGAGGTCTCTATTTACCTCTTTAAGTAGCATTCCTTTGCTTTTCCTCCAGAGATATGTAGGCAGTAGGATAATTTTTAGAACAAATTCAGAAATAACTCTAATTCTGTCAGCAGCAGTTGAATTCAGTAGACAGAGCTGCACAAACTTTGCAGTTTCAAGAAAATGCCAAGCTTGAAGGAGCAATGAAATAAAAATCTGTATTTTATTTAAGTGGAAACTTATGTTCTCTGTAGCCTATTATAATGAAGATCAGACCAAAAGAATGAACTAATCATATAATGCAGTCAGACAATCATGGTACTTAAAGTGGCTGAAAGAAAGAATAGCATGTAGGTTAAAATAGTGTTTGTGTTAGACAATGACACAAAGACAAGTCTTTCTGCTTCTGGGGATCATTCCAGTGAGACTCAGTTCATGATCCTAAGTCCAGAAAAATGGAGCAAGAGAACAAATCATCCTCGTGCATTGGGCAGCACCGTCAAACTGACAGACAGTGTATTTAAGTCTGTGTTGGATAAGGTAATAGCTAGAAGAGTAAAATAAATGCTTCATATAGAGTGCATAGAGCGTGCTTAAATTCTAACTGGCCAGAGAAGTTGTTGCAATATGTGCACAAGAGAATGTTGCAGTTTTATTTTGAGATACCTGAGATAAATGCCAATGTATCTTTTATAAGCAGAGCTATTAAACTATCTTCGTAAGTCCAAAAAAGTTCTCCTGTTTAAAAGCATGAAAGCACACTTAAGTCTTTAAAGCATTTAAGCGTTGGTCAATGCATGACATACTGTTACTCTGAAAGAGCACAGGTTCCTGAATTTTACTACTGATAGAAGAGTAAACACAGCAGACATACAGGATCCATGTCCTTTGTAGCTCAGGTAGACGCAAAATATCACTGCTGTGTTACTCCAAATATGTAACTTTTTTTTTTTTTTTTTTGCTTCCTTTTCTTTAAATTTCTATATTTTAGCAATTTGCTATAGTCTTAAATAAAACAACAATTGCATATTAATAACAGTAATAAATAATAGAAATTCAACTATTATCCATTTTTCAATATTTAGTGAGAGAGAAAAGAATGTTCAGACAAAATATTTTCATAGAATCTTAGAATCGCAAAATATTCTGAGTTGGAAGTGACACACAAAGATCATCAAGTTCACACAGAACCACCCCAAATCAGATCTGATGTCTGAGACCATTGTCCAAACACTCCTTGAAGTCCTCCAGCACTTGGGGACATAGGAGGCATTACTTTTGGAGCACAGACTAAAATGTTTACGTATTTTATTTCAAACTTCTCCTACAATTGATAATTCCTGATAAGCAAAAGTCTGGCCATAGAGAAGAGTTTATTTAATAAGTTTGTTAAACAGATTGCAACATTGGCCAAGTTACTTTAATGTAATCCAAGGTGTTATTATGTACTAAAATCCACTCTACTTACAAAATTAGAATTTATACTCATTTTTTTTTTATATCCTAGAAAGGGAAGGAACAACAAGAAAAATACAAACATTGTCTACGGAAAGCAGCACCTCCTTGTGGTTGTCTTTCAGCATATATACGCAATTTAAGGTCTAAGTTGGCTTGAAGATATTCTTTTGTAATAATAATAAAACTGCACTGTGAAGGGCTGAGGGAAAGGAAAAACTTTCAGTTACTGAAAATTATTTCAGTTTTGAGTTTGTAAGATTGATAATGTGATAAAAAGATGAAAATTGAAGAAAGAGAAACGCAGGTGGTGGTAAAGTTGCTATTTTTGTACTGTCTTCTAACAGAGTGTTGTAATTGTTCAAGCAGTCAAAAAAAAAAGGGGGGGGGGGGGCGGGGAGTAGGAAGAAATAAATCATTAGGGATTATGTAAACATTTCCAACAATAAGCCTTGTAGTAGTCCTAAGAAAGTACATCAAGATAAGAAATTGAAGGAGTTCACAGCAGATACATAGTGAAACATTTAATGTAAGTTATGCAGTTAAAATATATTACTTAATATGTCATCATCAGGTTTTATTTCACTAGTTCAACTCACAGTAAACATCTTACAAAAAAAAAAAAAAAGAAAAAAAAAGAGAGAGAAATGCCCATATTTCTGGAAATACTACATAATTAAACTGGTTGTTGATATTTACCTAAGGCTTTAACGACTTAGGAATCAGGAATCAGCTGGCTCAGTCTAACTTTGGGTCAGCAAAGATGCTGAGAAGGAATTATCCCTGTCCCATATGACTTCTATTAAGAGACTTTGGGAGTAATCTAAGATTTTATGAAGAAGTAATCAGCAATGGGAGGGAAATTTAAAAAGTTTGAGAAATCCCTATGCGCATCCCTCTCTCATTCTAAAGGCTGCTTTAAAGCAGTATCATTCCACCTATATAAGAAAGGACATGATTATTAAAACATATCCAGAGGGTGTTATTTTACAATGATATATTTTATTTTGAAAGTTGGAAGTTCACATTTTACTCTTTCTGCCCAGATTCTGCAAAGTGATTTTGATAGATCTGATTTGGTTGAAATGATGTTAATGTTCCATAAAACATTACACAATTAGAAGAGTTGCTTAATTTGTAATGCAATATTCTCCTCTGATCTTTGTGACAGTTGGTCTGTTCAGAGTTAATTAGCAAAAGACTGGAATGAGGAGATGCATGGTAGTTTTTTAAGAATCACAGTAATGAGAAGAGAAAGAAAGAGAAAATGTGAAAATATCAGTCAGAGGATAAAAAAGAAAGAAAGAAATAAATAAAAAAAGAAAGAAAGAAAAATCTATCCAGGTTACAATTTGCTATTTACATATTTCCATAAGGTAATTCATCATTCAATAACGAGTGCTTACTCTCTTTCCCCATTTTGAGTAAAAAGAAAGCTGTTAATCATCATTTGTTAGAATTTTGAAGAAACTACATTACTGGAAGCAGTATACTTTCTTCTGTTCTTATGTTTTCTAAGTATCTACAATTGGAAACTGTTGAGGACTGGGTACAAATAAAGCTCAGCTTTGAGTTTGACATGGTCTCAGATCTTTTACTCTTAGTCAGAGGGAATGAAATAGACTGCAACACCAGATGTTACAAATGCAGGTGTTTTTTTGTTGTTGTTTTGTTTGTTTGTTTGTTTGTTTTTTTCTTTTCTTTTTTTTTCCCTTCACTTCATTTCTATTTCCAAATACTTGCCTTCCTTTCCCTATTTTCTTTTTTATTCTCCCATGTTCTGTCTAATCCTGCTCTCAATTATATTTCGTCTCTATCACATTCTTACTATAGAAAACCACTGCATAAGACATTTATTGTGGGGGAAGATGTAAATGTGAGCGAGTCACCAAAGAGCTTATCAGACTCCTTGCTGGACCCTATCACTGTGAAACCTTGGGAGACTGGAGTGTCAGACAGAGAGCAAAGGCATCTGTTTGCGTCTAAGGGTAAACAGGAGATTCTGTTTGTATGCGTTGTTAATCTTGTTACACTAAAGAAACCTTTCATCCTTTATCACTGTTGTTTGGGAGAAACTAGGTCCAATTAACTGATTAGTGGAACTGTTAGAGGAACAGGAATGGTATGTAAGATGTATGTTGAACACAATAAAGGAGAATTATTCTGGTGCTACAAGAAACTGTGAGAGCTCTCTAACTCAGCTGAGTGCCGACAGTTTATAATTCATGGTTGACAGGGAATATGTTATACAGTGATTATATAATTAATACAACATGAAATCATATTACAACTTGCATGAAAAACAAACTTGGAAATAGCATTTATGTTTAAGGTTTTGTAACATTTCCAGTACTGAATATCATTTTTTCCATAAATACGCCAAAATTTATCACATCACCTGGAATGTTTTATATTCAGTAACCGTCTATGTCAGAGTTATTTTAAATGGATTTATCAAAGCCTATGCATTCTTTTAAGAAAAAGATGAAATGACTGATGCATTTGTTGAAAAGTATTCCTGCTTAGCTGACAAATTCTAGCATTCCTGCTTTATGGCAATGGCTTTAAATTTAGCAGAGATTAGAGACACGTCTGGAATGAATCAAAGTCTGAAGGAAATTGGAGAGCTGCATAAGGCACTTAGCTACAGCTTCATCTTGAGTTATGCAGAGTGAATGCTTGGATAAATGCTAGTCTGGGAACACCTGACATCATCCAGCAGATTATGTCTTTTGTTGTCCTCAAGTTTTCCTGATTTTTCTCTCTTCCAAAAATTGCTTTATACATGTTTCAAAGAAAATGTAGAGGTCTGCTAAATTTTGGCAATGGAATTGTCTCAAAAAAACTGTCTGTTTTTCATAGTAGACTCATGCCAAGGAGTTTGCTTCCAAATGCCAATCTAGCTTTCAACTGCCATGATAGAAAATAACACTGGTGAAGAGAGATAGGAGAGCACCTGTGCTTTCATTGATCAGTATATCTATTGAATGGGGAAGAAGAGAGTGGTAGACACGGGAAAGCTATTCATCATGGAAAGGATGAATAAAACAGCCTGTTACTTGGGAAACAATGTCTGGAGAAGAAGTAGCAAGAATGTACCATAGGTAAGGAGGGAGAGCCAGAAGAGAGGAGAGGCTGGAAAAAGATGAAGAGTACAGCAAATGTGGTTGGATAGGTTGAAAAGATACAGAGAAAAATGAACTGAGTGCAGCCTGGAAAGTCTATAGGCAGTGAGCTAAAGGCAAACTGATATTTTAGTAATACCAGATATGCTGACAATGAAACCTACTGAAAAATCAAGAAATATATTAATTATAATGTTTTCAGTGCAGAGTTGACATGGTGTAAAGTAAATAAATCCTACAGCCACACAATAAATGATGCAGGAAAAGAGAAATACTGCAAAATGGTCTGAAGCATAAGCAATCACTTAGTGTGCCCTGAATCAGGCAGGCATTCTGTGGAAAAACCAAAGATTATGTGACAAAAAATAAACATGAAAAAAGAATTACTGTAACATTTGCTCGTAAAGGATAGCACACTAAGTTTGCCAGGATGGTCTTAATTCTGTCATTTCCGAAATGTGAATGCTTGACTTTGCAATATTATTGTTTTTCCTGGCAGTAAATTAGAAAATGGCTAGGATTAAACATGGAAACAAAGAAACCTTAGCTACAAATGCTCTCACTTCCCATATGGTTTAATCCTATTGGGTATACTTAGCTCAGCCAAAATAAAAGGTATTTCTTTTCTACTTAGATGTAAAACAGTGATTCTGTAAAAATAAGCACATCAGATATTCTATTGAACTTCTAATTAGACTCTGAAGTTTTAAATGACTTGCAGAGTCTCACATTTCTATTACTACTGCAACTCAGTAGTTTCCTTCACTGCCTTCAGAAATCTGTATTTCATGCTGCAGAGTTAAACTTGCAATTAGTTTCACATCAAATTAATGTACTTCATCTGACATTCTTTCTTCATGCACCTTCCCTGTTTCAAGTGTTTGTAATTCTCCATGATCTTTTTCTATGAGATAGTTCTGCTTTTACAGATTCTTTGTTTCTTACAGATTACAGTATGGTTTCTTTCAATTATTTAACTAGTGGTTTCATAGGAGAAATTAGTTAAAATTACAGCTTATTGCCAGGTTATTTTCAAAACATACCCCTTCCTCAGAATAGTGATGAAAAACACCTTCAACAACAATTTGCAAGAACCTCCAAGACATTACTTTCTCTTAAGTTTATGTTGTAACTAAATTTACGTTGTAAATAAAAGGGAACTCTGTTGTTTGTTTGCTGCTTTTTGTTTGTTTTTAACTGCTACAACAGTGAATTACTGAAGACAAAAAATAGAGTCCTGGAATAATGTGATTTCAAAGTTTCTTCACCTTGAGATGAGGGAAACAACTAGATAGATTTATAGATGAAGAGCTTCCCATGTTATTTCTTAAATCTCATTTAAGTTTCAAAGTTATTCCCTAAATGAGCCTATAAACCAACTTGCAAAAAACAGATTCATGAAACATATTTTCTCTCTATATGTTACTGTAGTAAATTTTCCAGTATGCATTATTTAATGTAGTGTGAATATTTTACCACATTTTCAAAATTGCCTGCTATCTCCCAAAAAGTAATAGAACTCCTTGTAATTTAAACTCTTTAATGCTAAAATGCCCTTTCATCTTTGTTAAGTGAACTACATATTTGAAAATATAACTCTGCAGTCCATTTGTATCGCCTCTGAGAAATCTGGTTCTTTGACTCGACCAGTCATACTGAGTTTTAATTCTCCATCAGCAAAAAGAGACATGAATTGGAGGGACATGAGATGGATATGTCTTTTTCATAATGAATTACCTAATATACTTCTATGGCCCAGGAGACATTTTGATGCAAATGTTTAATAGGAAGTCCCTTAGGTTTTGAGGGGGGAGGAGGGGAAAGGGGAAGGCGGGAGGAGGGAGGGGGGAACTGGAAAAAAGAGAGAAACAAAAAAAAACTAAATGAAATTGAATATGTTGAAAAAAATATTTTTAGTAATTAACTGTTATATATCAGTCAATTAACTGAAGAGTTAAATGAAAATCCTTACTTGAAGATTTTCAAAATAAAATGCATAACTAATGCACACAGGAAAATATTATGATAAGACAGTCACCAATACAAATATTAAGAAGAATAAGAATGGTTTCAGTAAAAGTAGCTCAGTTTGTAAAGTAATTTTCATTAAAATATTGGTCTCCTATAATAGAGAAGTTGATCACTGATATAATTTCACGTTTGCACATCTTGTTTGAATGTTTAGTGAGTGAAAACTGCTGTGTTGACTGGGGCTAACAGGATGAAATTAAATCCTCATGGATGTGAGAGCACGTAGAAACTAAATTTTCTGCTGGACATACAGTTAAACAGATAAACAAAAATGCTGAAAAGTGAAAAATATACTTGAAAAATTCTCCCTTTTTCTTTATTTTAAACAAGATATATCCTAAAGGCCTAAAAAATTTGGGACAGGAGAAAGAAACACGAAGGAATTTCACAGCCAAGTAGGTGCAGATTTTTCTTGCTCAATTCAGAATTCAGAAACACTAATGTAGTTTTCTGACTGCTTTCCAAAGGAAGTCAGCTGCATAAAACACTGATGTATATCAGAAATGGAAGAGATAGAAACATAAATATGTACTGAATTACACAGGTATAACATGTAAGTCCATTTTATCTGCATACTTAATTGAATTGCGGTATTCTTGAATTGATTTTACTCTGCTGTTTGAATGCTGTATATTGTGTCAATTTCCTAGGGCAACCATAGTAATATTTTTTCATGACACTACACAGAAGCAAAACAAGAAAAAAGAGACGCAAAGACAGGCATCTTTTTTGAGGTCCCATCTTCCCCTGTAGTGCAAAGAAATAAAATGAATCTTCAAGTGTTTGTAGTACCAATTTAAAAAAGGTACACAAAATTATTCCCTTCAAAAATTTCCATGAAGGCGAGTGCAAAACTATCAGTTTACACAAAAGAGTGCATCAAAATGATAAAAGGCAGGTGTTTGTTGACAGAACTGCTGAAAAAGGGTGTCACTAAGTATCACTAAATGATATAATAAAGTCTCAGAGACATTTTCAGTAATGAGTTTAAAAAGTAACTGAAATCACAGCTAGCTTTGATTATACAGTCCAATGCGTCTGAGACATGTTTTGAAGACAAGAGACAAAATAGTATGTTCGGAAGTGAAACAGTGTGCCTTCTTGCCTTAAATCTACTCCTTGACTGTAGGTTATTGCTCTGTGTTCAACAACATGTTTACTGTAGCAAGAACTATATGACTTGTGAGATATAAAAATAGAAATAATATTTTCTCTACATTTATAACTAGTATAGCTGAGTAACAGTTTTTTTTCTGTATGAACATCCAGCTCATGAAGTCATTCATTTCTTGGGTGATCCAGGAATGTTCCTACAAGTGTTCGCATGGATGTGACAATGGATTTGTTTGAAACAGTGGACAGATCTGAAACAGTGTAACTGGCTGAATTCCAGATCACAAACAAGTAACATATTTAACTGGTTGTTAACAGAAGGCCACCAGCTGAGAACTTTTGTGAGCTCTAGGGAATCCTGCTGTTATTGGCCAATCTGTATGCTTAAATTCACTGACTAGAATCCTGAGTAGAATATCTGGTCATTCCTTCCAAAAATTCTCCTCTACATTTCCTCCTTTAAAACTGATCTAACTGTATGTAAATAAGATCTATCTAATAAATAAAACCTCTTTCTGAAGATAAGGAAATGGTCACATCTTTTTGAGACAATTAAGGTGCACTTAATCCATGCTTTGCATGTTGTTAGGGTAATCAATAATCAATAATCATGCATGTGCTGAAGTAGTTGTGTAGGACTATTAGCCAGCTGAACTATAAGAATGGAACAGATGGGGAGTCTCACCCAGACTTACATGAAGATGTCACTGCAAGAATCCTTCCGCAACTCCTGCAACTATTCCATTAAACAATTTTCCTTCTTTTAAAAGGCTTATTTCTGAATTGTCTGCACAACTCCAGTGTGAAACACCTAGAATTTTCAGAAGTACATTTTCATCACTGCTTAAATAAACTGTGCGAGGCCTCTTCACCACTACTGTTGAGTGTTTTCCAGTCACAGGAATGATCACCTTCCTCAGGCTTGTTGTTCTAGGATTTTCCTACCTCAGCAAATCTGTTTTATCACCACTGAATAATAAGAGGCTAACATTAAAATAACATTACCTTAAGATATCCCTACTCAGATGACAAAGAGTTGTAACAATTTCAGAAGGATTTTATCAGCATAAGAATACCTTGAAAAACTTTTTGCATGAAACCTACACCCTGTACCAACACCTAAATATTAGATATTGAACATATCTGGTGATCAGTCATAGCTCTCTTTTTCACTGATTATTTCTGATTATTTCCCAAATGTGTAGGAGTTGAAAAAATCTATGCATGCCTTTCTACTTCTACACTTTTTCATGCATAACAGGGAGATAGGCATAGGATTGCTGTATATATTTCTTTCCTATGCTGGAGAAGACCTTTTTTCTGCATTCCTTGTAAAATAGTTTTAATAGAAAGAATAATAATAAAAAAAATTATCTTGTTTGGGAGCTAAATACAGCAGGTTAGTAGGTATGGAATCATTTATAAATGCACGGTTTTCGTTTTCATCAAGTGTAATGTCTATTGTATGATTATTATTTATTTTGTGTCGTCTTAATCATCTAAACTTTTCAAATTCCTGTACGTCTACAGGAATTTTGGAATGTTAGCTTTCCATCCTTTTGGTTTAGTTACAATCAGTAGTTCTATGAACTTCACAAATAAGAACATACTACATAAACAAGTTAAGCCACCACACCCCATCTACCCCATAGGTAGATACCAATACTGACATTGAAGTATTGATTAAAAACAAACAAACAAACAGACAACAAAAAAACTTTCACTTTCTTTTTAAGTTTTTCTTCCTTGTCACCTTGCAGAAAAATTTCTTTCTTTTCTGTGCTGAATGAGAAGCTCTGAATCAGTCATCTGTCCAACCATTATTATCCACATCATTGCTCACTACTTTTCATAGCGTCATAGAAAAATAGGACTAGAAAGACTCTCACAAGGTCTTCTGGTCTATTCTCCTTGCTCATAAGGGTCAACTGAATAGAACCAGATTCCTGCAGAAGTATATCATACTGAAAAATCTGCAGTGATTAACATCCCACAGCCTCCTCAGCAACCTGTTCTTGCATACAACTCATTTATATCTCTAATATTTTTTCTCTAATGCCAAATCTATATTTACCTCTGTAGAATTTGAACATGTTATTTTATGTTCTACCCACAAAAGAACAGTTTATTTCCCTGAGCAATTTTTTCATACAGTTAGTGATGTACTTAGGATAAAAGGTGACATACCATAATAACATCTCACCTTCATAAATATTTCCTGCTCCTACAGAAACACTTGACATTGTGTTCAGTGACTTCACTCATCTAATTTAAATGGTGCATAGTTGACTTTGGTGAAGAGTATCTAAGAAAAAAAGGACAACCAAACTTATATAAAGTATATGCTTTTAATCCAACACTGTCTCATAATTATTCTCAAGTGGTTTGTAAATTAGATGTTTTTCTGTGTAGCTCGGTAGAAATGTTCCAAACTTATCTAATTAGGACAAAAACCATATAGTCATAAATAGAAAAGAAATGTCAGACAACATCCTATATTTTGTTAAGTGCAGGGCTTAATTCTAGATGACTCAGAAAAATTATTGTTCTTCTGAGGTGTGGGTCCCTTTCACTTTGCAGTTTCATGATAAATTTAAAAACAAAATTTTTAACCTCCACCCTTCATTTTTGAGCAATATCATCTTGCATGAGTAATCATGTATCTTCATAGCAAGTATAGGAAATTCTCTCTACTTTATTACAAGTCCTAAACACTAAGCTGTAGAATTATACCCTAAAATATACACTCTTTTCTCCTTCCTCTGTCCTGCTGGATGCTGGTTATATATTTAAATTAAGTAATTCCCACTTGTGTGTCTGAGAATTAAAAAAAACAACAACAACAACAAAACCAAAACCAAAACAAAACCAAAATTAACAATCCAGCAAAGGCAGGCTACTGAAAGTAGGAAACTGAGATAGAATCCTCTCTCTGAGGCTGATATAAGATGCATATACCTAGGTTTTTCGCTTAGAAAGATGCAGCTGCAATTAGAAAAGAAAATTAAAGCCACACTCATTTAATTTCCTTTTTAAAAATACAAGAAAGGCTATCATGTTCAGATCTCAAAAAGTTTTTCAGACATTTTCATACAAAATCTTTCAGTCTTCTATTGCTTAAAATGCTTTTAAAAGTCAACAAAATTAGAAATGAAAGAATTAATCATTTACTTAATATTATCTGTGAGATAACTTAATATTAAGACTATGAGTAGTAAATATTGTTCCTGAACTTCTAGGTGGGGGCTGGGGAAACAAAATCCCTCTCACTGTAAGGGAAGAGCATGTTTGAGATCACCTAGTAAGTACAAGGCTATGGGGCCTGATGACATGTTTCTCAGGATTTTGAAGGAACTGACTGATATAGCTGCCAAAACACTCTCTATCATATTTGAAACGCCATGACCACCAGGTTAAGTTCCTAGTGACAGGAAAAAAGGAAACATCATTCTCATTTTTAAAAAGGGTAGAAAAAAAGACGCAGGAAACTACAGACTTAGGATCCTCATCTCTGTGCCTTGGAGGATCATGAAGTAAATCCTCCTGGAAGATATATTAAGGCACATGCAAGGCAAAGAAATGATCTAAGATGGGTTCTCCAGCACAAGAAACATGTGGAGCTGTTGGAGAAGGTCCAGAAAAGAGCCACAAAGATGATCAGAGGACTGGAGTACCTCTCCGATGAAGAAAGTGAAATGAGTGATCTGGACTTGTTCTATTTGGAGGAAATAGGATCTAGTTTGGATGTTAGGAGGAAATCCTTTACTCTGAGAGTGGTGAGGTGCTGGCACAGGCTGCCCAGAGAAGCTGTGGGTGCCTCATCCCTGAAGGTGCCCAAGGCTAGGTTGGTTGGGACCCTGGGCAGCCTGAGATGGTGTGGGGAAGCCCTGTCCACCCCCCAACAGCAGGGATTGGAACTAGGCAATCTTTAAGAACCTTTCCAATCCAAGCCATTATGTAATTCTATGATTCTATGAACATGAAGTGAAACAGGAAATCATCAAGCAAAGTAATGAGAGAACGATCCATTCCTACCATCACACTTTTCTGAATGGCTTGTTTGATACTAATGCTAAGTCAGTGGGTATTCTAAAAGGATGAAGTTACATTGTTTTGTTTTTTTTTTCTAAGATCTGTCATTCCCTAGGACTTCAGGTCCAACCATGTCACCATTATCATTATATATAAAGAAGCACTCTGTGAAAAAAAATCACAATTTTTCACAAGACATTGAGTACAACAGTGACTTACAATGGCAAGGGCAGAATGGTAATAGCTACTGATACTTAAAATTGAATATTTTTCTCCCATTTAAGGAAGTAGAAGTAGAGCATGAATGTAAGTACTTCAGGCAGAGTCGGCTAAATTCAGACAGACATTGTATCAATTATGACAATCAGGCATATTTAATAAATAAATGGATGTCAGGATTCATCAACACAGAGAAAAAAGACTATGAAGAATGGAGCCACAAATCCATGAAGAAACATGGAATTTAATATCATTTAAATTTAATTTTAGTTTCTACAGGGAATAAAGTGAGATCAGATATAATTTCAGAAAATCAGTGAAGTGCCACTGGGTCATTCCTTACATTTGTGAGGAAATAGAAGGTTGTTGATCCTTCTAGACTACAAATATATTGAGCCACTAAGATGAATGTTGGAAGCTTACCCCCTCTTGGCTTTATTGATCTCAGACTAGTCCAGTCATATTCCACATTGTTAAAGCTACTTTTCATCTGGATGGATAAATAAATAAATACATAAATAAATAAATCTCTTCTTAACAACACAAAAATACAGACTATGGTTCTTAGAAGTAATGAGTGACTCAAGTTACAAGATGCTTGTTTTTCAGACAGTAAATACACATCATGTTCCATAAGGCAGGCATGCAACATTTTTTGCTTCAAATGATTAGTAACATTTTCTGTTCCCTACTCGATATGCACTTATTGTCACTGTTATTTGTTTTTCAAGACAGCTGCATACTTGCTTTGCAATTAGATTTTAGAAGTACACTACTATTAACACCCAGAAGGCCAACTGTGTTCTGGGCTGCATTAAAAAGGGGTGGCCAGCAGGGAGAGGGAGGTGATTGTCCCCCTCTACTCAGTATTTGTGAGGCTCCATATGGAGTACTGTGTCCAGGTCTGCGTCCAGAGAAGGGCCACTAAGGTGATCAGAGGACTGGAGCACCTCTCCTATGAGGAAATATTGAGGGAACTGGGATTGTTTAGCTTGGAGAAGAGAAGGCTCCAGAGAGACCTCATTGCGATCTTCCAGTACTTGAAGGGAGCATATAAACGGAGGAGGGAAAACAGCTGTTTATGAGGGTGGATAGTAATAGAACAAGGAGGAATGTTTTTAAGCTGAGACAGGGGAGGTTTAGATTAGATATTAGGAGGAAGTTTTTCACACAGAGGGTGGTGAGCACCGGAAAAGATGGCTCAAGGAGATTGTGGATGCCCCATCCCTGAAGGCATTCAAGGCCAGGCTGGATGTGGCTCTGGGCAGCCTGGTGTAGTGGTTGGCGACCCTGCACATAGCAGGGGGGTTGAAACTAGATGATCTTTGAGGTTCTTTTTAACCCAGGCCATTCTATGATTCTATGATTAAGGTTGTCTTTTAAAAGTGAAGTGAGATAATTCTACGCCAATCATAACAAAGGTATATATGATGAGAGTCACTCCAGCTTCACCTGAAAAATAAGAAATAGTATGAAAATGGCTTGAGAGAGAGGGAATTTTTTGGAAGATATCATCACAGACAAGTCAGGAGGACATCAGTGTTTTCTGAGACCAGTCGACAGGCTGAGCTTTTCTCCCTCTACAAGACACCTCTTAGGTAAGATTTACACACTCAGTTATACCAAGTTATACCTTGCTGTGAATCCAAAGTTATTTAAGCCAAAACATGCTACAAGGTCAATGGTAGTAAATTATGACAGAGACCTAAGTGCTAAGGGCTATATCTTCTGTGAGGAAAGAGGATGTTTCTAATGAAAGCTTATCACAACTGATATTGCACAGAGTGCCAAAAAATATTTGACAGATACAAAACATCACCTCAGCAGTATCAGTTCTGCCTTTATTTAGTTACTTAAATTCCAGGTGAATTATATTTCTTTTTAGCAAAATATGTTCATTAACATTATGACTTTATATATTAATTTTAACTTAAAGTTTAAGTATTAGGTAGTGGTATATATAATGTATTGTTTTATATATACATACATCCATACATAACTATATAAAATATATTTATAAATTGTTCTTTCCATGTACTTTAAGTTGTGTCTCTTTTCAGTGAGCTTGATTTTCATAGATAAATATGTAGAAATTGACCATGTGTAATGAGGGAATGCTAATGCTATAAAATGTGCTGGTTCTGCTGCCCTAGTTAGAAAAACAAACAAACAAACAGACAACAACAAAAAAAAACCAATTCTCTGCTTGCTTTGTCAGAACCTATTGGAACTAACCCAGGAAACCTATTTCTCTTGTATTTTTAAATGTTGCACACATTCTCTCTAAATTGAATACAATACATGTCAAAGTATGTAACATGAGTTAATGCAGTGAATTATACTGTTCTGCCACCTACAGCCACATGTATATATTTCTGACAGAAACTGTACTCACTGAAAATAATTGCACAAGAAATGGTCTGATATAAATTTGCAGTGTCTTCTCTTGTGTATGTTCTGTATTTTTCAAACAAAAACAGTGCTACTGACATCATACAGATCTCTCAGTGTATTATAAAGGAAACAAATTGATTTGTTTGATTAGCTTTTTAATCAAAAAGATCTAGTGAAAAATTGTTGAATACAATACGTATCAGTAGTATATTGTCTCTATGCAATGGATAATGTTTTAAGGTTGTAATTTTAAAATTGATTATCTTTCCAGTTGTTATTTATCTGATATATGTTTTATAGAAATAACATATTTGAAACTACAAACTTGTATAGTGTATGTCATGCACAATTTAAATGAACTTATGATGCCTAACTAAAGATTTGAAGTATCTACTTTATCTGTGGTTTTTACATCTAACATCTTCTCCCTATTGGATATAACATTAAGTGTTATTTAAATGATTTAGAGTAGCAATTTTACAGTGGACTACTTTTAAGACATCTTCTGCTCTTAAAATATAATTACCTGAAGGAAATTGCAGTTCATAAAAATGTAAACTAAAGGTAATGTTCCTTCAATTTTCACAGAGATGGTCAGTCTTTGCCTAGCAACAAGACAGGGTTCTAACCAGCCCAGCATTACTGCCTGTTGTGATTCCTGTGAGCTGTTGCTAGTGCAGCAGTTTCTTTTCCTCAAATGCCCTGCAAAACAGTTTCAGGCTTCAAAGTACAGTTCCTAAAAAAACCATTGATTTCCTTTTACAGAAAATGTGCTTCTGAATATGAAATGTTTAAAATTTTTCAAGTAGTGGGATTTACAGGAGAACAATTTTTTGGCTGGAATAGACTCTATTTACAGTACAGTGAAGATGCAACCCTTCACTGAAGTGGGGTTTGATGTTTCTGATTCTCATTTTGTAAAAAGTGTGAGGGTGTTTTTTCATAGCACACTGTAAAAATACCAAATTTTCTCTCTCTCCTTCCTCTCTCTCTCTCACTTTCTTACTCTATCATTTGTGTTATACTTATGAGTACACAGAAATACATAATAATCAAATTGATAAAGGGCTGACTTTTTAACTCAATAGTGTGGATCATAAGAAAATTGTTGACGTAACCTAAATTCACAGGAGAATGAAGCACTGCACACTTAATTCATAAGAGGAAGGCAGAAAAAACAGATATGGTAATTAAAACAACGGTAACAGTGACTTAACAAGATTCAAAATGGTTAGATATCCTTGAGTATTTTGTACACAGATTGTGGGGAGTGCATAACAAATCTAAGCTCAAATCTTAGAGAGGCTAGTATAACTCAAAAGCAATAAATCAATTATCTAGAATCGGTTGCAAGGCATCATCGCAACCCAGATGAGTATCTGTGCAGGTGTTAAGTAACCTCAAGAGGTGTCCCTGCTCAAGAGGAGATTCCAGTGTGCAGCCAACTGCTTCTAAGAACTCCCTAAGGGGTTCTTAGGCTGCTTCCCTTTTATGAGAGGTGATGATTGACTCACAGTCGTACAACTTAGAATTCGATCTATTGAAATAGGTGTCTGTTATCAAGTGCCTGAGCACTGGTGATGAAACCTTTGTTGTTATTAGTCCCAAAGGCAAGGTCTTTTGCACTTCATTGTGTGCACTAGGCCAGGCACATCCAACGTGCAGCCTGCAGGCCCTATGCAGCCTAGTACCACTCACAGTGCAGTCAGTGCCCCTGCTGCAGCGTCATCATGACAGAAGCTCTGTCCCACCAAGAGGTCTGATCATCATCAAATCCACAAAATTCTTAAAGTCCAAGGGACTAAATCATCACCAATTCTAGGAGTTCATTAAAAGTATGGATGCTGACTATCAGGTCATAATTTACTTTTCTGAAGGAAGGTGGCTGAGTCGGGGTAAAATGCTAAAAAGACTGCAAAATAAGATTAAGTCCTTTATTGAATAAAAAAGAAAATTTGTGCAGGAACACAAAGATTAAAAATGGCTCACAGATTTGTAATATTTGGTGTACTGGACTGCTCATCTGAACGACTTAACTATGTGTCTTCAAGGTGAAAATTAACTTTTTTATGCTATGTTTCAGACAATAGCAGCATTTGAAATGAAATTTAAATTATGGCAAGGTCAAGTTATGGCTAGTAATTTCATGCATTTTGATACTTTGACTATATGGGAACTGCTGAATCATGGCCTGAACCTCTGGTTGACCACCTGAGGTGAGCAATGAGTCAGCCCTGGGAGCACAGGTGAAGGCAATTTTTCAAGCCTGGCTCCACCTAACCTAGACCCCATTTAAGAGCTGACTACCAGTGAGGAAGGATCTCTTTTGGAGATTGCTTCTCTTGAAGTCTTCTCTGTAAGCCCAGGGCAAGGGTAAGTGTTTCATCCTTTCCTCTTTAGCGTGATAACCTGTATACCCTATCTTTCCTGTATATTTCTTTATTATAACATCTGTATATTCACTGATTACACAACTGACACATGCTCACAGTCTTGTGAACAGTGGAAAATATGCAGCTGTGCAGCCTTACCTTCATTCACTAAGCAGGTTACCTTGTTATAGAGTGAAATCAGGTTTGTCAGACATGATCTGCCATTTGTAAATCCATGCTGGAGGCATGGATTTACAAAGCTGCACTTTAATAACTAAATTTGAGAATAGGTGTCAAGACTTAAAATCTTTTTTTTTTTCTTTGCGAATCTGTTTTCAATTGACATAAATATATTACTCACAAATTTTGACATGGAATGAATAGAGTTGTACTCAGACATTCAACTCAAAGAAAAAATTAGTCATGTCTTCTTACCAGATTCACAAGCCCTTCCTTTCCGGAGAAAAATATCCCTTGCTTCATAGTCACACCTTATTCATGTCATCACTTTTTGGCACTGTGTATATCTGTGAAAAATTATTGTCAAGGATGAATTACGGGAAAAGTAACACTAAGATAAAAGTATCCAACATACACCAGGAAAACTCACTAGGAATCATAACCGCAGTTATTGAATCAGCTCGATGTGTTTTTTTTTTATTTACAAAAACAAGGTCAAACATCCCGCAAGTGTTATGTTTTTGCCGCTTTTTCTTTTTACATTGTAGTAAAAATACATAAAACAAGTTTTGTTACCTATATACATTATGTTTGTTACATATTTTATAAGCAATGGTAATTCCTGTTTGCTCACTGTGATCCAGGGAAGTGAGAAGGTTGGACAGCCATGTACTAGTCCTTGGGCATAACAACCAGGCTGGGGAGGGGAGCAAGAAGTGCAATGTCACATCTACCTAGACTTTAGGAAAGCCTTGGACACGTCTCCCACAGTATATTCCCTGGGAATCTGACAGCTGTACGCTCATTTCTGGTTAAAGAACTGGTCAGAGATCTGGGTCCAGCAAGTGGTGGTGAATGGAATTAAATCCAGCTGGTGGCTGGTCATGAGTATTGTTCTCCAGGGTATTGTGGGTCATCCTGCTTAACACCTTTACTGATGATCTGGATGAGGAGATTGAGTACAGCCTCAGTAAGTTTGCAGATGGCACCCAGTTGGGAGGAAGTGTTGATCTGCCCAAGAGTTAAAAGGCAGAACAGAAAGATGTGAACAGGTTGGATTGCTGTGGATTGTGTGTTGGATTGCTTCCAGTGGGAAGAAGTTCAACAAGACATGGTTGAATTCCTCCAGCATGGATTTACAAATGGTAGATCCTGTCTGACAAACCTGATTTCACTCTATAACAAGGTAACCTGCTTAGTGGATGAAGGTAAGGCTGTCGATGTGGTCTACATAGACTTCAGTAAGGCCTTTGACACTGTCCCCCACAACATCCTCTTGGAGAAGCTGGCTGCCCAAGGTTTGGATGGGTGTACACTCAGCTGGGTGAACCACTGGCTGGATGGCTGGGCCCAAGAGTTGTGGTCAATGGAGTTAAATCCAGTTGGCTGCTGGTCATGAGCGATGTCCCCCAGGGCTCAGTACTGGGGCCACTTCTATTTAACATCTTTATTAACGATCTTGATGAGGGGATTGAGTGCACCCTCAGTAAGTTTGCAGGCGACACCAAGTTGGGAGGGAGTGTTGATCCCCCGGAGGGGAGAAGGGCACTACAGAGGGACCTGAATAGACTGGGTCAATGAGCCAAGGTTAATTGCATGAGTTTCAATAGGGCCAAGTGTCAGGTCCTGCATTTTGGTCACAACAACCCCAAGCAACTGTACAGGTGTGGGGAGGAGGGACTGGAAAACTGCCTGACGGAAAGGGACCTGATGGACAGTTGGCCGAAGACATCCTAGCTTATATCAGGAATGATGTGGTGAGGAGGATTAGGGAAGTAATCCCGCTCCTGTACTCGGCACTGGTGAAGCCTCAACTTGAGTACTGTGTTCAGTTTTGGGCACCTCAGTACAGGAAGGACATTGAGGTGCTGGAGCAGGTAAAAAAAGGGCAACAAGGCTCATGAAGGGCTTGGAGAATATGCCCTATGAGGAGAGACTGAAGGAACTGGGGATGTTCAGGCTGCGGAAAATAAGGCTGAGGGGAGACCTTATTGCTCTCATCCAATATCTGAAAGGTGATTACAGTGAGAGCAGGGTTGGTCTCTTCTCACTGGTGACATGTGACAGGACAAGGGGAAATGGCCTTAAGTTGTGTCAGAGTAAGTTTAGGTTGGATATCAGGAAGAAACTTACTTACAGAAAGGGTTATGAAGCACTGGAGTAAGCTCCCCAGGGAGGTGTTTGAGTCACCATCTCTGGATGTGTTTAAAAACTGTTTGGACATGATGCTCAGGGATATGATTTAGTGGAGGGTTGTTAAATTTAGGGTAGTATGGTTAGGTTGTGGTTGGACTTTAATGATCTTTAAGGTCTTTTCCAACCTGAGTGATCCTATGATTCTAAGACCAACGGCTAAATCCTGTACTTTGTCCGTGAAAACTCCAAGCAACAGTTCAGGTTTGGAGCAGAGTGTCTGGAAGACTGTTTAGAGAAAACAGTCCTGAGTGTCTTGGTTGACAGTTGGCTGAACATGAGCCTGCAGTGTGCCCAGGTGGCCAAGAAGACCAATCGCATTCTGGCTTGTGTCAGGAATTATGTAGCCAGCAAGAGTAGAGAGGAGATTGTCCCCCTGTACTCACCTCCAGTGAAGCAACACCTCAAGTTCTGTGCTCAGTTTTGGGACCCTCGCAACAAGAAAGATGTCAAGGCCCTGGAATGTATTCAGAGAAAGGCAATGAAACACAGGTGTTATGAAGAGCAGCTGAGGAAACTGGGATTGTCTAGTCTAGGAAAGAGTAGGCGTAGGGGAGATCTTATTGCTCTCTATCACTACCTGAAAGGATGTTGTGGTAAGGTAGGAGTCAGCCTCTTCTCCTGGGTAACTAGTGATGAGACGAGAGGGAATGACTTCAAGTTGCTCAAGGAGAGGTTCAGGTTAGGTATTAGGGGAAAAAAAATCTTCTCCAAAAGAGTGGTCAGGTGCTGGAATGGGCTTTCCAGGAAAGTGGTTGAGTCACTGTCCCTGGGGGTGTTCAAAAAAAGTGTAGCTGTGAACACAGCTTAATGGGCAATATTGGTAATAGGTAGACAGTTGGGCTAGATGACCTCAGAGGTCTTTTACAATGTTTATGATACTATGATTCTATTAAAATTTTTCTCGCTTATTACAATAGAGAATAAGAAGGAAATCATGAGTCTGGACATTAAAGATGAAAGACCTTTAGGGAAACACCAGAGTATCATTTGTGTACTAAAAAGACAGTAGGCTACCAGACTTGTTTCTAAGGTCTGGTTCAGCTTTAAGACAAGATGGGTCTAGTAAATGGCTGTCACTAGAGTTCAAAGATACAACTGGACAAAAGTCAAATGTCAATGCCACTAGGATTGCGCTGAGCAGAGCGGATGTGGAAGTATAATTTGAGTACTTTTAAGCTGTGTTATGGTAGATGTAAAAAACAGTGTGGAGAGTTATTTTCATATCACTTTGATTCTTCTCACTGAATAAAAAATTTCTGGAAATGTTTAAAGAACTTTGTTTTCTTTGTCTTCTGTTTAAACAAATTCACAGAGTATGGCTGAAGCATGCAAAATGTTGCATCATATATGTTTCAAGAATAGGGAAAGAGTTAGGTACGCATGTTCCTGTAAGATCCAACTATTTTCTCAAAGATACTTGAAAACTTGTAGTTGATACTGCATATTCAGACACTTTTCAACAAAAACAGAAATATGCTGTCTTCCAAGTGTGAAAAGTTATTCTATGGAAATAGAAGACAAATATTACAAAGACAGGAAAATAGCTAGGTTTCTTCCCAAACACACTTAAGGAAATGGAACTGAAGCAAACACAGGTGAGGACATAGGAAGTGCCAAGATTTGTATATCAGATGACAAAGGTGCTCTTGACACTTTTTTTTTTTTAAACACACTGAAAAATATAGATGTTTTCCAGTGAAGGAAATTAGCAGCTAGGGAAAAACTTATCGAACTGGATGGCTAAAAAAACTGTCTGAATATTCAGGCTCAGTGGGTAGAGGTTAAAAGGGCATACTGTGCCTGAGAGTGAGTAGTGTGAGGCTCTGTCCCAAGGTTTGTCCTGCTGAAAATAAATAAATAACACTGACCTAGAGGCAAGAATTCAGGAGTTTTGCAGACAACGTGAAATTAGAAGAACTGATTGAAATACCTGAAGGCATGGCTGATATTCAGTCTTAGTCAAGCATTGGGAATGGGCCAATGAACCTTTGCAGCTCAACAGGAGCAAGGGTAAAGACAGCCAGGCAGTGCTGCAGGATGAGAATTGAGGAGCCAGAGGGTAACTCTGCAGAAAGGGCTCTGGGCTGTAAGAGCCTTGGCAGCAAAGATGACTACAATTAAACAGCAGGACATCAAGCAGATCAAAGAAGTGATTTTTCTCTCGCTAGCCAGCATTCATGAGGCCAAATCTGGATACTGTATCTGGTTTTGGGATTTCAATACAAGAAAAACAGTGATAAACTGGACTGAATTCTGTGGACACCACAAAGACTGACAGGAACTGTAAGACTTGCACACTGTTTACATCCTGATAACTGAACAACAAAAAATAACTAGGGATTAGATACTTTTTGATCAGGTGGAGTCATAATGTTATGCTATATTTACTGATCTTAGTCATTGGAAGAGATTGGCAAGCAAGTTATTCAGAAGCACCAATAAAGATTTTTCCTGTCACTCAGGTTTTTAGATAATGAAAAGCCTGGAATATGAAGTCTAAATAAAGTTTCACAGCTTCCTCATTAGACTTGAAAAAAAAAAAAAAAAAAAAGGATGTTCAAGAGTAAAAAAAAAAATTGTCATATTTCAGGCTTATTAAATCAAAATGTTTTTCCTCCAAAGTGTGTGTGTGTGTGTAAAGAATTCTTCCCAATACATTGTCTAAATCTACCCTCTTCCATTTTTAAGTCATTTCCACATATCCTGTCACTAAATGTCCTCATAAAAAGTTCCTCCCTAGCTTTCCTGTAGGCCCCCTTCATATACTCTCTTATCCTGTCCTCAAAGGGGGCATGTTCCAGACCTGTGATCTATTTCCTGACCTCCTCTGGACCTGCTCCGACAGCTCCATTTTCTTGAGTTGGGGGCCCAAGAACTGGATGCAGTACTGGTGGGATCTCATGAGAGCAGAGTAGAGGGGCAGGATCACCTCCCTGTCTCTGCTGATCACGCTATTCTTGATGCAACCCAGAATATAGTTGGCCTTCTGGGCTGCAAATGCACCCTGCCAGCTCACTTTGGTCTTTCATCATCTGACACAATCAAATCCTCCTCTCTGGACTGCTCTCATGCCATTCTCCACCCAAATGTCTGTGCTTGGTCCCAGTCCAGGTGCAGGACCTTGCACTTGAAAGATCCTGCAAAATAAGGCATTTGCTTAACAAACTTATGTATTGCATTTTGCCTTTTTTATTTTATTTATTTTTTTAGGTGCCTTTCAATTCATACTGAAATTATAAACTGTCTCCTCCACTTTTGATATTTGACAAATATCTTCACAATGCCTAGTACAGTAGAATAAATAATAATTACAAGTAATATTGCCATTACAATTAATGATACTCTTTGGGTTTCAGGTAAATCTTTACAGAACAAATCATTTTTATTAAATGTTATTATGTTGTGGTTTTACTTTATAAGAGATTAGCGTATGCTCTTTTCTTACTATATCATAGAGTAGAAAAGAGTTAGCTACACTTACCACAAGCTTTTGTCTAGAAAAATATAGAAGGTGAAGGAACAATAAATGAAGAAATAGATGCGGAAAAGGAAAAGAGGAGAGTAGAGCAGAGGAAAAAGAAGATGAGAAATGATCTTTTTTGACAACATATTACTGTTCAAGACGCTGGCAACTGCAGCTGGCAGTGGAATTGATTACACTATTAATTCTGAGAAGGCACTAAACTCAAAAGCAGAACGTAAGTAATACTATCTCAATATTTTTTTCTTAAACTTAAGTTTCATAGTAACAAATCACTTTTTTTTTTTTTTTCAGTTTGTGCTACAGTTCTCCAGCTCCTTTAGAATGAGCAACACATTATATTGAATTAAAATTCAATGTTCTGATTTCTGAGTGAAACACAAATTACAATTTTTTTTTTCTTTCCAGCTCTTCTGGGTCAGTCTGAGTACGGATGCTTTCTAATATCTACTGAGAAGGATTTCCATCCATCCATCCATCCTTAAATTTAGGCATGATCTTCCTTTCCTTATCCATCTTCAGTTGTTTTACACTAATGCTGGAAATTCTGAGAATATCTGCTGCTTGACTTAGCCTGAAGTTTACTTTAATGAAGGTGGAATTATGCCTCTTAATATGCTTCACCGGGCTCACAGTAACTAAATGAGTAGTTCTTCTGATCTTCAGGCCTTTCTCCTCAGGTGAAGTATTTTGATACGTATTAAACTTAGTTGTTTCACTACACAAAATATCTAGGGAATGAAATTGAAGAGGTACTCAGTAACAAAGGCTTCTCTGAAACTAAAACACCCATCTATTGGATGTCCTTCAGGGTTAGCACAAGGAATTTATGCTGTCCTAGTGTGTATGTGAATTTACTGAATGGTATTATAGTATTATATACTTACATAGATTATGTATTTAAATAAGGATAAAGTGAGAGGACAAAAAAAAAAAATAAATAAAAAATGTCTTCAGACAGAGAACTCACTTCAACCATAGTGATATCATGAGAGGCAGATCTGTTGATTTGGACCATGAACTGGTAATTTCTCTGTCTGTTTGAAACATTAAGCTCAGTTCCAGTGGGGAAATGAATGTCTCTTCTTCTCCCCTGTATGCCACTAGAAGTTACAGAGTGACGATATCAAACCATGAAGAAAATTTATCTTCTGTGTATTTCTAAAGAAAGAGTATGTACAGATCTCTCAGCTGTAGTGTGAGAGCCTCAGGTGTGCTTGATTGAAATGGGAAAATGGGGACATGGCCAGGATTACATAAAAATCCTCATAGGGGTAATGTTAATTCCGGTGAAGCAAAAGAGTATGGAATTCTCATAGGAAGTATCAAAATATTACAGAGCTTCTTACACAGTGCTTTCCAAGAGACAGATGTGGATAGATGCATTGTCACGTTTGTTCATACAATGAAAGATTCAAAAGAATACAGCCAGAGAAGGAAGGGGGGTAGAAATTTTTCCTCCTTGGTGACACTCTTCTATTCAATGCTAGAAAGAATACAGTAAGGCGTGAAGTGGTGTTAAGCTTTTTGTGTTGGCATGAGGTCATTCTGGTACTAGGAAATAAATAGACCTCTCTTATAAGAGCATTAAATGATTTCAATACCTGTGCTTTTTAAACTCAGGTTACATAGAAAGTCAGGATGTTCACAGGCAATTGCAAGAAATTATGCCATACTTCCAAGAGCAATTTCTTATTTCTTATATATGTAAGGAATTTCAGCTAAAAAAAAAAAAAAAAGGATGAAAGAGCCTTAAAGATGTGTACATGACTTCCTGTGTCACAAGAGTGGTTTCAACTATTTTGAAAATGGGGAAATTAAATCCACTTACCTTTTGCAAAGGAAAGCTGTTATGGGAGATATTTAAGGTGGCTTAAATCATCTGGCTTTTTCTGTGGCTGTCAACAACAAAGGCATTAAGACTTCATTTGCAAGCTTTATCTTTAATGTAAAATGGCAGCAATTGACATTTAGAACTATCTAGTAAAACACACTGTGTAATACAGGCAGAAGCCACAGGAATCTTATATGGAATAAAAGCTTACTTATTTCTTTCAGCTGACCAAAACATTAATGAGTCTTGATATAAGAAAGCAGTTGCTCAGGGACTAGGAATTTTGTATTTTTTGGTTGTGCTTTGTGAGTTTAGCCCCCCAAAATGGGAACTGATCACAGGGTAAGATTAGTACTCCATCTTTAGATAATGATTTCTGGATGCTGCCTGTCCCAGTTTATGATTCAAATAGAACTTTACTTACAGATTGCTTTTAGCAAAAGGTAATGAAAATTTTCCAAGATTAATTAAAATTTTCACAGATTAATAAGTTTATTTTCATTTGTATTCTTAGATTTGAATCTATACAGTTTCCAGTGCAATCTGTCAGCTGAGTCAAAGAAAATTTATGCAGATTGGATTTATGTTATTTTTATTATTGTCACTTTTATTTAAGCTTAAGCTGATACTGATCATATTTTTTGTTAATACTTAACAAGTACAGGTAATAAAATATTCATCACACTTTCTTTCAAATAAATTAGAGATAGTAAAGCTGTCCACATAATTTTCTTCCACACAACGTAGACAGAAATGTACCTGCAAATTCTCATTTTTCCTTTTCTGTTTGACTTGTGAATTCACCTCTTCAATTTACTGCTTCATCCTTATATTTCATGATTACTTGTGCATGTTTATAGTTGCATGAACTACATTTATTTTACCTATTTGAAACACAAAAATGACAACAGCAGTGGCTCAATGAGAGAACTCCACTGCGTCAATTAATGTTCTATGTTTAAAAACAAATTTACATCCTCCACAGTGGTTCTGTAACAAAATAATTAGTTTGATTCAAATGCTAAATTAAGTATGGCAAAGAGCTTTTGGACTAAAGTTAAGAAGGAAATAGACTACATTCTTGGAAAGCCTAGAGCATGTTTTGCACTGCATCTTGAAACAAACAGCTTTGACTAAAGAGTGAGTTAGTCTCTCTCTTTGATGACTGCATTACCAAGTCGGAGTCTTCAGGGCCTCCAGAGGTTTCAGTGACAGAGAATATTGTAGTAGCTAGATGTAGGACACACAGAATTCAGACTTTTTGATCAAGTTGTAATAAACAGTTTTAATTAACTGGGCTTCCCAGAGGGGATTAAGAGAAATGAAGAACTCCTGCTTTATTATTTAGGATTCAAACTATTGCCCCCATTAGGCATATTAGGAGTTTATAGATATGATTCTTATGGGTTCACTGCAGTGGAGACTTCACATTTGGTATACCTTACATATTTCCCTTCTTTACTAAAGAACCCTCAGATCCTGTCTGTGTTTTGGAACAGTTATTAAGCAGGCTTGCTCTTATTTCCATTCAGACACAGATTGTTGACTCATGATTAAAGGAAAGAGACAAAGAATGAGAAAAAACAGAAATCTGTACTGATAATGTACTGTATGCTCATTTTGATATCTCATTTAACTTGAATCTTTCTTCTACTGGCTAACCATAAATGGCTACATTTGTAGTGTAGGAGAGATTACAGTTGGAGGAGTTCTGATAATTATTTGAAATTTAAGAGCACTTGTATTCCTCCACATAATTCTTTATCAGGAATGATTTGCATCATACAATCCAGTTCAACATCCTGTGTTACCAGAGTACCTCACATTGGACAAAGACACCACAGGAGTCTGATTAGAAATCGCTCCATGAGTTATTAGAGTAAACAAAATCCACCACTCTCCCAATGAATCTGGGAAAAGAAATGCAGTTGTTGTCTCTCTAGTTAAATGGAATTCAAAACATCATTGCTTCGATTACTCCTAGGGGCTTAGCTCTCTGACTTATTATTTCACTCTGTAAGTATCACATACTTAATTTTACATACATATTGAAAATTAAATAACTTGAACTATGCTCCTGGTAACAGCAGTAGCTTTACAGATCTAACACTCGACCTGCGTGGTGAAAAGCAAACAAACATAACCAACTCTGACTAATTTTTATAGATAAATAATTGAAAATAGAGCTGTTTAAAAACAGTTTTCTTCTCTTTGTATGCTGAAACTTGAAATTTACTAATAAGTGTAATGAAATATACCTTGACACAGAGGAGTCCAACATAGGCCAGCTGTTATCAAGTCCAGTGTTTCTAGGCACTCTCAAAGTTTCCTTCAATTTATTTTCAGTAAAACAAAATGTATTGAGGTAACTTCTGGCTCTTTAGATTAAGAAAAGTTTTTAGCAAATAGTAAAAACCCTCAGTGGTAAAATAAGTAAGTAAAATAAAAGTATTACAAACCTATATAATTCTTTAAAGACTTAAACCTATTGTGAAACATGAAAACAATGGAGCACCATTGGGAAATAGCCAAAATGCTATTGAGATATCATTTCCTGGCATATATAGATAATTTAAGCAACAGAAAGACAACGTTGGAAAGTGATGAAAAAAAATTAAAGTTGAGGAGAAAAAAAAATTAGATAACCCATATGTGATTAGTAACCCCACATCAATGCACATAAGAAATAAACACTTTTCCAAGAGCACGCATAGCTGAGAAAACAGAAGAAAGTGGGAAACAGATAAAGCAATCAGCTCAGAGTCTTGGTGCAAGTAGTAACAGCTGAGAAACAAGGATGGCTGCTAGACAACATGTTCTTCTCATACCTGAAATCATAGAGACTGCACTTACCCATGTGTTGGAAAATGGGAATACCAAAAACATGACAAGATGAGTCACAAAAGAGGAAGCTAGAAGGATGAAATGCCAATGATCAAAGAAACAATGTTCAGAGTAGACAGACAAACTGTTGTAGAGTGATGTAAGACTAGCTTTCAAAAGAGAAGCAGTGAGAAGTCAACTGTGCCTAAATTATTAAATGTTTAGCTGAGAATTCAGAAGTCTTTTTCAGTGAAATTATCTTGAATTTACAGGGTATGAATATGATTACCACATAGAATTAGAATTTCTACTTTTTTTTTTTACTACAACTATACGTAATGTTATAAAAGATAAATAGTGATCAAAGAATATTTCTAGATAACAGTGTAAGAAGAAATTAGTGAGTAATACAATCAGAAATGTATTTTTTAAAATATACTCCTGTTTCATTTTGAATAGAGAAGAAATTTATTAAATATACTGTGTATAATAGAAAAGTCAGACAGAAGAGAAGTTTTATTATAGTTCAAAGTACATAGAGTGATTTATAATTTAAGGAAAAATAATCATCACAACAATATCTTAGGGAATTAATGCAAAAGAATAAGAGTTGTCATATTGATCAAGAGGAAGAAATATATTATTGGAAAAGCTGAAAATGGAAAACCGTCCAGTTTTTTTTTTTTTTTTTTGTTTTTTTTTGTTTTTTTTAATGGGTGAGAAGAAGCGGGGAAATCCAAAGCCAAAAAGACAATGAAGTAAATAAAACCAAAAACTTTCCATCGGAGTACTTTCTTTCCCTGAGACTGTTTGCATCAGAAAGGATTGTGTATTGCTATAAAGATGGGAATGAACTACCAATAGTAAGTATTCATTTCACCAAAGGTCTTCTCTGAGATCTTAGGAAAGTGGCTTAGTTTCTTTTAGTTTACCTGCCGTTAAGTAAGGATGCTATTTTTTCCTATTTCACAAAGATATAATACATAGTGTAACAGGAAGTGGTGGTATATTCTCTTAGAAAAGAAAAAAAAGTTGTTTCTATGTGAAGAGTTTAAAGATCCAGCTCTCTCACTATACACTGTTTTTATCTCTTCATAGAACTTCTGTCCCCTTCTATCTCAGAAGAACTTATGTCCTTAAGAAAGGTAATTGTCTTAAAGATAAACTAATTTTTTTCACCCTTGTAGAAGATCAATATTAGAATGAAAGTAGGAGTCCTTATAAATAAGAATAAATAACTGTCATGTAAAAAAGTTATTTCATGACAATAATTTTTCCAAATATAAGTTAAAAAGTCTATATATTAATCAATGGTAGTGGTAACCGGAGAGGAAAATGTAATTTGTTGTAACAATACAATTTTGGGAAAAATAAATAAATTAGTAATTTATTTCATTTCAAAAATGGTTTGCCTGATCTTGGTCACATAATATACCTGGGATTGATGCTGTCACTTTGTTTGTCTTAGGACATAAAAAGAAAAGTTTCTTCACCAGAGGGCGATGGGTATGGAATGGACTCCTCAGGGCAGTGGGCCTGGCCCTGAGCTGCCAGAGTTATAGGAGCATCTGGATAATGCTTGCAGATATATGGTCTGATTTTGGAGTGGTCCTCTGTGGAGCCAGGAGTATGCACAGCATGATGCATGTGGAGTAGGGGGCCTCTTGAATACTGACAGGGACGGCGACTCCACCACTCTCTAGGCAGCCATTCCAGTGCCTGACCACTCTCTGAGAGAAAAAGTTTTTCCTCATGTCTAACCTAAACCTCCTCTGGTAGAATTTGCGGCCATTTCCCTGGGTCCTGTTTGTTGCCTGGGAGAAGAGGCCAAACCTGTCCTCACCACAACCTCCCTTCAGGAAGTTGTAGAGTGCAATGAGGTCTCCTCTGAGCCTCCTCTTCTCCAGACTAAACAATCCCAGCACCCTCAGCTGCTCCTCATAAGATTTGTGCTCCAGACCCCTTACCAATTTCGTTGTCCTTCTCTGGACACATTCCAGGGTCTCAATGTCTTTCTTGTAGTGAGGGGCCCAAAACTGAACACAATACTTAAGGTGCAGCCTCACCAGTGCTGAGTACAGGAGAATGATTACCTACCTCCCTGCTCCTGTTGGCCACACTATTTCTAATGCACGCCAGGATGCTGTTGGCCCTCTTGTCCACCTGGGCACGCTGTTGGCTCATGTTCAGCCAAGCATCAACTGACACCCCCAGGTCCCTTTCCTTTTCACAATCATCCACCCACTCGTCCCCAAGCTTGTAGCGCTGCATGGCGTTATTGTGGCCAAAGGACTCAGCACTTGGCCTTGTTGAACCTCATCCCGTTCACCTCAGCCCAGCGATCCACCTTATCTAGATCCCTCTGAAGGGTCTCCCTACCCTCAGGCAGATCAACACCACCTCCCAACTTGGTGCCACCTGCAAACTTACTGAGGCTACACTCAATCCCCTCATCCAGGTCATCAATAAGGATATTAAACAAGATGGGCCCCAGTACCGACCCCTGGGGGACACCACTATTTCAATAATACTCTATGCATAGAGTTACTCTTATCTACTTAAATGAAATACAGCTGAATCTGAGTTTTTCTCTTCCCAAGTGGTAAACACCCATGCAATTGTTCAGTTCTCCGTCCTTACTGGAGAATAGCCAATGTCACTCCGGTCTTCAAAAAGTGCAAGAAGGAAGATCTGGGTAATTATAGACCTGTCAGCCTCACCTCCATCCCTGGAAAGGTGATGGAACAGCTTGTGCTGGATACCATCTGCAGACAACTGGGAGAAAAGGCGGTTATCAGGAGTAGTCAGCATAGGTTCACCAAGGGGAGGTTGTGCTCGATCAACCTGGTGGCCTTCTATGATGCTGTCACGTGCTGGGAGGATGGGGGGAGAGCGGTAGATGTAGTCTACCTTCATTTTAGAAAGGCATTTGATACTGTTTCCCACGACATCCTTATAACAAAGCTGAGGAAGTGTGGGATAGACGAGTGGACAGTGAGGTGGGTTGAGAACTGGCTGACTGGCAGAGTGAAGAGGGTTGTTGTTGGTAGTGCAGAGTCTGTCTGGAGACCTGTAACCAGTGGTGTCCCCCAGGGGTCTGTGCTGGGTCCGGTCTTGTTCAACGTCTTCATCAATGACCTTGATGAGGGGATAGTGGCCACCCTCAGCAAGTTTGCTGATGATACAAAGTTGGGAGGATTGGCTGACACGCCTGAAGGCTGTGCTGCCATTCAGCGAGACCTGGACAGGCTGGAGAGCTGGGCAGTAAGAAATCAGATAAGGTTCAACACAAGCAAGTGTAGGGTCTTACACCTAGGGAGGAAGAATTGCATGCACCAATACAGACTGGGGGATGAACTGCTGGAGAGGAGCTCTGGGCGTCCTGGTGGACGACAGGTTGGCCATGAGCCAGCAGTGTGCCCTCGTGGCCAAAAAGGCCAATGGCATTCTGGGGTGCATTAAAAAGAGCGTGTCCAGCAGGTCGAGGGAGGTGATCCTCCCCCTCTACTCTGCCCTGGTAAGGCCTCATCTGGAGTACTGTGTCCAGTTCTGGGCTCCCCAGTACAAAAAAGACAGGGATCTCTTGGAAAGAGTCCAGCGGAGGGCCACAAAGATGGTGAAGGGCCTGGAGCATCTCCCCTATGAAGAAAGGCTAAGTGAACTGGGTCTGTTTAGCCTTGAGAAAAGAAGGCTGAGAGGGGACCTGATCCAGGTTTATAAATATCTGAGGTGTGGTGGCCATAGTGGTGAGGCCAGTCTCTTTTCAGTGGTACGTGGAGACAGGACGAGGGGAAACGGACATAAGCTGCAGCATAGGAAGTTTTGCATGAATGTGCGTAAGAACTTCTTTGTGGTGAGGGTGACGGAGCACTGGAACAGGCTGCCCAGGGAGGTTGTGGAGTCTCCTTCTCTGGAGATATTCAAGTCTCGCCTGGACCCCTACCTGTGCGACCTGGTGTAGGGAACCTGCTTTGGCAGGGGGGTTGGTCTTGATAATCTCTAGAGGTCCCTTCCAACCCCTACAATTCTGTGATTCCTTCAGATACTGAGTACAGCATTCGAGAACATTCAAGACTGAGAAAAGTGGTCCTCACAGAGGAAAGATGTCAGCCTGAAAGAGAATGGTTCAAGATATTTGCCTTTATGTACTGCCAGAGTGCCTAGTTGCAGGATGCCACTGTGGTCTAGGCAGCATTTAGCTCAGATGGTAACTGGTAGAGAGTTAAGCCTTTAGGAAGCCTTCAGGTAATGAAAGGAAAACCTTATTTTGATTCCAAATACAGGGAACTAACAAGCATGAAAGTTTGGGACTCTGTTGCTGAAACTCGCTAAAAACCCACCCAAGAAGATGTATTTTTCTTACTTATATCTGTTTGAAAGCTTTTTGCCCTCTTCTATGAAATTATTCCTGCTTTTAAATGCATTTAAAGGCTTATACTTTAACAGTGTCCTACACACGAATACTTAAGTTTTTTCTCAGCAAAGAATAAAGAACATGAGTATCAGCCCCTAAAATACTCTTCTGCAATAGCTAAAATGTTATAGAAAAGTGAAAACAAGACATTGCATTTCAGTTGACTGACAGCAGTCCTTGAAAGTATGCAGCTATTTATAGTTTCACACACTAACAATGTATCCCTGTAGGGAACATTAAAATAATACAAAAATCAACTACTGTGATGGTTGTTTGTTGTTTTTTGTTGTTTGGCTGATGCATTTTCATTAAATATTTTTAAAGTAAATAATTTTTATTATCTCCAGATGAAGCTTGTAGATAAGCAAATGGGCACAAGAGATCAGCCTTCTTTTGCTATCCCCTAAATCTAACAGAATCCTACTACTTCATACTTCTCTGACGCTTTGACAAGTTTATCCAGAAAGTTTCAATGACATCAAGTTTGAATAAAATATTTGGAAAAGGCTCAAAAAGTTTTTTGTGATTATTTTAAAGTGAGACAGACAGTATGCAAGCTCTGCTTCACTATTTTTAATATCTATTGTGTTTATTAAAATTTGCATTTGCTTAAATGCAAATTAACTCCATATTTTTAGCCATTAATTGAAAGTTGACTTAATGGCTACTTTTCTTTATCTGAAATATTCAGAAAATAAATCTTAAAGACCTTATTTTTCTTTTAATGAAAAAGCACTGCAGTTTGAAAGCAAGCTATTCTGATTAATTAAAACTGGCATTTATTTATACTTGATTATATAATCAATTAATTTCAATCAGCTTGCTTATTTAATCTTTTTTTCCTCAATCTGAGGAATAATATTTACTGAGTAATCACATAGAAAGCCAGTTCATGAGAAGAATCTTTGTCAAAAACTTAATAAGTAAAGAACATAATGCTCCTAAAGCACTATGTTATTTACTTATTAAGATATCAGGTTCCTAAAAGGTAATAATAGAAACACCCCCTGGAGGAGTATGTAGAGATGGTGGGGAAAAGAGTTTTTAGTCTTTATTCTTATGATTACTATATTTTGTGCTTTTAGATTATAAAAAGAAATAGTATCTCTTCAAAAGCGTGAAGAGTTTTCAAGGTACTTAGTAGAATACAAGATGCACAATTTTGCTATAGTTTTATTTATTTTGAAACAACCGTAAGCCTTATTATTTACAGAATCAGAAGCCTTTATCAACATATAGAGTTGGAAGCACCCAGGACCCACATTTTTAGAAGCAGAATATCTCCACATCATGATGTTGTTGAATCTTTAAAAACTTACTCCAGATAAGCATGTTGGCTGAGAAGCAACTGGAATTTTCCACAATAAGAACAAGGAGTGCAAGAAGATTAAAGTGTTTTAGAATGTCAAGAGAGTTCTTGTGATGTAGTAGGTGTGTCTTTACTTAAATGTCATTCAAAAGAAGGAAATAAACATGGAAACATATGAAAATATCTGTTTTATTTTGTTTTACTGCTTACGCCATCTTCAGAGACTGTCACTTCAGCATCCTTATGAAACACATCCTAGAAAGATAAACTGTAAATTCAGATTGTCTTTATGAAGGTACTACAAAATGTCTCACTGATGTTCATGTGTGTGTGTCTGTGATCTGTACAAGTGTACAAACAATGAATATACAGATGATATAGTTGTACAATTGTACAAACAATGAATATACAGATGACATAGTATATTGAGGAGTTCAGCTGAGATAATTATTATACTAGAGTAGGAAAAAAAAGACACCCTATCCTGGGCTCACACCATAGACTCCAGTGGAGCAGATCTCCAGAGAGATCTTCCGCTACTCGCAGTCAGCTCTTAAATGGATCTAGCAGAGGTGGAGCCACGCTCCACCCCTTCCTGCAGGACAGGTGAACTGCCTTCACCTGTGCTCCCATAGCTGACTCATTGCTCACCTCAGCTGATTAATCAGAGGTTCAGGCCATGATTCAGCAGCCCCATACAGCAAGTCATAAAGCTTTAACATGGGACAATGAAGCCTATTTCCATTATTTCATTACAAGTAGTGATGATATCATAGAATCGTAGAATGGCCTGGGTTGAAAAGGACCTCAAAGATCATCTAGTTTCAACCTCCCTGCTATGTGGAGGGTCACTAGCCACTAGACCAGGCTGCCCAGAGCCACATCCAGCCAGGCCTTGAATGCCTCCAGGGATGGGGCATCCACAACCTCCTTGAGCAACCTGTTCCAGCGTGTCAACACCCCGAATGAAAAACTTCCTCCTAATATTTAACTTAAACCTCCCCTGTCTCAGTTTAAAACCATTCCCCCTTATCCTATCGCTATCTACCCATGTAAACAGTCATTCCCCCTCCCATTTATAAGCTTCCTTCCAGTAGTGGAAGGAAATATGCCCAAGAAAGACAACAAAAAGAAAATAAGAAAGGATTGTGGCTTAATTCAACCCTAGAAAAGCTTTCAGAGACATAAATAGAAGGAGACCTATCTATAGCCATATATTAAGGCCACTTTAAGGTGCTTTTTCATAGACTCTAGCCTACACATAACACTGAACAAATAACACTTGCAACCAAGCTATATTTTCCATGCACCATCAAGAATATAAATGCTGTTTCAAAAGCTAGGAAAATTCTCCAATGAAGCTGCTACTTCCAGTGACAGATACTTATTAAAAAAAAAAAAAGTTTGCTGAAAAAGATGAAGAGGTTTCTGATAAAGAAAGCCAGAATTTGAACAGAACTATCTTGCAAGAAATTTTCTCTAAGAAGATAATTCTAACCTCATATTATTATTGTTATTATTTTAAATAAGGTTTTAAGCATCCGAAGGTATTTTCAGAGAACATGCTTGGGAACTGAAAATATAACTACTATTATGTAGACATTAAAAAGAGTTATTTCCTCACATTACTGCTGCATTCAGATATTTTGTTCTGTTCTTTCTTATTCTTTAAGATGAGTAATGGTATAGAAAAACAGGCAAATTGCAGTTTGGCCCTCTCAAAATCCATATAGAAGACTGCTTTACTTTTTCCTGTTTGCAGCCAATACTATAGAGATTGAAATCATGACTTGATTTATGAAGTAATTTGTAGAATGAATTGCAATCTTTTTCTAATGAAGATATCTTTTCACAATTAAAATTCAGATATCACTCACTCTGAGGAAACCAGTGCAATCAGGATGAAACTTTGGCTCTAATCTCCTATGACAAAATATTAAATCTAACAATTTTCTCCCTTTTTATAATGCTGTTCAAAGCACTACTGGAGCAAAGCATGCACGTAGAAGGGTGGATTGAGAGAAATAAGGTAACATGCCAGCCATTTCCATCCTTTCTTTACATTCATAAACACGGTCCATAGGTTTGAGGGACATTTCACATTCAGTGTCAATGTAATTACCTGTCTGTACTCACAACAGAGACATAACTGTGTGCTTAAGGATGGGCTGCCTTTACCAGCAACCCAGCGATTTCTTTTTCAGAACTGTTCCCCAGTCAGGTTGCTTTCTCAGCTAACGCCCACACTATCCTCAGCACTTTCTCCTCTGTTGCTGTGTTTCTGCATTTGCTGTTGGAAAAACAGAAATATTCTTAATGAATGTGATAACAGCGTATTTTCTTCACATTTGTGCATTGCAAGTATTCTTTTTTTCTCTGTTAGATCCACTCTTAATGTACCTCATGGGCCTAGTGAGAAGTAATACCTAACTGCTATACTGTCATTAAAATTATTAAAAGCTTAAATTGCAGATATACAGATTTTTACTTTTACTAAAAAAATGAAATAATAATAGAACAGTAGAATAATAGAATAAAACCATACATACAAAAGAAAAACTTCAAGTAATTTTGTAATATTTATGATTTTTTTGTAAGCTGAAGTATGCTGTGTATGTTGAGGCAGCAAAACAAACAAGCATAAAACAACAGAAGAAATAGCCCCAAAAAGCCAAATATAGTATAATTATTGAAGAACAATTCATACTGAGCACATCACAGAATTCAATTTACAGTGTTTGCTATTTTACTTCACAGACCTGTCTGAGAAACAGAACTGGGCTGAAATGCAGAAAAAGAAGACAAAGCCTTGCATATCCAGAGCTCTGAGCCATGAAAGACTTCACTTCTTTTGAACCCCAAAGTTTGTGCTGTTCCTGTCCTAAAATAATCTCCAACATGCAGTTAGTCTAGTCTTCTTTTTTTCCATATTGTTTTTCCCTTTCCTTTCCCCTCTAATGTATGCTATAGTAGGGTTTATGTAAGTATGCAGTATAAGATTTCTACATAATAATGATGAACAGAAATCTCTTAATAAAAAATCCAGTTAATTCAGAGGAAACCTGACACACCTGACATCTTTGATTTGAGAGCAGATTGGAAGACTAGAATATATCTCAGAAGTAGTGGTTTTTTTCTTCTTAGAACCAGTTTATAAGCACTTTTATGTCAATAAAAAAAAAAAAAAAACAGCCCTAGTTCAAACTGTATTTAAAATATCTGTAATGACTGTTATTCTAGACAAACTTACAGTTTTTGTGAATATGAATAATATTTCAGCAATTAGAAGAAATATTGAGCAATTTCAAAAAAATGAAAATGACATCTTTGGCTGAAAAGATTCTTTACAGAAGTAATTTTGCCAAAGTAAAAATTATTGTGTATGTTAAAAGATGTGCCAACTTGTAAATGGTAGGGAAATAATGTTGTTGAGATTGTGCAGATTATCATTTTATCTTTGTCAGGATAAAGCTTATGATTTGGCTGGGCTTAGATCATATGTATTTAAAAAGAACAGAAAAACACAAAACAAACTTAATATTTTTCATTTTTCATTGGTGTCTCCCTGTGAAGTTAAGATAAATCCCTAGCTTGATGGGCTACTGAAATTTGACCAAGTTCATAAAGGAATGCTGAGAAATAATACGATAAATTTATTTCACATTTAACAAGCAGTCAGATAACAGTGAACTTTGTCTAAATGCAATGTCCATATCAGTATATTAATCGATGTAGATAAGTAGTGCTGGAGTCACTTGTAGATACAAAGTTCAGTCTGAAAAAGGAGATGTATTCCACACGCATAATCTTACATGTGCCTGTGTAAAATGATCAGACTCCAATGGTAAATTTTTAATAGGACTTTCAAATCACCTGGCATTTGTATAAAGGAGTTGAAAAGGTTATGAAAAATCATGTGTTGCATCAAGAGAAGTGTGACCAGCAGGTTAAGGGAGGTGATTCTGCCCCTCTACTCTGCTCTCATGAGACCCCACTTGGAGTACTGCACCCAGTTTTGTGGCCCTCAACACAAGAAAGGCATGGAGCTGTTGGAGAGGATACAGAGGAGGGCCATGAACGTGATCAGAGGGCTAAAGCACTTCCCATATGGGAACAGGCTGAGAGAGCTGGGGCTCTTCAGGCTAGAGAAGAGAGGAGTCAAGAGGAACATTGTAACAGTCTTTCAGTACCTGAAGGGAGCCTACAGGAAAGCTGGGGAGGGACCTTTTATCAGGGCAAGTAGCAACAGGACAAGAGGAAATGGCTTTAAACTAGAAGAGGGTAGATTTAGATGATATAATAGGAAGAAATTCTTTACCATGGGGGTGCTGAGACACTGGAAAAGGTTGCACAGTGAGGTTGTGAATGCCCCTTCCTTGGAAGCATTCAACGCCAGGCTGGATGGGGCTTTGAGCAACCTGGTCAAGAGGGAAGAATCCCTGCCTGTAGCAGGGGGGTTGGAACTAGATGATCTTAAAGGTCCCTTGCAACCAAAACCATTATATGATTGTATATGTTTCTGAATATATAAAATATTTAAAATACTAGTTAAAAATGCTTCCTTCTCCAAAAATAGCTCTAGTAAGCGTAATTCTGTGAAAAGTAAGAATGTGAACACATTGAACAGTATGATTTCCTAGGCAATAGTGTCCAGAGAGTTCTAGATCTTATTTATTTAAAAGTATTACTGCATCAAAACTGCTTTCCTAGGACAGTCAGTCTCCAAAGAACATCTTATGGGAGGAACGAAACAACCTCAACCCATATATGACTGAAGATTCCTATTTAAACACATGCACAGTGTACTATTCCCAACAAAATGATTTCTACTGATCCCACTAGACCATGCTATGTGAATCTTGCTGCCTCTGGACCCTTTCCTGCATAGCTCCCAGTGGAAAATGATGCCGAATCTGAAGGAGTCTTAGGAAGATTTGTGTTTTACCCAGAGACATCTGATTTTTTTTTTTTTTTTTTGCTTTGCCAACACATTAAATTTTTGGATTTTTTTCAAGGTTTTTGTCTTCTTCTTTATTGTGTTTAGCTGATCAAATTGATTTGATTTTGTATTTTTTACTTACTGTTTAAAATTGTATCAAAATACCTTGTTAGCTTTTTGTGTCTATTGTTCTATTTTTATTACTAGTATTTGATTAGATGCATTATTAATGCACTTATGAGAAAGATATCCCCATCCAAGTCCAAATCTTTGCATTTTCCATCTGTGCTATTTACTTCATCATACACTGTTCCTTTCTCTTTAACCCTCACTGTCTTATTCTTTGCACATAAACAATTACAGCTGGCAGAGTTAAATATCTTCCTTTATTTTCTTTGTAGCTTCTTAACAGTGTGATTAGTGCTATTTAAAAAAATACTGTAATTAGGGAAAATGACACAATAAGCAGAAGGAGGACTGAAGAAGTGTTAAGGATTTTTAATCTTTTTGTAGTACATCAGGTTTCCCGAGAGACAGTGATTTATGTCAAATTCATACATTGCAATATAAATAATCTGTAATTCAAGTCCTTTGTGCTATCGCAGTAATAAATATTCTACCATAAATTGATTTTCCTTGCTTTTTTGTTGTTGTTGTTATTCTTGTTCTTTTTTATCTCATGAAAGCAAAATAACAACTAATGTCTGGATAAAATTCAACACCAAACATCACATGGCATTTTGAAGGCCTTCAAAAAATATTTCAAAATATTTGTGATCAATATAAAGTAGAGAAGCATGATTCCCACTCCCTCCCCCATAGATAGGCTTTGCCTCAGGCTGTGCCAGACAGACTATATTCATTCTTGTCTGATGGTGAAAGCTGACATTTTGTAAAGACTTAGGTGGTAGACCAGCTGAAAATACTGATACCACAGATGTTAAAAGTAGTCTTTATGCAGTATTATGCTGTCTCTATCTGATTTGGATTGCTTCTTCTTACCTTACGCTTTCCTTAAGCTAGCATTAAGAAAAACAACACAGCATTTAATAATGACATGAAAAAGAATGAGTAAAGGCAAAAAGAAACATAAATCATATTTTTCTGGAGGTTAATGGAGTTAAATATAATCCAAAAGCATTTATGTAAAACTGCATACTGTGTTACAAAAATCATTAAAAGTGTTTTCTCAGCATTATTTGGAATCAAAACTACAATTTTTCCTTTTAACTTAATACTAAATGAAATGTAAAATTACTCCATTTTAAATTAAAGTAGTTAATGCTTAAAACTAAAACAAGGTTAATTTCAAATCCCATTCTTTGTTTACTGAAGAAAAAATGAAGGATATAAAGAATATCTGAGTTACATAAAAAAATCCGTGTGTGTTTCATCTATCCTTAAGTTATACAAAACCATTTGTCAATAACACAGAATCAGTGAAAATAGTTAAGACAGCATGCTGTACAGTTTTTATTTCATATTAGAAATTATTCATGAATTTTGGCACTGCAGAAGTTCACACAGAGCAGTAGATTTACTTTCTTCACCCAACTGACATACTCAAGAAGAAAAATACTGAGATGCAAAAGCTTTTCAACCAAGGTTTCTGAACTAGTTTTTTCCATATAATTTCCACAAAATGAGTGTCATTAGCAGTATTTCTGACCTCCTTCATGGGATATGACTCATTCTTCATCAAGACCCAAATTCATCCCGTGAAGCTACATATTAGATTTGAAAATAGTCTACCTGTGACTTGAAGTACAGTGGGTGGAGAAAGACCTCCTCTTCTGATTGCACCTGTGCTGACTCTCACTCTCAGCCTTGCCCTTTCACTCTGAGCTGATTTCACCCACCTCCCTGACTGAAGTAACCACCTCTTCCCTTCCAATCTGTCAGATGATTTCTCCCTTCTCTATTTCCAACAAAATTAGCTAGGTGTTGATCAAACTCTTTTAATAGTGAATTTCCTTTGATAATCCTCATTTGGGCTGAAGCAGGAAACAAAAAAGAGTAGATGAGATGAGCAGTAGACTTGGGGATGTAGAGGGATGTCTCTCTGCTGCAGGACTGTGACTGCAGTAGAATGTCTTCCCGTTGTATATCGGAGATGGCAGAAATGAGAGGTATTGTCACATTGTGACACACTTGGATTGGGAAGTCCTCCACCCTGCATATTCTTACCTCACCAAGTGCCACTTATCACCCCCTTGCTGTGGAGGTGCACTGATTTCTGGACTGATAGCTAAATGTCTTCCGAGGATAGTGTAAATAGAATTTCCTTAGGCTTACATTAGTCTTGAGTTTGTTGCAGGACTTGACTAAAAGCAGTAGATCTTTCCTGTTTAGACTCTGCAACACTGATGAGTACTCAGTCAGCTACTGGATGAGCCAATTAATCTGATGGACTGCAATTTAAAAAAAAATATCTGTTTCTCTCTCTCTGTTCCACTCTTCCACCCCCCTCCCCCCCACCTTCCTCAGCTCAGCAATTTCATGGAGCTTATCCTACACACTGAATGCTGCTTTGGAGAACATTCACAGACTAAAAGCATGTGGCAGGGATGAAAGAAAAGAAGCGTTCCTTTCAGTCACAGGCTGATCTTAGATCTGCTTATACTGGCTGCATTACTACACTCCAGCTTAGTATTTGAAGGGTTATGATTAACCCAGCTCATTTAATGTGGAATAAAGATTTTGAAAGCCCTGCTCTTTGACTCACTCCTGCAAAAGCAGTCACCATTAAGATCTTAAAAAAGTTCTGCTGGAAGCTTTCTTGCCCATAATAATAATAAAAAAGGTTTGATTAGGACCAAGCACAGAAACACAAATTTCAATAGAGACCTGCTGTGTGAATGAATTAGAAGAGTGAAGCGAAACATTCTCAGACCTTTAACAGATATGCTAGGCAGAGAACTCTAATGTGAAAGGCAGAACAAATTTATATGACAAAGGACACCCTCTAAGCAGAAAGCAAGAGCATCTGCTTTTAGTAGTAAAGCATTTGTAATGGTAGTGATTATCCATGCTCAAAATACCTGAATACATGTAAGATAAGTGACATTAAAAGTAATTCTCATTTGTATTAAAATCAGTGGCAGATCTTGTTCAGAGGCATCTTACTCAAATGACTGCAATTATAAGACAGTTGTCATATTTGTGGCATTATGGCATTTGTGGATTTGTAGTACCGATTATCATTACTACAGGTCCTTAAAGAATCCAGCCAGCAGGTCTCATTATCAATCAGCTTCTAAAACTGCATTTCTGAGCTTCATGAAGTCATACTGGTAAGTTTTTTGGAAAATATAGAAAAGATATATTTTTGAAAATACAGATTACTGATCAGATGAGATATTTCCAGTACAGCTGTTTATACATTGCAGTGTATGAAGGCATCTGGGAATGCTGAAAGGTTGACAAGGGGAGGAAAAATGTTTTTTCCAGTGATTTTTGTGCTATGAATCTGAACCATGTATTCATGTATATAAAATGGAAATCTGCATAGTATCTGTGCTTGAAAGAACACTTTGGATAAAAAAAAAAAAAAAAAAAATGGGAGTTTTAGTTTTCAGTATTTTCCCTCAGTGACTCAAATAACAATGCAAGTCTGACATGAATCATGCTGTATCACATTGGAGTAACCATGGCGTAAAACCATTTAAACATGAGAATATTTTGGAGTAAAAATACATTAGCATACCTTCAATTTTATCCCTTACTTTTTAAAGTAATCTGATTATTTTTAGTTGCAAATCAAATTTTCATACTCATGCCTTGCAGAAGGTAATTTTTGAACTACCTTGAACATGTTTTTTTCCGTAAGTCCTGCAAAGACATAGGCAATAATTTTCTATATTTGTTTGTTTCATGCAATCTATGCAGAGTTTATACATATATTTTATACATATTTATGTCATTTCCTACACATTTGTACAATCATGTATTCTAACAACATTGAGAACCTAATGTAACTTTATATTTTACAAAGGGACGAAATAAAGGACATGAATTTCTAATACTGTTTCAGAAGGTATTTTTTATTATAATGATTGGTATTTAGGTTGTAGAAAAAAGTTATAATGAAATTTAATCTTTTATATTTCTAAAAGTCTATCTGGTCTATCTGTTCTTTTCTTTGTTGCCAGAACCAAACTGGAAGATGCAGTGCTATCAGTCCAAGCCCAACATGCTAATCAGTTTATGTGGGTTATAGAGTAAAGCAGGAGTGGGCACTTTAGATTAAGTGCAAGGCAATCTTCCAGCTAATTGGTGATAGTGCGCTTCCCTAAATCAACTTCACTTTTCTCTCTTGCCACAGCAAGAGAACTGTTAGACTTCAGTATTGCCACAACTGTTCCACTGCTCATTACAAGTCACACCACAGAACAGAATAACTTGCTTGCCCAGAGTAACTCAATATCTTGCTTTTTTATGAAAACTTGGAGTGAACAATAAAGCATGATACTTACTGAAAGAGATGGAGCTAACCACATCTTGCTGGAATAACTAGAAATGGTCAGGATGACCAAGGTACTAAGAGAGCTACTGGATAACATTAAATTGCTGTTTAAAACAGAAATGTTTATTTACTTACTATCAGTCTGAAAAGATTTCAGACCTGCTTCCATTCAATTCTCCTTCAGCAGAAGATAAAATATGTTAGAGGATGGAAACCCCACTCCAAGGCACACCAATAAATCTGCTTTCGTGAAATTTTTGAAGATCACAGTTGAGAAGAGAGACTTAAAACACAGATAGCACCCTTTCAAATAGTCATAGATGAAGGAAGTCTTATAGACTGCAAAGTAAATTTTCTAAATTAGACCTCTTGCGTCACAGAGTCACCAGATCACAGAGATCAACACAATGATCTTATAAAACTTAAGTAAATGAAAATAGTTTAATAATAAATTCTGTGCTGACAAAAAACAAGTTAAAGAACTTTTAAAATTAATGTATTACATGAATTTAAGAAGCAAATGGTCTTTGATGCAGCTTTTGTATGATATATGAGTCTGAGATGTATAAAATAGTTCAAGCTATAAAATGAAAAATGGAATGTTTTACTAAAGTGACCCAAAGAATGGATGTGAAAATGGATACCTGAAGCATCAGTATCTCTTCTCTGCATTTATTCTTACAATATACTGTCACTCATATGTACATAATTTGTACACATTAAACTAGATTATCTTAATGATTTATCCACTGATGAAGTAATATTCAGGGAATTTCCCCAATCAACAAGTATTTGGAAATGCTGTGAACACCATGCACTGTAAATCAGATATATAAAAATACGCATTATGACAGTATATATTTTTTAATTCTCTGGACATTAAAAAAAAATATATTGCATTATAAGCAAGGAGTTTACAAACAAAATAATGTTGTCTTTTTATATCTTCTCAGAGGTAGATGTCAGATTAAGGCTGATGACAAAACTGGAATATAAATCTCTTTTTTTCACAATAAAATGTAAACATGGAATATATGTTATAGTAAAAGCAAATAAACAAAAAAAACCCCTGCAAATTGGCAAATGATCATTGATGTAAGAGGGAAACCTTCTCAAAGCATTACTTCTATCTTCTGTGCCCCTCTTCACTTCCAAAATTTCTGTGAAAACCATTGCCATTTTCTAATGATGTGTTCTGGTTTAAACGTGGAGAAGAGAATAAGGAAGGTAGAAGTGTGAGAAAGCATAGATTGAAATAAAAACAGTTTAATAGGTAAAGCAAAAGCTGTGTAGACATGTGAAGCAAAAGTAGATATTCATTCCCTACTTCCCATCAGCAGGTGGATGTCCAGATGTTTCCAACACAGGTCCCATTACAAGTAATCAATTTCTTGGGAAGACAAACTACATAATTCTGAAAGTCCCCTCTTTCCTCACACCATCTTTTCTAGCCAATGATGTCATATAATATGGGACATCTCTACAGTCAATTGAAGTCAGCTGTCCTGTCTTTGTATCCTCCTCAATTTTTGTGAAGACTCTTCATTAGCAGGGCAGCACAAGAAGTAGACTCTGTATAAGCACTGTTTTACAACAACTAAAACCATCAGTGTGCTATCACCACATTTTCATCAAAAAATCCGAAACACAGCATCATACAAATCCTTATGAAGATTATCTCAGACAAAACCATGACAGGATGCTGACATTTACACAGTGTCTTTACTTTTATACTACCACATTATACTTTAATGAAAGTTTACTTTTCAAATTTTTTCACAATCTCAGTTACAAAGCTTAGAGTGAAAGATGTTGTATCAGCTCTTTGATGTTTATTACACTTCTTTGTAAACGAAATTGTCAGCTTTCAGGTGATAGCTTCTTGAATTTTAATGTCATCATCAAATTAAAATAATGAAAAATGGAACGCAGGTAAGACAATTTGGAACCGTTATGTGCTCAGCAAGTTTGCATGAAACACAGAATAAAGCTATCTTAAAACTAAAGCTGTTATCTTCTGGTAATGAGACCTTGCATTTGACCTGGGTTCTACCTGTCATTAAAAGCCGTGAACAGAATGTTAATAAAGGGAACATAGTGGCAACTTTTCTAATAAAGTCTGATGGAGGTGAGAGTTTGCCTGATTTCATCGGAAAGAGCTAATCTGTACTCACAACTTGTGAACCTTCTGTAAGTTAAGAAAGGAAGAAAAACTTCATGCTGTTTGAACTTCTATTTCACTTTTCCTAATATTAATGCACAAGAAGGCTAAGCAAGTGAAGTATCTGAAAGCAAAGTGAGCGCTTACAGATCATTCCTCTTATTTTTATTGATTCTCACAATAGTCTATATTTTCCCAAAGTGTCATCTACTCATAATTAACTTATTGTCTCTGTTTTCATTAAAACTGAAATAAGTAATAAGAGTCTCTCTGGTTTTGTTGTTAGAATATTAGGAGTAGTCATGAGGTTAAGATGTGTAAAAGCTAAAAAAAGCTAAAAGAAATGAGATGGTAAATGGAAAGAACAGAATATTGTTTTACTTTCAAAAGTATATGATAATTAAAGAGAAGTATACCACACAAAAGAATAGAGAAAGAAAATTGGGAATATACAAATTATGTTTCCATTCATTTTAATTTTATAGCTGGCAGTGATACACTGATACAGTGATACATGAATACACGTACATCTTCTATTTAAAAAACAATTGATATGTACTATATATACTTGCTAAGACTGAATTTGATGCCTTTTTAAACACTTGAGTTTGTTCATATCAGGATACATTTTCTCCCTGTGAATAAGCACATCAAGTCTACCTATGCTTTTTCCTCTCTTCTATGTTCACCTAATATTTTCCTTTAATCTATACTGTATTAGGCAAAAGAATTAAATGTAAGAAATTTCTTACTGCAGCATGTAGGATGAGCCATTATAAATAACGTAGTTGCTGACTGATCAACAGTCTAGTTTGGCAACAGCTGTAAAAAGAATCTTGAAATCTCTATAAAGGTGATGAGATAGGGAAATGCCAACAATTTTAAAATGACTGCATCTTGAAGAGCTCTCCCATGTGAGGAAGTGTTAGTCATGTAGAAAATGATCCCTGGAACTGGCATAATTCTGAATATCCCAAAGGAGAATATAAAATTATATTTGGTGGTAATTTTGCTTACACAATAGGGGTAAGAGCTGAGCCACTGTTGTTCCAAACACATTATGAGCTCTGCTGGTTAATTCAGTTCTTGAAGAAATAGAAACAACACTACTCAGCTGCTTCTCCTGAACAATAGCTAAGCATTTGTGTGGTTATTTTTTAATATTCACCCTTCCAAATTTAAATTGGCATTATGAATAGCAGTTCTAGTTCAAATGATATAACTCAAAGGAAACTTATTTTGAAAACATCAAGTTTCTCAAAAATATTCCACTTCATTAATCTATCTAAATTCATTTAGGTTTTATTTAGAGCATTGCAAACACTTTGCCTGCCTTCCTTTCTTCCTCTCTTCCTTTCTTCCTTCCTCCCTCCCTCCAGCAGCATATTTTCATTATGGATTTATAATTACTGAATTATCAGGCTTTTATTTTTTATTTTTTAAATTTTTTGCTTGTTTTGACTGTGAAATTGTAGCATTATTTTTATTTAATTTCTGTCCTAAACCTTAATGTAACTAATAGATTTTCTTTTTTTTTTTTTTTTTCTAGTTGAGGCAAAGAGAGGGCAGGGTACAGAGAGCTCTGTATCTTATGCAAGACGTACGAATACACTTTTTACAGCATTTTTGGTGAGAAATTCTAGTGCATCTGTTTGAATCTCTGCCAAAACAATATAAACAAATAATTTATCAGTTTAAAAAAGTAAAATACTAGGATGTGGAGTTATTTTAATGTAAAACTCTAGTAAAAAATAAAACTTTATGGTTATGGATACTCAAACAAATGCCTTTCTTTGATGATAAGGAAATGGTAACTCATATTAATGGAATACCAATCTGGTGCTGCATCCTCATGTAGTCATTCTCACCTCCTACCTTCTGTCATCCTCTTTTAATGGCACATTCAAGGAAAAGATTATATAAAAGAAGTTTATTATAAAATAAGATAGAATGAGTCACCAAAGGATACTTAAACCAACCTGCCCAAGACATGATGTATTCCTACTTAATTTGCCTGTTTATGAATTATACGTCTATATTGCTGAAAGGACAAGCGTAATACAGTTTCAGCTTTATGTAAGAGAGCCAATCTGTACTTGCTCTGCACACAAATATGCAGATAACTTTGGATGCTCACAATAAGTTTATAGGTGTTTTATACGATTAAAGCTTTAAAAATAATGGTTCAGAAACAACACTTGTACTCTAGCAAAGCTGAAATTTGTCTTTGGAGATGACTGAAATATTTCAAGTTAGAAACACCCCAAGCACTTTTCTTAGATCAAGGTCTCTGTCAAGGAATAACTTCTTCTGCCAGAATTTGACATTACTTTTTTTTTTTTTCTCCTCTTCCCTTCCCCCCCCCCTCCACGGGTCATTTATCTTTTATAAGTACAAACTGTGCAATAAAAATAAAAATGAAATATGACACTTGCTTCATACACAGTGTGCAAAATTAACTTCATACAAGTTAGATGTGGGAAAGGAACATCAGCTAGGAACCAAATGATGATATCTGTTTAAGAGATCAAGTTTTCTGGAATAAAGGACATAATGTGCCTGCCTAGAACCAAGGCAAATACTCTTCACTGGAAAGAAGAAATCGTATGCAGTTGACATGCAATTAAAATTTTATAAGCACTAAAATATACTTGCAATAAGTTGGAGGAACAGCTGATATGACTTTCAGTTACTCTGATAGTTCTCTAACCCTAGATTCTTGCTATATATGATTTTGTTGGGAAAAAAATCACCCCAGCAATATGCTAGCCTAGATTTCAATTTTAGAAAGGTTGAAATGTGATTGCTCAATACATTATAAATAATTTAGAGTTAGACATATTGTAGTATGTACCTCATCGTAGGTATACCCTGTTATTCTTCATAGTCCTTGCTTTTGCTATCCACTCTTATATCAAGTCAAGTAAGAGAATATTGTAAAGCAAGTCATATATAGCACATTTTTAGAAGTTGCCTTCACTGCAGTGAACAGCTTATATAGGTATTAAAATTTAAGTATAGAGGCACACTGTTACCCAAAGTGTTGTGCTGCTTTAAGAAAGGATTCACATCTCAAGTATGAATGTTACCAGAACCTGTACAGAAAACATTTAATCACAGAAAACTGATAAAATGCAATGTCATTTATATAGGCTGGCATTTATGAAAAATAATATGTGTCTGCATGAATGATATTCATGCATATTTTAAACTGTACTTCTATTGTCATTCTAAGCTATTTTCTTTCCCTACAGTAGCTCTTAAAATATCCTCTGTTCTCAGGTCCTGTGAAAGAAAACAGGATCCAAGATATCAAAGGCCAGCTCTGAATATTTTGGGGGAGCTGATTTTTCCTTTGGATAACTTTCATATACAAGAATAAAGCTACTCCAGACTAACATACTTTGATCTGAATTTCAGGCTGAAAATCTGAGAGGAACAGAAACACTTCGAAGTTTTCTTTTTTCCTTTGTTTTATTTTGGTCAAACACAGTAGCAGTATCCAAATATGTGCATTCTATGACAGAAAACAGCTGCTATACCTAGCAGAGAACTTATGCCTCTTCATTTTGCCTAGCTCCCCCAGAACTTAGATGATCAAATACCATGATCAAGTGCCATCTGGTGTTTCAGGATGCCACAATCTGTACTTGATTCACTTTTCACTCATAAAGGTTTCCAGGGTGCCTTAAGATTTGTATTTTGACATAGTTACAGAAGTGTGTGGCATGACAATTTAGCACATGAAATCTTTAAGACATACAAACTAGGCATCTCCCATTTCATCTCAGATCCCAAATTTTACCATACAAATCATAAATTAGACTTGAGGCAAAAATAAACAAATACAGAAACAGTAACAGCAGTGCACAAATAAAAATAAACAACCTTGCAGTTAGATAATGCAGTAGATATTTTTCTTCTTATCAAGTGGGATGCAGGAGATTAGGTTAAATTACCTACTGCGATGGATGGAATTTGATCCCTTAATCTTAATATCAACAGTTTGGCCCCGTTCTATGACTAGCAGGGCAGAGGGATCCACAGATCTGCGTCTCTGGAAAAGGGAAACAGGAGACCCCAAATAATTAAAAGCAGTGGCAATGATCTGAGGAGAAACAAACTAATTTACTAAATAAGATACCGGAATGCAAGATAACACACTCTAATGCAATATAATATGATATAATTAAAACTGGAGATAATAAATCAAATACAATGAGAGAGTGTCTGAAAAAACCGAAGGTGTTACACTAAAAGTGTGCAGTTGGGATGAGCAGCAGCGAGAGAGCCTGACGATCGAAAAGAGGGACATCAGGTGATCTACCAAGGCCTTATGTACTCAGTGTTCCCCCTGAACAGGGACGATAACAGAACAGCAAACAGTCTTCTGGAGAATGTAGTTCTTCTCTTCCAGACAGGTGCCTAGAGCTGGAGCACTAACTCTTTAACTTCTAGTGCCTACGTGATGTTATGATGTGGAATACCAGTAACCACAAATCATAAAACCATAGCATCTTAAATAACAGGCAAATGCTCTACATTATATTTCTGAGCACTTTATATAATAAGTTCCTCAGTCTTCTACATTGCAATTTTCCCATTTTACATAATAAAATGAGCACTGCTTAGAAGAGACAGAAGAACAAATCTCACATAAAAATGACTAAGTCTCATTCATTTCTTCTTTAATTGATGAAAAGAAGTGCTGATGAGTGTGCTTTGAAATAGAGGGAATGTTTCTGAATGATAGAGGAAATAGTGATTCTTGGTGCTAAACTATTTCCAAAGCACTTGTTCAATTTTTGTGACATTTTAGAGAAAATCAAAACTGTCCATAAATGATAAGTGCACTACTGTATGATATAGCTATCTAAAATTTCAAATTCTCTGGATGCTCCCTGTTACAATTCTACTAACAATTTTTCAAATTAATAATTTTTCAAAATATGTATTTCTGCCAGTTTTTTTTCTCAAGTTGCCTGCTGACAGGTTTAGGTGGTCTGTTGTAATCCAGACAGGGTATATGAGGATGTAGAAACAGACAGTAGTTTCTGATCTATAAACTAACAGATTGTGATGGATTTTAGTGGCCTGAGGAGACAGCAGAAGAATCTGGAAAACATCATTAAGTAAAAGCCACAGTAAGGGATAATGCAGAGCTGTATCACTTCTAAAGATAATACAAATAGAATGGTAAGATCATTTTGCATTCCAGTCAGACTGATTCTTTTGTTTCTCCCTTTTCCTTTTTTTAATTTCTCCTTACCCTTTTCCTTTTTAGTCTTCTTCCTTTTCCTAACTTCTTTTTCTTTTTCTATTTTTTTCTTTTCTATTTTCCATTTTCATTTCATTTCCACTTCCATTTTCATTTCATTTTCATTCTCTATTTATTTCTATTTTTTATTTATCTTCATGCTTCAGTTATCCTTCTGCTTTTCTTTGTCTTTCTTCTTTTTCTTTTCTTTTTGAGTGAATGATCCTTTCCATACAGGCAGAACAAGGACAAATCAATTTTAAATGGCATCAAGAATATTCTAAGAGTCCACATTATTACCTTGAAAAGATACCCAAATCTGAATAAGTGCCAGTAATTATTCCTATCATATATTTATTAGTATGATTTTAATTGTTTTATCTCAGAGTATTCTTTCCAGATATACTTTTCCTTTCCTGGATCCAGCCAAAGAGTATTGACCCCAGAAGTTACCAATGTTTGAGTAGATCCAAAATTAATTTTTTTGCATGCTTTCAACTCATTTAATAGTTATTGCAATCCTTCACAGAAAAATGATTCCTGAACAGTACTACCATGAAAAGTTGACTATAAATAATCAAAGGCGGTGAAGATTCTGCATACTTTTATAGGAAATATTGCAACTGCATTTTATACCTAACCATTTGAAAACAAAAATTTCCCTTTTTAAGCAAGTGGACCAATACTGAGACATTAGACACTCTGCTAATAATGTTTGCAACATATTAATCAACTGGATCATGTAGGAGGCAAAGAGAGAGAGTCTTTATGGAAAACTTATTAAAACAGAGTGTAAAGCATAGAAAAATATTTATCATGAATTTTTTGTCCACAAAGTAGAGATTTAAATCAGCCCTGCCAAACTACTGAATTTAGCAAAATTTTCTGTCTCATAAACAGAAAAATCAAAAAGGATCTGGGAAGTCTACATGATTTTTAGCAATTCTAGAAACAATTATGGAATTTGTGAGAACCCTAAAACTGTAATTAGAGGTAGTGTGTACAGAAAAGAAAATAACATGTAAGAAAAAAATATATAGAAAAATATTGAGGGGAATGGGGGGATGGGAATGAAATGAGAGAATAGAATTGGCCTGAACTCTCCACTAAGGATGCTGTAGGTGCCTCTCCAGGAGACATTCTTGCAGGATATGGAAAAGTAAAGTAATTTAAAATAAGGAACTAGAATGATATGAGGTTCAAGTTCATCTCAAGCATGAAATATGTGAGAAGAATTTGGACCTATAATACATTACTGGACATACTCAAGTTAAAGAGATAGAAGACTTAACCTATTTACTTAATTTATACTCTCTGTTTTGAATAACCTAAGATGACTAGTATATCTAAGAATAGGAACATAAAAAATAAAGGAAGAATAAAGATTATGATAATAATCTATCATATTGGATCATTTATTAACAAAGTGATTTGACTACAGATCTTTTATAATTCAGTTTTTTTTTAAAGTCAAAAAACAAACAAATAAACAAACAAACAAAAAAAACCCCAAACATACATACCAGCTGTAAGTCTGAAATAAGTCTGTAGAGGTTCATTTGCTACATGATGGATGCATGTCCGGGGCCACTCTGCAGGGAGGAGCTGCCACCTTTACAGAACAGATTGGTGGTGGGCCAATGCCTGAGCTAGTCCAACCCTGCTGCTAAAGCAGGTTTCCTGTATCAGGTTGCACAGGGAAGCCTCCCCAGAGAAGGAGACACTACAACCGCTCTGGGCAGCCTGCACCACTCTTCTGCCACCCTCAATTTTTTCTCATTTTCATACGGACCTTCCCATGTTCTACTGTCCCCCTCATTCTGTCACTGCACACCACTGAAAAAAGCCTAGCTCCATCCACTTGACACTTACCTTTCAGGAATTTACAAGCATTTGTAAGATCCCTTCTCAGACTTCTCCAAGCTAAAAAGGTTTCTCATCCTTTCCTCATATGGGAGATGCTTCAGGCCCCTGATCATCTCTGTAGCCTTCCACAGGATTCTCTCCAGTCACAATGGAGTGAGCATTGCCACTTTGGACTATGCCCCTCAGCTCAAGTTTAAAGGCTATCCTACTAAGTTAACCTCTCTGCTGACAAAGATTGCCTTGCCTCTTCCTGACAGGTGGATCCCATCCTTCCCTAACAGGTTGTAATCTTCATAGAAAGTCCCATTGTCATAAAACCTCAAACCCTCTGACACCAGCCATGTAACATCTACCTCTGCATTATTCACCTATTTTGGAGCTGAGAGTTGAACCCTTCCAACTCAGGATATTCTGTGATTCTGGCTTCTCTCTTTCCTCCACCAGGCAAAAATGAGGGGAAGATAACTTGGGAAAAAGTGTTCTTCACTTGCTTTCCCAGGGCTTCATGGCCTTCTTTGATTTTGTTGATGTTCTGGCTTCATGTGTCATTCACTCCTACATGAAAGAGCAAGAGCAGCTATTAGCAGTGTGTGTTCTAGACAGGCTGTGGCACCCTCTCTCTGCGCATTCTTAATCTTGGCTCCCAGGAGAGGGCAAACCTCTCGAGACTCCCTGTCAGGCCTCAGAGCCTTTCAACACAGAGTTATCCTCTACAAGCATGCAGTGTTTCTTTTCACAGTACTCACTGCAGGCTGCCTGTACAGCTTCAAATCTTGGTCATGGGTGTCTATAACTCTTAAGAGCTCCATTTCTGTTTTTGTAGTGAAGCTGGAGGGTGGGTGCTGAAGTGGCATGCTGCTTTTGCAGGTCATCAGTGAACAGGGTGCATGCTTCTCAGCATTGTCTACTGGTGGAATATGATTATTGAACAGCCTATCTATCACTCTCTCAGCACTTCTAGTGCTATGCAGCCTTTTAACTGCTTCTTGCAGCTCAGCCACTTGTTGGAAAAGATCATCTGCCTGTGCTCACTCTGTGCAGGTATTACCTTATCACTAGGAGAAGGGTTAGGACTCTCAGTGCAATCAACTGCCTGAAGTCTCCTTTCTTATCTTTTCTGTCTGGTGGTATGCATCAGCTATCTCGGGATTTCCCCACAGCAGAACTGGTTTTGGCCCTCAGGTGAGTGCCCAGAACCATAATGGAGCAGATCAGGAGTGCTTACCCTAGTCGTCATCTTATAAGCAAGGTACAGTATGCTGCCTGCGCAGACTACTGTGAGAGTGTGCTGCAACCAGCAGAGATAAGTGGGCTGTCTGCTGTCCTGCTTGACACCCTACTGTGCAAACTTCTGCTCCAACTGCCATGCCATGCCCTCGCTGCTGCACCATGCCCTTACTAACTGTAACTACACAGAATCACAGAATCACACAGAATCACAGAATCACAGAATTGTAGGGGTTGGAAGGGACCTCTAGAGATTATCAAGACCAACCCCCCTGCCAAAGCAGGTTCCCTACACCACGTCGCACAGGTAGGCGTCCAGGCGAGACTTGAATATCTCCAGAGAAGGAGACTCCACAACCTCCCTGGGCAGCCTGTTCCAGTGCTCCGTCACCCTCACCACAAAGAAGTTCTTACGCACATTCGTGCGAAACTTCCTGTGCTGCAGCTTATGTCCGTTTCCCCTCGTCCTGTCTCCACGTACCACTGAAAAGAGACTGGCCTCACCGCTATGGCCGCCACACCTCAGATATTTATAAACCTGGATCAGGTCCCTTCTCAGCCTTCTTTTCTCAAGGCTAAACAGACCCAGTTCACTTAGCCTTTCTTCATAGGGGAGATGCTCCAGGCCCTTCACCATCTTTGTGGCCCTCCGCTGGACTCTTTCCAAGAGATCCCTGTCTTTTTTGTACTGGGGAGCCCAGAACTGGACACAGTACTCCAGATGAGGCCTTACCAGGGCAGAGTAAAGGGGGAGGATCACCTCCCTCGACCTGCTGGACACGCTCTTCTTAATGCACCCCAGAATGCCATTGGCCTTTTTGGCCACAAGGGCACACTGCTGGCTCATGGCCAACCTGTTGTCCACCAGGACGCCCATGTCCCTCTCTGCAGAGCTCCTCTCCAGCAGTTCATCCCCCAGCCTGTATTGGTGCATACAATTCTTCCTCCCTAGGTGTAAGACCCTATACTTGCTTTTGTTGAACCTCATCTGGTTTCTTACTGCCCAACTCTCCAGCCTGTCCAGGTCTCGCTGAATGGCAGCACAGCCCTCAGGCATGTCAGCCAATACTCCCAACTTCGTATCATCAGCAAACTTGCTGAGAGTGGCCACTGTCCCCTCATCAAGGTCATTGATGAAGATGTTGAACAAGACCGGACCCAGCACAACTAGTACACTGAATTTAAAGTATAACAATATATATTCTGATTTTTTTTCAAAAATTCCCATCTACACCTGACACAATCAGTTGTAATTATGACTTCACTAAGGTGATAGATATAAAGATATTTTGCTAAGGTTCTTTTTTTTTTTTTGTCTTTTCTCACAACACCAAAGTGCTTGGAGACAGCACTTGAATACTACAGTATTATATATAATATATTTAATAATAGAACAAAGCAGAACAAAAACAAACTTGCACATTGTAAGATAATTTTTCTGTACTCTTGGGTTTTCTTGTAGGCAAATGGTAATGCAGAGGACATTAATTTGACCCCACGCTTTCTTGATTCACTCAGCTTCTTAGTAAGAATCCTTACAGGTTTACCCTATTTTAACAATTTGCATTTAAAACTATAGAAATAGAATGAGAATAGCCAGTGGAAAGCTTATTTTGTTAAGGACTTCAATAACTGTAAGGCATCAAACAAGGGTTCCTGTTATTAGATATGTCAAGCTCAATAAATTTTATCTGTTTGCATAGGCCCTGAAATTGCTATCAGTATTCAGTTGCTGCCATTGGCTTCCGTCACTGCAGGCTGAATCTCTGTAACTAGAAATCTTCAATATACCCTTCACCTAAAGATCTGAGGAAGTCAGATAATACATAAGCAGCCATACTGAACACATTTTTACAACATCATTTACAATAATCAATAAAATGATTGTTTAACTTGCTGTATTGAGGAGTGTACTATATTGTACTGTCCTCCCAGATAATGGATATCCTTTCCACTTTCTTGTAAGTGGACCAAAGGATAATTCACCTCAGATTCTCTTATTATTAGGTTTACGGTGGAAATGTGGATGGAGTCTTAGCAGTTATGGATGGTCTGAGAGATCTGTAAGTACAACTACTCAAGGGGCTGCTGTGAGCCCAATAAATTTACTGTGAAATCTTATTTTTGCTGTGGGAAAGAACATGACTACCATCTTTGGAGAAATGCAATGAAGAAATTTGGTTACAGGACTTCAGCAAAATGAAACAAAAGCTTTTATTACCAATGGTACCTTGTAGGAAGTAAGAAAAATATTTCATGTGACTAGAATTCTGTTGACAGTCAGTCAAAATTGAATAACTAGCACTTATTTGCATTTTTTAAAATGTCTTGAGAGAATGAACCGTTCCAACCCAAACAATTCTATGATTCTATGTCTCTTGTACTGAGAAGCTTATACCTAAAGTAGATGTGGCCCTACTGGCAACGAGCAAAAAGGATCAGGTCTCCCCACTCAGCCTGCCAGTGATGCTCTGACTAATGCAGCCCAGGGTGCTGTTGGCCTTCTTTGTTGAAAGGGCACATTGCTGGCTTATAGCCAACATTTTGTCCAGGGTTATTCCATCCCAGGTGTAGAGTTTAGAACGTTATTAGTTTCTCCCGTCCCATTTCTCAGATCTGTCATGGTCTTTATGAATGGTGAAACAAACATCTGATGTATCAGACACTTGCAGCTTTATTTTGTTTTCAAACTTGCTGAAGGTACACTCTCCCATATACATAAAAAAAAGAGTATGGCCAAAACTATCAATATCACTGTGAGGTTCCATATACTTTTACTTTCTTCGAAACTTTAGTATTCTCTAAATATAACAGTGGTCTAAAACCTGTTCATCAAATTTCTTCATCAAAATAAGTTGCTAAAATCCATGTTTTTCTTATTTATACCACAAATATTCATACTACACTTATTTTGAATGGTGTTATGGATTAAAATAACTCCATTAATTGAACTCTGTTACTTGCTGCATAAAAGAATTAGACTTCATTCACTATAAGGAAAGGTGTCTGTATGTTATTTAATATCAAAGTGCATTCTTTCACATGTTGGTTGTACAATTTACATTTTTCTCCCTCTTGTATATGGTCTATTATTTGACAGACTATAATGTGTTTTAGTCTAATCTGAAATTGATAATACATGCTACAAAAAATGTAGCATTGGGGAAAGGTTCCATTTAAAAAAGATAAAAGTTTTTTCAAGCAAATACAACAGTTTTTGAGAACAGCCAAGACACAACCACCTCCTCTGGAAGTACCAAAATTTGCTATGCTACAAAAGAAAGATTTACAGGATTTTTTTTCAGAAACTAGAACTTCTTAATAGACTATTAATGCTGTAAACATTAATGGTCCTTGAAAGATACCTGAAATAGTTTGCCCAATGACAACTTGTACTCCATGAAGTTTAAGGTGAATACGTGATCCAGTGCTTTCAGTGTCCAGGTATGTGTGGATCTTCCTCTTGTCTTTGTGCAAGGCAAGTTGAAGAACAGTCATATGTAAAACTGTATATAAAACCTGGTGTTATGTGTTTAAAGGTTCTCTATGTCTGTAGAGGTTTGAGAACTAGGCATTGTATTAAGCAGCAATTCTGTCATAATTATGGTACTTTTAAGGACTGAGCTGTATTTTTTCAGCTTGGTTAAAAAAGGAATAGCTTGAGTTTCAGATTATTTTTCCATTTGTATGTCTTCTGTTGTCCACTCTTGTTGTGCATGCTTTAATCTCTCTTCTTCAAAATGGTTTTATACATAACAATAGATTGAAAATTAGAACAGAAATTATCTGTTAAGAATCCAAACGTCATCTCAGGAATTTTCTTCCCATCTTGAATTATGACAAACTTAAGGACTCCCTTAAGAGCTCCTCTTTCCTTTCTCCTCTTTTCTTTTTTTTTCTTCCCTCCCCCTAGTGTGGGACCAGTAGACCTACCCAGAACTACAGAAACTAGAAACCTTTCTCACACGTATATATTTATGCATAAACTTTCCATTACACACAGATGCACACATTACTTTGCACCGTATTGTGAGATGAATGGAGATATGGGAGTTCTTTTTCATTAGAAAATATTTCAGTCATTGCCCAAGACGGTAAAAAGAGAAGTTATGTTCTATGAAACCCCTAGAAAGCTGTGCAGGTTATTAAAGGAAAGCACACTCGGTATAATTTTCTTCCAGGCTGTGACTCTCAAGCTGTGTGTGCTGTTCCGCTGATGGCTGCTGTTGTCTATAGGAGGACATCCTTCAGGTGTTCTTGCAGAATGCCCTAGCCATCAAAGTTTTTCTCACCTGCTTTATCAAATGTAGTTGAAAATCAAGTTTGTTTTGCCTTCATGTACTAGACTGAAAATTACAGTGATTCAGGAATTACCTTATGACTATTCAGTCCGCACTGTCTAAAGCTTCCGTTACACAGGTTGGTTGTGTATCTCAAGGCAGAGGCTTGCTTCCTTGCCTTTAATAAATGTTCTTTTCTCAAGAACAGCCTCTGGACATGATGTGGGCAGGGGTGGTGTCTTAGGCAGGGCTGTTTGCTCCATGAGAGCTGAGGAGAAAACCTTTTTCAGGTCCCATAGCAAAAGCCAGGAATATTGCTCACACATGAAGCCTCATTTGGTTTCAGGCCTCCTCCCAGAAGTTTTTAAAGGTCTTGTTTGTTTATTTAATTTTACACTACCTTGTGCACTTACAGTCATTAAGATAAAGCTGTTTTAAGCTTTTATAAAACTGCTACTGGAAAACTGTACTCTTTCCTATGCTGTATGCAACTCTGGAGTCAGGTCCAGCTGGGCTGGATGAGGCAGTGCAGGGCTGTGGAGAGCTGGAGTCCGACCCTACTGCAGTCTGATCACCACAGAGTCTGACATAGGGTTCTGGACCTGGGCAGGTGGGGGAGCTCCAGGGGGCTTGCAAATGCTCCCTGGACCTAAAACTGGTGTTTTCCTCTTGCAGCTAAGTACTCTTTATAATTTTGTGACTAGGGCATTTTTAATGGCCATAATTATGTGCTAAGATATTTATTTTTCCCTCAAAAGAGAATGGAGATGAACTGATGAGAAAGTAGTTTAGTGTGTTGTATGGGAACTGTTGATCACGGCCTGAACCTCTGATTGACCACCTGAGGCAAGCAATGAGTCCTCCACAGGAGCACAGGTGAAGGCAATCCACCTATGCTACCAGGAAGGGGTAGAGCCTGACTCCACCTCTCCTAGACCCCATTTAAAGACTGACTGCCACTGAGGAAGGATCTCTCTCTGGAGGTTGCTCCTTGTGTAGTTTACTGTGAGCATACAACACTGGTGAATGTTTTCATTCATTTTGATTATCTTTCTGCTGTGATAATCTTACTAAGCCTAACATCTGTATACTTATTGATTTTACATCTTACCAAGCCTAGTCTCTGTATTCTTATTGACTGTACACATGTATGTTTGGATCATCTGTCTTTTTTATGTCAGCGTTTTTTTTTTCATTCACAGTCTATCACTTTGAGGCAAATCAAAGACTTAAAATTAGTGGTTCTCCTTTCTAGACAGATGCACCCAAATCTGCTTTTTTATTTGCCTCGTTGAAAGTGAGAGAAGGAGAGAAAAGAAGGGAGGAAAGAAATGGAGGAAAGAAAAGCCAAGTATTCCCACTTTGTTTTCACATAGAGGCTGCTCCTGTTAGCTCTGCAGTTCCATTCCATTAGCAATGAAGGAAAGGAAAAAATGAAAAGCTTAGGCAGAAAGCTGCAAGATGGGTATATTAGAACCTATGTAAACAAAAATTAAAAACTGAGTGGACCACTAAAGTGGTCATTTTTGAAATGCTCAGGCAAAAGAAATGATATATTTTTTTCTCTACATTTGAGCCAAGGCATTTTTATTCTGCTACAGAAGAGGAGAAAAATAACTATATGAATGAATATCACTCAGGAAATTTGTTAGCTGAGGAGGGATTTTGGCAATGCAAATTATAGCAAACAATAGAGGGCAAGAATATTCACAGCTTGAGACTTGAGACTTCTTACATTTGGCTAAGTAGCACAGCTTCTGCTGGAAGCTCCTTTTCAGAGTATGCCTGAAGTTATACAAAAAGCCTACATCTCATGTATGAACAGGAAATCCCAAGGATGCCTGAGGAAACTGATGTTCACAAACTGACACAGGATTTTCTCCAGTATTAAAGCACCATGGTGAGACATGTTCACTAGAGCACTCAAGTAAACAAGTTAACAGCAAGAAAGGAAATCTAGCAAGGAATCCGTCTCTTCAGCTTTGCATTCTGTGCTCAGAAGTATTTTGTTTAACTTGCAAAATGATGTAATGAGTATCTTAAGATGATATGTTTGCGTTTTGCAACATTGCTTTAAAAAGCAGTCTGCAAGGAGGTAGGAAGATTATATTAAATCAGAAAAAAAAGTAAAAAAGCAGAAAATAATTGGTAAATGCAAACTCTGACAAAAAATAACATGAGGAGAAGGACAAGATAGAGAATGCAGGGATAAATTTTTATCTGTGTAATTTATGTTATTTGTTTCCTAGGCCCTGATAATAAATGGTGAAGGAAAAATAAATAAATAAATGTGAATACTACAAAGGCAGTTTGTTCTTTACATAATAAAACCTACAGTTAAAGAATCATCTGAGAAGACAGCTCAGATCATCTATAGTATACAAGCTCAACGTTAAATTGCCTGAAACTGAGTTTTTTGCCAGCACATTTTATCAAGCGGTTATTACTAAAAAAAAACTGTTTCTCAGATCTGAACTTTTCAGTTGACTGTTTTGATTTCAAGTGTATTCTCCTTGGGAAAATACTCTGTTCTGTTTCAGTAGCCCCTTTGTTTTGTTTATGTTGTATTTCAACTTTGTATTTAATTATTAGTTTAAACAATTATCAACAGATAACATCTAGGTAATTTTTAACAGCATTTCTAGATGGGTTTGACTTTTTGAGTAATGCTAAAATTCTGACTTTCATCCAAACTGCAACAAAAATTTATGTTGAAATGGAAAGATTAGGGAAAATAACAAAAAAAACCCACAACCCTCAAACCTTTCTATGTCTTATTCTGAAGTTTTCATAGGTGTTTATAGAACCTCAGAGCAGGTAAGTGTGGCTACGACTAGCAAGTATAGAGCAGGTAAGTATGGCATATCAAAGTACAGAAAAAAAATAGTTGTCTTACGTGCTTCTGGATGAACTAAATTCAAACTTTTTCAGACCCTTCCTAAGGAGAGCAAAAATAGTTACCTAAGCCTAAGTCCTATTTGAACAGAAGGATTAATTTTACACATAAAACATACAAATGCCCTTTTGGAAGACAAAGTATTATCACTATGGAAAATTGTGATGGGGAAAAACAAGTAGGTTTAAGAATGTATTGAAGTTTTTTTGAGTATACTTTGAAAGGTAGGCAGTTAAATGTTCTATTCTAGCAAAAATAATATTGATTTATTTATTGTGTTTTATGGCTATTTATAGTTATTTGAGCTCTAATGCTCCTTATCATCAGTAACTTAAATAGCTCAGTCACAATGCTTTCAGAGAATAGAAAAAAATCATTATCTGTTTTTTCCAGAAGGTTTAATTAACTCAAGTGATTTGTCAAAAACACCTGTGAATTCAGTGTCAGAAATGAGTTTAGACTTATAGGAGTACATGATTTTCAGTGCATTCTGATTAAGTTTGTTGTTCTTATCTTTACAAGTTTTCATTTAGATGATTAGATTTTCTATTCACTGAAAGCCACTAATTCTAACTAGCCATTTTAAAATCTGTTTGTATGATCACTCGAGATCTAGCCTTGTATTCCTTCCTTCCTTGCTGTAGCCTAGTTCACTTACTTAGGTAAATGAACACAAAAGAATAATCTCAATTGATGAGAACATATTGGGCCCAATGGGTGTATTAAGCTAATTTCAGCTCTGTAACTTCTCTCTGGACTTCATCTTGGTTATTAACATCAACCAAAAAATAATTAAAATGGTGAAAAATCTGTCTTTTTTGCAATCTGCAGTAAGAAATTGTCATCACCATTTCCACTTCATGTACAGATTTTCACAGAAAAGTAAGTGTTAGTAGACTTGCGTGTGTGATGTATTTTATTCAGTATTAGTGCAGTTGCATTGTCCTTAAATAATTACTATTCCTTTAAGCTGCAGCACTTGCAGTTCATCAAAATGTATTTATTTATTGAATATCCATTAGACTGACTGATGTGTAAATTGCTTTAATTGACTCATCTACATATCTCTGAGGCATGATTTCTTTCCTGTGATAGCTTCATCAAAGTTGTGACAATGTTATCGGTATATTTTCTATACGAAATATTTTTCTTTACATTTTAATGTATATATCAGAGTTCCATGTCTTGAATGAAAAGATGGTCAAGAAAGAAATAATGAATTAGGATGAGAAAATAATATCGGGTAAGGTTAAGTCATGAAGGTCAATGAATTAATTAAGGATGAAATTAGTAAGTAACAATGGGTTTGTTTTATTTTTTTCATGCAGTGGATAACTATGAAGGAATAACTATTCAATGCATATTGCATAATACACCTACATTAATATAAAGATGTATATATGCACATGTGTAATACAAACCAGAAGAAATCTGAATTAAGAAATCATTTATAACTTCTATTTCTTTTCAGTAGATTTTATTCCTAAACAGAATAGTAGATAGTGAATCCCCTGATCACTACGTATAGAAGTGTTAAACATTTTTTTTTTCCTGGTCTTTACCATATCTTTGTGTGTAAGAAAATGAGCTGCTGATTTCTGCCAATTAATTTTGTCTAAAAGAAAAGTACACAATAAAAAAGCTCAGTAAATCCTTGCTTCTGCTATTACAAGAAAATCGTTCATTACTGTGGAAATGAAAACATTTTGGCATCTCTTACAAGTCCGTACAACAAATTACTATAGAGGAAATGTTATTGCTCTTCATATCAGATTAAAGGTATCATCTGCCACATTTCAATAAAATTCTCTAACAGACCGAGGTCTAATACATGCCAATCTATAACTGTAGCAGTTCTTTTCAGACTTCAGAACAACTTTAAGGATGACAACAGGAATATCTCTTAAAAAAATATAACAAAGAATGTCATTAGATAACAGCATTATTTAATATAATATTATTTGAAATATGATTTCATTTAATGAAAATTTTACAGACTGAAATTGTAATAAAAGTTGCACGAACACTTGAAAGAGATGAGATTGACTTACAAGGCCTGTTTTACATAGAATTTCTACTGCATGAATAACTTTAAACATCTGCTTTACCCCACTGAAACAATATGAACTGGAGAATAATTTTAAGTGTGTGTTTAAGAGCCATAATAAATATATATAAGCATATACAAATTTATAAGTGTTTTCTGAACTTAGGATTGCAATGTGGTGATTTTAATTAGAGTTGATTTATAGAAATTGCAGTAAGAGGTTGGCCATTTTCCTTTTAGTATCTCGCTTGTAACATAAAAAACAATGGTCATATCTCAAAAAATATTACTTTTACCGGAGCAGCTGGTGAAGTCTTTAGCAACTCTAATTGCTCATCTTACAGTCACATGGCTAGAAATAATGTGTGAAATCAAGAAAGCGAATATTTTGAGTGAATTCCAAGTTGAAACTTCAACAGTAAATATCAAAACTATGCTACATAATAGGGATAAATAGGGTAGAAAATCCACCACTTTGAAGCTCTAAAGTGTGTAGTTTTTATTACATACTTTTAAAGCATTTAACCGTATTTTTCTTTTTTATTTTCCTATAAAACTTCTCCTTTTAAATTTAGGTATTTTATTAGAAACACTATGAAGCCCTCCTGGTTCTAAATTACAAGAACATAAATAGGACATAAATTCTTTTATAATTTCCACTTCACATGGAAATGAGTATTGTGTTTTTAAAAACACCCATATTTGCTGAAATATTAATATATTTTTCCTCATTAAATAGATGAGAATGTAAGTAGATTCCTCTAAAAATTATTACAAGCAAGTATATTAATTATTTAATGAAAATATACTTACAAAGATCTAAAACTTTCTAACTATTAGTTAGATAGTTATATCTCATGAATGGAAAACTAACATCCTGTAGTTTCTGTAGATATCCAGTATATTACCTAGAAGACTTTCTTCTGATGTAGAATTCTAAATAATTAACTATTAGAGAAAACAAACAAAAAGGATAGGAAACCAATAGGAAATATAGCACGTAATTTATATTTTTAAACTCTCTCACAAATAAGTTTTCTTCTGATTTATATTTCTGAGACTCTTCCATAATGGCAACTGCTAATTAAGATACTACATATGTCACTTTGTAATCTGTTTTCTGTTTCTGTAAACAGAAGTAGCTTAATTCCATTGGGTGTGCATTAATCCCAGTACTTCTATGCAGAAACCATTATGTTTCCTTAGTCCTTATTTCAACATACTTTCTTAAATAACAGGGAAAGGGTGGAGGCAAGCACTGATCAAACATAACGGTTGTGTGCTTGATCAGTTTAGTAACATCAAAATATAGTGAGAAAAAAAAATTAAAAAATGTATTTGCTCAAAATTTAGAACTGTCACTCCATTTTTAGAACTATTCTGTGTTCTATTGGACCTTATTTCATACCAATTAGAGAAGTAATAACTTCAGTAAAGCAAATAGCTTCTCTAGAAACAGGATAAGCAAACCTATATGAATTGGTCTTAAACAGGCGTGAGATCTTGGAAAATGCCTACTTTCATGGGAGATGAGTTTAATTAATATACATCAACATACCAAATTTCTGATCACGGTGTTACTTCTAAGGCACATTCAAGTATTATACATTACAGAAAAATCTAACATGAGGTTTATTTCTTGTGAGGAAAGTTAAATTGTTTCATAGTGTCAAAATGAATTACAAATAGTACAGTTTATTCGTTTTATTTTTCCTTTGGAAACTTTGGAAGTCAGAAGTTGTGTAACTTATGAAAATAAAAAAAGTCTTTCATTGCTAGATATAATGATGTTGCAGTGCCTAGAAGTGCAACTTCTTTCTTTTCCTTGCAGTTTTACAGGTTTATTTTACAGCATTCATGAAAATTCTAATTAATTTAATTTCTATTCAGGACAAGTTGTACACTGTATATAGTTTTTAAGATCATCCTCAGTGTTCTGAAGGTTCCATATGTATTTAGTTCTCACTGCTTATGTGATGGCTAGTGTAAAATTACACTCTTGAAATACAGTTCTTCTAAAACCTGGTCTATCCATACTGAGTCATCACATTGACATTGTTTTAGACCTATGACTAATATGTTTTTGCCAACATATCTTATTATTTTTTAAGCAAACATTGGAAAAAGACTTAAAATCTTTAGTAGGTTACTCTTCTGAAGTTTCTACATTGTTTTGAAATCTTTCATTGTATGTGACATATTCAAAATTGTTATACTCTGAATGTTTTCATTAATGTTCTGAATTTGGTAAAGACAGTACCACCATAGAATGGATGAGACTAGACTCACAAATTATCAAAAGGAGACCTTTTATAGCATATCAATATTTGGGACATTCTGCTTCATTTTAGGATGTTGCATTCTAGAAAGATCCATTTACAGTTAGGTGTATTTTATAGCACATTCAAAAGCGTATTGTATTCTGGTAGTTTATTAGTTGTTCTCGAAGTGTACTTTATTTTTGACTTGCGGGAAAAATTGGATGACTTGCTTATTTGTTCTCAGCCATCCTCAAATATTCTGACAGTTGTCTTACTGAATGACTGACAGCAAAAGGGAGGTCTCTCAAACACTTCATGATGAACTGATGTAAATCCCAGGATTCATGATACCATTTATTTCTAATATACGTCCTCCAGAAAAGTTTAAACCAGTAGCATTGTCATTAAATTCAAATGAAGAGATAAATGCCAGGGGCTTTAATTGTCGTTGCCTAAGAAAAACAGAAGAGCTCTTTCAACTGTGAATATTAATTGTCCCACACTTAAAATTAATTCATGTGCATTTCTCATTATCTACCTACATTTTTTTTTCACAGCACTGAGTACTGTGATTCTTTTTGCTATATTTTATGATAATAAAATTCTGCTTGAGTGAGGTTGAAAGGAAAGTTTGGGGTCAAATTAGCATTGTAAATTCAGAAAAGATAAAAGATCATTGTTTCTACAAAGGATGTTGTTAGGAAACTTGACAACTGCCCTCAAGTGTTTCTTTTATGTGAACTATAATATCTACACTGTAATTCAAAAAAAAAAAAAAAGTAAAGGAAGTGAAGCAGTATCCTAGCTTCAGCTAAGACAGTGTTAATAGCACATAAATATTGTAGAATCATAGAATGGTTTGGATTGGAAAGGATCTTTAACATCATCTAGTTCCAACCCCCCTGCTATAGGCAGGGATGCCTCCCTCTTCACCAGGTTGCTCAAAGCCCTATCCAGCCTGGCATTGAATACTTCCAAGGAAGGGGCATTCACAACCTCACTGGGCAACCTTTTCCAGTGTCTCAGCACCCCCACAGTAAAGAATTTCTTCTTAATATCTAGTCTAAATCTACCCTCTTCTAGTTAAAACTATTTCCCCTTGCCCTGTTTCTATATGCCCTTATAAAATGTCCCTCTCCAGTTTTGCTTTAGGCCCATTTCAGATACTGGAAGACCACCGTAAAGGCCCCCTCCGGAGGCTTCTCTTCTCTAGCCTGAAGAGCCCCAGCTCTCTCAGCCTGTCGCCTTAGGGGATGTGCTCTAGTTCTCTAATCATCTTTGTAGTTCTCCTCTCAATGTTGGATATTTCCAAGAGATGAAAGTACACTCAAAACCATACCAAACCACTTAGTAGGGAAGAGCAACTGCATTTATGGCATGGCAGCAGAGGGAAGGTCAGAGCCAGGACAGGTGACCTGAATTAGTCAAGGCATTATTACATCCTATTTGATATCATGCAGAAGGCTGTAAAGCTGTGGGAGTTGGCTGGAAGTAATAGCTGTTTGGGAGGAGGAATGGTTGCTGCTGCTGCTGCTGCTGCTGCATCAATCAGCAGGTTGTTGTATTGGTTATTGAGTGTCAGTCACTGGATAGTAAGTAGTTGTGTTGTGGAAATATATTGTTATAACTGCTTTTTCCTTTTCTGCCTTAATAGATAGTTTTTATTTCAATCTGTTTCCAGTTCTGCCCCTCATCCTACAGAGGGAAGTGTTGGGCACTTCAGTAAACAGCTGTGTGGTGTTAAGCTGCTGCTAGGGCTTAACCTCAATAAGCAGAAAGAATGCCTTGAGACTATTCGCTTTTTCAATTAAATGTATGGCAAGTGGCTTTGTTTACTTAAATCAACTTATTTTAAAATCAACTTTCTATTCTCTTCCTTCTGTTGACCAGTTAACCAAACAAAAGTAGTTTTTATTATGTCTGATTAGATTTACAAGAGATCTATTTGACAAATCAACCATTCACAGGAGACTAGTGTACTAAAAGAGTAGTATGGTATATATTGATCTGAAATAGAGGTCACCGTCACCTGATATCATAAGAGATTAATAACTTGTATAGCAGAATTTATGCATTTATTCATTATATTAGAAAGTCTTTACCATTAGACTTTGAATAACATCAATGGTTCTGAATATCTGTGTAAAGTGGACTTGAATTTCAGTAAAACATGATCAATCAACCATATTAAGGATTTTGTTCAAGCTAACTGAATCTTAGTGCCAGTAAAGTAATGTTTCAGACAAGAGAAAACTAGGTGTTTAAATAATAAAAGAAAAAAACACTAATGAGGTACACTTATCCTATGAAACCGAAAACAGTGCATTACACTTGCTCTACTTGAAGTTTGCAGGCTGACAGGACGGACCTTTTCTTTATAAAGATAGATCCAATACTCACTAAATCTTCTAACAAACCTAAAACGTGCTGAAAAAGCTTTGCGTTTTTTGACACATTCTATCTCCTTTGGGTTATTCTTCGTAGATGAACTGGGACATTACAGGAAGAAGTTACCTTATCCTCCAAAAGAACTATCATAAACTTTTATGAGAACTTGAAGAATCCATCTTACTCATTTAATTAACTTGTTATGCACACAAACAATATTGAAGTCATTTTCTCCACTAATGCATCCAGATCTTATTTCAATCCAGCTATGTTTTCTTTTCATCTCTCTGGTTCTTCAGCTATCTCTTAGGAAAAATTAGGAACTGCTTTCTAATTCTGAGTAAACTTATCCATGACTGAATTCTAATCCTCTGTTCTTTAGCCATATATTTTTTTAATTTTAACTCTGTCATTGGTGTTTGTAGCATGTCTGAGATGTATGACACACAACTCAGGCAGCAGCACTTCCAAGTATTCATCTTGCTGGATTCGGAGAGCAAAGTTCATGTAGCTCCTTATTCCTTATTTTTGTTACTTCAGTGGTTCTTTTCTGAACGCAGGTGCAATTTAAATTTGCTTTTCATGATTATAAGGCTATAAAGTTTATTATTTGCTTCCAGAATCATGATTAGTTTCTTTCAATATCAGTTACCAAATATTTATTTTCATTTTAGCACACCTGTGTTTCTTTCAAAATAATAGCATTACATCTCAGAAGTCCATTTAAAAAATTATTATAAAATGTACTATTAAATTCCCTTAAACATAGTACTTTCATTTTCTAAGCTGTAAGTTTTTACCCAGTTTCTCACAATTTTCTAGTACTTTTAATAAACAATGACATCTCCAATTTCATGTGTCACTGTACTGAGAGATAAGGAACTTCATTTGTTCTCTTCTATGCAAAAAATAAACTATTTCAGGTCTGTGTAACTTCACAAAAATCCGTATTATTAACTACTTTAATCATTAGCCTGAAAGCACTTAGTACATTCAGTTTAGTGTAATGCTCAGATAATCTATTTTGCAAAATGTTTCTGTCTTGACTGAATGCCTTTTGTAATCCAAGTTTAGCCAGTCAAGTATGAGGTTTCTGTTTATCTTTCTTGTATTTGCAAATATTGTCAGTATTCTTATCAATTAGACAAGAGTAGATACCACTTCTTTCTTGTGGCTAAAGCATTGCTGGTAATATATCCTGCTCTCCCCTGAATCTGAGCTGTATCTCAGAGACATACCTCAGCACTGTTTTTCATTTATTCATTTGTCACCTCTCTGTCTATAAATAAAAACTCAAACCATGTCTTTTTCTATTACACTAACAGGAACTAGGGCCAGATACAACAATATTAGGCAGGAAGCAGAGAAGACCGAGAGTACAGGTTGTTCAACCTGGAATTCCCTTTTTTAAAATCTAATGAAAAATATATGCATCTTCTAGGAAGATAGGCAGAAATCTTGTTTCTCATTACTCTGGGCAAAACTGGCTAGATGAGAATATTTTTAATAATAGCTGTGGATGGTTTATACCAAATTTCAGAATAGATTTTCACCAAATTTTCTCAAATGTTTTTCTACCTGTGGATCAATTTAAATAATTTCAAAGATTGAGTTTATTCATCTGAAGATTATAATTCAATAACTATCACTTTGTTGACTGAAAATGCTACTTATCTATCTGTTAGATGAGAGGAATTTGGTGGAAATACCCAGCACAGTGTACATTCAGATGTGTTTTGGAAAAAGTGTTATACATCAATATTTCCTACTTTATCAGTGAAATTTCAAAAACTTAAACATGCAGATTTATCTAAAATAAATCTCTATTTTCTCTGTATTCAAGTTAGCAAGAACAAATGTCAGTTATGAATTATGACTCCAAGTTTCTTAGCAAGTGTAGGTATTGTGTTATCTCTGAAGTATAAGAAGTATTTTTAATGTATGTCATCTGACTCTGCAGTAAAATATTAAGTGAAACTGCAAGGTATATCTCAAAACGTTATCAGAAAAATATAATCTCTGTGATGTCTGTTAGCTGTACTTTCTATTACCATCTATTCTCACACTTGTGCTATATGTTTTAAAGACAAAAGACACAGCAATTCCCTAGAGCCTCAGGATGTGTCGCTGACACAAGAGCACAAACTGTGACTGCCTTGCTGTAGAAGGCCAGCAGGAGGGCTGCTGTGTATAAATATAAAATGCAGGGAAGAAATACACTGTATATCTGAAAAGGGAAAATCTGACAGGAATTCCCTATTATCTAAGTCTCTTTTGTGCAATTTACATGGCATGACATTTTTTATGTAGCATAAATCAAAATAAATAATAATTTAAAGATTATATGTTTACAACTCCATTACTGTTGGAAGGGTTACCACCTACCAGATCAGGCTGCCCATGACCCCATGCAACCTGGCTTTTGGTACATTCAGGGATGGAGCATCCACAGATTCTCTGGGCAACTTGTTCCTACGCATCACCATCTTCAGAGTAAAATATTTCCTCTTAAAATCTAATATAAATCTCCCTTCTTTAATTTAAAACCACTTCTTCTTTTCATGTCAGCATCAGCGTGTGTAAAAAGTCTCCCTTCTTCAAGTTTATAAGATCCTTTCAAGTGTAGGAACGCCACAATGAAGTCTCCCCAGAACCTCCTCTTCTCCAAGCTGAATAAATCCAGCTCTTTCAGCCTCATAGGTGAGGTGCTCCAGCCCTTTCATCATCTTCATGGCTCTTCTCTGGACCCACTCCATCAGCTTCACATCTTTCTTGTGCTGGGGACCCTGGGTCTAAATACAGTACTCCAAATGGCTTAATGAGTGTTATGGTTTAATGATTTTTGGTTATCGGTATTCATAGCATCATGTAGTACACTGGGAGTTAAAGAGTTAATGCTCCAGGACCGGGTACCTGTCTAGGCAGAGAAGAACTACTACATTCCCCAGAAGGAGTCTTCGCTGTTCTGTTATCATTTCTGCTCAGGGGGAACAGATATAAGGTCTTGGTAGGTCACCTGATGCCCCTTTTCGATTGACTGGCTCTCCTCCCTTCTGCTCATCCCGACTGCACTTCTTGCATTAGAGTAAGGCCTTTGGTTTTCAGATACTCTCTCTCATTATATTTGATTTATTAGCTCCAATTCTAATTATATTGTATTATAGTGTGTTATATTGCATTCTGATATCTTATTTAGTAAATTAGCTTGTTTCTCCTTAGGTCACTGTTGCTGTTATTTTTGAGCCCATCTCTCTTTCCCTTTATTTTCCTGTTTCCAGAGGCATGGACCCATGAGTTCCTCTGCCTCACTGGTCATGGAACTGGGCCAAATCAGCCCCTAGACTGTTGACAATGAGGGCAAATTGGAGGGGAACATTCACCTTCCTTACCCTTCTGGCCACATCTTTTTTTGATGTAGCCCAGAATGCAGTTGGGCTTCTGGAGTGCAAGCACATGCTATTGGCTCACGTCAAGTTTTTCGTTCATCAGAAACCCCTGGTGCTTCTCAGCAGGGTGGATATCAATGAGTTCTTCTCCCAGTCTGTAGTCATATCCGGGATTGCCTGTATCCAAATGCAACACTTTGCACTTGGCTTTCTTGTATCACAGGTTCCCATGGGCCCAATTTTCAAGCTTGTCCAGGTCCCTCTGGATGGCATCTCTTCCTTCTGTTGTATCTAATGCTTGGTGTCATCAGCAAACTTGCTGAGAGTGCACTCAAGCATACTAACCAGTTCATTGACAAAGATATTGAAGAGCACTGATCCTGAAATAGACTCCACTCATCACTGGTCTCTACCTGTAAGTAAAGCCATTGACCACAACTCTATGACTGTGACTGTCCAGCCAATTCTTTATCCACCTAATTGTCTACCCTTCAAATCTGTATCCGTCCAATATGAGATAAAAATGTGATGTGGGACCATATCAAAAGTATTGCAGAAGTCCAGGTAAATGGCATCAGTTACTCTTCCTTTGTCTATTAATGCCATCGCTCCATCAAAGAAGGCCACCAGACTGGTCAGGTAAACTCTGTCCTTGGTGAAGCTGTGTTAGAAGACCCAGTCATACTTGAAACACTAAAAGCTAGCTGAACATCTCGTATAAGCTTAAGATTATCTAACGTGAAGTTGGTTGCTTGGTAATGTTTTAGTTTTCTAATTGTTTTACATTTCCCGAGGCATTGCATTTTGTTGAAAAAGGCCTGAGAGAGGTCCACAATCTATGCTGTGGGTGTATGTAAGATCATTTTTATATTAACTCTTCTGTAGAAGTTATGAAACTGCAGACAGAGAGTGTTCTTACTGTTAAATACCAAAAACCCTCAAACACGTCACAATTCTACTATGTTTTCTTCTCAGTAAACTCTAAAGTTCAACTTTACACACAGCATGAAATCTTTTCAGATACTAGAATAATGTAAGCATCTATTATGTGACTATCAAAATCTGGTCATAGATATATAATTTGAAGAAGATCCTACGGCTACTATCTAGGCCAATAAAATATTTGTAACCAATATATAAATTGAGTAGATTAGTCTCAAAGTGGTTGTGATTTTGCAGGTCATCTTGAATAACATTATTCAAGTTACACAAATAGTGAAGACTTGTGACTCATTTTTCCTGTAATTGAAATGTTTTATTCATAAATGCAGCACCATATGTTTTCTGATATCAAGTGAGCCTCTTCTATACAAAATCAACATAACATGGGAATTTTTTATATAAGCATCTTCCCATTGCTTCTCTGATGTTTTAGATAAGGAATTCCAAGAAACCCCTGAGTTTAAAAATGTGTGATTAGACTTTATCTATTATTGCTGGAGGAACAGGTTTATTTTCAGATTTCTGGATTTCTGCTTTAATAACTTTGTTCACAAAAATTATTGCATTCTTAAAATTAATGAAGCTCCTTGCCTCTCTTATAGCTATTAAACAGCTCTTTAGGACTGGATTTAATGGTCCAAGAAAACAAATTAGTTTACATTTACACTCTCAGATTTCTGTTTTAAGTGCTAGCCATTTCAATCAATTCAAATACATTGTCATTTTTCTAGTAGTACCATAGCATTTCTAGCCAAGGGAAAAATCTGCGATGTCCAAACATTTTCTTTAATTGTCCAAGCTGTGAATATCTCTTGAACTGACAGTAGTATATGTAAGTTGAATAGTCCAAATTAGTATTGATTTAGTCATACTTGACCTTGTTGTCCCTTATTTCCCCTTAGAAGTCTCAAAAACAAAAGCAAACGCAACTTAATTCTTATCAGACTTGAATGAAGTCCATGAAAAAATATAAACAAATATTAAATGGCAATTAAAGCCCCTTTGAGGAGCATAGTAGTGAGAAAAACTCAATGTCATAATATATGCTTCCATTGCAGGTAGATTGAGAACAACTGAAGTAAGAAACTAGTCAAAGACTCTAATAATACAATATCATGGCTTGCAACAGATAAATTTCTGTCAGTAACCCTTCGACCCTTCGAGACTGACCTAGATGCTCTTATGGACTTTTTCATACACCCAATCTGATAATGTTGTGCTATGTTTACAGATAAATAAAGCATGTTATGCATTGTACATTTCGATATCTTTGATTTTGTGACTTGCAAGCTCAAGAGAAAATTATAGTACCAGTTTATTTAACAGTTTGGATACTCAGTATTCAAGAATTTGGAAAATGAGAGAGAAAACTTATTGTTCCAAAGTAAAAATAGAATAAAGATATTAGAACTTTTATGAAGCCAAGCCATGGAGAAGGGATCTGAGCAAGAATCAGAACCTAGATTATGACTGAATATATATTCAAATTGTGCTGCTTCGAAACACAGATGCTACCACTATTTCTTAAAATTAATCACACATGGAGAAGTTGTATTATTAACCTCCTCATATCCCTCCAAGTACAAGGCTTTTTTTCTTTTTTTTTTTTCAACCCACCCATTCTTCTTATAGGGGTATGATAATCACCATTTGTTTGGCTATGATTCCTCTCTTCGTGTATGATACCAAAACATTCTGTGATGGTCTCTCTTCATGTACTGGTCATACCTACAGCTTCCTAATATCGCATGATCAGATAGATATAATCTAGTTTAGAAAGCAGATGCAAAGCAGATCTGACCTTTCATTGCAGTCATTAAGGATTATGGCTTTGGTAAGAAAGTAGAGCAGTGTCTAGAGCAGTTAGTTTCTCACTGACAACAGTGACTCAAGTGAGAATAAAGGCAAACATCTTTCTATCTTCCTGAAATACAGTATGGGCTACTGACTCACCAAGCTGTTTTTCATTTATCTCTTTAGAATCTCATGCTTCGATTTTTATGCTCTCCAGCAATAATCACTATGTTCTGAGCAAACTATTTTTGAAGAGGGGAAAAAAAACCCTCAACATTATTGGTACAAGACATCTCCTTAATGCCTGATTCACCTAAAACAATTTGATGAACTGAAGGACACCACACCACACATGAAGCATCAAAATGTAGCAGTTGTATGAACTGAGTTTTGTATAAATTGAATAAATGCCATGTAAGAAAGAGAGACCAATAGTGATAGTACAGATACGGCCATATGTCTCATTCAGCTCAAATATCACAAACTGACAAGAAAATCCAGCCTTTCTATTAAAATGCAGATTATAGAAGTGGCATTAGGAAGGCACTGTTGTATTAATATAAAAGTAATGAAGCTGTTGATATGTTCCCTTTTTATTTTTTTCCTCCCACTAGACCTAAATACTATCACAGTCATTCAATGCTTTGAGAAGATTTAATTACCATAATTATATTTAATTTCACATTGATTAATGTTGCTCAAAGAAATATGTTAAGATAGAATGCTTAATGTCCAGACTATGTATGCAAAAATACACATATAATTCAGTGCTTTGTGAGGTGTGCTTCTTATCTCAATAGCTGGGAGGAAATCTTGAAGAAAATCTTACCAGTCGTGGATTTCAATCCAACATGACAGAACACTTACAAATGATTCTTAGATTATTACTTTTTTAAGAAAATAGGGGAGGCCACAAAGATGAATGAAGAAAATGAATGAAGAAAAGGCTGTAGATATTGTTTACTCAGACTTTAAAAAAGCACTTGATACTGTTTTCCACAGCCTACTCCTGAAGAAAATATCTTCTCATGGTTTGAACTTTTTTAAAAAACCGTCAGGATGGCTGAGCTGGAAGATTTATTTTGAATGGAATAAAACCCAGTTGACAGCCAGAGCTCAGTAGTGGGGCAAGTTTTGTCTAACATTTTTATCAACAATCTTGATGAGGGAATTGACTTTGCAAATGACACTGATTTAGGTGGGAGTGTTGATGTGTTTAAGGACTGGAAGGCTCTGCAAAGGGATCTGGATTGTCTAGACCAGTTGACACATCCGGTCACATGACACTTGAGAAGGCTAAGTGCTAGGTTTTGTATTTGGGTCATAACATAATCATCCGGTGTGGCTGGCAAATTGCTCTGTAGAAAATAACCTGAGGACACTGTTTGACATGCTGCTGAATATGAGGCAGCAGTGTGCTCAGGTGACAAATAAGACCAATGGCATATTGATCTACATCAGAAAGAGTGTGGCTTACAGGAGCGGTGTCCCGGTTTCAGCTGGGATAGAATTAACCTGTCTGCCTAATAGCTGATATGGTAGTGTGTTTTAGATTTAGGATGAGAATAACATTGATAACACAGTGATGTCTTAGTTGTTGCTGCACCGTGCTTAACTATAAGCCAATAACTTTTCAGCTTCACATGCTGCCCTGCCAGTGCAGAGGCTGTGAGTGTGCAAGAAGCTGGGAGAAGACACAGACAGGACAGCTGACTCCAAATGGCCAGGGAATATTCCATATCTTTTAACATTATGCGGAAAAGTAAAACTGGAGGCAGTTGACCAGGGAGAACTGTTGTTATTTGTGAACTGGATGGCCACTGGTCACTGGGTGGTGAGCAATTGCATTGTGCATCACTCTATTTAACATTTAATAATTAACACTATACTATTTAATCATTACTTTTATTGCTTTTTTCCCCTTCTATTTTTTCTGTCCTATTAAATTGTTTTCATCTCAGCCCACAAGTTTTAACTTTTTTCTGATTCTTTCCTGCATCGCACTGAGGGAGGAGAGTGAGTGAGCAAATTATGGTGGTATGTAGCTGACTGACAGATTGTACCACAACTACTACAGAAGTGATTGTCCCTCTGTACTTGGCATGGGTGGCACCACACTATGAACACTATAGGCTCCTCTCTACAAGGATATAGAGTTGCTCAGGTGTATGCAAAGATGAGCAACAAATCTGGGGAAGAGACTAGAAAACAAGAGTTTAGGAGTAAGTCAAAACTCAACTAGGCTTGTTTAAATACTGAAAGGAGACTTTACCACTTCATAAACTACCCAAAATGAGGCTACAGCTAGGAGGATGTCAGTCACTTTACTCAGGTGACAAGAGATAGGATGTGAGACAATGGCTTCAAACTGTGCCAGAAAAAGTTTAAATTGGATATCTGCAAGAACTTAGTCACACAAAGTGGTTAGGCATTGGAGCAGGCTTCCCAGGGAGGAGGTGGTGTCACTATCCCTAGAAGTATTTAAGAGACGTGTGGATGTAGTGCTTAGAGACATGGCTTAGCAGTGGACTTGTAGTGTTAAATGGTGTTGACAATCTTGGAAGTCCTTTCCAAACTAAAATGATTCTACAATTTTATGATTCTATGAAATATTGTTTTACATCCAGCACACAAATATACTGAGTTTTCTGCTAGATCTTATGGGAGAATGAAAAAAATCCCAGTATACTCCTTGTCCTCTTGGGCCTGAGTGATCATCCTTGAATTCAAATTCTTGCTTAAGACAAGAATTATGTCCCAAACATCTATTCTAACAGTATTCTAACAGTACCTAGAGACTTGCATACTGATGCATGATGCACAACATTTGACTACCTTTCCCACAAGATTATATATTCTTTTGGGAATTGGAAGAAGTAACAATTGAGTAACTTACTGCACCAGTATATGATAATAAGTTAAGCAACTATTTCAACCATTAAAGTGCTGAAGCCATGAACATTTCAGGTCTGCAGAAGTATTTTTTTCCCTACTGAAAAACACCTGGTGAGATTAGTAAGTGTACTTAGGTGCTTAACATAAATTTCCATAAAATAAATGATGGAAATAACTTCAAAAGATTTTCCTTGGGTGCTACTTTTAAATATTCAGGCAATGATCTTGTTAGATTAGACTTCCATGTACATTAAAATCACTTGTGAAAGTCATTTTGGTTGCAAAAATGGACAAAGTAGCAGTGATCTACAAGATATGCAACCTCTCTAGAAAGCACAACCTAAAAGCATTCTTTTAGAATTCTAGAGCCAAAAAAAAAAATTGAATGTGTTCACTAAGACAGTAAGGAGTTTGTTAGAAATAAATGGATAAATGGAAATAAACTATGACCTCATTCAGCTTTAAAAAGAAGTTTATAGTTTAAATTAGGTTCTTAGTGGCTTGATTAGGGAAAGGACCAACAACTACTAAAAAGTTGAAGATTATGCTCTACTTATATGGTTGCTTTTTTTTTTTTTTTTTTTGGTATGGTGAAAAAGAAATATGTGTCTCCATTTAGATTTTACTTTGCTTCAGTATCTTTCTATGATTACCAAAGAAAGTAAGTAAGAAAGTTAAGGTAATCTTCTGGTAGGAAAATTAAAACAGAACTTATGTTCTGCCAGTCTGTGTGCACTCCAAAATGTTTTGAAAGAATTTTGAAAATATTTATAAAACTCTACAAAATAATTATTCTTATCTTCTGAAAAGTACCTCAATCTATTCAGTCATATTTGGGAAACAGTTACTGGTTTGGAGCTCACACTGACACTAGTTATACTTCAAAAAGAAAAGAAAAATACAACTTGCTACTACACATGCTGATATGAGTAGACAGTACTTGAAATGCCTGTTATTATTAATCCCTCAGGTTTGAGCTATGGCGTTGTTATCATGATGAACAGACACTGTTAATATAATTGAAACTTACAGTACATCATCTAGGGAACCATTCATATAATAGAAAGTTTGACTTTAATCTAATCAGTGAACACACTGAAAAAATACAAACTGTTTCATAACACTGAGTTATTTGAGTGATTTACTCCCAGGTGGTATTCATATATTCAAGTTCTACATTTCTTTCAAGGTGAAAATCAAAAGTAAACATATAAAAAAATCAGTTATTTTGTTTTTATTAGGACTCTGTTGAATACTTTAGATCCAGTCTCTTCAAACCATTAACTGTTTCTCTTAATAGAATTAATTCTGAAATCACAAAAGATTTCCTGTTTTTTTTTTTTTAATTTAATTTTATTTTTTTCAGGAAAACTAAGATGTTTTCCCTAGTCTACCCGAGGTAGTAAAACAATTCAGAGATGTTAGTGCTTCAATAGCACTGAAAGTAAACAAGAAGATACTTCATCTGAAATATTCATTAGCTAATATATGATGAAGCATGGAACTGAATGATTCCAGTGACTCAAAGCCATTTTACTACTAGTGCAGATGTTTGAATTTGTCCTAGAGAAAGTAGAATGTTACTGAATGTGCATTCTATATTGTTAATACCATGCTCTGAGCTAATACCATACATACTGAGCTAAAGAGGAGAGGAGAGGAGGGAGAGGAGAGGAGAGGAGAGGAGAGGAGAGGAGAGGAGAGGAGAGGAGAGGAGAGGAGAGGAGAGGAGAGGAGAGGAGAGGAGAGGAGAGGAGAGGAGAGGAGAGGAGAGGAGAGGAGAGGAGAGGAGAGGAGAAGAGAGGAGAGGAGAGGAGAGGAGAGAATTTTCAGACAAAATTATGTATTTTTTGCATTACACTGAAGAACTTTCCCTATACAATTATTGTACAACATTAGGGAGCATATAAACAGGAGGGGGAAAGGCTGTTTACGAGCGTGGATATTGATAGGACAAGGAGGAATGGTTTTAAATTGAGACAGAGGAGATTTAGGTTAGGTATTCGGAGGAAGTTCTTCACACAGAGGGTGGTGATGCACTGTAACAGGTTACCCAAGGAGGTTGTGGATGCCCCATCCCTGGAGGCATTCAAGGCCAGGCTGGATGTGGCTCTGGGCAGCCTAGTGTAGTGGTTGGCAACCCTGCACATAGCAGGGGGGTTGAAACTCGATGATCATTGTGGTCCTTTTCAACCCAGCCCATTCTATGATTCTAAGTCATAACATCTCATGTAAAAAGCTCAGAGTAGGGAATTTCTCATATTTTCCTTAAAGCTCTGTGTACAGCTCTGTGTAGAGAGTAGGAACATTTTGTAGTCACCTCACTGTATTGTAAGTCTTTTAAATAAAAGGATTTTTTAGGAGATACTTTATTTCAGCTGGACTTCAAACACAGCATATTGACTGAGCTACACAGTTTTTTTTGTTGCTTTTTTAAATTTGTTTGTTTGTTTGTTTTCCTCTTAGTATTTGGCTCGGAAAGTATTCTCAGAATTAGTTTGGGGAAGAAAATAGAATAAAAAGGTATTTTAATGTCGGAAACTTTAACTGTACTCGCTATTTTCTAAGATAGTATGAATAAAACATTTGGAATTCTTTACTAATAACTTGGAGAAATATGAAAAATTCTCTAAGAGGTACTTGCATCATTTTTAATATGAAATTAAAACAGATAGAGAATCACAGAATCATAGAATCACTCAGGTTGGAAAAGACTTAAAGATCATCGAGTCCAACCACAACCGTTTCCCCTCATCCTGTCACATGTGACCAGTGAGAAGAGACCAAACCTGATGTTGCCGTAAGATATTGGAAGAGAGCAATAACATCTCCCCTCAGCCTCCTTTTCCCCAGCATGAACATCCCCATTTCCTTCAGTCTCTCCTCATAGGGCCAGTCATGAGCCTTGTTGCCCTTCTTTGGACCTGCTCCAGCACCTCAATGTCCTTCCCGTGCCCTGACGAAATGTGACATCTTCTGCTGTTTGTCAGCGGGCGGAAAGGTGGCCAAGTCCTGCTGTGCTGCCCAAAACTGAACACAGTACTCAAGCTGAGGCCTCATCATTGCTGAGTACAGGGGAGGGATTACTTCTCTAATCCTGCTCACTACATCATTCCTGATATAAGCCAGGATGTCTTCGGCCAACTGTCCTTCAGATCCCTTTCCGTCAGGCAGTTTTCCAGTCCCTCCTCCCCACACCTGTACAGTTGCTTGGGGTTGTTGTGACCAAAATGCAGGACCCGACAGTTGGACCTATTGAATTAACAATTAACCTTGGCTCATTGACCCAGTCTATTCAGGTCCCTCTGTAGTGCCCTTCTCCCCTCCGGGGGATCAACACTCCCTCTCAACTTGGTGTCGCTTGCAAACTTACTGAGGGTGCACTCAATCCCCTCATCAAGATCATTAATAAAGATGTTAAATAGAAGCGGCTCCAGTACTGAGTCCTGGGGGACACCACTCGTGACCGGCAGTCAACTGGATTTAACTCCGTTGACCACCTTTGGGCCTGGCCACCCAGCCAGTGTTTCACCTAGCAGACCGTATGCTCATCCAAACCTTGGGCAGCCAGCTTCTCCATGAGAATGTTGCAGGGGGCAGCATCAAAGGCTTTACTGAAGTCTATGTAGACCATATCAATTAAGAGTATTCATTATGCAATGAAGATTAACTTAAACTCTCAGAAAATTCAAGATCTGAAGTTGAGTCTTTATGTATCAGTATCTCAAATAGAAAAAAAGTATCCTTGAAAAGGCAAAATAAATCACAAAATAGATAGTGTCACTGTCTCTTCTCCATCCGCTTTGTAATTGTACCTTGTACTTTAGATATGACATGTGTTGGGATTTTTTTCAGCCTTCTGTCTCTGTGATGGATCAAGATTACTTTAAAACATACATATTAAATACCCCGTTGAGATAATGAGATTAATCAAGATGGCAAACAAAAAATTCTGTTTCTAGTCAAACACTTGAATAATAATTATATATTATGTTGTCTAACACACTACATCGCTTTCATAAGTGAAGGTAATTGGATTATTTTATGAAGAAAAATTGCATATGTAGATAACCAAAATGATTTGCAATTCTTGTGAAGACAACTTTCTTATCCATTGTATCTTCTTTTTTTTCCCTTCTATGCATAACGGTAGAGATTTTATGCAAATACAGTAAGCTACTACCCATTTGGAAAGATCAGCTTTTGACTGAGGCAAACTCAATGACTACGTAGGCAAGAATGTTGGAAGTCAAGAATGACAAGATTTTGGTTGATTAGCTATAATCAGTATAGCTACATGTATGAGCTCATATCTTGATGACTGCTTCCGAAAGTTTGGCAGCTGTTACAAGTGGATTTCCAATTTTGGCCATAAATTTTCTAACAGAACAATTTTCTTCTGATTCACAGGAACAACATTTCAAATATTTTCAAACGGAAGTTTCAAAACATAAAATTCCAGCAAATGTCAAAATGCTGTATTTCAACACTCTCATTCTTGAAATTGAAATATTTCAGTAGGATTTGAAGGATATTTTTTTTTTTGTCTGCTGAAAAGTTCCAAGATTTTGACTCTTCTAGATAGCATCTAGAAATTAAATGCTGAAATCTTAGCTACAGTTCCTTAATTTCCACTACACCTAGTTGCAAATGAAGAAATCTTGGATGTTTTGCAGTGATTGAGCCAAATAATGGAAGACAACAGAGAGAAAGAATTAAAATGCATATCCGCATGTTTGAGCATACCACTAAGAATTAAAGAATACTAAAAATAAAATCAGGACTTTGTTTATCCGTAACTAGGACATGCTATTGGAATTTAATAATTAGTTGAGAATATAAGTTTCCATCCTTGAAATATATATTTTTATAGATGACCCAGGCTACCTCCTCAAAATTCATTATGGTTTTCCGCACAGCACACCAGATAAAGAAAAAAAGAGTTGTGCTTTGTTTTGTTTTGGTTGGCTTGTTTGTTCCATCTCAAGAACAATCAGATCCATGACTTTAAGGGAATGGCTCATGATTTCTGAATGCTTTCAGTCAGATGTTATCTGAATTTCAATACTGATAGTTGGCTTGGTAATATTAGCAAATAAAAGGTTGAGTGAAACACTCTACCTTCCATTTGCTTATATTCCTGGGAGAAGAAAGTTTGATTTACTATCTTGCTTACTTGATGATATACAGACTATGGAGAATTGGATTTGAAACCAGGATAGCAGAAATTTATGCATTGATAATTTATGCATGGTTTTGGTTTACATAATTTTTTCTTTATTTGATTAAAAAAAAAAAAGCATAGTTGCCATGGAAACTGCTACAACATAGGATTTGGATTACGATGAAGAGGCAGGGCATTTTTAATAAACAAATAAACACAGAGACACATAAATCAAATGCTAATCACCATCTTGCATGTTCTTCAGACAATGGAGATAGAGTTTCTCAATCCTGTTGAAGGTGCAGAGGATTCAGACCATGATTGTTGCGTTGACAACCTCAAATATAATATGCAAAGATGTACTGAAGCTACGTTATTTCCCGTTCCCAGTGACCGCACTCTTGAATAACTGTTTTCAACAGTTTGTTTTTAAACACAGGATACTCAAACAAGACTTTTTATTCTCTTGGAGTTTACAGAAACTTATTGCCCCCTTCATCATCCAGCAGTGTGAAAGGTATAAGTAAAGGGAAGATGCGGAAATCTTTAGCACTTCAGTAGATCTACAGTAAAGAAGAAAACTGTGCTAAATGTGTGTATAGAACAGAAGGAATACATTAGTTTTTTTTTATCTACTGTTATTTCATTTTTGCTTTTCTTTATATATTGCTTCTCTATTTTGTCCCTCTTTTGAAAATTCTTTGTTTTTCATTCCTAATTAAAAATAATTTCAATTCTCCCTCTACGCACTGAGACAACACTTTCAACTTCGTAATCATGTCTATTAAAGCCTGTCGCCATTGCTGTGTGAATTTGCTCTGCTTATTTGTGCTATAAGATTACACATCATTAAATGGTGGTTCAGGGTACTTGAACAGTTTAAGAAAAATATTTGTTATTTAATAAAAATGCTGAGACCAGTTTAAATCTGATTAGTCTTGAATGATGTTTTCCTTTTAAAGCGTTAAGATAACAGCCAAAAACAGAAGCACATTTCACAGAACTTCTTGGTCACTAATGATTTTTTGTACAAAAAAAGCAAGAAATATCAGGAAATACTATTTTATGAAGAAAAATTTTAAAAAAAGTGAAATATTTATGCAATCTGTCCAACTCACCATGAAAATAAAAGGTTATGTAGACATAAACACATACATTCACAGCTTGAAGTTCTTATCCCAAATAAAAATTACATAATTCTTTAGAAAATATACAAGTATTTTATTATCACAATTTCATTTTAAAATGAAAAATAATTTCAGACTTGCAGTTTAATTTTTATTCTTTCAAGGCGGAATAATTTTTTTCTCAAAGAAAAAACTTCAAAAATTTAAAAAGCTCTTCATTTTCAGGAAAAAAAAAAAAAAAAAAAAGAAAGCAAAACATTAGTAGCAGTAGTATTCACTTTCCAAAGAGTATTTTGTTGAAAATTTCTTCTTAGCTCCATAAATTAGCACATCTTTGGCAATGTAGCTAAGAGAAAATTGCTGTGAGCACTGTAGAATATCTTATTTACATTTTTCCTATTATTCATCTAATTGATTCAGTGTTACTTGGGGACAACAGAAGCAGTACTACTGCAGTAAACAGAAGCTAACACTTTTTATTTTGTGAATTTGCTGCACTGAGATCAATTCTGATCTGCCTTAACCAACTTGCTAGTTTGGAAGATCATGGCATCCTCAGTTCTTCATCCTGTTAACATTCCACACATCGAGCTGCATCTCTGCACAACCTGCTGATGTTAGAGTTTGCTATTTAAGCATAACTTTCCTTAAGTTGTGCCTAAAATGGCAGCATAAATGCCTTCCCTGCCCATCTTGGTGATTCTATGGCAGAGCATCAGGAGAACAACCTATGTGGCTATGCTAACAGAGGCAGAAATTGAGAGACTGGCGACAGTGACCTCAAGCACAACCACAACCACCTAAACAGCAAAACAGCACTTTACTTGCACCCGAACCTTTGCAGCATTAGATACATCTACTAAAGATTGTAAGCATAATGTCCTAAACTGGTCCTAAAGGAATAAAGAAGCCAGCTTTTTTTTTTTCTTTTTCAGAAAGTCATGTCATTTGGACACCTTAGAAAAGGTTCTGTTCTCTCTCCCCGTCACACAGCAATAAAACATAATGGAATACTGTCAGGAAGATTTGACCTCTACTGGCAGACCACCAATACCCACCTCTGATGTCATGAGTCAATGTGATAAAATAGGAGGCATTACCTTTGGAGCAGGCCTCACATTAATGAAGAAGCATGTGTGAGTAAGTTAATTAGTGCTTTATATAATTTTTATCCGTAAACATGATTACCCACTAACTTCACTGCAGTTAACTGTCCAAATCTAAGAAATTACATCAATTCCTTTAAAACTACCGTCTAATTAATGTCAAATGGTTACTATAATTAAATTACATATGAAAAATAATGAAAAAATTGTTTTTCCACTAAATATGGAAAATGAAAAAAAGCTAAAACCCCACATTAGCTCAAAAATTTCATTAATTAAGTCTCAGTAGACACCAAACTTAAATTACATGACATATCACTTCAGAAGGGCCAGGTTGTTGAACAGAGATCTCTATCTGTTCTCAGCTGAAGTAAAGTCTTACAGCACTGCTGCTCAAGAGGAACTTTAGGTTCTGACAAGGTAGAAGTTTGTAGCACTATTTGTTTTAAATATGTAGACAGAATGATGCCTCTGATTTTTGCTACACAAGTAAAGAAGGGGGTTTTGAAACAGAATTGAAGGAGTTTTCTCCAAAATATGTTTTTTTATCACAAAATTTCAACTAATCACAAAGTACTTTGTGCTTCTAGTACTTTGCTGACTGCAGTATAATGTACATCTCATGTGAATTCAGATAGATCCACTGCTAACAGCAGCCTCAGAGCAACTGAAAATGAATATGATCTTCTGTGGCTGTAGTACAGGTGTATCCCAACAGCCCAGCACTCACGTGAGACTTGAGACATATCATAAAATCATAGAATGTCTTGAGTTGGAAGGAAACATAAGGACAGTCTAGTTCCATCCCCACTTCCATGGACAGCCTCTAGAGCAGGGCTCCATCTAACCTCTAGGAATGGGGTATCCACACCTTCTCTGGGCTATGTATTCAAATGCCTTTATAATCTCCTAATAGATAATTTCTAACATCTATTTCAACTTCCTCTCTTTAGTTTAAAACCATTCTCCCAATATCATATCACTATTTACCTGCGTAATCTTTATAAGACCCTTTTAGGTAGTGAATGTAGAACTACTAATTCAAATACAGAGAATTAGGCAGATATCTGCCCATCACACATAGTTATCATTTTCAGTCAGTGGCTATTTTATAACAATTCTTAATTCTTCTGTAAATTTTTATAGCACCAAAACCAACCAAACAAGAACAATAAGAAAACAACTTTTTGTTTTTAAATGAAGTTCTTGTTTTCCAAGGAAGCCCCATGTAACATTACTTCATGTTTCTTCTACACCTATGTGCTCTCCTACTGAAGTCAGATTAAAGATAGAAGCCTTTAAATGACTTTGATATAAAACATTTGAAACAGCCTCACTGATGAAGATGGTAAATATATGTCTAAAATGTGGAGCAGCTCGTAGGCAAAAAAAGACATAACAGAGCATTTGACAACAGGCTTTAGTCACATAGTGTAGTTCATTCTCCCAGTGTCCATAATCATTGCTCAAAAAATTTAAATGTTGTTGCAAAATAGGGATACCTCCACTGCCATGAGAACACAAAGGAATAGTTTCTCCAAGGCAAGTTTATCCCTGATTATTTTGCCATACACTTATTGATAGGGTTTTGGCAATACATTGACATATATCTGAAACACAGATTCTGATTGTCATAAAACATACTTATGCAGACCTATTTAGGTTGCCCCAAAAGTAATGTCTCCTGTTATTTCCATGGGATCAGATACAAAGAGCACAGTAACACTATTTGATAGAGGAAATTCTCAACTAAAAAATACTATTTTCCAATGTAGTCACTACCACTGGCTATGCATTTTCACCAGAGCTCAAAAGAGCACCAGCAGAGATGATCCACTGTTTCACAGCTGCTATGGTGGCATAATTGCTAGAAAAATATTTCCCACAAAGTCCATTTCTCATTGACCAGAATAGAAATCAAAAGGTACTAAATCTGTACAGTGGGTATGGTAGTACAGTCCAGCCAAGATTGGCAATGAGTTCCAAGGTCTTCAGATAGGTATGGGGCCTGGCATTACCGTGTTGCAACAGAAAGATTGTATTTTCTGGCCTGACTGGAAATTTGAGCTGTCAGCATTGCTACATAGTGGTCATAGTTGATGGTTTATGCAGATTGCTGGAGATCCAGAACGGTCACTCATTTCCTATTCCAAAACTGCATATTACTATACGTGCTGTGACTACGTCTCGAACTTTTTCTTCAATGGGAAATTCACACATTGCTGCTTGATGGACAGATATTTTGACTTTGGCTTGTAGTGGTGACACCACATCTTGTCATCAGTAATGATATAATACAGGAAACCATCCCCTTCAGCCTTGTATTACGTCAGTAGGTCCTGGGAGACTTGTATACAGTGTTCTTTCTGTTCCTGTGTGAGCATTCATGGGACTTACCTGGAACAAATTTTGCAATATTCTGATGTTGCCACCATTGTTTCCAAAGCGTTGAAGACTATATTCAACTCCATAGACAGTTCCCTGGTTTTAAGCTGCTGATTGAGATGCTCTTCATATTGTGGTGTGACAGCTACTCATGACTATCCAGAACGTGGCTTGTCTTTCACATATAAAGTTGTAATGTTTATCATAAGGCTGTCATTTTCAATATCATGGATAGCAAATTCCTCTCTTGGAAAATGTTCATAATGTTTTTCTTTCTACTAGTGAAAATTCAACAAGGCCAGGAGGCTAGAGACAATAAAATGGAAATTTATTTATTGAAAAAGTTTATTTAATATAAAAATTATGTTAAATGAGAGCATTTTTTCCAGAATTATTTGCAAATGAAAGGTTAGAAGCTTGATGTAAGTGCAAAGTATGGCATTAAAAAAAAAAAAAAGAGAGAGAAAGAAAAAAAATTGCTTTGGGATTACTATCACAGTTGTTCCTATGGTAACCAGTTATTTGTGCTGCATGCATCATCATTTATATTTCAGGAACTGGAGGGCTGGAAGAAGGGGAGTTAAAAAAAGCACGTGTTACGCTAAATTAACTCAAAAGACAAGCCCATATTAACATACTTGACCCCTGAGTAAAAAGCAAAACACCTTTATATGATTTCACCTTCTTGACACTTGAAAGAGCATTTCTCAGAAAAAGAGCTCTGAAAAACTGGCGAACGTGTACTGATCTTTTTCCCATTTTGTTCTGAATCATATCTCTAATTCACTGCCAAATAGCAGTTTCAGTCATTTCTGTGCTACACACACAGTTGAGGTAGTGAAGGGAGAGAATGTCTGGCTGCTTTCAAGACCTTGCCCTGACTGCAGGCAGTAGAAAAGCACTGATAGCTGTTTGAACTATCTGGCTATTACAAAAAGGCAAGATATATGGACAGAGAGAAGTGTGTTATACTACAGTCGTTTTCTTGACAATGTCCATCAGCTTCAGTTGGATTCAGTCTTTTGGACAAGGTAAAATATGCTTCTCTCTAAACTTTCTTTTGCTGTTGCACAGTCAGACTTCGATGTGAAGTCTCCAAATGCTGAACTGCCTAGTGATGTGCAGAAAGATTAAGCAGCTTTTTGGAGACAGAAAGAAATAAAACAAACAGTCGCTTCTTAAAATGTCCTTTACATTGTAATCTGAAAATATAAAATCTCATATTAATGAGGAAATTTAAACTGGAAGCTTTTCAAAATACAGTAATTTATGTTATTTATGTTATTTATGTTTAAACAACTATGAAAGAAAAAAATAATAAAATAAAAAAAATGCCAAAAGGAACAAGCTTAAGTATTTAAGTATCCTAACCCTATACATCATAGAATCATAGAATGTCTTTGTAGGGAAGGGGCCTTAAAGCCCACCCAGTTCCAACCCCCTGCCATGAGCAGCACGCCCCACACCAGCTCTGGCTGCCCAGATTCCCATTCAACTTGTTCTTGAGTGCCTCCAGGGACACCACATCTTCTCTGAGCAGCTGTGCCAGTGCCTCATCATAGTCAGACTAAAAATTCTTTCCTAACACATAATCTAAATCTCCCCTCTTTTAATTTAAAACGATTTACTCCTTGTCCTATTACCACACTCCCTGGTAAAGTCTCTCCTCACGGTTCCTGTAGGACCCCTCAAGTACTGGAAGGCCATGACATGATCTCCTCAGAGCCTTCTCTTCTCCATGCTCAACAATTCCAGCTTCTTCAGCCAGTCTTCATAGGATAGGTACTTGAGCCTTCTGATCATCTTCACGGCTTCCTCTGGAGCTGCTCCAATAGTTCTACATCCTTCTTGTTCTTCAGGCCCCCAGAACTGAATACAGTACTTGAAGTGAGGCCTCACAAGAGAAGGTTAGAGGGAAAGAATCAGCTGCCTTGATAAGAAGAAGCTGCACTTCCTATGATGACAGCTCATATTCAGTATTTCATCCAACAATACCCCCAAGGCCTTCTTCACAGAGTTGTCACTTTACTCATCATCCAAACTGAATTAATGATTGAGATTGCTTTGTCCCAGATGCAGGACCTTGCACATGACTATGTTGAACTTCGTGAGATTTGTACGAGCCTCAAACCTGTCAAGGTCCCTCTGGATTGCATCCATTCCTTTCTGTGCATCAACTGTGCCACTTAGCGTGGTGCAAACTTTCCAAGAGTGTACTCAATACCACTGTCCATGTTACCAATAATGCTGTTAAGTAGTGCCAGTTCTGATGCAGAACCCCAAGGAACACCGTTAATTATTGGAATTCCCCTGCGTATTGATCTTTTGACCACAACTCTTTAACTGCAACCACCCAGCAAATACCTTATCCACTGAGTGGTCCATCCATCAAATCCATGTCTCTCCAATTTAGAGACAAGTAAGACAGTTTCAGATGCTTTGCACAAAAACAGGTAGATGATATTTGTTGCTCTTCTGTTATGAGATAAATGCTGTAACCCTATTGTAGAAGGCCACCAGGTACAATTTGCTGTTAGTGAAACCCACTGACTGTCTCCAATCTGCTCTCTGTTTCAGAGTGCTTTAGCATATTTTCTAGGAGGATTTGTTTTATGATCTTGCCCAGAACAGAACTAAATTGCTCCAAAATTAGTGCCTTCTATTTACTTCCATGGAAACTACAACAGATACAAAGAACACAATAACAGTATTTGATAGAGCAAGTGCTCAGCTACAAAACTATTTTTCAGCAATCTCCATCAGTAGCCATGCATTTTCATGAGCAAAGAACAAGAGTCTGAATCCACATTCATAAAAAGCTGCACCAGTGGAAATGACCCACTGTTGCTCTTGCCACTGCTGAAATGCACCACTCACCACCTTATTGTGCTCACATCCATTGTTTGGTCTCCACAGATGTTCAGCAAGCATCAATCAATGCTAATGGATGCCATTTTTTTGCATGGAGGAATTTAGTTGCACACCTTTATTCCATACACACTTCCATGTCAGACACCACTGTGTCACACTGCCTCTCTGCAGCCATCTGTTGCACAGTAACGAAATGTAACAAGATATTGGCAGGAAAGTGAGGCCTCTACTTTCATACCATTAACATCTGCCACTGACACTGTGGGCCAACAGCATGAAATAGAAGGCGTTCTTGGCCTGAGCACACTGCTAGTGAGCATTGACCACCACCCCAGATCTATTACTTCTACACAGTCTTCCAGCCACTCTGTCCCAAGCTAGCAGCGTTGCTTAGGGTTGTTGTGGCCAAAGTACAGGACCTGGCAGTTGGTCTTGTTGAACTTCATCCTAATTGCCTCAGCCCAGTGATCCAGTTTGTTCAGTTCTCTCTGTGGGGCCTTTCTTCCCCTAGCCACTTCCTCCCAACTCAGTGTCATCTGCAGACTTACTGAGAATACACTCAATGCCCTCATCCCAGTCATCAATAAAGATATTGAACAGGACAGACTTCAATACCGACCCCCCCATGACTGGTCACCAGCTGAATTTAACTCCATTCACAGAATCATAGAAGAATAGAATCACAGAATCTCTCAGGTTGGAAAGGACCTTAAAGGTCATCGAGTCCAACCACAACCTAACCATACTACCCTAACAATCCTCTGCTAAATCATGTCCCTGAGCACCACATCCAAACGGTATTTAAACACATCCAGGGATGGTGACTCAATTACCTCCCTGGGGAGCCTATTCCAGTGCTGAACAACCCCTTCTGTAAAGAAGCTTTTCCTGATGTCCAAACTAACTCCAATCACCACTATCTGGGCCCGGTCATGTAGCCATTTCTTTACCCAGCAAAGAGTGTACCTGTGTAAGCCATGGGCTGCCAGATTCTCCAGGAGAATACTGGGGGAGACAGCGCCATAGACTTTGCTGAAGTCTAGGTAGACTATGTCAACTCATCCACCAGGCAGGTCACTCTATCATAGAAGATGAGGTTAGTTAGACAATACCTGCCTTTAATGAACCCGTTCTGTCTAGGCTTGGCCCCCCAGTTGTCCCACACATGCCATGTGATCTCACTGAAGGTGATCTGCTCCATAAACTTACCTGGCACCAAGGTCAGGATGATGGACCTGTACTTCCCCAGATCCTCCTTACAACCCTTTTTGTAAATTGGTTCACATTGGCAAGCCTGCAGTCCTCTGGGACCTCTCCTGCTGGCCTTGGAATGCTGACAGATGATAGAAAATGGCTTGGCTATCGCCTCTGCCAGTTCCCTCAGTGCCCTCACTTGGATACCTTTGGCCCCATAGACTTGTGACAGTCCAAGTGGAGTAGTAGGTCTCTAACAGTTTCCACTTGAATCATGGGGGATTTATTCTGCATCTCATCTGAGACTTCCAGATCAGGGACTAGAGTATCCCAAGAATAACCAGTCTGACTTTTAACAACAGGTATAAAGAAAACATTGAAAACCTCAGCCTTTTCCTTATCCTCAGTGCTCACATTCCCATCCAGTAAAGAATGAAAATTCTCCTTAGAACTCCTCTTATTGTTAATATATTTGTAAAATAGATTTTTGCTCTCTTTTACCCCAACAACCAAGCTGAATTCAAGCTGGGCTTTTGCCATTCTAATTTTCTCTCTGCACATCCTAACAATTTCTTTGTACTCTCCTATATGCAGTTTCAACTGAAATCATGGATATCAGGAGTTAAAGCTCCCAGTGAGATATCAGACTTCTGAACACCTTTGCAAATCTCATTTTTACTTATGTAAAATAGAAATGAAATGGAATTTGTTGACCTGGTTCAAAAGCATGTAAGATAACACGTTACACGGTGTCTTGAGTTCATTCTCTGTGCCTGCGCAAAAGTAGTGAAAAAGTCTTTCTCTGTGTCCTGTAGTGGACCATTATGAGTTTAAGAATTTGGCATTCTTCTGCTCAAGCATCCTGAGAAGCCCACTATGGTAAGTGATCTATGAGACATACAAATTCATTCAGGCCTATAAAATGAAACTGTAATTGCTTTTTCTTTTTTTCCTAAAAGGCTGTCGCAGTGCCACTGTCTATCTTTTATGTAATACCTGAGAGAATTTATCTAAGAGTAGGAGTTCAGTTCAATCAAAAATCTAACAGAGATCCAGCCTACATATCTCTCAAAAGCACCCTATCATCAATATATAGACTGTACTGAAGTTCTGCAAACTGTGCTGCTGTGTGAGAGTAGATCTGATGTTGCAGAGTATATAAAGACAAAAGCAATGTATGACTTTTTTACTGCCTGTGAAAGGCAATTCTGATACTTGTTTCTAAAGCTCTATCTGTGCTTAAATTATTCATTTTTTTGAGTAAAATTCAACCTTATGAGCAGAAACTATGGTTATAATTGTGCCCTCCTAGCTGAATGCCTCAAGTGCTAGACTGAAAAATCAGTTTCATCTCTGTGTAGTTTTTCTCAATAATGTTTGAATGATTTTCATCACAGTGTTATATGAACATATACACAGGGAAAGCGTACCCCTCTGCAATCCACCAGATTAATGTGTAGCCTAAGATTTTTTGGCTTTTCATAAGAAACTAAGTATGATCTTGAACAAAGAATCATAGCTCTCACTTCCTGAGGAAGTTTTCTGAAATGTGGAGAATTGAATTATCTTCTCTCCACCCTAATAACACATACCATCAAAGACAGGGTGGGTCCTTGGAAAAGGCACCAGGTGAAATGCAAGGATGAGGAACTGGGACAGGGCTTGCAGTTAGGAGGGTAGTTTGGGGTGGTGTGGTGGTGGTAGTGCAGTAGAAACATGAGGACAAGATAAAGCACAAGGTTAGGATCCTGGTTTAGGGAACTGAGATGTACTTTGAGAAAATAGATACAAAGATGAACATCGTGTGACCCGCTACGACTTGATATGGAGTTAGAACTCTCATCACCTTAACAGTAATCCCATTAGTTGCAACTGCCATTGAATGTACTTGTAACTACTAACACACTGCAATTGCTACCAAGGGTTACATACGACTATTCTGAGTTTGAAAACCTAGATTGTTCTTATCGGCCGGAACCCCAGCTCTATTGCTCTTCTTGACACAGTTGTTAAATATCTTTTTACAAAGATATTTTTCTGTTAAATATCTTTTACAAGGTCATTCTGCTTTTCCGTTCTTCCATTCTTCTTTTTTTTTTTTTTGAAAACTGTAACATCTTCTCTGAGCTGGGATTACATGAATTATTACCAGATCTATCAGATTTATGCAGGTCCTTGCACTCACAAGAAAAAATACTCTTCTTAATTCAGCTGCGAATTAGTTGCATAACTTCAACTATTCTGCAACACTATAGCAACTCTAAATACCTTAAGATGCAAACGGTGTACAGAAACACTGTCTTTTCAAATTACTTTGTCTTGATAGTGATAGTGTGTCTCAGTCCTCAAGTTCTTTATGAAGATTTGAATAGCAGCATATCTTATTCTCTGAAGCACCCTTAGTGATCTATCTTTTCTATATATTAAAGAGAAAAAAAAAATAATTGTCAGTGAATAAAAAATATTTTAAAAATCTTGTGAAGCCAAAATAGTCAGGAAACATGAATAATAATGTCTTATTATTTTTAATTAAGGTGTAGAGGACTCATGAGCTGTGAAGTCTTAATTTAACTCTGGGCTTTACAATCTTTTATTTTCCTTCAGTGGATATTGAAAAACTCTTTTCTGAATCCCAGTATATTAAAAATCAGATGTGGAAATAACTGGAGTCACACTCACTCTTTTTAATCTCATCTGTAGAACTTCTGATTTTTTAAATTTACTTTATAGTATATGTATTTCTCAGATTCTGGTATAAATAATATGCCTAAATACCATTTAAAACTGGTATACTGATGGCAATTTCTACTGTTCCCATTTTGAACATGTGATATATTCTGAAGTATTCAGAGCATTCCTCAAGTTTTGGAAATATTTTAACATGCTACACCAAGAAGAAAAAGAAAAGAATATTAAATGGTTTAAATTGGAGAAGTGCTTTTAAAGGGAAATCTGAATATTTTTATAAAGTTGCTTTTGATGTTTCTGCATCTGGAACGCATTATCAAAATTATGGTCCTCTTGCAAAAGACACATGCGTAGGCTTATGTTGAAAAAAAAAAAGAGTAATGTGACTCTGGAACAGTAGCTGTAAAAACTCAATTTGAACAACAACAACAAAAAAAGCAGTTGTCTGGTAAACTGCATTTTGTATTCCTATGAAACTTTTCAACTGTTAGGATATTGAACCTTTTGAAAGTCAGCATGTCATACCACTGACAGTTCTGTCATTTCTTCTGCTCACTGAAATCACAGATATCTCATTGTAAATGGGAATTATTTTTTCAATTTTTGAATAAAGTTACATATAAACCAAAAACAAATACATTTTAAATATGTTTTTTATCCTTCAGTGCTTCTTTCCTTTTCAGTGGGAACAGAGCTATCATCCTAATGTCACAATGGAATTAATCTGTAGCTTATTTCAAAATGAATAAGAGAAAAGGTAACAGGGCTGTGTTCTTCTCTAGACTTATCATATTTCCTTGAAAATTAAGTTGTTTGATACAGAAGTAGAAAGTGCTTTTTGTCTCTGAAAGTACTGAGTCTTTTCTGTACCAGTCTAGCCAAACTCAAATTTTATTTTACCTTGGCAGTTCTAATGAATAGCACACCTACATATACCAAGGGAAATCATCTACTTAAGCTATTATAATTGACATTCTATCAAAAAATAACAAAATTTACAACATACTAAAAGCACATCAAGTAATTTGTTTCCAATCATGTTTTAATAATGCTAAACCTAGATGGAGCCATTTAAAATATGTAAGCTCAATTTTTACACCTTTCTACAAAGAGTGCTGCATAATCTCTGGCGCAATACTTGAGCTCATAAGTAGCATTAACCCTGAGGCATATGAAGGCAACATGAGGAAGAAACTGCCCTGTTTTCAGGCTGAGGCAATTTTGCTTGCAGTCTTCACTTAAATACCATTTTAGCTTATTGCTTAAATAGGCTTTAAAAATGTACTGTTATTTGTTTTGGTGCTTAAGAGTTTTTAAGCTATTTTTGTAAATTGTTCATTTTTTCACTACTGTGTTGCAATTTACAGTTCACCCTCCAGCTCAAGCTGCTGCTTTGTTTATACCTCATCAAATTTTCCTTAATTCTTTTCATCTCCTTCTCTGCTGATAAATTCATTTGTCTTTTTTCCCACTGACTTGAAAAAAGCCCTCAATGGAAAGTAGCATATCTCTTTCAAAAGTTAATAATGAGAGCAAAAATGATTATGTAGTTTGATATTCAGCATCATGTAAAATAAAAGGACTTCCAGCAGAGTTCCATCTAAGCTTGTTTCCTCTTTAGAAATAGATTTGCCTCAAACACTGATGTTGTTAGAAATCTTGTAATTACCACTCTCCTAACAGTGATATGTCAGAGCAGGATTCTCATTACAGCTATTACGTGAAAAGAAAACTTTCATTTAGTTCAGCTCACAGCAAAAAACCTTAATCACTCAGTAGAACTTGTTAGACAAAGGCATTATAAAAATCTCTTTCTAGATAAGCTGGCTTGTGAAAGAAAAAACAACAGTTCTGTCAACTGAAAGACTGACCTGTGTCTGTTGTGTGAAATGGAAATACTCCAGATGAGATCAAAGCGAAGGGAATTAGTCATTGACTAGGTTTTAAAGTCTGAACAGCAATACTGCAAGCCTTCTGTAATGCACAACAGATCTAACTTTGGTTTGAAGACAATGTGAAAACCCTGGCTCTTGTAACTGGAAAACCACTGATGTCTGGAAATATATTGCCTATAATTACCCGGATCTTCTTTCTTGCCCTTTTTGAAGACCAGAGTGACATTGGCTATCCTCCAGTCTTCAGGGACCTCCCCTGTTATCCAAGACCTCTCAAAAATGATGGAGAGCGGTTCGGCAATGACCTCCGCCAGCTTCCTCAGCACACGTGGATGCACCCCATCAGGTCCCATGCACCCCATCCGGCCTCATATCAAACAAAAGAATAAATAAATTGACTATGCTTGTAGTCCATCCTAGTTTGAAATTTTTATTCTAATATGTAACAGGTAGAAAACATAACCAAATTATGTAATTTTGTGGTGAACTTCTTTATCCATAACATTGACAGCGTGATTGAGTGCACCCTCAAAGAATTTACAGACAACACCAAGCTAACTAGTTCAGTTGATACAACATAATGAAGAGATACCGTCCAGACAGACCTGGAAAAACTTGGAAGTGGGCTCATGTGAACCTAATGACACTCAACAAGGCCAAGTGCAAGGCGCTACAGCTGGATCAGGGCACACCCAAATATGTGTACAGACTGGGAGAAGAACCCATTGGGAGCAGTACTGTGGAGAAGTAGTTGAAAGTCCTGGTAGAAAAAAGCTGGACATGAGCCAGTGGTGTGTACTTGAAGCCCATTTGTATCCTGGGCTGCATAAAAGAGGGGGAGCCAGCAGGGTGGAGAGGATTATCCCCCTCTATTCTGCTCCTGTACACTATGCTCCCACCTGGAACGTGGTGTCCAAGCCTGGGGCCCCCAGTACAAGAAAGATGTGGTCCAACAGAGGGCCATGAAAATGATGAAAGGGCTGGAGCACCTCTCCTATAAAGGAAAGCTGAGAAAATAGTAGTTATTTAGGTAGAGAAGGGAAGGCTCCAGGGAGACCATATACCAGCATTTGAATATTTGAAGGGAATCCACGAGGGACAGAACTCTTTATCAAGGAGCGTAGTGACAGGATATATGATAAGAGTTTCAAACCAAAAGAGGGTAGATTTAGTTTACACATACATAAGAAATTCATCACAGTAAAAGCAGTGAGGCACTGGAACAGGTTGCCCAAGGGAGCTGTGGGTGCCCCATCCGTGGAGGCACTCAAGTCCAGGTTGGGTGGGGCCCTGGGCAGCCTGAGCTGGTGGGTGGTAGCCCTGCTTGGCAGAGGATTAGAACTGAATGGTCCTTAGGTCCCTTTCAGCCCAAGCCATTATGTGATTTTATGGTTCTACCTATTTTATGATTCTATCTATTTTATGATTCTATGATTTAGTTGACTTTACAAAAATACTATACTGTGGTTCTATCAGGTAGATGCACATTCTAGTTAACAGAACCTTACTACTTTTAGTTGTTTTATACAACTAATATATATAGATATAAAGGCAACAAGCTTTTCAAGCTTATATGGTATTTCCATGTGTTTCAAATGTATCATTTGTTTATAACATGAACTGATAAAAAGACAAAGGATTCTGTATCAGATTGGTGTATCTGGTCTGATACACCAATATGCTACTGATTGTATTTATAGTAACGTTAAATGTATCCAGGTAGACAAGAGTAATAAAAGAATGTGGAATAGAATAGGTATGCATATTCCACAAGAAAAAAATCTGTGAGTGGAGCTGTAATAAATTTTGAAAAAAATAGAGTTGATTTTTTTTAAATATAATTTTATTTCCATATATTGCTCAGTTTCATATCTCAGAGTATAGAGGCTACAGTTCTAACTTCCAGAAAAAAAAGCTTTTGAATTCGGAGCCACTCATGTTCTTTTCATCATTTTAACTGTTCCATCATAGAAAATGGGAAAAAAAAAAAAAAAAAGAAAATGAAGGGAAGGGAAAAAAATATTATAGTTAATTTGAAAATGGAACAGTGTGGCAATGTTTTGTATCAGAAAGGGAAAACTATTCATGCACCTATTTTTAGATCTGAGGATCTTTTAGCCAGGTAAGATCTGGCTGAGACCGAAATGTGGAATGTAGTTTGAATGAAAGTCAGTATGAAATATCAGGTAAGGGGAAAGTGTGACAGAAGCATTGTAAGGGAAATGTGCTCCGAAAAACAGTCTTCTGCAAAGTCAGGTGTGGAACTTAAGCTACAGAACATATTACAGTACATTATTATCAAATAACATATTTTTAATAAGCCTGTTCAAAAAGCATTACTAAACTAACCTAATGCTAGAGAAAGGCAGCAGTGTTGAAACACTCCTACATCAGAAAAGAATTACTGGAAACTGGCACGTGCCTAAGAATAACTGTGTAAAAGAACAAATTTTAAAAGGTATAATTAGAAAAAGTAGAGAGTGAAATGACTTAAAGCTAGCAAGGGGCATATAAACAACGAGGAATAATGTCTGTAAGTGTATCAGAAATAAGAAAAATTTAATTTCTGAATAGATTCTAGAAATATCCTTTCAGGCTGTATGAGTATGTGTTTATACATATTAGAGCAATGGACTTTTTTTTTTTTTCTCTCACAAACTATAAGAATTTTAAATATGAGCTAGAGAGTTCTGTAAGCTGAAGTTCTGTATTATTTTTCCATTTATACCTGTAACATCAATGAGGATAACAGTTAAGAAACAAACATTTAACTAGGAACTGAGGAAAACTAGAGAAAGATCAAGAGAGGATTGGCTTTTTCATACACTGAACCAGCTCCTTTACTTATGCCAGCTTGTAATTCAGATGCAAAAAATCGCACACTGCATTGCTGAGAAACAATGAAGTGCAAAGGAAAATGGTGTAATTACAGACTTAAAAATCTAATGCATCCAGATTCATCATGACAAAAATATCCTCTCCTCCAAACAACATTAGATTTCTCTTAGACAAAATACTCAGTCATGGAACATCCAGCCAAGCAGTAAAACAACTTTTTCAATCATCAACAGTTAGTAGCTGCCCCAAGAACGGAATTTTAAGTGCAAAATAGAGCCCACATAATAAGTGGTGATACACTTAAAATCCATGTATCTAATATTATTCCGAATCTAGATAGATCTTTTTTGTTTATTCCAGACCTCTAGTTATTTTACTTTTTTTATCTTTGAATCTCCTTGCTTCCAGTAAAGCTGTTAGAAGTGCAGATCCAGATATAAGCTGCTACAACTGCATGTTTGAACTTACAGTGACCTGTTAAGCATTTGACATTATGATTCAACTGCACAGTATATGCTCAGAATTTCATATCCTATTTCTTTAATAGATTGAACTACAGAAGAGGGGAAAAAAGACAAAACAAGCATTATAAGTCTTGTTGCACTTATTTTCAAAAAACAGAACTTGTGTTCACAGATCCTGGTAACATTTATGTGAGTACTTCTTTTTTTTTCCCCCATAGTTAGAGACACAAAACAGCAAAATGGATTCTTAAATTTAACTACCCAACTACTACCCAGAATATCTTTGTCTTCTGTTAATGACTCAGATAATTGATTCAGTCATTTTTTGTATGACCCATCTTTAAAGAACAAAAATGTAATAAATTCTGTCTTTGTGACCAGTATAGCTGAATTAAAGATCAGCATCAGTAAGAGAAACAGTCCTTTCTACTGTAGTAAAATTCTTTTAATTTTTGTGCACTTATAGGCATTTCTTTCATTTTGTGATGCAACACCAAGCTGCTGCAATCTTTGACATTAGTATCTGTAGAAAACTTTCAGACAACAGAGAAATAGAAGTTAGTCAATAGGATTCAAGAGAAATGCTAACTCTGTACAGTCCAGTTTATGTTCCTGAAAAGAATTCATTGCCTGAAGGCATGGTTGGAGTTGGAGGATCTCACTGCTCTAGGGAACTTTCCTTCCTTGTTTGGCTCTTGACTCAATGCTAGCATCCATGTTCAGTTCCCTTTTCTCACCATCTCCTCCATTTCTGCTCTCTCAAGGTTTTCAGGTCTGCTGTATGTTCAACTTTGCCCAGGGAAGGCTCTTGCTACTCTTGCCACTCCTTCCAAAGAGAAGCACTCAGCATAGAGCAAACAGCATCCTTCTACATTTCTCCCCAGCCACAGTCTTTCAAAAGATGAGAAAAAAAGATGAGAAAAGTATGTTAACAGCAAAAGGAAAACTAGAGAGAATGTGGGCCCCTTACTAAGTGAGGGGGGGGTTCTGGTAACGGGGGATGCTGAGAAGGCAGAGATACTGAATGCCTTCTTTACTTCCGTCCTCAGTGAAAAGGCTCTCCCTCAGGTTTCCCACACCCTGGAGGTTAGTGAGAGGGTCTGGGGAATGGGAGACTTCCCTTTAGTCAGGAAAGAGGATGTACGTGAGCACCTAGGCAGTAGTAATGTCCACAAGTCCATGGGACCTGATGGGGTGCATCCACGTGTGCTGAGGAAGCTGGCGGAGGTCATTGCCGAACTGCTCTCCATCATTTTTGAGAGGTCTTGGATAACAGGGAAGGTCCCTGAAGACTGGAGGATAGCCAATGTCACTCTGGTCTTCAAAAAGGGCAAGAAAGAAGATCCGGGTAATTATAGGCCTGTCAGCCTCACCTCCGTCCCTGGAAAGGTGATGGAACAGCTTGTGCTGGATACCATCTCCAGACAACTGGGAGAAAAGGAGGTTATCAGGAGTAGTCAGCATGGGTTCACCAATGGGAGGTCGTGCTCGGCCAACCTGGTGGCCTTCTATGATGCTGTCACATGCTGGGAGGATGGGGGGAGAGTGGTAGATGTAATCTACCTTGATTTTAGAAAGGCATTTGATACTGTCTCCCACGACATCTTTATAACAAAGCTGAGGAAGTGTGGGATAGATGAGTGGACAGTGAGGTGGGTTGAGAACTGGCTGACTGGCAGAGCGCAGAGGGTCGTCGTTGGTGGTGCAGAGTCTGGCTGGAGACCTGTAACCAGTGTGTCCCCCAGGGGTCTGTGCTGGGTCCGGTCTTGTTCAACATCTTCATCAATGACCTTGATGAGGGGATAGTGGCCACCCTCAGCAAGTTTGCTGATGATACGAAGTTGGGAGGATTGGCTGACACGCCTGAAGGCTGTGCTGCCATTCAGTAAGACCTGGACAGGTTGGAGAGCTGGGCAGTAAGAAATCAGATAAGGTTCAACACAAGCAAGTGTAGGGTCTTACACCTAGGGAGGAAGAATTGCATGTACCAATACAGGCTGGGGGATGAACTGCTGGAGAGGAGCTCTGCAGAGAGGGACCTGGGCGTCCTGGTGGACAACAGGTTGGCCATGAGCCAGCAGTGTGCCCTTGTGGCCAAAAAGGCCAATGGCATTCTGGGGTGCATTAAGAAGAGTGTGTCCAGCAGGTCGAGGGAGGTGATTCTCCCCCTCTACTCTGCCCTGGTAAGACCTCATCTGGAGTACTGTGTCCAGTTCTGGGCTCCCCAGTACAAAAAAGACAGGGATCTCTTGGAAAGAGTCCAGCGGAGGGCCACAAAGATGGTGAAGGGCCTGGAGCATCTGCCCTATGAAGAAAGGCTAAGTGAACTGGGTCTGTTTATCCTTGAGAAAAGAAGGCTGAGAAGGGACCTGATCCAGGTTTATAAATATCTGAGGTGTGGCGGCCATAGTGGTGAGGCCAGTCTCTTTTCAGTGGTACGTGGAGACAGGACGAGGGGAAACGGACATAAGCTGCAGCACAGGAAGTTTCGCACAAATGTGCGTAAGAACTTCTTCATGGTGAGGGTGACGGAGCACTGGAACAGGCTGCCCAGGGAGGTTGTGGAGTCTCCTTCTCTGGAGATATTCAAGACCTGCCTGGATGCCTACCTGTGCGACCTGGTGTAGGGAACCTGCTTTGGCAGGGGGGTTGGTCTCGATGATCTCTAGAGGTCTCTTCCAACCCCTACAATTCTGTGATTCTGTGATTCTGTGATTCTGTGATTCTGTGATAAATTACAGAAATGTATCAGAACTAGAATTTTTCACCTTTCTTGTTGCTTGATGCCAGATTGATTACCTGCAGAAGGGATTGTGTGATTTAATGTTTCCTCAAAGGAATGTTAAAATTTAAAAGATATCTTCTACTGACAGATCATTGCAGAAGAAAATTTTGAGCTCTCTCTACTTATGGTCCCATTACATAGTGTTACATAATTCACATGGCCTTTCAATTAATGCTTGCATTATTGTCATGACTTTAAGTTTCACTGCCTGCTTTGAACATCCTAAATAATATGTGAAATTAAATCTGTAATGATCATTCAGAATTTATTGAATGCACTTAGACTGTAGGCCAAGTCATTTCCTTCTTTTGTACAGATGGTTCTTTATAATGAAATATTGTGTTGACTTTTAAATTTTCATTTATAGACTGTAAGAGAAAGTACACTAGAAAAAAATCCTAGAACTTCTATTTATTCCTAAAGCATATAAAATTAGTTATTCCAGTACGTGTTTACAATTAACTGTTTAAACTCTGTACCTGTGTATATCAAGTATTTAAAGATTTTGTCTTGACTTGACTGAACTTTTCAGAGTTCAGGATCATGACCTTCTCAGAGGAATTTGGGCTCTTGCAGTAGATCATAAATACTGTCATTGGTTGCCCTTTTCAAATATTTCAAATAACTTAATTGAGTAACAAAGAAAAATATGAGTGGGAAACTGAAAGCAAACAAACAAATAAATGGAAAAACGCAAAGTAAATCATGAAATTACTAAAGAGAAGATGAAAGAAAGAAAGTATAAAGCATTCACAAGCTTTAAGCATATTGCTTAATTTGCTCTCTTAGGTACATAAAATTTGTACAAGCTAAAATAGAATCTTCGTGCAGTGTCCTTACCTGAAGTTTATTGCTGATATTCTAGTTGTAAGTAATGTTATAAGGGAACTGTCATATGCATAAATAAAATCTCTGAAAATTTCAGTATGAAATATTTGTCTAAAAGCAAAGACTCTATTTTATATTGTGTTGAACGTACGTCCTTTTTTTTTTCCTTCTGACAGCCTGTTTTACTGCCTTCAAGACATCTGCCTTGCTCAGAAAAGCTGCTCATGGTCTCGTTGAAGGATTATCACCATGAGGACAGCAAAATGCAGTCTAAAGGTGTTGATTTTGACTATCATTTTTTTTGGTGGAACAGTGATTTATTTGAAAAGTCAAGACCTTGCAGGTGATATAGGAATATGATGGAGTTTAGGAAAAAGAAAGGAGAGGAAAACAAATAGAAGTGCAGAATGCAGAAAAGAGGTATTAATTAAGAAAAGGGTTCTGCTTTGTACTTTCCCTATCCTTGCATGGACACTGAGTAGTGTAAAGAATTTAGAGAGGGAGTCACAAGCTGAGAGCATCCAGTTCAGCACTTTCACATTTTTTTAATATATCTATGTCTATACACATAGACATAGATATATGAACACTTGAGAAGTAATGCCTCCTATTCAATTTCATGGAAACTGCAGCAGATATAAAGAGCAAAGTAACACTATTTGATACAGGAAATTCTCAGATGCAAAACACTGTTTTCCAGCATAGATAACTTCATTAGCTAAATCATGCAGATGAGCTGACCCAGATTCTCTTCATTTTGTGCTGAGACACCTATGCATGTCTGTCTTTCACATTGCTATTGCCACTGCTGAAATGCACCACACACCATCTCAACGTGCTTACATCCAATGTTTGGTCTCTATAAACATTCAGTGTCAATGAGCATCAGTGGGTGAATTTTTTTCTGCATAGAGGAATCCAATCACAAAGCTTTTTTTCGTATGCCAGACGTCAATATGTCAGACTGCCTCTGTCCTGTCAACTGTCACGTGGCAATAAAACATAACACAACGCTGGTGGGAAGGTTCAACCTCTATTTACATAGCATCAACATCTACCTCTAACATTGTGGGCCAACAATATAATAATATATGTGGCAATTATTTTGGACGAGCCCTTGTATATATTCACAGCTATTTAAGAGGGAGGTATAGGGAAGCTGGAGCCACACTGTTCAGAGATATGCAGTGGAAAATCAAGAGGCAATTGTCACATGTTGAAAGTTGGGAAATCCTGCTCTGTTACAAAAACGTTTTCTATCCTGTAAATAGTCAAACACTGTAAAAGGGGCCCAGAGAGGCTGTGTCTATTCCTCCCCTGGAGATATTCAAATCTCAGGTTGCCCTGAGCAACCTGCTCTAATGACCTGCTTTGAACAGGAATTGGGAACTGTCACACAAACTTGTGACTTTATGTATGTTTTGCCTGATTTGAGAAAAAATGTTTCTGGGTTAAAAATTCATTTTTTGACTTGTATGATTTTCTTCTGTCTTAGCCAGAAAAAGGTTAAGCTTTGGCAATTTATAGAATGTTCGGGCTTTTCCAAATATAGCGTCTGAAATCAATTATGGCTTAGCAAAATTGCCTTAATTCGATTTTAATATTTTTGTAATTTAAACCTATTCAGATCTCGGTGGCATAGAAGCAGGAATATGCCAGAGATAAGTCTATTAACAGTGAAGACTCCTCCTTATCTCTCTTCTAGCCTCTTCCCCTTTGTTCAAATACTCATTTTCAACATTTTTAGGAACATGATGCTTCCAGCGATCTGAGTACTGTCTCAAAATTGAATATCCAAATGAACACTACTGTGTTCTGGGCAATCCGTGACAACAGGACCTAATGCAATGGCTTTTTAATATGGTTTACACAACCTCTGGGATTTCCAATAGTTTTATCATTTCAATTTGAGCATGTTTCATTTGATTTTATATAATTTATGGATGCATTTTTTTCTCTGTTTACTATTCAGAAATCCCACAGGAAGCCTAAACTGGATCAGTTAATGACAGATTGCATCCCATGAGAAGGACCCCATCCTGCATCAGGGGAAGAGCATAACAAGAAAGAACATGAAGAGACAACGTGATATGAACAGAATACCTTGGTCCTCATCCCCCTTCACTTTCTAGGGAGAAGGAAGAAGTTGGGAGTGAAAGAGTGAAGTGAAGCCTGGGAAGAAGGGGATCTGTGGGAGGAAGGCATTTTTAATTTTGCCTTTGTTTCTCACTGTGTAATTTCATACTTAAAGGCAGCAAGTTAAATTTTATTTTTCAAGATGCACATCAAGTAGTGGGCAAATATGTTATTCAGTTCCTATGCTCTCAATTCCTTCTGATATGATATTAAAAATGCAGGATGGCCATAATGCAGAATTACCTATTCAAATATATAACACCTCTTCAATCTATAGTTAAATAATTTCTGGAGAATTGCATAATTCCTATCTGTTTATCTCTGAAATAAGAAATAGCAGTGATTGAAAATATCAACTACATTGGTCTTTGCTAATAACTTTTATGCTAGTGATTTCAGATGCTGTAAAAAGATTATGAAAAACTACGGGATGCACAAATCAGCTACATTAGCTATAAACCCATCTCTAGATACACTAGCTAATGAGTTCCCAAAGGAGTCAGCTAGACTAGAGGTCATAAGTTTAGCCAGATCTAAGACTGTGTAGCAAAGTAACATGGGGATTTGGTTCATTGATTAACATAATCATATAAGACCTTACTGTAAAAAAACATACGCGTGCTAAAATCAATGCTAAGTAACAGTATAAGAACACTATTCATAGTTTCTTCTGGGAATCAGTGAGATACAGATTGAACATTTTAACTTCCAAAACTTCTAAGACATCAGGTAATTGAAACCAAAGAGAACTAACTGCAATCAAACAAACAAGAAAACAAACAAAAAAACAAACCAACCCAAAATACCATAAAATGTACTTTGAGCTTGATAGTCCTATGGCTTGTAGTCATCTGAGATTAATTTTACTCCACTAAAAATACAATTAGGCTTAATGTTTACACTAAAACTATCTAACAAAGGCCTTAACAAAATCTTATTCAAAAACCTTTTAGTAGTGTAGATAAGGATATCTGCAGATATAACAACAACCAAACCATGTAAAAACCTAACAGCCGTCTTAACAAGAGTTAAAAATCTAGATATATGACTATGTCTGTCTTTTTCGGCCCCCAGCATTTTCTACCTCTCTTTACATTCTCTCCTGTACTTTCCCATTTGGTCTACATTAAATAGAAAGCTTGAAATCAGTTCCTATCTTAACATGTTTAACTTGAACTACTGATAGTACTTATTCTTTATTCTTTATTTCTTCTGTAATCATTCTCAAATTCTATTTGCCATTTTGGTTTCTGCTAATCACTGAGCTGATGCTTTCAGAAAATTACCTACTGTTTTATTTTTATGTTTTCCTGGATATTAGGAAAACCTCAGAGACCTTAGTTTTTTCCAAATATTTCTTATTTTTCTTATGTAGTAGTCAAAAGGCAATTGGAATGTTTTACTTATGCATGTATCAACTTTAAATTTTCTCATAGATGCTGCATTAAGTTTTGTTCTTCAGGGTCTACTTTTTCAGAATAACCAGCAAACTTTTTCATTTCACTTTCTGGATTTCTCCAAATCAATGTAAAAATGTGCTCCTTAAATCATGACAGACCCTTACTTTCTGCAAGTTAGTTGTTGATACCCACATCTTCTCACACAGCACTAAATAGATTATAAATCGACATGGGATCATTAAGAATACAAGAAAATTCTTTCAAGAATTCCAGTCAATTTTGAAGCTTTTCTGTTTGCTTGTTTATTTTGTGACTGTTCTTCTAATTCTTTAGAAATAGGTAAGATTCCTATGAGTTTTTTTTTTTTTAATTCTTCCAACAAAGGATCTGACTTACTAGTTTTTTAGTTCCTTGCACCTTCCCTAGGCAGCACTACAAGGAAACAAACAAAGAAAAGCAATAAAAACAAACAAAACCCATTCATTAGCCTCTTTCTAGTAAGTGGAAGATGTTAAGAGATGAGATATACAGGAGAGAATGTAAAGAGAGATAAAAAATGCTGGGGTCAGAAAAAGACAAACATGTCTTCAGATATAACTGAACTGAACAACTGGTTGTTGTTATATCTGCAGATATCCTTATTTACATTAGTAAAAGGTGTTTGAATAAGATTTTGTTAAGGCCTTTGTTAGATAGTTTTAGTGTAAACATTAATTGATAGTTCAGCATATTGCACAGTAATATATATATATGTATATATTTATTACCCCTACTATTGTAGTGGGCAACTCTAGAAGACGTTGCAAAATAGATATAATGATTACAAGCAGAATCCAGGCAAAGTTTAACCGCAGGCCTGATCTATAGCCACATTAGCCTGAGTAGCCACTACATAACCTGAGCAAATCTCATGGCAATAGAAAAGATTGCCTTTAAAAATACCACTTGAGAACTATTTCTCATAAGAACTCTTCCCTGTAGATGTATGTGAGCATAATATTCCCAACAAACCTTATTTTTTCTATTATTTTCCATCCTTTACAACCGACTTCGAATGCCAATGTCTTCTTCTTGACATGTCATAAGAAATGATATTTCCTCACTGCAAAACTGATAAAAGGGTACAGGCTTTGAGTTGACATGGGAATAAGGACTTCAGGACCTGTCTGAGCTTGTGTACACCTGAGACTATTTTAACTGTTTTTTTTTTAATTATTCTATTTTCCACTGTGTTTTGTCAATTGTGCATCCTTGTCTTGTACATTTTAGGGGTTTTTTTTGTGTGTATTTCGTAACATATTTCTATATATGTTTACCATATATTGTCATATGTCTGACATTTAAAACACTGCAATCTAAAGCAGGTTTTATGATATGTTACCAACCAAAAAATCTCTACATGGAATACTCTCTCATGAAGAACACTATACAGAAACATTCCACTATTTGTCTGCAATATATCTGTATAAGATTTCTTTCATTATTATCTATTGGCCCTATTGACTTTTTGGTATAAGTTTTGATTCTGACATGTTTGACAAATGCTTTTTAAAACACATTTATGACGTTTACAAGATGACCCTTAAAATTCATTTTCATTTATTTTTTCCAACACATCTTTATGAATTTTTCAATTTTTCTCCCTTGAACATAAAGAAGATTTTCTGAAAGCTTTGTTGACCTCCTTTATCCTTGTCTGACTCTTTTTGGACTTTGCCAGGTCTTTTTTTGATAGGTAGTATGTATTCATCCTGAACATCCAAAACAGTGTCAGTAAGTAGTCTCTGTTGTGCCTGCAGAGATTTTACTCTTTTAGCTGTCTTTCTTTCGGATTTTGAAAAACAAAATTCCCGTGTAATTCTTTTTTTTTTTTTTTTTTTTTTTTGTTCCATTTCTGTTTTATAACACGACAGCTTAGTTTCTTTAAGAGCCTTTAGGAAATGACCTTGTTGAAAGCCTTTTGAAAAAGAACTCTACACGAACTGAATCCACAACACATTATATTTATCCATATATTTATTACTTATAAACTTTATTCTATCTCTTGACATTTTTTTCTGGTACAAAGGTCAAATTTACTTCGATTCAGTTCTTAAAACTCTCTTAAAAAAACTGATAAAGAGCAATTCTGCCCCCTCCAGAGCTAAATTTTACACATGACTTCTGTTTGGAGTAGCATTCAATCTAGTCCTTAAAAGGCAATAAAGCCATCTTATCTATTCCTGTTGGCTCATAGCCATTTTATACCAGTCACACAGCTTTTTGCTAGTTTCATTCAATCAAAGAATCACAGAATGGCTGAGGTTGACAGGGACTTCTGAAGACTACCCTGTCCAACTACTGCTCATGCAGGGATGCTCAGAGGAGATTGCCCAGGACAAAACTCAGACGGATTTGAAGATCTCCATAAAGGGAGATATGACAACCACTCTGGTCAATCTATGCCAGTGCTCTGTCACCTGCACAGTAAACACGTGCTTCCTGCTATTTAGAGGGAACTTCCACGGACAAGTTTTGTCTATTTATTCCTGTCTTCGCACTGTACGCTACAGAATAGAGCCCATATCTATCTTCTTTGCACACTTACTTCAGATATTTGATAAGATCCCCCTTGAGTCTCTTCTTTAGGATGAACAGCCCCAACTCTATGAAATTCTCCAGGCTGAAAGTCCCAACCATAAGCACACCCTTACATTATACTTATGTCCTTGTTTGCACCAACCCTCAATCATGCTTGACTTACTCACAGCAGACTCACAATTGCTACAGCCCACAACCTCTGTCTCAAACACAAACTGGGAATTTATGACTACTAATTTGATGATCTCTGGTGAATCAAACTCTAAACATAACACATTTACCTATACTTTTCTGAATCCATATCCAGACAAAGTTGTCAGTTGAAGTATTAATTTTTCTTACTGAGCTATGCCTTGTACACTCTACATTCATCAGAATTTCACTATATTAGGTCATTGTACTGGGAATCAAAATGTACTCTGTTATTCTAATAATAAATTTTAATGGCTTTAACAGTAAGAAAAAATGTGTAAAAGAATACATTTCTGTTCCTTACCAATATTTCAGTTTTGTGCAAGTGTGTGGGTGCAGATATGTATTTTAGAAAGCTTCTTGTTTATTTTTGAAAGAAAATAGAAAGACCTTTTAACACCGTGATATAAGACCTTTAAACAAAATACACAGTTTTGGAACAACTTACATGTTAAGAATTTTGAAAGCTTGATAATATGACTCGTTTTATTGAGCAAATGCATTGTCAAACATATGTATTTGAGGGTTCAGTGCAACATTTGTAATTTCTTGAAAAAGAAGCTTAAAATTAGCCTTATTAAGTATTCTAGTTACTAGGTGTCCTAAATATCTATGTTTATTTTTTATCATTATCTTTTAATAATAGTGTTCATACCTTCCTAATCTTCCAAAAGTTATATAAATTATGGAGAGCTGGTAATGTCTTCTCTGGCACTACCCCTGGTTTTCTTTGAACTCAATGCCTAACAGTATGATACTGAGGCAAATATTTAAAATGCAAGCAATCTGTGAGAGAATGAACCTGAATACACAGAACTGTGGTACTGTTCAAAATCTTACAGGGTTTTTTCATTTTATTTTGAAATAAAATCTAATGAAGCACACTTCAGTGTAAGCTTTAATTGTACTCTATTTATACAAGCCTTTAATTGTGTTCAAAACATACAAAAATAATTGTATTAATATAAAGCTAAAGAACTTAAAAATGAACTTAAATTGTAAAACTCCGTCAAAATATGCCATCCAAATATACAGTAAAATTCTATGCCAACCATACTGATCACATCTCTGAAAAGCTTCTGCTTTATGGCTTGAGAGCATCCCTGAGGAGAATTTGAGGGTGTTAATCAATGAAAGATTGAATGTGAGCCAGCAATGAACACTTGCAACCCAGAAGGCCAACTACATCCTGAGTTGCATCAAGAGAAGTGTGACCAGCAGGTCAAGGGAGGTGATTCTGCCCCTTTACTCTGCTCTTTTGAGACCCCATCTGGAGTACTGCATCCAGTTCTGGGATGCATCCTGTTCTGGGGCCCCCAACTAAAGAAGGACATCAAGCTGCTGAAGCAGGTCCAGAGAAAGTCTATGAAGATGATCAGAGGGCTGGAGCACCTCCCCTACGAGGACAGACTGAGTTGGGACTCCTCAGCCTGGAGAAGAGAGGACTCCAGGAAGATCTTATAGTGGCCCTCCAGAAAGCTGGGGAGGGACTTTTTATAAGAACATGCAGCAACAAGATGAGGGGAAATGGCTTTAAACTGAGAGAGGGTAGATTTAGACTAGATACTGGGAGGTAATTCTTCACTGTGAGAATGGTGAGACACTGGAACAGGTTGCCCTGAAAAGTTGTGGTTGGCAGCTGTATTTACTAAAGTATCATATATGTTAGTATCATATATATTAGTCTTCAGTGCATAGTCTTGAGTATGTTTTGAAAATCTGATGCTGATATAATTCATAATAGGTCAAGAGACATCTTGATCTTTACTGTGAAATATGAGTACTAAACAAACATAATACAAAAATGCCTTAGATCATGAGATGCCCCTTAGATGTTCTGCTCTAGGGAAAAAAAGATGTCAGAGGTGCAATGACTTTGGATATAAATTGCGTATCCAACCAAGAGATTCTCCTCAAAGTAATAGAGGTCAAACAGGAATACTAACTGGATTTATGTTATATATGGGATAGGTATAGTGATTTGTAGAAGTCTGCGTTACAATCAAAATGTTTCTTTCTCTGGTAATGGACCTGACCTGGCAATCACAATACCAAGAAAATACACTGACTAAGTGAACTGGTATTTTATTTCTGTAAGTACTCTAAGATAATACACCAGACTTTCCTGGAGAAGAAAATTATAACTATGTCAGTAATAATGTGTTATCTCAAATGTTTCTTTTTCATTCCCAGCAATTCTTGTTGTTGAAATAATACACTAGATAGTTTTCTATTTAGATGAGCTGCCATCTATACATGCTGAGTGTTGTAATCTTAAATGAAACATTTCTAATGGCTAGCTTGCATGCAGATTCTTTCATTTTCTCAATAAGCACCTTCTTCCTCAAATTTTTGAAAATGCCTGGTTATATATTTCTATCTCCTGAATGTCAGGTCAAACTAAGGAAGAAAGTTGTTGAACTGATGAAGGTCAGTATGAATCAAAGAATGATTCATTTAAACAGTGTCTTATTGTTTAAGCTTGCCATTTCAATTTTTTTAGATTATAGCCTACGGGTATATCTATAATACAGTAGGGAGTGATCTACATCTGTCCAAACAGGCAGAGCCTGGTCATACTGGTGCTCAAGGTCAAGGGAGAAATGCTATGCCCACAAGTAGTAAAGCCATATCAGTACAATGGGGCATCCAAGGCAATGTATATTACTTTTGCTTTTAGCACTACTTCACTACTTTAAGCTAGAAGACAACTCAGGTGTATGTTTGTTTGTTTGTTTGTTTGTTTGTTTCTGTATCTTTCTTGCAGAGATGTGACCTCAAATGTAGCTGTTGAAGGTATCAAGAAGGAATTACTTTTTTTTTCTTAAGAGGTTATTTGATGTGAAATTCTTTTCCTTTTTTTCCAGAAGTTTTCTTAGTGTTTTAGAATTGCTAAACGTAACCATTTTTAACCGTTTAAATCTCCCTGTACATTGCATTAGATCTAGTACTACACTTATTCCTGTGACTAAACGGGCAGATGTTGGAACTTTTTTCAGTTCCTTTGTGTACTTACCACTCTGGTGACACTCAAGGCAGTATTGAAATGCTCAGTATCTGTCCTTGCTCCACAAATGTAATGATTTCTACCACAACGCACCGTGTTCCAGTAATTTTCCTGACTGAGCAAAGTTTGAAGGTGGATTTGTAAAGCAAACTGTGGGCTGCTGCAGTTCTATAGATCTGTGCCAGTTTCATTCAAACTGAATTCGCATCCTTTAGAAATGATTGTGGATTCCAACTCTTCTGAAGCTTCACTGTTTTAAAATTTGTTGTGTTTTTCGTACCATTAATAGTTAAAACCTTACCAGAACTTGTCACACAGCACAAAGGCAAAAAGGTAAATGGAGTTTTAATAACAGAATATCCATTTTTTGTCTTGGTTAACTACAACTGTCATTAAATGCAAGTTCTTTTGGAAATTTGGCATGGATGATTTAGGAATTTGACATGGCTAGGAGACATGCTTTTGCTGAATCAGACAATCAGTACTTGTGCTGCTGTGTCCTGAGAAGGATAGGAAGGAAAATTTGAAGGCCACACAATAAGACTTCAAGTATTTATTTGTCTTTCTAATAACATTAAAAAATAGTTTATAAAAAAATAAAGAGTTGGAGAAAAGTGATATTGATTAAAGTGTAAAATGCTCAAAAAATAAAAATAAAGCTGTTAGGTTGATGGATATATTAATTAGTTAATAAGTTGATCTAGTCTGTCAAATCCTCTTCTTACTATTACTACTGTAGCAAATGGCTGCAATTCTGAGTAGGACACATTTACATAGAGTGCTATGAATATATGATAAAAAAATATATCAGCACTGAAATATTTTCTGAGGAAAAACACACATAAGAGTGGTAAGATGAGATTGGGATGTAAAGCAATAGATAGATGACTACATTGTCTTCTTGCATTTTTTCACAAGGGTTATGACAAAGATAGTGGTCATGGTTTTATCACTAGATCTGTGTCTGGGATGGGGACAGCCAGCCCATGAGCCCACCCTAAAAATGGGGGGAAGAGGAAAAAAGAATTAAACAAACAAACAAATAAACAAACAAACAACGACAATGATCCGAGGAGGAAAACAAACTCAATTTACTAATTATAACAGTGAAAATATAAATCAATTGGTATTGAAGATAATAAAACAAATAAATGAGAGAATTTCTGGAAACCAAAGTTCTTACTCTGGTCTGCCAGGTAGCAAAGAGATAGTCTCATGACTTCCACTCAGTCTTATTTTTCCCTCTCCCTGGAAGATGGAAATGGAAAAAAGAAGTCTTCTGAGAATCATGATTCATTCTTCTCTTCCAGGACTGGAGCTGCAGCATTAACTCTTTAACTCTCAGTGCACTGCACGATGTTATGGTGGGGAATACTAATAATAAGCCACAAATCCATGACAATAAATACAATGAATTAAAACAAGAAACAGTGCGTTTTTTTTGTTTTATTTTGTTTTGTTTTGGTTTGGTTTTTGTTTTTAACATTTCATGGAATTGCCTGGAAAACTAAACATGTTAAATATGTTTTTAAGCATCAGTTTTTGAGGATTTGTTTGCTTAGTTTTGCAGGATAGTGGCTGCCGAATTAAAATGCCAATTAAAAAAAAAAAAAAAAAGCCACCACATAATAAATATGGATGATATTATCTGAAATGCTTGAATTGTGTTGTAAAACTCAAAATTTGCAAACAGCTGTCCTTAGCTTTTTAAATGGTATTCACCCATGTACAAAACGGAATCACACCATCCATTCTCCCGGATTATAGACAAAGTTCACAGATTTATTTCTTCATTGTGAAATATCTTCTTTGTTAGGCTTATAACAAAAAAAAAAAAAAAAAAAAACAACAAAAAAAAAACTTTAGGTAATATGATAACCACAAGTGGGAAGAGTTTTCAACAGGTAAAAATGGAATTGTCATTCCTACAAATGTGAGAAGCCAATGAAAGACAAGATATGTCCATCATGTCTAGGCAACAGCTGCTTATGACTCAGCACAGTCATACAATTACTGTGAAAACTTCAAGGTGAAATCAATACTTTGAACTTCTAACATGGTTTTCAGCATAATGAATTTCATCAGTCTTTAAGCTAGAGATGAGTTTACTAGGACACTAATATGTACTCAAGACCTTCATTATATTAGAATTACAGATCATTGAAGATTCATTCTTAAAGGGCAAATATGTATAGTATCTACGTATAAATGTGTTTTATCTTCCTTTCACTGAAATGATTGGCAAAGCTTCCACTTACCTAAGCATAAGCAACATTCATATTTCTAAGTCTGTTAGGAGGTGAATGTGCCCCAGAATACAGTCTCTTTCAGGTGTCTCATCCAACAAAATAAAGAAAGAAAGAAATATTTTCAGGACTAAGTGGTGTTTTTTAATGTCTGGATATATTCTTTTTTTTTAATAACCAATTTTTAAAGATTCATACTTCCAGCCATTGAAATTATGACTGATTGAGTTTGCTTCAGTTGGGCACCCAAAGACTGATTTAAATAAAAACTGTAGGTCCATTTGTTCATAGAACATTAGATATAACTACAAGTCACTTGTGAAATTACTATTATGATCACCTCACTCAAGACACTAAGTTATTTGGAAAGGAACACCTATGTTTTCATTGGTATGTAAACTTTGAAGTTGTTAAGAGACATTGGCTTTGATACTGAAATCATTTATGCACATATTTATATTAGAACTTATAGAGTACACCAGCAAATGCTAGCACCCAGTTAATGTGTGTAGATGTTACATCTATAATAAGCTTATACTGGAGAAGTGTATTATCAGGAATGTTTTAATGATATATTAAAATCAAGTCAGGAAGCTCTGAAATTAAGCATATGGACTAGAAGCAGTGGTATGCTGCTTTTTGCACAGGCTGAATGCAAATGAGAAGGAATGAAACGAAGGTAATAAAATAACATAGAGAAAATAATCAAGACAGGAGAATATTTAATAAGAACCCAAGCTTTTTATCTAGGCTAGGATATATGCATGTCTTCAATCTAATGAAAAAAAAATTATGAAATTTTCTATGGCATTAAATATAATACAGGAAATATGGTAAAACTAAAGAAGCTGACTCCCATCCCAGTTCTGCTAAAAAAAAACCACTGTCATCAGTGTCACTGTTGTTAACTAAGCATGTTCCTAAAAACTTGAGGGAAAAGCCCTGGGGAAGGGGATCAAGCTAAATCTTTATTCTCTTCAATAAATCTTTAAGCTTTGGATAATATTTTACAATAAGAACTTTTGCAGATAGAGTGAGCTTCTATTTAGTCATCAGTCCCCTCAAAAATATGGATGTATCATCTAATTATATGTCAGAAAGTCAGAACATATTGGTTTAATTATTGCCTCTCAGAGACTAATACATCATAAAGGTGAAAAAGGAAATAAGTGATTTAAGTCAAGGTTATTAAAATCATTCCTACTAAATGAGTTTTGTTTGTTTGCTTGTTTTCCAAAACTCAAAAAGACTTTGAGTAGTACAGCCTGAAAATAATAATTAAATAAGCATTCTAGATGAGTGTTATTTTAAGGTACAGAACAAGATATTTCCATGAATTTATATAACGACATCAATGATGATTATTTAGAACGTAATTTTATTCTTGGAGGCATAAATGAAACAAACCACATTTATAATCATTGTAGCAAGGTTACAAAATCATGTAAAACTAAATAAGAATTCATGGATTCAGTGGACATGGCAACAGATAGTTCTGATTTGATAAACTCACTCAAACCACTTGACCTGCAAGGGTATTGATGAGAAATTACTGGAAGAGATGAATGAGATTTTTTAAAGACAGTTGCTGATAGATGAATTCAAATACACTTTACAGTTTATATTAAAATGAGAATAAAAGCAGTTAAATTATTAGTATACTGTTCTGATCAGATGTATTTTTACATATGTATCAGTTCATTAATTAAGATGAGAAGTTAGTGCTTTAGCCACAGGATGAGGAGAAGCAACATCTTCCTGTGATTACTTCTTTCCTGTGTACAGCTGGCTGGGATAGCTTTAGGCTCAATCCCTTAGCATTGTTGGACTGCTGAACTATTGTGAAGGTGAAAAATAGCTTCTGGCCATGACAGTTTAGCACTATCAAATCTCACTGCAGCACTTTAAGATACTATGAGTCTTGAATTTCTGTCCTGCCTTTCGACAGAGGTCTCTGTCCTTGCAGTGTAACAGTGCAACAAAGACCAAGTATCATTAGGTCCAGCACATTGTTTCGCATACACCCTCCACTGATAGATGTAGTTAAGAAGTTAGGATATGCACTGCTTGGTCCATGTCAATTTTTATTGACAACTGCAGCGAAATTGTACCTGAGTAGCATTTGATATGTTTGTAGCAGGAATTTTGGGAAGTTATATGTGAAAATCTTCACCATAGAACAAGAAAGAAATGAAGCTATGTTGTTAATAGCTACTGAATTTAAATCTTTGAGAGGTATAGCATGTTTTTTATTTAGAAAGGCACAATGTGTTCACTAGTATTATGAAGGCATTTTGAGATTTCACAATAATATGAAATGTTTGTTCCTTCCAGAAATTGTTATTTTATTCTGTATATCACCATTTTGTTCAGGTTAAAATACAGTGTCTGACCAATTTACCTCAAAATCTTCCTATGTATTTTCTAGCCATGTACACAAATAGATTTCCATTTCTGTTTACTCTAAAATACACATAAGAAACTTCCAGGAATATGTAGTTCCTTTTTCTTTCTTTTTTTCTTTCTCTCTCTTTTTTTTTTTTAATATTATAATAATGAAAAAGGACTGCAGAGGGATGAATTTTAGAGAATCTTTACTGTTTTTTTTTAGTAAGGTAAGGATTTTCTAGCATTCGCAAACTAAAAATCAAGTAATTAGCAATGAAAGTGATAGATATACTAGGTGTAGATTGAATAAAAGATTGAGGTGTAGATTGAATGAAAACAAGAAACTAACTTGAAATCACACTGAATTAAATTCAGATGGCACAGTTTTTTCACCTTAAAAGAGTACTGAGAAACAATTGGCAGCCAGTTGAAAATTTTCCAGCAGAAATGAAATTTCATTGGAAAACACAACATTCTGAAACCCAAGTGTTTTGTCTGAAGCGCAATATCTTGAATTCATCAACTTCTGCTGAACAGCATGATGTAGATAAAGATCTGGAGTCATGCTAGGCTGTCACCTGCCACTCTGATAATCTGATCAGTTTGCAAGGCAGTTCACAGACAGTCCTAGAAACACAGGTATCCCCACCAATGGATGCGTTTGTACTGTTCCACACACTTAGCCTATTCATTTGGAGTTAGTGACAGAATAAGGACATCTCTTATTCATTGTTTTCAAGGCTCGTGTTTGTTCTTCTGTTAGAGTTGTATTAGGTTTTTTAAAAGTATATTAAAACTCTTCAGGAGTAGGGTGGTTTAGAGTGGTTTATTATTATTATTTATTAATAGTAATTTTATTTTTTGTCTAGGTCTATGTAGAAAAAAATCAATTTATATACATGTAATGCTATGTCAGAATAGAAACATAGCAAGCTTTCCTCCCTTTTTTTTTTACTCTTATAGTATAAAAGCTGAATTTACACAGCTGTGGTGTATGTTGATACAATTAGTTCCCACCACTGACTAAAGGAAATACCCTATTGCATTACAGTTCAAACACATTTACTTCAGCATTTCAAATCGTTTGGTGATATTCAGACATAATGTTGCATCTACAGAAAAGATATGATGGTGCAAAACCTTTTATTTCTCCCATTCCAAAGACACAATTATAAGCCTATTTTCCCTCTTTCTATTTTCTTTAAATTATCACTTATGAAAACAGCACCAAAAAAACACCTAAACATGTTATATTCTCTCAGAGAATTAGCATTTTTTCCTTTGATGTGGCTCAAATAAGAAATCCACTTTAACGTGAGACAGCCAATTTCTGTTATTGCATTGACATCAGCTGCAGAAAACTGCTTTGTACTGGTATCGCCTGCCAAATGTAAGCTTGGTGCATTTTACTAAAGAGCAGAAGATACAGGTAAAATTCATTAAGATTTGATCAAGACGTCTGATACCCTAAAAAATATTCAGGTCATAATTAATTGAGTTTTTTTAATGTGATCAATAAGAGGAAAAACCTCAACCCATATATTTGATATTCATTACCAGAAAACAAGGATAGAATCCTAAGGGCTTGACAGATCCACTGATCTTGCCAAGGGTCTTTACACCACCTGGCCTTTTCTACAGAGAGACTGTATACTGTTGCACGAAGAATACCTAAGCTTCAAAAGCAGAAAACTTTCTTTACATATTCCTGCATTCAACAACCTTATCTCAGATGGAAATGAAGATCTAATGCAGAAGTTAAAAAACAATACTTTATACAATGTCTAATGCTCTAGCATATTACAGATTACAGCACAAATGCTATTTGTCATAATTACATTTTTACTATTTTGAAATTTGTCATACAGACAGTTCTGATCCACAAATTGGAGCTAGGTTTAAACACAGAAAACTTAAGACCTATGTATACCCCTTACAGCATTTTTTTTTATTTTGATCATTCTCCTCCAGAAGTCAATAAAGCTCTTTATAAGTAGAAATATTAAATGTCTGGGTAAGTATATTAGAAAGGAATAACAAATGAGCTCTGTATCACCTTTAGGAAGCAGTTAGAAACAAAAGGGTTTACTTTGGATAACATCACTCTGAACTACTTTCTTAATTTGTGGTTTACAGAGAAGGAATTGGATTTTATATGTCAGTTTTGAAGTACTGCTATTGTTTCTGAAGTACTGCATGCTTTTCATCTAATGGTCAGGAAAAGCAGAGTCAAGGTGCAAGGACTTCCTGTTGGAATCACAACACCAAGATGGCTAAGGTGGGAAGAGACTTATGGAGGCCATCTGGTGAAGCAGGGACATCCAGAGCAGGGTATCCAGGTAGCTTCTGAAGATCTCCAAGGAGGGAGACTTCACAACCTCTCTGGGCAAAATTGTGTCCATGCTCAGTTATCTGCACAGTAAAGAAATGGTTCCGGATCTTCAAAAGCCTTTATGTTTTGATAGAACCTCCCATGCTCCAATTTGTGCCCACTTACTCTGTCTAGGCATTGGACAGTACTGAAAAGAGCCTGGCTCTGTTTTCTTTGCAATGCCCCTTCAGGTATTTATAGACAGTGATGAGGTCACCTCTGAACAGTCCCAGATTTCTCACCTTCTCTTAATTGAAGTTCTCCAGTCCCTTAATCATCTTGGTGGCCCTGTGTTGGACTCTTTCCAATAGATTGAGGTCTCCTTTGTACTGTGGGTGCAAAATTGGACATAGCATAGCATAGTATTGTCTCATCAATGCTGAGTAGAGGGGAAGGATCACCTTTCTTGTTCTGCTAGTGATGCTTTGTCTAATACAGTCAAGAATACCATTAGCCTTCTTAGCTGCAAGGGCACACTGCTGATGCATGTTCAACTTGGCACTCACTGGGATTCCTAGATCCGTTTATGATGAGCTGCTTTTCCTGAGTATAGCTTGGAAGATGATGCACAGAGAGTGTTCTTCTACTCTCTCTGGTCAGGGACTGGTTTTGTCTAAGGAAATACTATGGTGATGCTATTTCCATGCACATATTCTCTGCTAATATTTTGTTGTTATTACAAAAAGAAAAAGAAGAGAAAAAGCATTGTTAGCTCTAGGGTGCTTGTTGCTATAAAATAAAAAATATTTCTTCAAAATGTTACACTTCTCACAATAAACAGTAACCAAGTATTTCACTGTCCTTGAAGTCCCATTGTTGCAGTTGTAAGGAGCACTGGGTGTTGTGTCTCTTTTTAAGAGACGTAGGAGTTACAAAAATGTAACCCCTAGCAGTCAGACTAGTATAAGAAACAGAAAATAAATTTCAGACAGGTGTACTCTGATGTACAACCACCATAAACAGAACAGTACTTTGCCTTTAACTTAGAATTATCCTTGCCATACAATTCAAAGATTCAAATTTCATACATAGTCTCAAATGATTAGAAGAATAGTATTCCAATCAAAATCTTTTGCTTTAGTGCATAAACCTATGTGTAAATCAGCATTTGTAATCAAGCACCATACTGCTTTCATAAAATTGCTTGGTTAAGAATGTTTGAGAGTGAACAAGGAATTCCAGAATTCCATATATGCTTTTATCAGTCCTAAACTCAGACCACAGAGCTCTGGAAGCCAAAGATAAATAATTAATTCTTATAATCACACTTAAATATGTACATGCCTTAAGTATCTATCTGGTCTAAACAATACAAAACAATGCAAACAAAACTGATAACAAATCTTTGAACAGAATAAATATTAATCATAGTTCAAAACTGTCTTGAGGGTTGTCCTTCCCTCACCCCTACTTAATGTGTTTAACTATTGCTAGCTTTTCCCAAATTCTCATATTCCTATTGATCACCAGACCAATATTCGTTGTGAAAGAAACTGAAAAGACTTATTGTTTCAGTAACTAGTTATGTTGTGAATAATTCCCTAGGAGGATTGATAATAGGAGCAGCTTCCATGAAAACATGCCCATTTGCTTCCCAGAAATCTTGGAATTATGAAATGAATTATCAGCATTTCCTGTTAGAGATTCTGCTGGCTTTGGCTTCTTTCATCCTCTTTCGCACCGTCATTTGCTATTACTCCACTTTTCTACATGTTCTTTACCTCATGCTCCTATGATCATGATAAAATCTCTGCTCAATTATGCATGCGGATCCTTTTGTAAAGGGCACCTGACACAAACCACTTTTGCACATTTCTTCATATTAAACTGTTTTGGACTTCACAACTTTTCCTAAGTGAATTCTGTATGTCAATCCACATGACCTATTTTATTTTATTTTTATCTTATTTTATTTCATCTTATGTTTTTACAGGCTTTGTAACACCTTTCTGAATGACTGAAAACAAAGGCAAGCCATTGCTGGAGCAGCCTGGTCTACCAGCCTGTAAGAACTGGTATTGTGTCATTGGACTGAAAGGATGCAGATTAGGTGAGCTTCATTGATTTTGCTGGATTTATGCCACTTAACATCAGCAGAGACATCAAGCCAAATGAGAATATGATAATGCTTAGTCTTTTTCTTTTTTTGTCCTTATTGAAACCATTGCTTTTCGACAATTTGCATGAAAACATTCTTTAAATGCTTCCTATCACTGTATTTCATTTATTTGTAGGTCACTGCCATTTCCAAGTGGCTTATACTTGTCATCATATTTTCAGATACTTAGCTTTCACATCTGCCAACATATCTTCACTGAAAACTCGCAAAAAAATGTTCAGTGGAAGCTAGTGATCTTTTTAGGGACAGAGTAAGGTGAAAAACAATAGCAACAACAAAATCCTTCAAAGATACTAAGGCTGTGCACAGGCTCCTTACAAGGACAACACAGATGTACAGATTCAGATTACTGGAGTGACCTCAACTTCAAGCGATTTCTGATGCTAATCACATACGACACATTATGGACACATCCTAGGTATCTTTCTAGTTCTAGTTTAGCTCTAAAATGTATTTCTAATGAGCACATAAACTAGACATAGCTTTGAAGAGATTTAACCAGAAGCGAAAATGACATTTCCCAACAGTAAGGAATGTGGAATTTATCCAAAGCCACTGAATTCTTAAGTATAGCCAGGCCCTTTTCTATTCTAGAGTACAAAATTACACACATTGAGATAGATGGCATTATGATAAACTAGGAAATGCCTTTCTACCCCTTTTCTTTTTCTTCTCCTTTTTCTTTTAATTTCTGATTTGTCTTGTGATTTAGTCATAGAAATGCAAGAGAAATGTCTATTTCCATAACACAATACAGAGTCTGTTTAACCTACGGAGATATTGGATGCATTTCTGATGGTGAAACAGAGAGCCTAAGAAATATAATTTTGTAATTCCAGTTTTTGTATTCTTAGATTCTTTTTTTTTTTTTTTTCTTGCTTTCAAAACTGACCTGAGTTTAAGTCTTTTGATTCTCCATTTGTATCAATGGTAATTTTCTTATGTCAAGGAAACTACAAATCTTAAAAGAAGAAAAGCTGAATCTACAGACATAACAGGTTCCTCACTCTAATATTCTTTTCTATTCTATTCAATTGTCCACTTCAATTATTTGCTAATTTCTGGATTTATCACACTAATTTACAGAAAGCACTTATTACAAGCTATGTAAGAAAACAACAGAACAAGAGGAAATCACAACTAGGATAAGGCTGTCATCCTATGATTAACAATGACTACAAAGGAGGGAATATCAGTAATAATTTGTAATGTACAGTCATCTTTGGTTGACCATTGTTTTTGAACCTATATAATTAATGTAAAAATAGTTTTATAATAATAGAGTCTCAAGACTGAACAGGAAAGTATCAGTAGTAAATACAGATAACACTTTTTTATAACATGCAACTGTTAAATAGGCTGCAGTGTGAAGGAAGAATACCCAAGTATGTGTCTTTCCAGCTAATGCTTTAAGTCTTTGTTGGTTTTGTTTTTTTTGTTTTTGTTTGTTTGTTTGTTTGTTTTGCGTGGCTGGCCAACTGTGTTCTGGGCTGCATTAAAAAAAGGGGCAGCCAGCAGGGAGAGGGAGGTGATTGTCCCCCACTACTCAGCTCTTTTGAGGCCCCATCTGCAGTACTGCGTGCAGGTCTGGGGGCCCCAGGACAGGAATAACACAGAGTTCTTGGAATGGGTCCAGAGGAGGGCCACTAAGATAATCAGAGGACTGGAGCACGTCTCCTATGAGGAAAGATTGAGGGAAATGGGATTGTTTAACTTGGAGAAGAGAAGGCTCCGGAGAGACCTCATTGCGGCCTTCCACTACTTGAAGGGAGCATATAAAACAGGAGGGGGAATGGCTGCTTATGAAGGTGGATAGTGACAGGACAAGGGGGAAATGGTCTTAAACTGAGACAGGGGAGGTTTAGGTTGGATATTAGGAGGAAGTTTTTCACACAGAGGGTGGTGACGCACTGGAACAGGTTGCCGAAGGAGGTTGTGGATGCCCCATCCCTGGAGGCATTCAAGGCCTCAATGTGGCTCTGGGTAGCCTGGTGTAGTGGTTGGCGACCCTGCACATAGCAGGGAAGTTGAAACTGGATGAATATTGTTCTTCTTTTCAACCCAAGCCATTCTATGATTCTGTGATTTTACCAAGCTTTACTAAGACTAAAATAGTTGATAAGAAGTGTATAAAAAAGATAATATTCAGTTGGCCTGGAAATATGTGCTCCCCAGAAAAGATCATGCACCTTGAAACTGTTTTCAGACTTGCTATTTGATTTAATATAAAACAGTGTATGTAAAGCAGAAAAGAAAAATCATCTCTCATCAGTGCTTTGTTGCTCTCCAAGAGAAAATTTCATACATCTTGATTTAATAAAGTTCTTGATTGAGAATTTTGATTGAATAGCATTCTGTTAAATGAAATATGGCATAGAGTTAGAAATTAATAAGTTCCAGAGTAGCTATAGGCTACAGGTCTATTTCTTGAGGAGTGTATATTTGAAAGGTCAGCAGGGTAATGAGGCCCATAGGCAAGCCTGGGTGAAGTTCAGAGTTTCTGAATGTGTACCCTTGCTGCATGCTGAGTCCACCTCTATAGAAAACCTACTGTCTACCAAGGGTAATTGTGTTCCTTCCATTTCTAGTTACATGAAAGGAAATGCAGGCTTTCGAACTAAATGCAGCTGAACCAAATCAAGATTCCACCAACAGACTCAAAGATAAAGCTTAACCAGAACTATAAGAGTAACAGCTATAGAAAAGAGTGAAGATTCCTATAAATGCAGCAGAATGCAACATATTTATAATGCACCCACAGAATAGCAGTATTTTGATAGGACTATTCACCAGTTATAACCTAACAGGAAGAAACGCTTAACACATGATTCTCTGAATTCATGTATATGTTCAATTGAGCCAAGGGGTGCAATCAGTGAAGCTGTGCTTGATGATGGGTTGAGTATTAATTGTGACAATTAAATGAACTAGCTGACCCCATCCATCTCAGCCCTCTTTCTTTACATGGAAATCAGAAATTATATTCCACATTTAGCTGTGAGACATATGCATAACTGCATCATACAAATACTGGACATCAGTGCTATGATCTAAAGAAAGCAGATGTACAAAGTTTGCTGCTTAGAAAATATAAATGAAATAATGTTCACAGATGTAAATGTCAAAAAGAAAAACCCTAGAAGACAAAAAAAAAGTTATAAAAATCTACACAAATGGCAAAAATGAGACCTCTGTGTTTTTGGAGGTAACTCTTTAGTAATACTTCCTCTTCTCCCTTGTACGTGAAATGCAACACTCTTGACATACGTGGCGGTTGCCTTGTGAGCTTTGAAAGAGTTTGTGCCACTGTCAATATGAACTAGATAATAAGCTGTAAATCTGACACAATCACCAGTTGTGTTGCTAACAATATAAAACTCAAGGTAACAAACATATTGCTCACTTTCCATAATAGCCATTGTTGATCTCTACTTACTATTCCTTTAGGACACACAAAAAAAATGCAAATTTCAGCTGCCGCATTCTCCTCTTGACAGGGATGTATGAAATGACGTGATACAGAAGATTAAACAAGGCATTACAGTAATGAGTACATATTTTGCCTGTTAACATATTTACATCTTCCTCTTTTTCATTTAAGTTCTCACTGAATCTTTAGTCAGCTGTCTTAAGCTGCTGTCTGAAGCCTAATTTGCATCTGAACAAATAGCTTATGTTTTCATTTGTCCAAAAAAAATATTTAATCTTTTAGTAGATCAAAAATTTCACCTTCTGTTTTCTCTGACAGGATATTCTTCTTTACCCTATCTCAAGAAGAGCTGATGATAGCCCTTCTTTCTCTTGATAAACAGCTTCTGAAAACACAAACTTATATTTCCTTAGTTAGTAATTACTTTATGTGTTCTTATCTGTAGTTCCAACTTCTCTTTCAACTTGTACATGACAGTAACCTTGTACTTGTAATTCATTCTGCTAGGCAGATGAGAACTATATGGTTTAGGATGTCTTCAACAAAGTAGGAAAGAAATTGCAACTTTTTAGATGTTCTTGGAGATGTGAGTTATTCAAGTGTAACTTTATAGTATTTATTTTTCCCCGATATCAACAACATAACACTTTCTGTTTATAAATCCTTGACATGAACTCTATAGTGAAAGATATGAAAGAAAGGCAATACAAAAGGAAATCATTATGATAAAGACATCCATCCTTTAAAACATGTCTCAAAGTCTCTGATTTAAGTTCTGCAAAGTTGAAAAGGTCATATATAACTATAGTAATAATTATTCTTTTGTTATTCACAATTATGCTATTCACAAAAAATTCTACACTTAAAAAAAATTCTACTATTTGTTTTACTTTAAGAAAAAATGCCTAGAAATTAATCAAATAGGAAAAAGGACATGATTTATTTGGCTATGATTCTACACTTCCATACTTATTCAAAAGAATAAACAGAATAGAAATGAAGAAAATTAAGTCTGCTTACTACACATAGTATTCTTGATAGAGAATTGTGTTTCTACCACAGTCAGCAAGAGTACGGTCATATACAGTCAACAGTTTCTTAGAAAATCTTGTATATGCTAGTGATAAAGTATAATGAGGCCTGATCCAAAAGTAATGCCTCTCATTTTATTATGTTGGCCCACAAAGTCAGATGGGTATTTTGTTGGGATGACAATAGAGATTGAATCTTCCCACCAATATTCTGTTACATGTTGTTGCTGTATGACAGATAGCAGCAGAGGGGCAGTCTGGCAAAATGGCATCTGACATGGAAGCGTGAACAAAGCAAAGATGCGTCATTGAATTTGTCCATGTGGAAAAAATGGCACCCACTGACAGTCATCAACATTTTCTGAATGTTTATGGAGATCAACCAGTGGATATGAGTACAGTGACGTGTGGGTGATGTTTTTCAACTGCGACAACAGCAACAGTGGTGCACCTCCACTAGGGCAGATTTTTATGGGTACAGCATAAGCTGCCAAATAGTGTCATTGTGCTCTATATATCTGTCATAGTTTCCACAGGAATAAACAGGAGACATTATTTTCAGGGCAACCCACATACATGACGTGGGTCTGAATAATAAGTAGTACATACTGCATCTCAGATTAAATTCTTTTTTAATAATCAGGATTTTAGAGCTTGTTCTAAGTGGCTTTCAACTAAAGTTCACCATCAAGAACAAAATATTTTATACAGAATGATAGTTTTCCATCTTGTGTTGTATTTCTTTAGAATATTTTTTGCTTGCAGTTATGCTGCTATTCGTATGCTTTTTTAAAATCTGCACTTTATTAAAGGCTTTACTGCTAGTGTTGCCTTTTCAGAAAAAGAATTTACTGTGAATATAAGACTTATTTAAAAAAAAAAAAAAAGTGGTCTTATGTAAGATCAACAAATATACAGAGTGGTGTGATTAGGCTGGTATCTACAGATCATATAGTTAGAGATAACGGAAAATAAATGAAAATGCTCACCCATATCCTGGGCTTGTAGGAAAACTCCAAAGGGAACATCTCCAGGAAGTGATCCTTCCCCAGTGGCAGTCAGCACTTAAATGGGGTCTAGAAGAGGTGGAGCCAGGCTCCACACCTTCCAGTCACACAGCTGAATTCTCTTCACTTGTACTCCCATGGCTGGTTCAGTGCTTGCTTCAGGTGATGAGAGTGAACCATGACTCAACACTTCCCAAACACCTTTTAAGAAGCATGTCAAAATCATGACTGTACTATAATACCTTTGGCAATTCATATATAACATCGGTTTTCTTGTATGTTCATCTGAAAACTATGGTTTGGCTTAAGTGTTCAATAAAAAAAAAAAAAAGTTTTTCCTGCAGTGGTAGGCAGTGATATTCTTTATTGGAGCACAGATGCTTGCTTAATATTAGTTAGTTCCATGCTAAAAAGTTTTGAAAGAGCACTGTACAAAGAGATGAAATTCTGATAAAGCGGAAGGAAAGTGGAAGGGTGTTGAAATTCTAACTCCAAAGATCATTAAGTTGGTGAGTCATAGTTCTTCCACTAGAGAGAAGAATCACTTTGCATACTTTAATTTAACATTGTCTTTTTGTCTTGGAGTTACTTCCTTCTTAGTATAACTTCTTCGTATGGGGTTTGATTTTTTGTTTTTTTTTTTTTTTTCATTTGTTTATTTATTTTTAGCTGGTAATGCAGGGTTTATGTAATGCTCTCTTTGCATTTCTGCTTGAATGGTGTACAAATAGGCATGTTTACGTACTTACAACACTGGGCACAAATACTGCAGTTTAGGCTCATCTATACTATTTTTCCTTCATGCACTTTTTTCTCCAAAGGCAAAAGCGTTACGGCATTTGTGATTTTGTTTGTTTACACTATTACATATTCCTTGTGAGAAACCACTAAGTTATATCAGGTGGGTTGTATAATTACAGGGGTCAGAATTTGATCTTTTGAAACCATCAGGGTTTTTTCAATATTATTTCAAGAGAAGATTACATGTCAAAAGATTCAAATACAAAATTATTTTTTTAACAACAAAATAAATGCTTCAAGATGTAGTGAGATAAATGTACATAAACAAAGGAGAATAAACAAGCAATAAATTGTCAACTTGATACAAGGCCATTTTTATCGTCCATGAGTGATGTAGGAGGGATTTTTTTTTTCCTTAATTGTAAAGGAACACAGCTGATAAGTTATTTTAGGTGCAGTAGGCTAGCTGAGAAGTAATGAACACAGTAGCAGAACAAAAAAAGGGGGTAAATTAGACACAAGCAAGGATAGCTGTGGCAGTGAGGTTAACCTAGGTTAACAATGAAGACAGTGGAAAGCAATGCAGTACAAAAAGATTAGCATTCAGATAGCCTGATTATGATTGTATCAACTGGAAATTAATCCATATGGGTCCAAAAGTAAGCAAAAGAATCTAAAAAAAAAAAAACCACAACACCTGTGAAATGGTAGTGAATTAAAGAAGCTTTAAGAAAATCACAACTAAAACCATCATAGGTCCTGAGTTGAAGAAATAATCTTTCAATGTGCTGAAAAAATAAATATTATAAATCTTGCAAGTTGTCTTGGTCCTGTCCAGAGTATATGCATTAATAATTTCTTGGGTGCTGTGGGCCATCTAACAACACAGAATACCTTGCATCTGAGAGGGAAAGAACAAGATGTCTTATTGGCCTGCCTGGTCTAGGCAAGTCATAGTGCACAATGAAGCAAACACATCCCATTTTTAAACACAACAGCAGTGTTAAAATCACTTTATTCACATTTCTAGGCAATTTCTGTCCTGGAATCTATTTCAGTAGACTGTCTTGTATACTTGTTCTCACAGTCTTGCAGCTCTAGTTTCCCATGAAAATTTATTGTTCTAGTATTTTGTATAAATATGTTAAAGTAACAGAAGACTAGCATAAATGCTTTGATGAAAGGAAAGCCAACTTCTTTTAACTGACTGACGATACAGTTTCTGTCCTTTCTGACAGAATTTGCTATTTTTTCTGGACAGAGAGGAAGTACAGTATTTAAAAAGAAATAAATATCCCAGTAGTGGACCTTGATTCCAGAAGAACAGGAAGGCTGTTCTTTTAGCCATTAAGTCTATTTTCTCCATAGATTTGACAGGTTTGTCAACTTTTCCTAGGTAGTTTTGCTTCTCCACTTGGTTACACAACAAATTTAGGAGAGCCATGGTATCTGAACGCAGGGGTTTATAGAGTCTGAGTTACTTTCAGGGTGGGAATAGAACTTACCAAAAAGTTGGTTGTCCAAGCCAGCAGGGCAGCAGGCATGCATCTTTCTGAAGTTCTGCTAAGAGATGAAAAAAAGTCATGCATTCCATGGTGCCCAGAAATCATTCACGCTTTTTATAAACTGCTCCTTAGGTAGGTTAAATATTGAGTTTTTGGTACTGAATGTTTGCAAATAAACATTTCTTAATACAATTGCTTTTATTTTCAGTACTTCTAAGAAGTCCTCTTTTCTCTTTCTTTCATCACTTCTCATATAATAGCATTTTAGGCCTAACTTCTAAGTGAATGTACTTGTGTGGTCAACCTTTGGCAAATGATTGCCCTGGATAACCTGGTAAAATGTGAACATAAATAGCGAACTTTGAAACAAAGAAGTCATTTCGAGAATAAGTAGTAAATAAGCTGTTGTGGTTTAACTTGAGAGGCTTAATGTGGGTCTCCCTCTTTCTCACAGAAAGCACGTACAAGTAGAGCATTCCCAGTCCCAGGAGGGAGAAGGCCTACTGGTAGCCCCTATTTTCTGCTAGAGAAAAGATTGTAATTGTGTATTTCTCAGTCTGATTAAAATTTTTTTAAATAAATTTAGGGGAAGATAAAAGTTTTTATGAACTTGTAGGTGTTTAAAATCTTCCCTCTATTACTGCACTTGTTTTATTTTATTGCTGTTATTGATCCTGATTGTATAATTCACTGCTGGACAATTGCTTGCTGTTAGAACATCATGAAACCATTTAAATCCCGATCCAATTTAAGAAACATGAATTGAGAAGTCTTTCCCTTTGATAAATTCTAGTGTGTAATAGACTGGAAAATTTAACTTAGTCATGTTGCAGAGGTCCGTTGTTGAAAAAAAAAAAATCATTAACTAAAAACTAAAATTATTTGAAAATATGGTGATACCATCTTTATGAATTGTTCTGTTAAAAAAAAAAAAAGAATACTGTAATAGCGAAACAGTTAAGATAATAAAAAAGGACATAATGACTACAATTTTAGCCCTATTTTATGGCAATTAAAAAAAACTACTAGTATAAAGTCATGATTCAGCACATGGCTCACGAAAGTAGGAGTTTCTCTGTCTCTGCATACTGATAATCCCAAGTACCTGGGCCTGTCTCTGCCTCTGTTAGTGATGATAACTCTAGGGAATCTCACTTACATTAAGGTCTATTTTTTCCTCATCTGTATCTAGGGAAAAATTCTTAAAACAACTTCAGTATTTTTTAATGAGTTGCTGAAAAGAGAATCTACATTTTTGCTTCACTTTTCAGAATATCTTTACAGCTTACTTCTTCACTTTGCTTTATAACAGCAAGCAGCACATTCACCAACTTCTAAAAATCTTTAAATCTAAAAAATAATTGCCAGGTGTTCCTGATAGCTCATTATTACCACCTTCAGAATTTCTTTCTTTACCTCACATCACCTACACTGTAATAAGTTTTCAGGACACTTTCACTAGATAGAACCTGTTATATCTGAATAACTCAAGATTTCAATGCTATTGATAGTTAAGTTGATCTCTATATATGTTTGTTCTGGAAGTTTGTTCCCAGTTATGTTTATTCTTTAATATCCCATACATATTTGACCCACTATAGAAAGATAGTTCCAAAACAAAATGAAATGAGATAAAATACAAGTTTTTCAAAGTCTTACTTCTGATTGAAATGAGACAAGTTGGACAGAAATTAGGCAGTATGCCCTAAAAGTCTAAAGGGCCAACTGTACTGTGGGTACATAAGACCCAGCACTGCTAACCAGGAAAAGGAAGGGATTTCCCTATGGAGAAATAAGTAGGAGATATTACTTTCACAGCAATGTATGTACAATCTCAGTGGCCTTTCTGAAATACAGAGAAAGACCACCTATTTATTATTCTTTATCTTATAGCACAGTTATCCTGTCAAAGAAAGATATTAAGTGTTTTTCTATTATTTGGTATAGATACCTCAGTTTGAGATTTTTTATCTTTTTAGTTTTTTTTCCCCTCACTATGCTCTACAATCAATGAATGTAAGATGTTATAGTTATGAAATATACCAGAGAGCTCGGCTATGCAGATATTATACCAAAATAGAATAGATAGGATGCTTACCTGTATCCTGAGCTCACTATGAATCTCCAAAAGACACACTTCCCCACTGCTAGTCAGCTCTTAAATGGATCTAGGAGAAGTGGAGCCAGGCTCCACTCCTTCCAACAGCACAGGTGAATTGCCTTCATCTGTGCTCATGTGGCTGACTCATTGCTTGCCATCAATCAGGGGTTCAGGCCATGATTCAGCAGTTCCCATACAACTCTATTCTCTGGAAATTTATAATTTATTTTATAACGTATTCATGTATTTTTTCTGAAAAGAAAACCAGACTTTGTTCTCTGTAATTTTACTGACCCTCTCTTTTCTAATGTAAGTAATATATTTGCTTTCTCTAGTCCACTGGGACCATCCTTATGTTCCAAGAAGTCTGTGCTAATCACTAATAGTTCAGACAACAAACCATCTTGTACATTTAGTGTTGTCGGAAGAATTTCATCAGATCTTGACAACTTGAATTTCGCATGCTTTCTTCCATATGTTTTCCCCTTTTTTTTATCCCATGCTCATCTTTTAATTAAAGCTTTTTTTTTTTTTCCTATGTTTCTTATTATGGTTAACAGTTTTTATTTGAATTCACACAATCATAGAATATCCCAAATTGGAATAGGTCCACAAGGGATAGAATGAGAAAATATTCCAAGGTGGAAGAATCATCAAATGCAACTCCTGCCTGCACAGAGGATAACCTAAAATTCAGCCTCTGTATCTGAGAGCTCTGTCCAAATGGCCCTTGAACTCTGGCACTTGGGGCCATGACCAGCACCCTCTGGAAAATAACATAAAGATATGAAATTTCATGTAAATATCAGTAATGAATATGGAAAGAGAACAAAGAGTACAATAACACTCTTTGATAGAGCAAATTCTCAGCTAAAAACCAATATTTTTTAACACAGTCACCATCATGAGCTATGCATTTTTGTCAGTGATGAACAAGAGCCTATGTGCCATGCTCATAAAAATCTGCACCAGCAGAGGTGACAGCTGCACATGGCAATCTAGAACATGGCTTGTCTCTCATGTTCCTGTTACCAGTACTGAAACACATCACTCATCACCTCACTCTACTCACATCCACTATTTGGTCTCCACAAACATTCAGCAAGTGTCAACAAATGTCAGTGGGTGCCATTTTTTCCAAAGGGAGGAATTCAGTTCCACACCTTTGCTTCATATGCACTTCCATGTCAGATGTCATTTTATCAGACTTTCTCACTGCTGCCATTTGTCACACAGCAACAAGTTGTAATGGAATGTTGGTGAGAAAGTTCAGTATCTACCACCACACCACCAACATCCGCCTCTGATATCATGGGACAAAATAATAAAATAGAAGGCATTATTTTCAGAGCAACCGTTGCACATAATATATACAATAATGATATGTACAATTTGTTCTGATCAAAGATAAAGATTAAAAAATGAAGATTTATTAGTCAAAGTTCATTTGTAAGAAAATACCAACTTAACTGTATATGCATGTGGAGGCAAAGATATTTTGCTAGGCTTTTTTGTGTACCTGAGGCCTTTCGAAGATAAGCAGATTCCTTCTTTTACTTTTGTGCCTCTAGCTGTTGCATTAGAGTAAGTCTTTGCTTGCTGCAGCCTCGGACTTTGCTGCTTTGCTGTCATTGCTGCGCTTTTCATTGCGTTACAGTAGGCTAATGACAAATCTCTGGCTTCTGGTTTGATTAACTAAACTGACCGTGAGAAACTCCTGGATAAAGTAGATAACAGTGAGTAGTTGTTGTGGGTAGCCCTGTGAGAAACTACTGGAGGTTAAGGGGAAATAAGGAGAGAGTCAGCCAAACCTCAGAGAGAACTGATAGAACTGGAGATCTCTCGGTTAGTGACAATTTGTAAAGCCAGCATAGCTATAGCAATCTCAGCCTGTGAGTTTGGTTTGGTAACTTTACCACTTGTATCATGTAACTTTCTATACTATTATATTAGAAGTACTACTTAAGCTTATGGGTATAGCAAATTTTTTACTACTAACTTACAGGTGGACTGTGTATTTAAGAGGAGATAAAGCTAAGTGAAGGGAAGGATTGAAGTAGACAGAGGAAGAATGAGAACTAGAAATGAAGAGGAAGATCAAAATGGAACAGATCGTCATTATGAAGATGCTGACCACTTGTCTGTTTAAGCTCTGCACTTGCCTGCTGCTGACTGTTTTATTTTCTTATTAAAACTTATCCTTAACAAGTTCTTCTGTGACTTCTCTCTCTAGTTTGCGTGTATGGGTGTGCATGTTATTAGCTATCAAATTTTGGGCTGGATAAATCAGCAAGTTAGGAGGAGACAAAGACACCATGTCTGAGCTAGAGGCTGGACACAGTGCTGGGGATCTGAGTAAGGATGTGGGAAGATTTGGAGTCTGTGGTAATATTCTAGGTGAATGGATTTTCCCATGCTGTGCTGTATAGATTCTCTCCATGGAGGGAAGATTCTCCTTCTTGGTTATTCAAGCAATTAGGTAACTTTCTTGCTAGAAAACAACTCTATTCATAATGGGTAACTACTTAAGAATTTTTTTTCACTCTTTCAAATGAAGGCCATGCAGATGACATCTTTGCCAGTATCAAGTGGGGGCCATCTGTGGGTTCTGTTATAATGACCTGTCCTGAGCCTCTCTTACAACCCATGAATACATGTATCTTGGCTTTCAGACTGTGCTGCTTTACACGTACAGCACAGTACAACGAAGTCCTGCACTTACGTAGGTTCACTGATAGGTGGATCACTAACTCATAAATGTACAATGATCTCCCAGTCAGGATCACTATATTGTACCCCTTGATCCACAGACTATACACTTTTCCTTAAGTTATTCTAAACTATATCTTATATCACTGGCAGAGGGACTTCTCAAGTACTAAGTACAAGAATCAATAGAGAATGAATGGCCTGCTCAAGACCACTAACTCTTAATAGGATGTCTTCTGCAAGACTCACAATATAATGTTCAGCAGGTGTTTCTATGTGGTTAAAACGATCAGCAAATCTCATATATCTCTGGTTATTTTAGAGGTGATCCTTATCACCATATGCTCATTCTCTAAGGAAAAATTCTCTTCAGCAGTGGAAGTCCCACATAGGTATACCACAATAGTATTCTAATAATCCTTGAAAATCATTTCCCACCTGTTAGAAGAATATCTTCTATGCAGTTTAAACTAATACTGATGGGGTATACTTACAAGCATATAGTAGGCTATATCCTACTACTTTTAAACACATTGCAATAGTTAAACTTAATGATTCTCTGGTACAACTTATATTGACTTTACTGTTCTTCAGGTTTCTTTCTCTTTGCTTTCTCTTTGAACTGTTGGAAACAGGAAAGATGACAATGAATCAAAATAATTTTGAAAATACAATTCTTTGCTTATCTCTGTGGCAGTTCAATAGCTTTCTAGAGCTATAAGTGACTAACATAAGGGATGAAGGAACGTGTCAGTATTTCCATTAGTTATACACTTAGGCATCTTATTTCAGTTTCCTGACATAAGCTGGAGGATACAGCTATAAGAAAAAGGCAACACAATAATTCTCTTTGGGGATGTTTTGTGTACTCCAGTAACCTATAATGATTGAAAAGCATCTATGAATAACTATGGGCATCCTGATGAACAACTGGGGGTTAGAATTTCAAGTAGGTTTAATCAGTTATGTTACCAAGTCTAGATTAAACTGAGATTTGGGTAAATAATTAAAAATTTAAAAAAATGATGTGCTTTGACATGGAAGGTAGAAGCTGCTCTTCTAAATAGAGCTGATGAGTGTTTCATATTTCAAGTACAAAGAGTTAAAAAGTTTACTATGTGAAAGACAGTAATGAACTCAAGATATGACAATGGAGCATTGGGCATTTTTATCCAATTCTGAAAAACCTTCAGGATAAAATGCTACTTTCTGAAGAATGCTGTAGCCAACTAGGTGATAAGAGTATGTAACCAGTGTTTGTAGAAGAGTTTGCTGATATTCTGAAAAATATGGGGAAAATCATTTATTTGTGGGATGTAATTTTTTTTTCTAATTTGGGAGATGAAAAGAACACTGAACAAAACCAAAAAAGAGAATGCTATATGGCAAAGGTGAAACTGAAAGTACCTGAAATAGGTGAACTGAGCACTACAACAGATTATCTAAGCATTGGCACAAGTTGCCCTGAAGGGCTGTGGAGTTTCCCTCCTTCAAAAGCCACGTAGGTTCTGAACAGCCTGATATGGGTAGACATATATAAATAATATTTTCAAGCAGGGTTGGGCCAGATGACTTTCAGAGGTCTCTTCTAAGATCAGATATTCTGTGGAATATTTATCCCTTACAGCAAATTACCTTCCCCTCTCACATTTTTTGTCATTGTGTATATAATCTAATTAATTATGTCAGAAGCTACATCAATAAGGACAATAGTATAAGGAATTAAATCACTGCTTTTGTTCACTCTAACACTGAATTTTATCTACTGAGGCATTTATATTTTTGTGTGAACTGCAACATATGGTACTGTAGCTATAAAGCTATGTAAGTATGCTGTACCATCAGTTTGATGAGATTGACAGAGATTGAAAGAGTGGTTATCATACTTCAGTGAACTTAAAATATATTTAACTTTCTTCTGGAAAGAAGAAAAGCCCTTGAACACTGCTACATAGATCTACTGAATTTCTCACTATAATTGACTAAATTATTTAATAGAAGTTTGTTTCCTATTTAAAAATAGTCTTTCTGGTTGATTCACATAGTGATGTCACAGCTCACAGTTTATAGTATCGCAAACATTTCCATGGAGAGGGACTGTGATACCACCCACAGATATATAATGGAAATGAATCAAGAGGAAAATGCCTATCATTCTTATTTATGTTCATACGAGAAAACAGATCAGAGCTATAGCAGATGCACTTCCGAAACAGTGGGCACAAAAGCTTATACTTTCTACAGAAGGATTATCACATGTTATATCTCTTCTGTTGTCAATTTACAACTGATCTCAACATTGAAGAGTTAAGAAACATACCCAAAAGTCAGATTGTGATAGCTTTATGAAGATTTTTAATCTATTTATAACCTACTAATCCCATGTCACTGTTCTTCCCAGAAAATACTGCAAAAGCCCATACGGAGCACAACCTTCTTGATTCATTTCAGAGAGCTACTGGGAAAAAAAAAAAAAAAAGAGAAATAACTGAAATAAAGTCAAAAAGGATAGAGTCTGAAGTAGCTGTGGAGTTGGAGATGTAGAAGCAAAGATCAAACTCAGTTTTTTTGAGGGTGCAGACACAACTGCTGAGTTTTACTTCTACAAAGTAGTAGTATTCAAGTCCCATTGGAAATTCAAATTCTAGTCTAAAACATTGTTTCAGAGGTTTTGCCTCTCACTTATCCTGTTCTTGCTACAAACTTAACCAAACAAGGCCTTATAATAGTAGACATCCTTAAAACATGCTGTAATTGTATTTTGATGTTGCTTTTCCAGAATGCTTCAGTGTTCACCAGTTTTAAGATATTAGTGAGCAGTACAAATATAATGACAAGGTTAGTATTTTTAAACATCTCATAGAAAAAATATATTCACTGCAAGTCAAAAACCCTTCTTTTCATCCTTCTATTTGCTAAGGTGAAGAGGAGCCAGACAAAGTCTATTGAGATTAAAAACACTTTGAAGGCCTCAACAGTTCTAAAAATTCTGGGCTTAATAAATAGTGATTGCCAAGTGAATGTATTTGGTAAAATCTGTGATTTAATATACTTCTGAAGATTGTTGTCACAGATGTGGATGTTGCAGAGGAACCTTGGGAAAGTGCAGCTGACTGGGAAAGGCATCTCAGAGGAGAGATTAGCGAGGCCCCTAGCTGAGGATGGCAAGGTTGCCTTAAAAATTTCATCATGAAAAGTATAATTTAAATCATAAAGAAGAAAGAAAAATACTTAATTATACCACACTTCACTCATTAGAACTTGTAAGGAGGGAAAAAACAGAAGGGTATTTCTGTAGTTTTGATGTGTCCCCATGTATTCATTTTATTTTGCATTATTATGTATTTGCATTAGACAAAAAAATAAAAAAAGCTTTTTGATTCCAAGTTGTATAGTGTGTTAAAAAGAACAAAACATTTACATTCCTGGAAAGAAACTAGCTGAAATTTATGTTGTACTTATAGCGTTCAGCTAGGCTCAGTGTAAGCCTAGTACATTGCACTGTGGGAGTCATTAAGCAAAGTTGCTCTGTGACAGTGTCAGCCAAAATCTGTGTATCAATTTCAGCATCCTTTGTATGACACATAAAGAAAAAATTCATTCAAAAAAAAAAAAAAAAAACTCACCAAGAAACACATCAATATCAAATGATCTGGCGACTCTGACTCCCATAGTTATAGTATAATAAAGATAATAAAGATTTTAAATGTTTTTTTTTTTTTTTTTTTTAATAGAACCAAATATTGGCGTAAAAGTGCTGCACTGGGCAATTATGCAGTTTTACCAACAGTGTGCACAATTATGAGATCTTCCAGATGCAGACCAATGGATTGATGCAGTGGGAGTAACAGTGTTAATTTGAGGCACCCGTTTACAAGAGATGGTGAGCAAGTATGAGGACTACACTTCCAGAGTGTAAAATAATGATAGATAATTAATTCTATTTAAACACGTCATTGCTCTGGAATATTATGTATTCCGAATGTATGCTTGAAAGTATTTCTGGTATCTGAGTTTGTAGGTATTATCAAGCTTCAGGAATATTACTTTCCTGTTCCCCATTTCTCTGTAAAAATACTGATGGTAGAATAAAATGGATATACTAGCACAGCAGCTAAACTACAGAGTAATACATTATGTGCATACCTGCTTATATGAGACTGAGTGGTTGTGAGCACAATTGCATGAACAGGCCACAAGTAGCCCCATGCCAGCTACATCTGGATCTTAGACATGCACAGGGTTGGGCAGGAAAAGGTGAGGCCATGCAGCAGCCACAGGGGAAGTAAAAAATGGGGGAGATGCAGGAAGAGGACAGTGTGGCTCGAAGTACCTGTAAGGAGAGCTATCCCTGAAGTCTGTGATCCAAGCCGGACCTGAGGGAAAGATGTACCTGGACAACCATGACCACGCTAGGGAAGAAAAATATAAGGGAGAAGCCAAAAGCATAGAGAAACTATCTAGAAACAGCAGAAACATAGCAGAAATACATCATTACACATTAGCCCCATCTCCTAGGCTTCCCCTCAAACAGGATGCTCAGAGGGACTGGTGGAAGTGCCAGCAGATCGCAGGCAAAACTGAGAATTGGCAGGGCATATGAGAGGTGATGCCAATGCTGAGTTTGAAGGGAAGAGATTTATTGAGTTGTTTATGTTGTCTTAAGGCCAATTGAGTGATTAGGAATTTTTGTTAATTCGCAATAAATTAAAATCAAAGTTCTCCAGAAACAAGACTGTTTAACCTGCCACTGTCAACTAACCAGCTTCTGTTTACAGCAGCTTGGGTGTGCTTCCTGTACAAATTCTCTGTCAAAACTTCAGTCTGTTCATTGTGCTTGCTGAGCTAGGCAGGTGGACACGCATATTCTCCTAGTCCTCTAGCAAGGAGCTCCTCAGTTAGTGGCTGATGAAGAGGTGGTCATCATCTGTTTATACAGACTGCCCAGGGGTTGCTGGAAGAGGCTGTTCCCTCTACAATTACTCTTGGTTGTAATCCATGAGTGTGTGCACTGATATCTGGAAAACAATATTGAGATGCAAAATAGTAGTAGAGGGAAGTAAACAAGCAAACGTTTAAATTTGGGTATTTGGAATTGAGGGAGAATAGAGAGGAAAATTTAGAGTGGGAAGTAACTCTTGGAAGGAAAGTGGCTCATTCAGGATTTTAAAAAAAAGCCTTCTCTGAGGTTTCCCATTATTGTAGCCTAAACCCTGTTTCCTCTAGAATTGTTCACAGCTGTTCAGAAAGTCTTAGACCTCAAAAGGACTGTTTGTCTTTCAGTATACTTTTTCTTACTTGCGTAGTGAAAGCTATCCTCATATATGAATAAGAAAGCTTTGTAAGGACCACACCCCGTTCACAGAGGATCAGAGATAGGATAATGTGCAAATATGCTGAATAACTTAACAGATAAACATCAGGACATCTGTTCTGTGTTCTGTTATTTGTTGTTGGTGATGTTTTTTTCTTTTAAATTCAGTGCCTTGTGTAGGATTTTGTCTCAAAAAAAAAAAAAAAAAAAAAACCACCACAAAAACACGTGCATAAAAGTTTTCCTTGAAACAGATGGCAACTTAAATTATACAGCGTAAGACTGCTCATGCATGTTACTGCAGACTATCCACATCAAACCTCCCCCTGAGCCCAGAGAAGCAAAGCAGTTGGAAGAATGTAAAACTAGGTTGACTTAAATGTGTGTCACAAAGTTTTACATTAAAAGCAAATGTAGGAGTCCATCAGGAAAAACTCATCAAAATTACAAAGTCTCTTCTTAAATAATCAGTCTTCCATTATCAAAAGTAAAGACCATTTCCAAAATGGTATTACCATAAGGTGATATATTCAAGTGAGACTGTACAAATTATTCATATTTAATTCTTTTCCTGAAACACTGTTCCAGTTCTGTATGGAGAATAATCTCTTGTTAATAAATCAAAGGTAATAGACTGCTTAATGTTTTGCCTAGTGTCATTCTTCCATCAATCAACATTCCAGTTTTACATAGCCAGGAAAACCAACAGAAGGAAAATTATATTTTGTTGCTTTATGTAATACAGTTTTCATCATCCTGCCAATACAAGAGAAGAAAAAAATTAATATATGCAATGTATTGTTCAATAGTTATTCAAGTAAGGTAAAGACCATAGAGCTCTTGCTGAGAATTCAAAATGGGCACGTGTTTAAAGTGAATAGATTTTTCTACTGACAGAAAATAAAACAACTTGGACTATGACCTTAAATTATTTTAGTGGAAATAAAAGAGTGATCAAGCATGTGAAACCATCACCTTAAGCCAACCTGTAAACTGACACAATCTTTGGAAGTATTTCTAGATTTTCTAAGGGTAGAGACGCTTGTACTTTTATGTTGCTACATCTCAAACCAAATATTTTGGTTTGGATCTTCCTCATATGGTCCACTCCATCTCTCTCTTTGTTCACTATCGGAGTCTGTGCTGAAATGAACTTAGTGGATCTCTCTGAGGCAAAAATAAAGAAGATGTTGTCAGGAGGCTGTTCATTACAAGTATGGTTTAATTCCTTTTTATTTTTTTTTATTTTTAGATAGAGCTTTGTGCTTTCACACAATTGTATATTCTGATGCCATACTCAGGACGTGCAGCACATGTCAGGTGTCCTGGAAGGTTTTTTTCCCAATTATAATGGGAAATTAGAGGGAGAGTGGATTTCTGATGAACTTACAAAATCAATAATTGAAATCAGACATTGAATAATCAAAAATATTTTAGCAGAAGTCAGAAGCCATAATGCCTTAGTTTTTACTGTAGCTAGAGGATAATTTTGCTTCCAAAACTTTGCTTAAAATGTGGTGAAAGGGATAGAGTTCAATTTTTTCCAAAGGTATAAAACATATCTTGATTATTTTTTTATCTTTTTTAATACGTTTTTAATTTTTAAGGGACAGAATTAACTAGATTTTTTCTTTTTTTTTTTTTTTTTTTAGTATCAGATAAAATGTATCCTATCTGTTTCTGTAACTTTTCCATTTTTCAAACAAAATAATTGGTTAAAAAAAATTATTTCAGATTTTCAGGATTTTTTTTTATTTTTTTATTTTTTTGTAAATACAACAGATAATCAAAACTCTAAGCCCAGTCGTGCTTATAAAAATTAATACTCAGTATGCCTTACCATGTGGATACCATATAATATAGTAGTCTGAGCTTTATATTGTTATACCTGTGTCATTCAATGAAGGAATTTCAGGGACTAGTCCTGGGCCCTGAAGCCAGATGGCCTCTACTGGCTTATGTCCATTTGCCAAAGGCTACACCCTTCCAGAACATGCTGTCTGTGTCCACACTGGTGACCTATGTCTACTATTGGAACTGTCTACCATTGGAACATATGTCCCTTATCATTAGAAGAAGAAGTTGTGAAAAAAAAAAAAAAATTATACCAATACAGTGACAAAACATTTGGTAGATATATTTGTTTGGAACAAAAATTTGGTACAATTCGAAAGAAGAGATTTATATACTTGTACCAAATATGTTGAAATGCCTCAGCTTTACAACGGTGATAAATCCCTATAATCCCATCAATCAAATCAAAGAACTGAATGCCTAAATTAAGGTCTGTGGCAATGTTAGAAGTGATTTTTTTTTTCAGTTCTGTGAGATGCCAGAGTACTTATATGCCACAGTACAAATTAATTTTGGTGTAACTACCTCAATTGAACTTATGGGTAAGATATTAAACTTCTTTTAATATCATCCTGTATCCATTACAAAAAAGTAATCAGTGCTTAATCTAACATTTCAGTTTTCATCTCAAACTTATATAATTCCTATATAATAATTAATTGTAAATTGCCCTAACATTCAAGGCAGCTCTGCTGTTTGCCTTAGGTCTATGCTCCAATCTTCCGTTGCATACTTTTTCTAAGGAATTCCTGTTACAAGTTATCATTCCTTGATGAGAAAACCTTTGATTGTTTTGCCCACAACTTGCACGAGTAACAAGGAAAATAGCTGCATGAATAATTGCCCTGGAGTCTGCCTCAGACTTCAAAGTCTCTGTATATGAAAGGTAGAGCTTTAGAGTTCTTCCAGTTGACTCCAGGGCAAAGAGGGTAGGGATGCATGGGGTGAGTACACCTCTTTCACAGCTGTTCAATGATGCAGCTTTCATTTGGCAATCCTTGTTCCATTTTTCCCAGTCTACTATGGAACATCTGTCATCACAGCGTGAACCTCATTCTACAAAGAAATTCCTCAAATAAGCCAGTTCAGGATATGCATAAACTTTCTCTTCTCTGAGACAGGTTTTTTAGGTGCCACTGGTTGTACATATGTTCTTTCAGAGCCTGTTAACTTTTAATTCCTCATAGACCTCTGTCTTTCAGGTTCACTAGCTAAATGGCTAACATGTTTGTTCCAGTATTTCCTAGCTTATGTGAGTGGTAAAGCATATTTGAGGCAGTAGAGTCTTAATTTTGTTTTCTTATGATTTACGATATTGCACTCCTGCTAATGCTTTCCCTGTTATTTTCCTTCTTGAGCTTTTACCCACAAAAGAAGGACAGTAATGCAGAAAACACTGTCTTTGTATTGCCTGAAGAATTAACTTCCAAGTAAAATCAATCTAGGTATTAACCAAACAAATGTCATCTACTTTGAAATCAATCATGCAGCTAGATCTAGTACTGTTATGAACAATTTTAAGACTGGAAAATAGATAATACATATTTTAGAGCTTATAATTGGCTGAACTGAAAACAAAATGTGTTTCTTGGCAAAATGCTAAACAGAGCAAAATATTAACTATTAAGGTGTTATGCTGTACCCTCAGAATATTTTCCTTTAAAATGTGCCAGTCATTCATTTTTTAATAATTCACTGATGTATTTGTAATTATTTGTTGATCTGTCTAAGGGTAGGAAGGCCCTATAGAGGGATCTAGATAGACTGGATTGATGAGCTGAGACCAGTGAGATGAAGTTCAACAAGACCAGGTACCAGGTCCTGCACTTTGGGCAGAACAACCTCATGCATCACTACACATCTAGGGCAGAGTGGCTGGCAACATAGATGGAGGGAAAGGATCTGGAAGTGTTGGTTGATGTTAAGCTGAGCATGAGGCAGTGGAATGCCCAGGTGGCTGAGAAGCCAATGGCATCCTAGCTTCTAGAAGAAATAGTGTAGCCAGCAGGACCAGGGTGGTGATTGTCTCCCTGAAGTCAGCACTGGTGAGGTCACACCAGTTATGGGCTTCTCACTACAAGAAAGATATTGAGGCCCTGGAGTGTGTTCAGAGAAGGGCAACAATGCTGGTGAAAAATCTGGAATGCAAGTCTTAATTAGGAGAGGTTGGGGGAACTGGAATTGCTCATGTTGGTGGAAGCAAGGTGGAGACTTTATTGCTCTCTATGACTGCCTGAAAAGAGACCGTCCCAAGATGGGGATCAGCCTCTTTTCCTGGGTAACAGTGATAGAACAAGAGATAATGGCCTCAGGTTGAGCCAGGGGCTGTTCAGGTTGGATATTAGAAAGATTTTTTTTCTCAGAAAGAGTGATCAGGCACTAGAACAGGTTGTCCAGGAACGAGGAAGAGTCATCATCCCTGGAAGTGTTTAAGGAAAGGGATATGGTTTAGTGGACAATATTGGTGGTAAGCGAATGGTTGATGATCTTAGAGTTCTTTTTCCACCACCTCAGCGGTGGTGCCCTGCTAGACCTGCTCTTCACTAACAGAGAAGGACTGGTGGGAGATGTGAAGGTTGGGAACTCTCTTGAGCAAAGCGACCATGAAATTGTAGAATTCTCTATTCTTGGAGATGTCAGAAGGGTAACCAGCAAAAGTGCTATCTTGAACTTCAAGAGGGTGGACTTTGACCTGTTCAGGATGCTTATAGCGTGGGTCCCTTGGGAGTTGCTCTTTAAAGGCAAAGGTGACCAGGCTTCCTGGATTCCTGGAAGCATGTTCATGAAAGGCAGGTTGTGCTTGACCAACCTCATCTCCTTCTACGGCTGGGTGACCAGAGTGGTAGACGAGGGAAAGGCTGTTGATGTAGTCTACCTAGACTTCAGCAAAGCCTTTGACACAGTCTCTCAATATTTTTCTGGGGAAACTGGCTACCTGTGGCCTGAACAAGTATACCTTTCTGTGGTTAAGGAACTGGCTAGAGGGCCATGCCCAGCAAGTACTGGTTAATGGAGTTAAGTCCAGCTGGCGACCTGTTATAAATGGTGTCCCCCAGGGGTTGGTACTGGGGCCCATCTTGTTTAATGTCGTTATTGATGACCTAGATGAAGTGACTGAGTGTATCCTCAAGTTTGCAGATGACACCAGGTTGGGAGGTGGTGTCGATCTTCTTGAGCGTAGGGAGGCCGTTCAGAGGGATCTAGATAAGCTAGATTGTGGGATGAGGTTCAACAAGGCCAAGTGCCGGGTCCTGCACGTTGGGCACAATAACCCCATGCAGCACTATAGGCTTGGGGATGAATGGCTGGATGACTGTGAAGAGAAAAGAGACCTGGGGGTGTTGGTTGATGCTCGGCTGAACATGAACCAACAGTGTGCCCACGTGGCCAAGAGAGTCAATGGCATTAGAAATAGTGTGGCCAGCAGGAGCAGAGAGGTAATCATCCCCTGTACTCAGCACTGGTGAGGCCACATCTTGAGTACTGCATTCAATTTTGGGCCCCTCACTACAAAAAAGACATTGAGGCCCTGGAACGTATCCAGAGAAGGGCAATGAAACTGGTGAGCAGTCTTATGAAGAGCGGCTGAAGGAGCTGGGACTGTTTAGTCTGGAGAAGAGCAGGCTCAGGTCCTTATTGCACTCTACAACTTCCTGAAGGGAGGTTGTGATGAGGAAGGGTTTGGCCTCTTCTCTCAGGCAACAAACAGGACCCATGGAAACGGCTGCAAGTTGTACCGGAGGAGGTTTAGATTAGACATGAGGAAGAACTTTTTCTCTCAGAGAGTGGTCAGGAACTGGAATGGCTACCCAGGGTGGTGGTGCAGTTGCCATCCCTGGCAGTGTTCAAAAGGCATCTGGATGAGGAGCTACAAGATATGGTTTAGTAGCTTGTGGTAGCAATGGTAATGGGAGGACGGTTGGACTAGATGATCTTGCAGGTTGTTTCCAACCATATGATTCTATGAACCTTGGTGATTGTATGCTTCTATGACTTGAAAAATACATATATAAATATAGATATGGCTCAGTTCTAATAAAAACATAGAAAATATAAAATAAGTTTAAGACTGAGAGAGGACAGGAGATAGGGAGACAGAAGTAAAAAATACTGACAAGCAAAGGTTAATAGGAGGAAGACAGAACACAAAATATGAGCAGAAAAACAGATGAGAGAATATTTATCCCTAAACACTGCAGACTTACAAGAGATCTGGGAAATCCTAGTTATGCATTTTTTTTAACCTGCTCAATCTGTTTGATAACTCTTATAGCCAGGTGTGAGTCAATGAAGCATAGAAAATTGCCTTCTATCTTACCTTCTGGGCCTTCTGTTTTGTGTTTGCAAGGATTTAAAAGGGGATTTCTATTACTGCTGGTCACATGCTTCATTTCCAAACCATACTGTGCCTTTAAAAGGAAAAATCATAAATCACCAAAAAGATTATATGGAATTACATTTCACACCGAAAAAGGTGAACCAGGGATGGCAGCTAGCTATCCAGGTCTACTGCTCTGCAAATTATCTGCAGGATGTCTGCATGTCTCATGTTTGCTGAAGTGCTTATTGCTGTAGGTTTCCTTCAGCTATACAAATTCCACATCATATTACCTTAGAAATTGTTTTAGTTCATGACATGTCCATTTATTTTCTCTTAAGGAGATAAAAAGTTAAAAGTATCACCTTCCAGTCTATTAATTGGAAAAAAAAAGACAGAAGTCCTAATACTACTAGAAGAATACTTTTTACATAACTGAGAATTTAAATCTCTTGACAGTGATTCCATTCTGACAAGTAATTTTTTTGCTAATAGGATCTCATAAGTGCCTGTTGAAATCAAATTCTTATCTTGACAGCTATAGAGGACTTCAAATATTACAGTTGAGAAGAACATCTTTCACTTTGTCAGCATTTTTTTCTCAATTTTCTGCTCTGTGCACACTCTTTTCTTACAGGGGAGAGGATAGGATATTGGTTTACTCAATCTATAAGACTCTCAAAGGAAAGAGCCTTGTAAATGTTTTTTTTTTTTTTAATATTTCTTTCAGTATGCATAGTACACCAATCTAATGAAAACTGCTAGTTCTGCCCAGTAAAAATGCCATTTGTATAGGATCAATTCTCCATCTGCTCTGAAACTCAGTAGTGACAGGATAAATAAGGTAAGATGTTTTGATACACTTAAGTACTAATAGATCCAACAGGCGAGAAGTTATAATGTAAATATATGCACACACACTTCAGCAGAAACAGGAAATGCATCACATGTAATTTGAAACATAGATATGTTTTAGCAAATCACATTTTGTTCCAATGCTCACTTAATTCCTTTTTGAAATAATAGCCCTTGGCCTTCTTAATTATTAGCTATTTCCATAAACTAATGCTATGGGGAAGCAGATGACAATATCTCTCTTTTTTTCTTTTTTCTTTTTGCAAGTCTGGACTAAGAAACAGTGGGTGGCTCTGAGGACGGGGATCAGTTATGAAAGGGAAGAAAGGAGGAATAGAACAGAAGAAATGAAGATTTATAGTGAACCTAGAGGCTCAGGAAAAAAAAAAGTAAAAAAAAAATAAAATCTGGCTAGAGATTCATGTACTTTAACATACATTTTGCAGGATAATTAATGCAATGATAAAAAGTGAAAAACATAGAATGTCCTCAAGCCATACATGATGAGATGTATGGTCAGCTCTCTGGTGAAGTACCCACAGAAAATTTATTTACAGTTCATTGAAAATATAAAGTAAGGGAAATCACAATAACATACAATTACAGCATAGCTTATTTTATGTGAAAGAAAATATTCATTTTTGTATTTTTTCTCCAATTAATGCAATAATATTAGTTAATGGTCATTTATTTTTCTCAAAGGAATATCTCAGTACTTACATATAGTTTATCTCTGCATTATTAAAGCAGCATAAGCAGCAAAAAATAATATAAACTTGCTTGTCTAAAATAACTAGGGGTTTCATGCTTTAAAAAGACTTTCAATCACAATTAATACCAAAGATCATAATGTACTTTTTGGAGACCTGAATGGTTGGATTTATTTTGTCCTACTTAGCAAGAAAAGTATGCAGGACTTGTAAAGATGTTCATCTCAGAAAAGAAGATACAGTGCACCAACTTCACACAGGGAAGTGCAGTGACCATATAATTACTCTGCAATGTGTATAAATTTGTTTCAAATCTTTCTTCATCATTTTAAGGAATGTAAAGCAACATTTAAAATTTCCTGTGTTTAGTTTTAATTACTCATTTTGCTGAGTAACATGGTGTTTAATTTTTTCAACTTAAGTTTTGTGACTTCCTTTGGTACATTTTTAGATCCTTTGGGTTATGCTCCAGACCTGTTTTGTCTGTGTCTACTCACATACACACATCATGTCTACACACATGTAAAATTCTGAGTAATTTGAAGTAATATATATATATATATATATATTTAATCTTTATTTAATTATTTTAAGTTCTTGCAGATATCACTGACTTCAAAATAAATTCCAGATGACAATGGATATACGAGGACAGATGAGGTTGTGGATGTCCCCTCCCTGGAAGCATTCAAAACTAGTCTGGATGGGGCTTTGAGCAACCTGGTCTGGAGGGAGCTGTCCCTGCCTATCGCAGCAGGGTTGGAACTAGACGATCTTAAAGGTCTCTTACAACCCAAACCATTCTATGATTCTATGATTTAATATATGAAATGGCCAAAGTGTCCTCTAATATATTTATTTGTAATCACATTTTTGAAAATGTTGGCATTCTTTGGATCCATCTGTTGATTTATGTGTGTGTTTTATCTATGCCTAGATATTGGACAAATACGCTTGGGCAAAACATGAACATAATTCACTGCTATCTTTAACCACTATTTAAAGCGCATACAACTATCCCCTAATGGTGGTAACTTCCAACCAGAGTTCTGTGTCTTTTCAATCTCAGTCAATTGGCTTACATTTGATTTTTCTCAACTTTATATCAGAACCAATAGCAATACATCTATTGAACATACTGTTTTAACAAATTATATGAAATGCATTTCAGAACTCAGCTTAAAAATGTATAATTTAAAACATGCTGGATATTTCTCAGATCCTAAGAAGCACTGTATCTTTCCATATTCATCTAAGCTACCAGCTACAAAGAAAAGCAAATTCCAAAAGGAATTTGCCCCATTCCATTTATTCCTTCCATTGAGATATCCAAGATGAATGGAACAAATTACTCTCTGGAACACTTCTTTCTCTTCACTGGTTGGAGAAGGACTCCAATCTAGAGTACATTTAGGTGACCAATTTAAGATTTAAATGTATATCACACCTACGTGGCACTGTGATATTGTTTTTCCATTCTATGCAGTCTTGCAGAAACTGTTTTCCACCTGTTGTGAACTTCTGATAACACAGCTTTTCTTATTCCATCTCTTTTACCTATAGCAGTCTTCTAGTGAATCTCCACCTGAGCAAACTTCCAATTATTTTCAAATCTCACTCCTTGCAGGGTGGACTCAGTAACTGTAAGAAAAATACAGCAATGTATTTCATAAAATCAATCAGAATCTTTTTTTTTTTTTTTGTACTGCTTAAATAAGAAAAAAATTAGTTTTCACTCTCCACAAGCTTGGATCTTAGTGTTTAAGAGAAATCTTGATGATTCAATCACTTTTGTCTGCTTCATACTAACAAAAGGTTTTAGCAACACTGTCACAAATAGATGATTTTTTCCCATAGCAAAAACAAACTAATCATCACTGCCTGCACCTTTCAGTACATCTCCAAATACTGTACCATCCTGCCTCAATGAAGATTTCCACTGAAATTAAAGCAGGCTTACAATGTTTGCTCAAAGAAATTTAGTGATGATACTGGTGAGAAATGTTCAAAGATGTTGAATGTGGTCTGCAGACTCATATCACACTCTTCCAAGTAAATTCTTACCTAGGTTTACAGGAGGCAGCTTCAGCAATCTCAACCTTTCTTTTTTTCAACTAATATTCTATGAATCTTGCTCACCTAAAATGCTCAGTGCTGAAAGAAATATACACCTATATTTCCACTGATACTGCTATCATTAAAAAATCTGTACAAATGGGATGCAGCAAAGTTCCTTCTCCATTTCCAACGGAGAACCTCAAAAGAGATATTAATCTCAAGTGTAACATCAGAGGAACTATGTGAGTAGTTACTGAAGGCATTTATTACTGTTACAGCTTTACTATCTTTAGAAGGGAACTTGTGATTTTTTCTTTATTTATTCTAAGCAATTATTGTGACTTGTTTAGACTTCATTAAATTATTGGCATTATGTGTCAATGTCCGCTGAGCTCTGCATAGGTTGATAACTTGAACATATGTATTTGATACTTCCAAACTTTTGTTTTCCTGACCAGATATAAAGAGGAATCACTTCTGTTTATCAGCTCATTTCCTCTAAAGTCTTAATGCTTTTCACCAGAATCTGCAAATAGGGTATAGCTCTTATATTTCTGACAATTTCCAGACAAACAACCACTGAAAATACACTTAGAACAACTGGAAAACTGAGTTATGAAGTTTTAAACACATTCCAGCAGAGTATCTTTCAGATATATTTCATGTCATTCTGAGGAATAGTTTCATCTGTAGACCATATTCTTTTGAAAATCAAAATTATTAATGAGCTGTGGACAAAACATTGAGAACAGATGACTTGATGAAGAAACAAAGACAAGTTGTTTGTTTGTTTGTTCGTTTGTTTTTTTAAGAAAGATACTGTAGGTGGTTTGGAAGGATTTACAAAAGAAGAGGAAAATTAATCAAAACCAGTGATCAAGAAGATCACTAGAGCAACATCACCAACATTGTCTTTGGAACTAAGAAGTATCAGTCACTGTTTAAGCATGGCTAAATTACTCAGTTACATTAGACGGGGAGCAGAGGAAGGTTTTCAGGCAGTTTTTTTTATAAGAATCACATTAAGTCTGCTATGACAGTAATAATGTGAAGAATTGGTAGCCATACAGCTTATATTCAAAGCATGTTTGTTTCACTTCTGCAAGTAAAATGCAGACTAGTCCAGCTGGGACTGATTTTATTAATAAATTGAATAAAATTTGGCCATCAACATGCCACAATGATGAAAAAGCCCAGGCAGTGCGAAAACAATGCTGAATTTGTGGAATTATAAGGCTCACATTTTTTGTTTAATTTTTTTTCATATTGGGAGTTATCAAAAATTCTACCTATTAGAAATGTTAACTTTCTAACTCTGTGTTGTACAGTACTGGTGTGAAGAAAAGGAGGTGCTGCCAAGAGCTTCAGGATAAATTGTTTTGGATCCTAACTTGTCAGGAAGATTGTGTTCTGAAATGCTCCACAGAGCTGGCAGGACAACTTGCACAACTAAATACAATAAACTAATAAGCTCTTAAAGCTCATTTTAAATAAAAGCTATTAACATTTCAGAAAAACAGAGGGACATGCGGAAGTACAAAAAAAAAAAAAAAATAAAAAGGTAATGGGGAAAAAAAAAAGCCAAAAAAAACCAAAATCAAAACATCTTAATTTTGGCAAAATATGAAAATGACAAGAATAAAGTTTAAAAAGTCCTGACAACTGGGAGGAATGTGAATGCATAAAGTATGAGGTAATATGGAATGCTGACAAAGATTTATTTAAAAACTATGAATGTTATTGACAATGTATGGGCATATTTTATGAATATTTCTACAAATGCTCATATTTGCTTTATAAATTAAAAGAAAAGCTAGCCAAATTGTGAGGTTACCACCTCACAGATATAGCATATGAAAAATGGTGGTAGAATTTTCTTTTTTTTTTAAATATTGCAACAGTTAAAATGTAGAAAAGGAATATTAAAAATAATATTAAAAATAGTATTTATTCTGTCTGATAATATGCCTTGTGTTCTGTGAAATCAAAGGCATGGAGCTAACATTTTAATCCATCCATTTTAGTATATTCAGATATGCATCTCCTTCTCAGCAATCACTCTGACTATATATAAGGAGAAAAAGTTTAAAATATCTTCCTACTCACCATATAATAAAAACATTGACTATAATTATGTAAGAGTAGTCTCTCTATAGTCTTTCCAAGATATGCACTTAAAGGATATTGGTATTTCTCTAAATTTCTTCTTTTAATTGTTCCTTTTTCCTGTTCAAGTGTTAAAATACTACTCAAATAAATAGGTAGTGTTTTTTGTTATTGTCATTTTCTTCCCAAAATTCATTTGAACTCCGCTACCTGGAAAGAGAAGGAAGATTCTCAGGCAAGACTTTTCTTTACCTCACTGACAGCAGCTGTAAAGAAAAGAAAGGAATTTATAATGCAATACGGAAAAGTTCTAATAGGATATTTTATCATCAAATAAAGACCTTGCAAATTTGACAAACAGACTCAGAATTTAAAATAAGTTCTAAATGAATATCTTTTCAGTCTTTAGCTTCCCACTTCTTTTTCTAGAGATAAGAGTCCCTTCTGATGTTAAAAGACTATATTTTCTTATAAGACAAAGTTGATTCCAGACCAGGTACTATGGAATTCATTGGTGTGCTTTCCTACATACAACAGATGCATCTCTAACCTCATAACTCAGTACTCGCCTTCTTAAAATTGTTTGGCTTAGTCTTGTTCTAAAAAAATAACTACTGTATCAAATTTGTGTAGTATCCGCATAAGCAGAGAATAAATCTGCCACCAGTGCACGTAATTAAGCATTCTTGTTGTAGTGATTGTCATTGACATAATGAAAACAGAGAATTTATTGTCAAAAATTTGTGAAAGTGTTTCCATGTTTGTATGTTTGTTTTTTCATGGTCATGAGATTTTTAGCATACATTTTACTACATATCAGAAAATCCTCAACATTCAGTGATACACAATTCATAGCCCCCTGCTGATCTCTGCTATACTTTAGAACACAATGAAATTTTCTTCAGGGTTGGGTACTTGTGTTATGACTCTTTAGTTTACACATTTACTAGATTTCTGTTAGCCAGTTGTTTTAAAATTGCACAACATTGGTGAGATTACAACTCAAGCTATTATTTATAATAAAAACTGGATATTAGGAAAAAATTCTTATCTGAAAGAGAGATCAGGCACTGGAACAGGCAGCCAGGGAGATGAGTACCATCCCTGGAAATATTCATGAAATGTTTGTGTTGTAGTGAGGGGTGTGGTTTAGTGGGCAATACTGGTGGTAGGTGGACAGTTGGACTACATGATCTTGTAGATCTTTTCCAACCTTAATGATGCTATGATTCTGTGAATATCAAGAACAGTCAATGCAGTTGTAGATGTTTACAAAATTCACAGATGATAAAAACGTGCTTCGAAAAACTTGGAAATTATAAACTGATTTTACGTCAGAAAGGCCTCTTTCAACTCTCTTACTAGCTTCCTGATGAGGAGATAGTCAAGGACTGAGGATCAACAAACTTCTCTAAGAAATATATTTTTTCTTATGGTCAGTCTTCCCTTCAGTGCCTGCCAGCAGTCCTTACCGGACATTTTAATTCCAGATCCATAATATTCTTTCCTTAACAAAAATAAGAGGATTACCTTTTTGCAGGTATGTTTTCAAAACAAGAATTCTCTCTCGAATTTGTTAAGCTATCAAGAAACCTTTGCTTGAATATGATTAAAAAGTTTGTTTTTCTCTTTGGGTAAAAAACTTAGTATTCTTCATTGGGAAATGTTGAACTTCACCATAGGTATCAATCTGTACATTAACAATATTCTTGACATAAACTTCCAGATATGTTAATTATATGCAGATTATTACTAATACTTGGTTAGCACCAAACTTTGTAGCAGTCAGCCACTTTGAAGTGACTCATCCCCCACCAATTTCTTTTTGCAAGCTATCACAGAAAGTAATTGTATTTCTCCAGACCGTAGTGTTTTTCTGTAACTTGCAGACTATTTGCATCAGAAGCAGTCTACAGACTCCCACTACTTTAAGCATGTCTAACAGCAGAAGGCCCCATGAATTAGATGCCAGCTGGCTGGATACTGTATTTAAGTTAAGCATATTTTAATCAAGCTGTAGGTAGGAGATACAATCCACAGTCAGTTGGTTGTTACAACTAAACACACTAGTTTATAAGGAAGTATCATTAGGGCCAGAAAAAAAAGTATTTACAACCTCCAATTAGTTACTCTATTGACTCCTGGTGGAAAACACCACGCTTGGCAGAGCCTGCCAAATCAGTTACGAAACAGACTCCGCAGTCTGCTGATGTATTAAATGTATGTCAAATTCAAGATGTGATTTGTAATTAAAACTTAATTGTCAGAAATCATAAACATTTGAATTTTTTTTTTTTCATTATTAAAGTGATTTTCTAGAAACGTCTGGAACTCAGTCCCTCATTATCTCTCTCCCCTTCTCTATACCCTTTTGAGTGTTTTTTAAGGTGAAACAAGGATTAGAAAATACTGAGCAGGTTAAAGGGAATCACAATATATTTTCAAAATTGGAAATATTCTTTTTAAATTTAAGTGCTAAACTTTATTTTCCTTCAGGTAATTCCAATCTTTTTTTTTTTTTTTTTTTTTCTTTTGTGAAGGAAAAAATAACACTCACATACATATACAAAACCATTCTTTGATTTTTCATCTTCCAAACACTTTAAGAACACTAATGCATGAAAATAATTAGATATGATTGTACCTAAGAAACAATTTCTCTGCTGTTGATAATGAAATGCATTCAAAACAAAGAAATCAACTTGTAAAAGTTCTACAGAAATTAATTATTTCTACAAAAGAACGTTTTCACAGAAGCAGTAAAACTTCCTACTTAAAGCACTTCAGAAGTGCTAATCAATACAAAAATCTAAAGTATTCTCACTCACGATTCAATAAATTATTCTATGTGATTATTTTAGATAATAGTTTCACTTCAGAATTCAATAGAGCAGATGACAATAAATGCCCCGACCTTATTCCAAGAAAACTGAATATTTCACAGTGTTAGCAGCTGTGACTTATAAGTGTTGCTGTCTGAAAGACCAGAGCAGGATGCAAAGAGAAAAAGAGCTGGTCATTTCTCTCCTTTTAACAATTTTAATATGTTGAAATGTTCCACAAAAGTAGAAATAAAAATTAAAAATAAAATCTTAAAATGATTAAGATATTAAAATATAATGGAAAAATCTGATGTTTATGCTTTGAAATTTTAAGACATTAAACGTAAGGAAAATATTAAAATATATCAAGTACTGAATAGCCTAAATGTGATATTAGAACATTAAAGGAAGGGATTTTAATGCCACACTGTCTCTTTGGTTTGAAAAAATAACTCCTCTGGATGTGACGCATACTAGAGACCATACTGAATGTGTTTTAATGGATTTTTGTTAGTAGTCCATAACATGAGGAAAACTAATAAAACCAACATTCAATGATTTCAGCATAAAGTATTAAATTTCAATTATAGTAGGAAAAAACTATCATGGAAACTTACAGAAAGAAACACTGTAGAAATAAAGGTATAGAAAAGTATTTATTTATTACTTCATTTGCCCGTATATTACTACACTGGTGAGCCATGTCCACCAGTCATTTAATACAACTTCAGTTTATTCTCTGAGACAGCTAGGTAATGCACTTAACTGGCCTTACATTCCTCTGCAGTTAGTAGACAGTCACAACCATGACTGATTCTGCTGAAATGCACTGTCCAGGAGTAATGAATACACAGTGTTCTCTCTTAAGCAGGTTGCTACTACAGAGACCTTACTAAATAAGTTTAGGTACTTTTGGTAATATGTCTGGAAACTAGGAGGAGATGTGCATTTGCTGCTTTGTTTTGTTGTGGAGTGTTTTTTGCTTTCTTTTGAAATTTATCATCAAAATTTAGAAAATTATTTGGACTGATGCTTTATTCCTTTTAGAAGTCTGTTTCATAGGTATTGCGTTTACAGATAGAGGCTTCTTCCCCAAACTTATTTAGCAATGACACCAAATCAGATCAGTACCCACATAATCCCATGCTGTACTGCCTTTATCCTACGAAGCACCACCTCTGTATTTCATTTCTAACAGTTGAATTTCTAGCATATAGATATATATGTAGCTTATAAAGTATCGTATTTCCAATAGAGATTTACTCATGTTGATTTCCAATTCAATAATTTATATTTTATTTCCATTTTAATATGCTAATCATATTCTATTTTTTTAATTATCTTTTATAAACATATCTGGATGGCTCGCATACAATATCTTACTACTTATGCTGAATCCATTTCACTTGTGTTTTTTTTTTTTTTTTTTGGTTGTTATTGTTGTTTTTTCTAATTTCTATATTACCTTTCAAATACTCTGTTGCTAGTTTTCCTCCCTAGAACACGATGAAAAGTCAGAATTCAGATGGCAGTTGTTGCTTGCACTCTATTTTCGGTAGATAGTGTCACAATTTTTCTGAAAGGGAATGTGAAGATGCTGATTCACATGCATTGGTGTTTAAATCTTACTGTTCTCTTGCTTGCTGCCCTGTACAAAGTCATACTGCCTCAATTCAAGCTGTCATGAGTACATAACTTGAGCTGCTTTGCCAACCAAGGATCTCCTGGGAAGTTGCCTCATTCAGGGTAGAGACATTAATGATTGAACTAGGAAAGTCAGGGAGGCAGACAACTCATTTTGTTAAATCCTAATTTACTACATGCAGATCTGTTAGGAGATCCAAATTTGATATTGGTGTTTGAAGAGCATGCATGCTCTGCCTCAATCCAAATATCTAAACAGCACAGTCTGTGGAGCAAGAGACATGAAATTCCTCCCAAATCAGAAGAGCTGCTATGCTAAGCTCTGTAAATACTCATTTTCTTTTCACTCCATTCTTTGCAGGAAATGAAGCGTTGATTTAGTATCTACAGTGATTACTGTATTGTTCCTGGTGATGGAACAGGACTGACAGACTATTCTCCATCCAACCGTTGAAGGCATGGTATAGATATGTTCAGCATGACCTGGAGGAAAAAAAAAGTCTCCTTCCTTACAGAAAGGGTATAAGAACAAAACCTATGAGGTTTTGCTTTATTGCAGCAAACACGTTACCCATGTTTTTTTGTACTGCAGATCTAAGAGAAAAATTGCACCACTAGCTTGAGACACTGTATATTAAAAAAAATAAAAAAAAAAAATATTCAAGTGCTATGTTGCCCTGTAAAATGTAGGTTTTGTAGAGGCTAATAAAATAGCTGTCCACTCACGTAAAGACTAACATAAGCTTTCCAGAAGGCTGCTGTATTCATGAACATGAACATGAGGAAATAACTTCCAATCTTATCATACAAGGAATGATTTATATAGGAATAGCAAACATTTTAAACTTGGAAAGAAGTCAAAATTGAGAATACTCAGAGAAAAAAGTCATTTATCTTGAAGTTCTCGTTAGCACGTATTTTTCTTAGGAAATCCTCCTTATGTAGTTTCACTGGGCTGTTGTTTCTCTCTGTATTACTGTAGACTTTGAATGTATTCAAGCTTATTAGTAAACTTCGACTGCATTTAGACTTGCTGGCATCAGTGGAAACAAATGTAAAATTATGCATCATTGGAAATAGTGAGGTGATCATAGAATCACTGAATATCCAGAGTTGGAAGGGACCCATAGGGATCTTCATGTCCAACTTCCAACCCTATGCAGAGCAATTTAAAAAACAAACCCTATGTCTGAGAGCTGTCTGAGTCGTCAGTTGTTGATGCTCCTCGAACTCCAGCACTTGGGCTGTGCCCACTGCCCTGGGCAGCCCGTTCCATGCCCACCGCCCTGTGGTGCAGACCCTTTCCCTAACTTCCAGCTGCCCCTGCCATAACACAGCTCCATGCCGTTCCCTCAAGCCTTGTTGTTTTCACAGAGAGCAGAGCTCAGCGCTGCTCCTCTGCTCCCTGAGAGGTGCAGCCACCACCAGGCCTCCCCTCAGCTCCTCTGCTCTGCACTGAACACACCAAGGGACCTGAGTGACTCCTCACACATCTTTCCCTCAGACCCTTCACCTAGGTGGCAGATCTATTGCTGATATTTTCGTGAATAAAAGAAAAAACAATAACACAAACAAAAAGAAAATGAAATAAATACATGCTGTTCACATTCACATTCTGTTCAGTAATATCTACTCCATCACTCCACTTCCAGCAACAATGAATCCTTCAAGAAGAATGAGTCAGAATGGCAATTTTTTCTCAGTGAGAGTTAGATACAAAATTCAGGCACCCCATCTTGAAACATGACTAACTGCTCTATTCTTAATAGGCATAATCTGAGAACGAAACTTCTATTGTCATAGGAACAGTCACATTTTGATTATATATTGCCTGGCTTTAATGGTTGCAAAGGCAAAGAACATCTACAAAGTTGTTACTGCTTTTATTCTCACAGAAAAAGTATTCCAAAAGGACATAGCCTATTCAGGTTCACTAAACATACCATACATATAGGCCCCATATGCCTACTAATATGCAGACTAAGCATTAAGAGTAAGACCTGTTCTTATCTCAGTAAAATATACCATGGGGTAAAAAGCAAAGCTCTGCTGTTATATTTTCCTCGTGGCTGCCATACTGTATCTGAGAGAGAAAAACATTAAGAAGTTCAAATAGTTTGCTGTGGTTCATCTTCATAAAAGACTGCAGATTCAAATACACCTGTCATATATGTTTCCCACTGGTAGATAATCTCTGTGTTAACTGTCCTCCACAAAACCTCTCTTTGACAGTACAGAAAGAGCTCCTTTCACTAATTCTGAATGGGAAAAAAAAGTCTGTTTTGCTCTCTTAAGCATTTAGGATTTGGGTTCTATGCCTTCCAGAACAAGTGAGAAGATAAAGGATAAGGAGACTGGAAGCGAGTTATGTCTCTTTCAACAGTTTACTGTGCTTTGTCTCCATCTTAGCATAGCACTGTCCAGATAAACAGATCTGCTCAGAACTTCATTCCAAGAATTGGAGGAATCTGAGGTTGAGACATCAGCCTAATTTGAAAATGACTTCTGCTGCAAACAAGAAGGTTTTGGGGAGATTTTATGTATCAACCACTTAGTATCTTTAACATATGTAAATTATATTCAATTAAAATTATAAGTAAAAAGTGAGACTGGTGTGATCAGCATAGCTGTGCCTATTTCCAAACTGTGGAACAGCTAATATTGTAAAACATCCTCAGTGTGGATTAGTCATAAATATATCTACATAATTTACCAGCACTGTTTTGCTGAATGTACACAAGAACTTGTTCATGCTAAGAAGCTAAACAGAAATCAAATACTTTCTTTGTATTGCATGATTTTCAATGTCTGTTTTAAAAGTAGGTCTTTCAATTTCGTGTACAAATACTAAATACGCTCTTGGGATAGTTTCCATTGGATTTCTCAAGCTTATCCATTTACTCAGAACATTTAAAGACAAATCATTTGGCAAACACTTCCTCTCAAATGCTATTAGTCAAACAGTATAAAAGGGATTGTATCTTTTTACAGTCAAAGAACATATTGCTAAGCATATAGTCAACCTGTAAAACAACTATCTCAAAAATTTTAAGTAGTTCAGAAGGAAGCACAACAAAAAATAATTTAAAATCAGGTTAGACAAATCACAATTCTGACTTGAACTGTTAAGAAATCATTAAACTAACAATTAGACACCAACTTGTGGTGTTTTACAAAATTCCAGTAATGGATCTATGCCTCTCAACTTCTCTAATATATAGTGACATACTCATAGCAAACTGCATGAAAGAATATTTAGAGGTCTTCAAAAGTCATTCAGTGGAAAGCTTTGACATAGAATAGTACAAAAAAACTCCACAAAATTAGCAATTAGAAAAAAAATACCAGTGTTCCAGATAATTTTCATTCCCATCTGTTTACTTAGATTGAGAAGATGATTTTATTCTCAAAATCTAAATTCTATAAAATATGATACATAGAGTATGCCATAATGTCCCACTCCAATTTACAGGATGGAGATGGGGTTCTTTTAATATCTGTATACCCAGCATGAGATTAAGAAACAACGGTTCATATGTTGGTCCAACCAGTTTATTATAAATCCTAGTCAGGGGGATGGGGAAGGGAAGGAGGGCGATAGAAAAGATAGGAAAGAAGCAAGAATCGCGCAAAGTGGGGATAATCACCACCAGGATCCAGCAGCGGTCCCGTTGCGTGATGTTTCAAAGGTCCGAGGCAAAAGCAGCAGGGGGGGAGAGCAGCAGCGTGGCCGGGCCTTGGGCAGCAAACAGGTAGTAGGAAGAAGTCACAGAGCCAGTCCGGGAGGAAGCAGAGGACTTAGGTAGCAGGCCCAGGAGAGTCCGTCAGCATGCAGGCATTCCGTAGTGAGGAATCTGATGGCAGATATTTCTGTTCTTCTTCAGCATTGTGGTAGAGCGCAGAGCAAGTCCGGGAGAGGGAGAGAGGCAGGTTGTGAGGCTTCTTATGGCAGAAACCTCTTCTTCTTCATGAGGAATCTGTTGCCAGAAAACCTCCCCTCATGGTTGTAGGTCCCCTTTTTACTCATTGCCCCTGGCCTTGTCCATCTCTGTCCCTCAGACAAAGGATTTCACAACTTTTGCCCAAGACTTGCTTGGACTTGTTCATCTGTGTCCCCAGCAAACTTTGAGACAATGAGGTAAAAGAATGATTTCTTACACACTAATGATATGCTGTTAAGCTGTAAGATATGTTACTGTACTAGCAGGTAAAAATTCAGCCTTCGAAATGCTGCGTTTGGAAGTGAAATGCTGCTTCAACCATTGTCACTCATCCATGTTTACAGTTGAACCTTTCAGAGATACTGCAACATATACTGATGGAAAAAAAGATAATTTTACTTTCCTACATACTGAACACTTCTAAGAATTCAAGGTTCACATTTGCAAAAATTATTGAAGAAAAGCTGAAAAGAGATAAGATGGATGGGTAAGTCTCAAGTACTTGGTAATATCTAACCTCACCTTTTGAACAAATAGTAGTAAGTTCAGAAGATTACTGGTGAGATATTAAAGACAATGGTCATGAGCCTCAGAAAAGCTTACTGCGTAACTCACATAGTATTAAGAGAGTTATTAGGAAATTCAAAGTGGAAATAGACTATGATTGATGCACTAAAGTTCTATGAATCCACCAGACAAAAATGAGTTAATGCTCTATGTGGAGCAGAGCATAACTTATTTTCTGTCTCAGTAAAAACTTTTTACTGCAACTTTAGTTACTTCAGCACACCAGTATTTTCACTCTCAAAGAAAACCTTTAAAAAATGAAAGTACTTTACACTGTTTAATTTTCATCTTTATTCTTCACTCCTACTTATTCTGTTTTCTACTTTTTACAGCCCTGTGCTTCACCATGTATGACACTTTGACATCTCAAACCAACAATTTGAATGGGAGAGATTGAATATACTAGAAAACTCACAAAGATAAGGCAAATGTGTTAGTGAGCAGTAACATTTTAAGTTTATCTACTGGAGACCTGGGCTGTACGCATGTACACCTGATACACTGAACAAAGCAGGAGCTAGAAGATTTGTTTAATCAGGCCTGTGATTTTTAAGACTGTTTCTCTTTAGAATTCCTCTAAAGATAAAACTTTTGGTATTCTGACTGTATATTGCTTTTTCTTTTCTTATTGAACTCCTTTTAAGGAATTATCTTATTGCAATAGGAGGCGAGGCATGGAAGATTCAGATACAGCCATTAGTGGTTCAGTTCTGATTTCTCATGATTGCACATGCAGGGAATTTGGTTTCTAGAGAGGAAGTGAACATTAAAATGCTGAGAGGAATCTCTGCCAAAGGCATTATTGCTTACTCCTTGCTATGTTTGTAACCATGAAAGTCCAAATAATTCTGTTCATATCTTTTCTTTTGTTAAGCATTGCAGCAGATCACTTGTTTTTTCTCATCCTGAGGCTCCAACAGCTTTCACGGTTATTTCATTGCCCTTTTTCTACCTGCTGCACATTTTCTGCAGATGGGTACTTTTCTTGACTATACTGTCAGTATATAATAGCCTTCAGCATTTTCACTATAGTGCCATTACGTTCAATGGGAAAATGTTTCAAGAAGTTGCAATTTGGTTGCTGTATTTTCTGAGGGCCAAATGATTTCCTGGTGCACGAAAATCATGAAAAAGCAAAAATGCACTCAGTATCTGTGCAGACTGACATGTCAAATGAAAGGTACATATACAAATATGGGAGAAAATACATCTCTGTATCCTGGGAACTGTATTTACCAGCTGTTGTTCCACTGCAACCATGAATTAGCAAGGAGGATCAGCATTACCTTTAGAACAACTTTCCAATCCATGTTCTAAGAAGCATTCTGACTAGAGAAACTAATCCCAAACTTAACTCTCTGTTTTGCACCACCTTTAAGGACTGAAGCACACCAAGACACATTAGAATAAATAAATAAAAGATGAACAAACAAACAAAAGCTTGAAAACGTGACAAAAAAAATTAATTGTTTCTGGGGAACACAAAAACCCATCCATGGAATCTGAAGAAACTTGTCTTTGTAGAAAACTTTAAGTATGGTAGTACTTCAACGGAGATGGACTAAATACTTCTTGTCTGGTGCTATAAGAGTTCATCTCAGACTATTTTTAGAATGTGGTCTGAAAATTTTAATATATGCACTCAAGAAATGGTAATGAAATTGAACTTTTAGCCTTGAGCAAATTATTTATTGTGTCTTCACAATTCCAGTCGTCATAAAATAACTAGCAAGACCAGAAATTAGCATATTCTCTGCTATAGATACCTAAACATCAGTAGCAACAAAATTGACCATTTCTGACTAAAATAGTAGCCCACAAATTGCTCCTTGGTTTGGATATTTTAGTAATATTCAATAGTATCTAATTATATACACTGTCTTTGAGATATCTATGTTCTTTGAAATATTCTTAGTAAAAACAGAGCACTCTATGAAAGAATTGTAGCTCTCTATCCATTTATGTTTCTTTCTATCTAATGTAGTTAAAATAATTAAAAATATTTAGTCTCTTTCCTCTGTAAGATAGACAAACACTGTGTCTTTTAAGTATGAACTGATATTTTTGACATCAAAAGAATATCATACAAATCTCACTGAGAAAAAAAAAAAAATCAAATATAAAATACATACAGACCAGATGTGTGAAATATAAAGGTAAACAAAATAAACAATTGCCTGTATGCATGCTTGAAGATTCTGGTCATAATAGCCAAAATAGTTTTGAACTTTCAAAACTTATGTAAATTTAAACTAGGCTTTCAAGTCACTAAATTATACTAAATTACTGTGAAAATTCTAACCTTTTTTCTTGATTTTTTTCTCATGTAGATTCTTTATATGCTGTAGAATTAAATCTGTTATGATTAGGAATTCAGAGTGGGTGTTCAGTCCCTTTCTAAACTATATAGACATACATTACTTAAAAAAATTAAGAGCAGTCTCACCAAATCTAGAGTGTTCCTTCCAAACATATAATTGAAATAGAATAAATGCTACCACACTGGCCTCCAAATCAGTGATGAAAATAGGAAGTTACTGTGAGACAAATACATATAATTATATGCAGAAATCATGAAAATAGGAGAGGAGAGGAAAGGAAAGTAACAAACCTGGAGAGAAGTTTATTGCCTTCATAGCCATCAGAATGTATTTATCTTGATGCTAAAAGAGAGCTCACTTACTTTGCTGTTCTTTGCAATAGCATCTCACAGAAATGTTCTGTGTTGATTGATCTTCGCAGGTAGTGGAAGTCAATAGACAGGGATAAAGCTAAAAAGGATAAAAAATGCTGCCCTGCCCTCCTCCTGACGGAACTGTATTTTCTGCACTTCCCCTCTAGTATTTTTGCAGTCAAAAGGAAGGATCTGATATAATATGATTTGACCACGAGAGCGTGGAATGACAGGATTTTTATGAAGACTCCAGAATGCATAGTTGTCAAATGTGTTGAGGAGTAAATTGATTGACTCTCTTGAAGAAAAAAAAAAGAAAAGGGCATGTTTCTGGTTATACTAAGTAACGTTATGTATGCCTAAGTGAGAACTGTTAATGAGATCAAGAGAATATGAAAGACAACAAGAAGAGACATTTGAAATTCTATTGAGGTTGGAAGATTTTTGATTTGGTGAAAAAAGATCTGTTATAGGCCAATTCAGTTAAAACACTACTAGAATGCTATTCTATTAGGCCAATCAAATAGACATCTATTTTGGATATTAAGTTATTAAACTCTGTTCCTGAATATGATTTTCCCTTTTTCTTTAAATATAATCACAGAAAATTAACATTATTGAATTACTGTGTAATGTAAGCTATTATTATGAATTCAAATATGCAATTTTTTAACTTAATAGAAAAATGAGAAGGATATTCAATGTCTGTGGATTTTGTTTTCATTCCACTGAATATTCTCACTGCATTTTCAGCAAAGAGAAAACAAATGAGCCATGAAGTCATCTGTAGTTCCTTTCTCTATTGAAAATAGAACTGAACATTACACAGCTATTGGACACTGCATCCAAGCACTAACTCAACCAGTTACTGATTCTGGTGTTAAGAAAATGTGCTAAATTCTATTTGCAATACCCAAAAGATGCACACGAAAGAGATATATTTTGGACTGCTGTACTAGAGATCATCTATTTACTCACATTTCCATAAGGAGAAAACAAGTATTATTGCAGATGTAAACCTGTAGAAGGTTCATTTATGAAAAGCTGGTTTGTATTCTGAGACAGTATCATCCTGCATGTAATTTTAGAATTGGTGTATTCAATATACAGTCACAAAAAGACATATGTCCCCTTCACCTTCTCAGCCATTAGGCTTATTCATCAATCACTGATTTATCTTCACTTATAAAGTCTTTCTTGTTGGCAGAAATAAAGTGACAGATAGCAAACTGTAGTGTACTTGCCTCCACTTGACATCTCCTCAGAGAAGTACCCTTAGTGAACTCTCTCTCACCATTGTTTCAGCCCTGTCAACACAGTTTTAGAAATATAAGTAACATACAATTTTAAGCAACATCTAAACTGTCTATTTTGTTAGTCTTCCTAGCTTTTTATTTATCTGTGAGCTATCACGATGAGCTATCACTGAAGATTTATGTAAGAGGTTACCTGTGATTTTAAAACAATGCAATTCCATTTATTTAAAAACATTTCCACAGATAAATGTGTATTTCATGTAGGAACTTTTTTTTTTTTGCCCAAAGACATTACTATAGATATGATTATCTCCCTTGTTAACAAAACTCACATTTAAATCCTTTCCCACTACAGCAGAGTATATTAGGAGAGCCCTGAGTAGATTAAAACAAGCAAGACTGTGCAGAACAAAAGTTATTTACATAACTCATTGTAACTTTTTGGCAAGAAGAAAATAATACAAATCTCATATATTCATTGATCAAAGCAACCTCATTGAAGAAGGACCATTTGTTCCATGTTTTGACTTGCTGTCTATGTTCTCATGACTAGACAAGAGTCTAGATAAGATTTGAAGGAAGGCGTGGAGAATAGGAGAGAAGTAAAACTGATGTAAAATTGCAAAGGATGAAATCGTTATATTATGTGAATGACAAATCAGAGATAAAGCTGTCATTTACTTCAACGTGCTCAGAATTTTTAGTCTATGCACACAAATACAAAAGAACAGACATGCAGATATACATCAGGGATAAAGTATGGGAAGAAAAGATTTCCCTATGACAGAGTTATGGAGATAACACCATAGGCTTGGTACACTTAATCTGTATTGCACTTGTGCACATCTAAAGATTTGCACAGTTGTTTAAGGAAGATATATCCTCCTGCCTTTGGATAGCTCTTAGAAATTATCACAATCTCATCAGCAGCTACAGAATAGCTTCATGATGTTCTAGTCTGACCTTTTGACATTCAACTCCATGTTTCATTTCCACAAAATCCAAGGTGGTTTTATGCCATATCTGACACACTTCCAAAATCATTCTGACCCCCCTGCAAAAATCTGTTATATTTCCGCCACAGAAGTGTAGAAGTTGTTTTTTGTTTGGTTGTTTTTTTTGTTTGTTTGTTGTTTTGTTTTGTTTTTGAGTGTGCACATGCTTTTGTGTGCAGTGCTGATCATTCCTTCTTTAGCAGTGATATGCAATGTAAAATCATATGTAGCTCTCTATTATGTTTATAGTTAAGCTAGTCATTTCTGCTTCATTTGTACTTATAAGAAAAACAAGTGTTTCTAGAGTGTGAATCTTAAGATTCACAGCATAGTTAAACAACTAATGGTAAAAATTTAAAATGAGACGTAGGAATCTGAAAAGTATATTTTGTTTCTCTTTCTTGGCATTATATGGACTGTAAGGACAACATACCATACACATATACCTGAAGTGAATCTGTATTAAGAAAATCTGATCCTCTATGTATCTTCATATGAGAAACATACATACTACATGCATTTGCACTTTCAAGAACCAAAAACAGCAACCACAAATGAATATCCCACAGATGCTTTCTCCTTGCTTCTTTTCAAATAGCTATGACACATTCACTAACTGCAAGGTTGGAGAAAAAAGACAATGCAATTTGTCTAATTTAAAATCATCGGAGAATACTATAAAATGATAATCCTCGGAAAAGAGACTCTAATTTCACATCTTATTTGTGCCATGGATATTATTTGGACTCTAGCATGTACAATTAAAAATTCCAGTGTCTTACCAATAATTTTTCCAACATATCAGATCTCTCAGTATGCACTTAGTTACTAGAGCTGAATTTATTTATTATCACACAGTTCATTTCTACATTATCTCTCAGATCAAGGGGTGCATAACTAGAGCATCTTGTGCTACATATAGAAATTCTTCCTATCTTCTCCAGATGACATAAATATAAGTTATTATCTATCTATATTGTCTACACTGCATGTACACAGGAAGCTGGATCCCATCTATTCCCACGTGAAATATATCTTTAATCTACAAGTGCTACCCCATTCTTCAGATGCTGTTCTAGTCTAATGATATTGTTACAAGGTAGCTTGCATTTGATTCTGTCATTTAGGTTAGATAGAGTTCCTCTCAAAATTATTTTAAGTTGGCTTACCATACTACTGAGATACTTAAGGAAAATGTACACTTGTTGAAAGGATCTAAAAATCCATATCTTAAAGAAATTTCTTGCTTTTCATTCAGATCTTAAAAACCTTCAGTTTTGTAAGTAAATGATTGGTAAGAGGAAATAAAGTCAACTTCAGACCATAATAAAAATATTTACTTGGCTTAAACAAACAGCTTCATTTGATTAGAAATAAGCATTTCCTAGTTGTGTACTTTGTCAGCAACATGAGAAAGGATCCAATTGCTAAGAAAGAATCAAAGGAAGACTTAATAAATTGTGTATGCCTTACTTGAACTACACATTTGTACTTCTTACCATCTGAAAAAATACGACAATCTTCTGTAAAAGACCATTTCCCATGTGAATTTTTTCATGCTATTTAGGAAAATCACTGATCATAGGTCCTTTAAAATTCACAATTCACACACTTCCAAATTTGAATCAGATTACACCTGTGGAAAGAGCTATGAAATTAGTGAGATAAAAGCATAAAATTCGTGTTTGTTCTATAGTTATACTTGTGGTGCAGTCGCTGTCATGCACCCAACTCATTAGTTCCCTGTGCAGACCAAAAACACCCCGGATAGTCTTTGCCTAGAAAAAGGGATGGACTGAGATAGTAGGCTTACTTTAGCCAGAGCGATGGACTGAGCTCATTCTGCCTTGGCAACAAAGTATTTGGCTAATTGTTACTGGAGAACTCTAGGTGGGAATTTCAGCCAGCTTGAGAAATTTCCTGCTAGATCACATCCCAATCTAGCTAGAATGTAGGCAGGTAAGATGCTTTTAAGTGGTCAGTAGAAACTGCTCCTACAAATGCAGAAATACTGATGCAGGGAGCAGTAAGAGTGAGTCTCAAGGATAAGGCAGAGGTACAACCTCACTGTCTAGTGTTGTTTTCCAGGGTATGAAAAGGGTGAGCAGAAACAAAGGCTGTTAAAAGGATCCATCAATAGCCCAGACTTGCAGTTATCTGCCAGGAACTGTGTCTATCCATGGAGCCCTTTCAGAAGCAACAGGAGATGGGACTAGGCATAGGACTGAAAACAAGGATGCGGAATGGATCCAACGCCGGTTCAAGAGACAAGGCTGGAGATAGGCTGAAAGCAAACACATTTACAGCTTCCTTCAGACAAAGACTGGGTTCCCAGTGTCTCTGGGGTAGCATGAATCTCCAGTAGGGCTGGTCAAGGCAGTCAAGGCTTGTTGACTCCCTTGGAGCTCTTACAATTATTCTGTACATAGGTAAGATAATTAAAATATACTCTGTATGTAGCTTGAAATAAACAGCAGCAGTGGATCACGCTCAGTTGAATAAGAATTCAGTAAAACCATATTTTGGAGAGCATCTCCCAGTTGAGCAAAATATGCTGCTGCAAGGATCTTGCAATGGGGATGCCTGTCAACTCCTGGGCAATCACTGTTTTTCCATGATTGAATCACCCTTTGCAAAGATGCTAATAAATTAGGATTCTTCTTTTTTTTTTTAATCTCTGATATTCCTTTTTGTTATTTAGATAGTAAAGTGTAACAGTACTTTTTTCCAGAGTCTGTACACATATGTGTGTTTATATAATTACAGAGCAATTATAGGAAAAAAAACTATGAATCTTAGATTATAATTCAGTTTAGACATCTATATTTCTGTAATAATAGTATCCCATTATGCATTTTTAGCTTTTTTTTCTTTATTTTTTTAAAATAAATATTTTAAGACATTTTAATAAAAAGTAAGTACATATTGTTCAAGGAAACAAGTTTTTCTCTATTTTTCTCTAGAGATTCTATTTTCCCCAATTTGCCTTGCTTCTTATTTATAGCTTGAACTAAAATTCAGACAACAGTCACTACCTAATTATGTGATAAAATTCTTTTTGTTTAGTATGTAAAGTTCAGTATGTAAAGGCACTTAACAGCCTTGAACTAAGTCTTTGAAACAAATACAAGTTTATCTGAATCTCTCTTCCATTTCTAAATGAATAAATTGTGCCACAAGTTCTCTTTCCGTATTTTTTTTTTTGGTAACACACATGCACTTCTTAAAATTCTGCTGATTTTTTTTTGTCAGTTTACTGAAGGCGTAGAGTACTCAAAACATGCCTTATCACTGCTTAATCTTCCAAGAAGACTTGCTTTTAACTAGTATATGAAGGCACCAACAAGAAATGAAAGGATATATTAATTCAGAGATGATCAACAAGGCAGAAATCTTCTCTGGTACATCTTTTGATTATGGAGCCCTTTCTAAGTAGTTTGACTGACTATCATATGTTACTGCTTGGATGTTTACATTTCAGGTAGTCTGAGACTGGCAGTTGCAGCATGCTGCTGGGGAGCGTGAAGTGGTTTACACTCTTCAGATCTCTTCCTTGACTTATTTATTCTACAGAACTGTCTCAAAAATCTAGTTCATGTGATTCAGCACTGTATTGTATCTACGGTATCAAAGTATTTGGAGAGACAGTTTCCCCCAGAAAAGACTACTACTACATCCAGACATTACTTGATGATTTTTCTGTTCTAGCATTTGAAATGCGTATTGCTTTTGTAAGGGCATGTTCTGTACCCAAGATGTTTTCTCCTGTATGTAGTTACATTTGCTCTTTGTAGATAGATTCATTCTCTGTTCAGGACAAACACTGTTGGCCTAGACAGTTAACAAATTGAATTCAAAGTTATGACAATTGAATTTAAACTCTTTCAGGCAACTGCATTTGAGAAATCTTCATTTCTGTCATAGCCCTTCCTAAGAAGTAAGCTCAGTGAATTTGCTCCAGCTCTTTACTTCAAGTTAAAATATGACTTTAGAGAAGCAGGAGCATCCTAAATTCAAATTCTGTGCTTGTCAAATTTGGGAATAACCTTTCTGTCTTACATGGTAGGAGAGATAACACTAACAAGAAGGTGATTTTCTCGGGATGAGGTTAATTCTTTGGAAGCTTGCTGTGCTGACCCCTGTAGTTTCCCTAAATACAGGAAACTCAACTGCATAATTTGAGGTATTTTTGTAAGAAAATGAAAGGAGTCCTTTAAAATCTAGCAAGTGTATTATTCTGCCTAAAATTTTGACCTCAAGCAGTTCTCTTTTGTTTCTCTCACTGCCACATCAGTGGCACATTCTTTTTGTTTCTCCAGGTATTTCCTATAAAAAGATGAATGCTGACAACCAAAGATAATGGAAGAAGGTTTCTTTTCTGTGTCCTGCATTTTAAGTTTCGCAACTACTTCTGTTCTAATCAATTTTTCATTGAGAATAACAAAAAATCCAAAAATTTTGAGTATTTTTTTACCTGTTTTTTTTTTTTCACTAAGAATATTTCCCCCCAAAATAATTTTTTATAAGTGTCCCTGAGAAAATGTGAGATAATCCCTATACATGGAGGCACAGTATTTGACCATATGTGTATCTAAGATAGCTTTTGGCTGACATTCACAGGATGACCGTAGAGCTGACTTAGCTCTTTCAGAGTATGCTTTCTCTGCTGGAACAACAGCGGCTAGACTATCAATGTAATCTGCCTACAAACAAAACACCTTCTTATGTCATGTTTGATCAAGTTAGGTTAACAATGCTGTCTAACATGGGAGAGCAGCCTAATGAGGAAATTAATTACATTGCTACCCCAAATCCAATTCACATATGCACAAGGACAAGCACAGTAAAATCAAATGGACTTTCAGAAACAGGGCATACCTACAACTTCTAAGGACATTTCTACCACTTTACAAGAACAAATACAAAAGGCAGAAAAGGAGAAAATTATCTGAATGGAACAACAGTTGTCTCGTGGTACCCAGAAGCTATTGACTGTAATACATTGACTATAATACTTAGGCACAATAACAGAACATTAGTAGTCAAAGGACAACTTTTCTCCACAGTTTTCTGGGATGAAGTAAGAAAAGAGTTTGCCTACTGAGAGGACAGGAAAAGCAAAAAAATAAACAACAAAACAACAACAAAAAACAACAAAACAACAACAAAAACAAGCGATAAGTCTACCAGTTGGTAGTTTATCAGTGTTACATTACAAGGAAGAGACAGCTTATCATGAGTGAGTGCCACAGAACAAGTGAATTCAACTGCCCTTTATCCATCAAATAAGACATGAGAGGATGGAATGGAATGGAATGGAATGGAATGGAATAACATAGGATATGATATGATAGGATAGGATAGGATAGGATAGGATAGGATAGGATAGGATAGGATAGGATGGAACAGAATAGTTCAGTTGGAAGAGACTTTAAAAGATCGTATATTCTGCCTGACCACTTCAGGACTAGCCAAACATTAAAACATGTTATTGAGGGCATTGTTCAAATGCCTCTTGAACACTGACAGGCTTGTGGCATCAATCACGTCTAGGAAACCTGTTTCAGTGTTCAACCACAAGCAAGGAAAATAAATTTTACCAGTGTCCAGTTTGAACCTCCCTTGGCACAGCTTTGTACTGTTTGCATGCGTCCTGTAAAATGTTACCAGGTAGAACAGATCAGCACCTCCCCTCTACTGCCCTTCCTCAGGAAGTTGTAGAGAACAATTAGAAATTCAAGACATTCCTTCTGTTGAAGATCACTTGGTAGACATTTGGTGTCAAAGGAGACAAGCCACAAGTTTGCATCCTGAGCATGTGTGCTGCACATTTAATGGAAAAGGGGCTGGGAGCTTTTAAGTTTTGTTTTGTTTTGTTGCTCTTTTGGAGCTCAAGACCTTCAGGCTGCAGCCATTACTTATCAATCGATTTTGATTCTGCCAGCAGAGGGCATGAGGAGGCAAAATTTGATTATAGTAGTACCATTTCCAATTTGTAAGAGAAAGAACAGGATTACTAAACTGCACTTTGTGATCACGGGAGTCTCAGACCGAGCTGCTGACTGGAAGGAGGGAACTGGAGATGTCCTTCTGAGCAAAGAAATCAGGAACATACACTCATGCCTTCATTGCATGATTTTTCTGCTTTCACAACTTTATGCCCCAGAAGATGATGACAACATCCTGTATGCTTTGCATAGGAACACAACTGTGGGCATATTTTACACCACATAACATCTGTAACTGTGTTGATGTGTCATCAGAGTTTATGACCACAGCTTCCAAAGAACTGTGACATCTAGAGCTGTGGATGTAGAACTTTCAAATTTTGTGATAGTTTAGAAAACGACGGAAAGGCATTGATTTAAAATTAGGTAAGTTATCCATCTTCTCCCTTCAGAAAGGGAGAAAATGTGAAGATGTCTAGAAGAAAAATGAGATTTAATATTTGTCAGTTTATGAAGTTAGAAAAACCAGTTTATTAAAGAAACATTCATGGTATATGAGACCAGATACATGTGTACCACATAATAGATTACAGTCACAGAGCTTATAGATGAATACTTTCCCCCTGAGAACTTCAGAAAGTGAAACATATAAAGTTCCTACTCTCAAAATTCAAAAGAAGCTCACAATAAAAGGAAAGGAAGAATATAAACTGTTGTTGGAGTAGGGGTATCGCTGGAGTCCTTTGCAAAAAAAAAAAAAAAAAAAAAAAACCACTTTTCTGTAGCTGTCATGAGAAGAAATACCATTGTGTTGACCTAGTTTACTTAGGTAAACCTGTGCATTCTTTCTGTACTCTGATATTAAGCATTAAGAATGAGAATTTTGTGTCCAGCTACATAGGTGCAATTCCACAAAAATTCATCATTTCCATTAAAATGAAGCATTTCTTTAAAGCAGTGAAGATTAATTTACAAAAAATTAAGTTGCATTGAAGTAAAAGAAGTGTTGTCCTCTGGTTATTACATCTCATATTGCTCAAAAACTGCTTGGTTGCTGATCAAGTGAGCATATTTTGATCAATTACAGGCTACTAGAACCTATTTAGAAACACTACTGCGTAAAATCTTATAGTTATGTCCTTCCTATTTTATTGTCCTGGGTACAAGACTTACATATAAAAACTGCTGGCATGCATTCTTTGCATACTATGTGGCAGCTATCATAATTTATATTTACCTACTTATTTACAGAGATTTGTTATTAAAGTAGCAAACTGTCAGGGCACAGAATGTGGTCAGGGAGAAGAGCTGCTCATGTGGGCAGTTTGGATCAGAGCCTGGAAACCTGGGGCTGATGGACCCAGGTACTGATGTGTGGTCCTGAGTCTGAGCAGAGTGAGTGAGCACTGGGGGACTATTAAGGGTCAGTTAGAGCTGCTGAGGGCTCTTACACAAACTGAATTATTGAGAACCTTAAGAGTAGCATATGGGTATATAATAAGTAGACAAGCCAATGTCATTCCCTCATCACAAGTAAATGAAAGCTTACTTCAACCACCAAATAGTAAAGCACACAAAATCAGTAGCTCTCATATCAGATCTAAAAGCACTTCCTTATTATTCCTCATTTTTCCATAAAACATCTGAATGCTTACATGTACAAGAAGCATAATAATCTTTCTTAGATGTTTTTGAGTGAAATTCACTATCTCTTTGCTATCTTTAAATCCAGTGCAGAACTGAATGTACAATGTTAGGATTGAGGCAAGATATATGCCTTTCTTGAAATTTTGTGCTTTGGTTAAGAGTACTATTAAAGATTACATTTTAGCTCCATATAGCAATTCTTCCTTATATTCCCATTAAAGTAGCAAAAATTTTGGATATTCAGTATTTCTGAGAACAAAATCACTATGTTAGTTTCTATATTTAGTTTTAAATTCAATAAGGTAATACTGTTTGCATTTGAAGATACTGGTGCATTTTTAGAAATGAGATAGGAGCATTCTATTTCTCTACTGATAATCATTCACCTTTCTGGAAATAACTGGTAGCCTGGAAGTTCAAAATGGCTGGTGATCTTGTAAAGGTTTTGCTTCAATGATAATGACCTCTTAAAATACAGACAATTTCTATAGCTTATCATTTTTCTTTTTCTGGTATCCAAAAAGCAAATTCCACAGAACTAGCTAGACATCATTCCTTGCATTGTGCTCCTGGGTTTGGAAATTGGACAGTAACCTTTTTCAACATGTGCCTGGCTTGAAAGCTAACATTTTAGATCAAAAGATTATGTACTAGGAGGCCTAGAGGCTAAAAAAAAAAAAAAGAAAAAGTGTTCTTGTTTTGTTTTAGTGTTGCTGTGAAAACTCTGGATATTGGAATGTGTTACACTTAGAAAATAACACCGAGTAAGGCCACAACACAGGGAGTATTTGCCTTCTAAATAATTTGTTGTTGTTTTTTTTTTTCCTATCATCTCTCAAACACTGTAATTGAACTGTTTAAGTCATAATGGTACTGCATTTACTTTTCTAATTGTAAGAAACTGATTTACCTTTCGAGACAGGGAAATTACATTTCCATAATTATTACATAGTAACACCTTCCTTTAATAAAGCTCTCTTTTGATCTTCTAAGGAAACTTAATTCTATCTTCATACCTAATTCCTTCATATGTAAATAAATCTGGTTGAATTACTTGCTCATTATACTCTTAGGCAAATGGCAATTGTATTAAAAAAAATAGACTATGACATTAATCATAGCCATTTATTGTCCTTTCTATACTGAATCTTAAAATGTACACTGGGAGTTCATGAATTCATGAAACAGTTTAAGTGAGAATCCTTAGAATTTTTTCATGATACAAGTTGTTTGTTTGTTTGTTTGTGTGTGTGTTTTTTGTGTTTTTTTTTGTGTTTTGTGTGTGTGTGCGTGCGTGCGTGTTTGAGACAGGCTCTTTCCTATTTCGGAGCCACAGTTCTTTATATTGAAGCGATCAGTGCACAATATAACTTGGTACATCCCAAATGATGAAGCAGATTTTTTTGATATTTAATACTATCAATAGTGAAAAATGATATGATATCTACATACAACATTCTCGTATTATTACTACAAGAACTACTCTCATCATTGGGAAAGCAGAAAATACTGATATTATCCTCCAAATAGAATAAATCACTTAGAAAACTATCATAGGAAATATAATACTGAAAATGCTGAAAAAATAACAATTCCATTGTTGAAATGTTTCATGTCAGAAACTTTGAAATTGTGTTATTATTACAACTTTTTACAATTTTACAAATTTATACAGTTTGAATGTCTTATCTAGTTTGAACCAAAAAATATCTTAACGAATGCTTACTATAAATATTTACTTCAGTTTTCAAAAGCATCATTTCAAAATAATAGCCAACATAGGATACTTTCCAAAACTTCTCTAGTTTAGAAATATATGCCATCTCATTCAATGTCCAGCCCTCAAAGAATGCCATAACCCAAAATTAAATAATGAATTTAAAATCATAGAGAATTAGAACAGGAGAAAATATTAAGATGTGAAGGAAACATCACCACAAGCAGAGAAAATATGCAGAAGAATTGTTATAGCTGGTTGGAAATTATCTGAAAAGGGAGAAACAGTGTACTAATCCTGAGTAAATGAACAGACAAGTTATCCATGGGTGAGCTCTAAACTATACATGTGTCCACCCTTGTTGTTTGTTATCAAGGATCTATTTATCTTAATGACCACATCTTCCTTTGACCTCCTAGCAGAAAGTCTGAGGAAAATTTATATACACCTACAAATAACGTGGTACATCTCATTTATCCATGCTACACTGGCTTCTGAAATAGTTCATAACAGTTTTGTCTAGACCAAAGTGCATCTGCTCCTTGAAGCAAGAATCAACCTTATTTGGGGGCAAATAAGCAGTCTGTTTATGCGGGTAAAATTAACATCAGAACTGTAGATTCCAGGATATTTCACTTAGACTACGAGTTTTGGACTGGGAATATTGGAGTTATGTATGTTGCCAATCCTTGAGTTAAATAGTTCATATTTAAGGAACTATTGTTTAAGGTCTATGAAAATTTAAATATATATAAATTTATATTCAAATACAAAATGTATAAATCTACATAAATACACAAGGGCTGCTCCAAAATTAATACCTCCTATTTCATTATGTTGTCCCACATCAGAAGCCAACAAATGATGTTGGATGTATGGCAGTAGAAGTTGAACATTCTCACCAATACTCTGTTGAATTTTGTTGCCATACTTTCTGTGCACCCAGCATACACAAAAGAACTGAGATAGCTACATTTTCACTCAATGAAGTGGAAAGAAGACATTAAAATGTCTAATTTGTCTTTCATTTTCTTTATTTTTGTAGTCCATTTACTATTAAGTGACTTTTCAAACAAGTGGAAAAAAAAAAAAAAGATATATTTATTAGCTTGTAATAGCTTATTAGTTTATTTTTCTGAAATTGTTGTTTTGACAGTATTTTGACAGGAAAAATTATTAATGAAAAAAGAGAGACCCTTTCTTGCTTCTAATGGCAACTTGGGAAGATCCAGTCACCCCACACTATCACATCCCTCAACTGCCTTCTTCTTTCTCTCAGATTTTATTGCTTAGCATGATGCCACATGGTATGGGGTGTCCATCTGATCATTTTGGGTCATCTGTCCTGTCTGTGTCCTCTTATATCTTCTCATGTACCCCTAGTATATTTGCTGGCAGGGCAGTGTGAAAAAAAAAAACAGAAACAATCTTTGTTCTGTGTAAATACTATTCAGAAATAACTAAAACATTGGTGTGTTATCAACACTGGTTTTCAACACAAAGCCAAAATATGGCAACATGAGAGCTACCATGAAGAAAATCAGCTCTACACTAGCCAAAGTCAGTTCAACATAGCAATATTAACTAAAACTAAGGAGCATGATGAACCAGAGGAATGCCAGACATATTCATAAAATCATAGATGGGACTTTAAAGACCATCCCTTCAAATAATTCTTTAACCACCAGAGGCTTGCTTTCCTGAAATTCAGGTTTCTGACTGTGCTCTTTGCCAGACCTATGTTCCTCAAGATCACACTCTCAACCACAGCATGGTCACTATAGCCCAGACTGCCTCCAAACTTAACCTCTTTAATGATCTCCTCTGCACTAATGAGCACCAGGTCTAGTAACGTTTTACCTCTGGTCATTCTGCCCAGTGTCTGGACCAGAACGTTACACTCCAGAAGTCTCCTGGATTGTTTGTAGTCAGTTATGTTAATTGCAGACATATGGGTAGCTGAAATGCCCTATCAGAACGTGAGTGCAATGCTTCTTATACCTCAAACAAGAAGGCCTCATCAACAGGCTCCCGTTGATCAGGCAGCCTTTAGTAACCCTGACCACCAGGTATCCTTTATTGATCTGCTTCCTAATTTTGACCCTTTTGAAAAGGAGCTCCTTTCAATCTATCCACTTCTTAACAATCAAGGCAACTCCCCTGTTTCTCCTGCTCTGCTTATCTTTTCAAAAAGATTGTAGCTCCCAATTGTAGTATTCCAGTTGTATGATTCATCCCACCATGCTTCTGTGATAGCAAATAGGTCACAGTATTTTCCATATAGTATTTATTCAAAATATGAAAGAAAAGTATACTTAGGTGAATTTTTGCTTTAAAATAATAATAATAATAAAGAATTAAAAAAAAAAAAAAAAAGAAAAAATCAACTGACCAAAACCACAAAATGTAACCAACTTTAAAACAAAACAAAATACCAAATTGGAAGTTAATTTAATTGCTTGCACCAAATAAACAAATAAATAAATTGCTAATGTCTTTAAGCATAAAATTTAGATTCAGACATCTAAATAACAACACAGCTTGTAACATTTAAAATGCAGCCTAAGCTCCCATCATAGTCAATGAGGATACAGTCAGTACTCAATGCAGTCTAGGGACTTATTTATCTCTTCACAAAATAGACAACTGCTTTAAGATAGCTGTATGGATCTTTATCTCCATTGACTGTATTGACTAGATTGCTGTTGACTATAGTGAGAGCCTAGATTCCAACCTCATGTTTAATCATATGTGCTGCAGAATTTAGCTGAGTGATGAAGTTGCCTGATCATATGTTCTTGAATGGGATAATATCCTGCACAGATCCACAGTATAGCATGCAGTGGAACACTGCACTGGGACTTTATGTTCAGAAAGCCTTCCATGTCTGATTTAGGAGATAAATCCTATCCAAAATCAGTGTTTCTCTTAGTTGCTAGCAAACTTTAAGTATCCTGCTGATGAGGAGAAAGATATCAACATCCAGGAAGACCCAAGGTCTGATGTGGCTGGGTAAAGGGCCTGAGATCTGGGTCTAGGTAGTTTACAGGCTCAAAGCAATGTGAATATACAAGTGATTCAGAAATTTTATTTGCAATGAAAAGCGTGTGCATACTTCACCAGTTCTGAATACTCTGGAGGGATCAAGCTGAGCTTTTCTTCAGTATGTGCTGCTGGCTTGACCTGCAGACAGAAACTGCAGAAGCTGTATCCCTCATAAAACAAGAGGAACCAAGTCCCAAGAGTGGAATCGTCTGTAAGCAGGTTGGGAGGGAGCATTCCCCTAGATCTTGAAGTCTACTGGTGTTAGCTACATCTTAACATGCAGCAGAGACAAGTACATGATATATACTTTGAAAGACTAGTAAATGCATTAAAATGCAACCTTAGGTGAAAACAAAATGAATAAAATGAGTAAATTAATTATGTATGGCCATTGTATTTTTAATTAATTTTAACTTACTGATCATTCAAAATAATCATTTTCTTACTTTATCACAGTTTAGGCTATGTTGTTTAAGATTCAGTGAAAATATTTAATTAATGTTTTCTTAGCTCCTTAACTTTGTTATTTGTCTTTATTAATATTCTAGTCTTCCTTCCTAATCCTTATTGTCAATGTTCATATTTTTCCCCCATAGCTCATTTTGTCACTTAATTTACTGCTGCTATCTGTGAATCACTGCAAAATTCAGTAGGTTAGAAATATGGACATGTGTAGTCACAACAGGATACAGCAGTAATGGCATCACATCGACATTACCTCCTTTAGTGGTATGGTTCACCAACGTATCCATAATCTGCAACAACATAGAAAACTCTGCAATCTAAACTTTCATTCTGAAATTAGTTTTAGCTCCCAAATCATATCCATACTTGAATATTTTCAATTCTTGTTCCTAAATTTTAAAATCGACCCCCTCTGAGATGTTTTCTTTGTTTCTGCTTTTCCTCTTTCATACTCTCCTTGTTTTGCACATAATTTAGGGACATATGAACAATCAGTACATACATTACTATCAGTACATAGGAACTATAAGTATTACAAAAATTTCGATATCATCAACACACTGGAAGATAAAGTGTCAGTGCAAACAAGTGAAAATTAGTTTGGAAGAGGTGCTGTTACTCCTCAGGAATATGATGCTTTCATCAGAATGTGCTCTTTTGTATTTAAGATAGACCAAGAAACTTAAGTAGGTCAGCTTCTATTAATACAAGATTTTTCTCCTAATTCCATTATCTGTGCTAACATCTTAAAGTAGTTATAAAGTAAGTCTCTACTGTGCTTCCATGTGCTTTTTTTTTCATCTCAGTTATGAAATCCATAGAGCTATACCTATGGTGAGTTTGGGAAGAAGCAATTACAAGTTTTCTTTCAGCTGTCTAGTTTTCTAACAGCAGTAGAGAGCTACGTGTTTTAAAGAACAAAATTTTGATACAGAACCAGATATAGTTAGTGAGAAACATCTAATTACTTTGTTAGATCCCACCTTCTTCACCTTTGCTAATCCTAAGAATCCATTAAATTGGCCATCAAAAATTACTTCAGAAACATGAACTTCTCAAAAGTAAATGCTGAACGACATTCGTGTATTTTTTGAGTATCTTCATTTCTTAATGTTGCTACAATTAATCTATTCAGATCTTCAAATCAGAATTAAGCAAGTGTATAATAACTAGTCCCAACTAGCAGTGAACTATTTAGTTATTCAACAGAATTAACATATTTAGCAGTATAATCTACTCTTTCCCTCTTTAAAATATTTGGCTGTTTTAAGTGTTAATTCAATTTTGAATTCCTGGACGGTATTTTTCTTTTAAAGAAGTGGTGATTTTTTTTTTTTCTCATTTCTTGTTACACAATATCAAGTCAGAATTTCAACTTCAGTTTAACTTTGTCGCTCTCTGTTTTCTCCTTCCCTGTGCAAGTGTATCATTCATGTAGATTCAGTGGTTCCTATGGAGTTAACTTAGCTCTCTATTGTGATACTGTAGACGATAGATGGTAAGTAAATAATAGAAAAGATGGAGTTAGTACACTAAGTCCTTAGAATAGTATCAGGTTTTTATTTCTTCCTGCTTTAAAAAAAAAAAAAAAAAAAAAAAAAAAGTCAGATTTAAGACTTAGGTATAGATTAGTACAAACATCACAGCCATCACAGCCTTCCAGTCATTTGTAAATGAGGACAACAAATGCTCGGACTGTTTTATGTCAGGTGTGACTGTCATGTTATATTCTCAGGAATTTGAATATGTAGAAGTTAAAACCAGAAGACCAAGTCAATCAAAAGAAAATCCAATGCAACATTGCAAATTTCTTTCTAAATTTTCTGTAATTAAAAGTAATTCTGGAGTTTTACTCTAAAAATTTACAAGAACAAGTTATTCTAATGTTACAGAAATTACTGCTCAGATTCCAGTGTATGAATGCATTATTTCTCTTGCATCTCTTTGAATTATATTTTTCTCTTGCCTGCTTTGATTTTGCCATACAATAGATGAAGAAAGAAAATGAAGATTTACTGTCACTTTTGATTTCATTCTGAAGCTCTATCAGATTCTAAAATCCATGTTTTTCTTCTGTGCTTTTAGTTTAGTTCTATAACATAATCATTATACATTATTTCTTGTCCCAGTGATTTTTCAAGATACTTACCATCAGAATATATACTATGCCCTGGGATTATAAAAGCACATAAGATAGATGCACTCATTCATGATGGGTCTTGCCATCTGGTTCTCCTATAGAACTTGGACTGATCAGATTAAATGGTTCCAACAGAGTGTTTCAGATGTTATCTTCTTCCTCCTTTTTGAAGAAATATTTATTTATATCTCTTGACTTAGTTTAGTTTAGTCATTTTCATTGAACTGAGAAAATAAAAATTAAATACATTAACAGGAAGGATGAGAGTAATCTGCTTCCTTATAGCAAAGGAGAAGTAATTACAATAATGGAAGGAGAATTTAAAAAAAAAAAAAATCTTACTGACAACACAAAAACTTCTTGGCAGGCTAGTTCTTGGCACTTGATCAAAAGAAAGAGAATATTTCCTAAAAAGATGTGTTGGAGCAGGCATGAAATTATTACTAAGCATGATACATAAGTAGTAACCTCATACATTTCTGGGAATGACTGTCTACAAGGGTGGATATTGATAGGACAAGGGGGAATGGTTTTAAATGAGGACAGAGGAGGTTTAGTTTAGACATTAGGAGGAAGTTTTTCACACAGAGGGTGGAGACAGACTGGAACAGGTCCAAAGAGGTTGTGGATGCCCCATCCCTGGAGGCATTCAAGGCCTGGCTGGATGTGGCTCTGGGCAGCCTGGTCTGTTGGTTGGTGACCCTGCCAATGGCAGGAGGGTTGAAACTAGATGATCTTTGAGATCCTTTTCATCCCAGGCTTTTCTATGATTCTTTGATTCTATGATTTCTGTATAAGATGGCTAGGAATCCAAGGCTTAGCTCCCTAGATGTGGTGGCCTACACAGATATTCCAAGAAGACAGTACCAATTGTCTCAGGTATCAGCGTTATTTTGACATTGTTTACATTGAAATGGGCACATTGGCAAAAGCAGAAAAAAACAACAGAATTTTTTCTCTAGCATCATGACTTCTACACTGGCAGTTAAGGCCAGTTAATGCATTCCTATACGTAACACTTAGATAAATGTAAAGTGTCATTTGTGAATTCATACAGTATATTCAAAAATGGGGCCATCTGCATGTATGTAATACCTGTTATGTGTTAAACATGAAATTCAAATATAAGAGATAGGATTTAGGAAAATGTAATGAGGGGGTTGATTAATGCATTAGTAATAAATACATTTTCTAAGTAGCTAAAGTAACTAAAAATGCAGAATGCACTGTTTCTGTACATGTGTTTTCTATCCAGAAAACAAATTTATGTATTGGTGTACATTTCAGACTATGGCTTGTAAAGGCTAATTTTAAAATCTATGAAGCAAGTCTGTACCATCTTTGAGGATAGCTCTGTACTGTAGCATATCTTTATAATGATGAACAAGTCTCTAGGAGAGAGGAGTATGTAGTTACATGCATCATTTTAAGCTACTGAAGCTTGTGAGCGTCCTTAGGTATTCTGTTTACTTTAGTTACTCTGAATACCATTAAAAATATGGACTATGTTTCCAAGTACTTTGAACTGTCGTGAAGAGCTGCATTTGTTTATCTAAGTTAATACGCAAGTTCCTAAAATTAACAATTTGAATGCCAAATAAAGCCCCAGTGTTGTTCTTAGCATTTAAGAAAATAGTTGCACTGACTTATGTTTCACTGAACAAGAACTTCTATACAAGCCTATGCTGGAAATGAAATATTTCATTGAATTAAAGAAGTAGCTTGTTTGATAAGGGTTTTGGAAATGGCTATACACGTGTTTCTGTTAATAGATTAGGTTTTAGAAATAACTATCTCTAGATGTCTGGCTAGTGAGGTTACCTCTGAAATGATTACTTAGATAATGCAATGATTTTATCACATTATATTATTTATTCATATCTTAAAGAAAAAAAAAAAAGTAAAAATAATGAGAAACAGCCCTGTGAACACGTGAACACCAAGATTTGAGAAGAAGGAGGGAAAAGAGTGTCTTCAGGCACCAGAGCAGAGATTCTGCTGTAGCCCCGGGAAGAGACCACAGCGGAGAAGATGTTTCTATTACCTGTGGAAGGACTATACACTGAAGCAGAAGAATGTTGTCTGAAGGAACCTTAGCCTGTTGAGAGCCCATGCTGGATCATATTCTTTTCCTGAAGGAAAATGTGAGAATAAGGGTCTGACCTTTTTAATGTAGAAGACTGTATCAAGGGCAAAATCATTTCCTACCAGTCTGGCTGCTCTTTATGTTGAGGAGACTAACTCTGTGAATAGGGGAAATGTTTTGAAAGACATTGGAGTATAAAAAAGAAAATAATTTTTATGCATGTTTCATCAAGAATAAAAATGAAGAAAGCATTATTTGAGATACATATTAATATCAAAGGAAAATGAACATTATATTGACTTGGAGAGAAGGGGAAAACTTTACTGATATTCATTAATCCTAGTTTAAACTTACAATTAGCTAACTGTTGTTTGACCTTTAATCCCATTGCTAATATCCATTGTCTAAAAACATTTTTGGAAATGTGACTCATGTTAATTTTTAAAATGATATAATGAAGCGTCTTCCTTTTCTATTAATTTTTGTAGTTACTGTTAGAACCCAAATGAGCTGTAAAAATATAACAACACAGTAAAGTACACAATAAAATTTTATTGTTATTATACCATATTTGCTTTCACTGATAAATAATTCCTTTGTGTCATGTATCAGCAGACTTTTCAAAGGCATTTTCTATGCCAAATCAAAACTGTAGTCCTGCTCCCTGCTGCAGGAGAGACAACACTTGATCTCAAAGAGGTCATTTCCTTCAGGCTCAGAAAGGCATGAATGGAACTCCATTTTTGTATGAGTTACAAAACCAGGAGGCCAGTATCAAAATCTGTTATTCTTAAGTTAGAATCACTGAGCATATTTCTTTGTTTCTTAACGCTTTCAACACAAATTCTGTAAATGAAAAAAAAATACTTGATAGTGGAAACATATGTATTTAATTAAAGAGAAAGCTGAATTAAAATTGAAATGCCAGTTCAGTGGGTGAAAACTAGTTCTTTTCTTGAGAAAAATGCATTCAAATGAGAATATAGGAAGACAACATCTGAGAATTAATTTACAAATGCTTAGAATGAAAAGTTTGTTGCTCGTATATCATTTCAAAGGCTTTTGTGTAGCTTTTAAGTCTGTAAAATATCCAAGGGCACTTCATAGAGCTGTTCATTCCAAGTGTTTGACAGGACTACAGAACATCTATGCTAGTAAATATGATTTTTGCTGCAGTTCATGAAAAATCTCTTATATTACCAAGACACCAAATCAGCCATATGTTAATCATTGCGATTCTATACAATCTTAGATTCTGTGCCGTATCCTAACTATATGCACACCAGATCAAATGTCTCTGGAAACAAAAATGTTGAAGTCTAGCTGGCACCGGAGTCTGTCACCTGCATAGAATAAGGCCATGCACAGAGTTGACTTTGAGAGGAAGAAACTTGAGAGTGCTCCTGGACCCAGTGTTTACCTACCTGAATTGTAAAATAGTGTTGCTCCAGCAGCTGCATGAATAAAATACCAATTTGACTGCCTATGAAATAGGTACAATTTCAAAGGGCTTGATAAGACAGTCAAATAAAAAAATCAAACTTTCCAGACATTTGTCACCAAGAAGTATTCCTTTCACAATCAAGATTTAACATGCTACCTCCTGATGCTAACACTCATTGAAAGGAATGCACTTTCGCAGCAGTAAGCTCTACTTCATTATCACATATTGCAAGGGGTTGTTGAAAAAAAAGGCTGCTTGCATTTATTTGAATGACTTGCAGTATGACATTTGTTAGGTAGAGAGTAGAAATTTCTGAAGTTGCCTGGAAGTCAGCTTTCATATATGTTGTATTAAGTTTTAATGCCTATCCTGCTTACATATTTGTTTGTTTAAGATAATGAAATTTAGGAACATTAATTTTGTTTCTGTATTTTAAACTCTGTGTTCTCCTGAGATAAAAAAGAAAAAAGATTACAAGTTTGAGGTTTGCAAAAATCATAATAATGATAAAAATCATCATAATAATTTCTAATAAGATACACTCCCTGAAATATTTGTAGATATATTTCTGCAGAATGAATTACAAAGATTCTTCACAGCAAATTTGCAGAGAAATTAGGAAAGTTTTGTTGATAAATGCAATGAGTTGTAGTTGTGAACCAACACTGGACTGGGAAAAATGTCTTAAGATATAAACAAGATTTCACCAAACTGAAGAAAGTGAGGGCTGCAAGATTTAAGACAAAGAGTCTAACAAAATTTCCCTTATGAGAAAACAATCAAAGATGAGTAAAGTACAATTATGGCCTTTGCCAGGCCCCATGATCTGGGAAGTGTCTTTTCTACATCGTCAACGTTTTACGGGCTGATTCGGCCTCATTCTGTGACTAGCAGGGCAGAGGGATTTTGCAAAATACATGCTTCTGGAAAAGGGAAACAGGGGACCCCAAAATAATTGAAAACAGTGGCAACGATCTGAAGAGAAACAAACTAATTTACTAAATATGGTATCAGAATGCAAGATAACACACTATAATACAATATAATTAGAATTAAAGCTCATAAATCAAATATAATGAGAGAGTGTGTCCAAAAGGTGGATAGGCCTCATCATAACACTATGGTGAGATGCACAGTCCAGTTGAGCAGCAGGGAGGAGAGCCTGATGAAGAAGAGCGCATCAGATGATCTTGCCAAGGGTTATATCTCCTCTCTGACCTCAAAGCCACTTGTGGTTTGTTGTTCTTCTTCTCTTCCAGACAGGTACTCAGAACTTGATCATTAACACTCTAAGTCCCAGTGCACTACATGATGTTGTGATGTGGAATACCGATAACCAAAAATTGTAAAACCATGACATAAAGCTCTGTCGTAGTTAGGGGCTTTTGTGTGTCATCTAAGCAGTGAATTCCTATGTGGCAACATGATTGACATTTTGTAAAAGCAGTTGAGATACTCTACTTAGGTTCACGATGAATAGGTCACAAACCACCAGTATAAAGCCCTAGTTTTATTATCAGTATCACAGAGATAGTGAAGATATAAATGTGGACAGATGACAGTGGCCAACAGCTTTGTATCAAGAGAGACTGAAGTGGTAAAGCTACTGTTACTGGCTACTAATTTCCTACCATCTTTTTCATTGCTCCCTCCTCCTGCTGATGCTGCGGATATGGGGTAATGGAGAGCACCAAACACATGAAACAGGGAGCTGAACACCTATTAATTGAGAATCAAAGGAAAAATAAAACTTTATTCATGATATTGCATGGAATAAATGGTTTCTCTTGAAAGGGCATTAGGTCCCAATGGCACTAAGCTGGCCCCAGTCATAGGCCCACAGTTCAGCCTGTCTTCAGCCAGTGCCAGGGGCTGCCCTGGTGCCCCTAGTTGCCCTGCTCTTCAGGAGGCAGTGGGAAGGGCCCTGCTCAAAGTTGTTTTTCTCTGAGGGAATTTGTGTTTTTCTGTGAATAAAATTACTCAATTATTTTACACAAGTTGGGCTGCTGTACTTTTTCCTCCACTTATAGAAACACTTTCCTCTTTTCACCTTATATAATGTATTTTGATCCAATTGTTGTTCTTGTGGGTGAGAGTTATTTGTATCCATTACACCAAGTGTACAGCATACTGTGATCTCTTCAATCACCTCACAAATTCATAGGAACAGCAATTCCAAACCAACACAAGCATCAAGGAAATGCTGCTGCATTTCAGATCTTAGCACTGAAGTTAGAAATATGAAAAACAAAGGTAAAGGGGCAAATGACAATAAAAAGCTCTGTCATCCAAAACAACCAAGATACACCATGGTGTGGAAATCAGAAAAGCATTTTTTGATTGTTCTGCAGAAGTGATTGATATTGGAAATAGATTTGCTGTGATGGATATTAGAAACAGAAGTATTAAGAATCCTTGTTTTTTGCTCTGGGCTTTATTTTTTGCTGTGACTTTTTAGAATCCCTCCTTTTAAATGCTCATGAAGAGTAAGTAAAATCAGGTTACTAACGCCAACAAAATTACTGAGATCTTATAGATGTATATATTTTATATGCTTCTCCAGGAATGTTTTATGATTTGACATTTCTGATAGCCACTCTGCATAGACAAAAACTTCATTTAATTTCTATTATCAGTAATAATAAAGTATCATTTCTGTATTATTCAATATACATTCAAATATACAATCTTTATAGATTGTAAAGATCCTTTATCATTAATTTCTTTGTGTCTTAAAGCTGCTTACATTTTAACATGAAAAAAATGTTACTATTAAGTTGAACTTCTTGAAGAATTCATAATATCTAGTATTACATTCTTTATGCTTTTGATTGCTTAAGCATAAGTTCTCAATATTTTCATCTAAAAGAATTTCTATCAATTTATGCTCTTTTGCTTTGTTTTGTATATCCCAGCTATCTTTTTTCTCATTTTTTTCCTGCCTGCTTTATTCTTTATACTTTCATTTGATACGGAACCCAGTGAGTCAAAAATGTTTTCCCAATTTATTTATTTTACTTTAGTTTGCCATCCTTTTTCCTTCAACCTCTTCATTCTTTCTTTCTTGATCTGATTTTCTGTATGTCTCCATCTTCTCTCATTTTCCCATGTTCTCCAACATTTTTCTCCTTTAGAAAATGATCTTACTGTTTTTCAACATCCCTGTGATCTTCACATTTCTTTCCTGCCTGATTTCATTATTTTGTACACAATCTTCAAAACATATCATCACCACATCTTCCTTCTTCAAAGATACTCGAAACTAACTGTTTTATCTACTGGGCATGCTGTCTTTTCCCCTTTTTCTTGCCTTTCTTCTTTGATAAATCATTCAGCTTCATGTGCATATGTGTAAAATTCTGCCATATGTATAAGTAAATGAGACAAGACCTGTCTAGGATTTTTGTGTGGAGTTCCTTCAGTTTGGAGGTTTCTGGTTCCACCACTGAGTTGTGTGGCACTGGGTAGTTCACCAGCTCTTTGCCTCTGTTAATTTTCTTTTTCTCACTGATAAGAAAAACAGATCATTTCTCTTTCATATGAATTCTGTGGGAATAAATATATAATTTATAATAGTATGACATCATCATAATGGGGTTATGTAGGAATCTTATACTGATAAGAAGTTTGTGTTGTTGTATGCACATATTGTGTACTTTGAGAAAAGAAAGTGGAGGTATATTTACTACTTAGCATACTCACAAAGCATAATATTGGAAAAAGACCTTTTGTTACATTTTAGCAAGTATAATTAATTGAGGCCCCTTCTTCACCTTACCCAGGGTAATAATAATGCTAAATATTTATTTCCAACTTTGAAAGAATCACAGCCCTATATTTAATAATTTCAACCATGCTAAGATGTAATGATGACTCTACAAAAGGAGTTGTAGACAACTCTGAATTCCAAGGGAATAGCAAATTTAAATTCCTCATAGTATGAGACACAAATTAGTTTTACTTCTATGTTCAAATTTCTAGATAAATAAAGTAAAATATACATTTGTATTATCTTTGGTTATGTTCAGCATTCTTTCAAAAATATATAGGAAGGAATTGTTTTGAAAATTTTTGAATTTTATTCTGAAACTGTGAAGATCAAGCCCCAAAATGTCAATCTAATTTTGGGAAACATACTTTTATAATAGTAGTTTCTACTTTTATGTGTTTAAGGCATTCTTTTTTCACTTCTCCAATGTAGTTCTGTTTTTTACCTTCTAATCTGATGAACAGAAGATGTAAGAAAAAAGAAAGCAGTAATTCAAAACTATTTCTCAGTAATTTTATACTTCAGTGCTGTTCATAGATATTGTAGGACTAATTTTATGGTTTTTGTTTGTTTGTTTGTTTGTTTGTTTGTTTCTGAAAATCTGAAAAAAAAATGAAAATTTATCTGTGTGTAACTTTCCCTGTAAGAAAATATTTTATTTTCTCTTTATAGATGTTGATACAGTAGATCTGATGTTTAGCAAAGAGGTATTTTTAGCCACCTAGGATGAAGAACCAAAGTTAAACCATCAAAACCTATTCAACCTTTAGGCTGTTAAACCCTGGGGAGGCACATTATAGCATACACTACCTGTCTTAGTTTCAGCTGGTACCATATTGTTTTCTTCAGAGTGTCTGGTATGATGGCATGTTTTGGTTCTAGGAGAAAAACATTGATAACACGCCGATATTTATAGTTGCTGCTGAGCACTTTCGTTCAGAGACAAGGAGATGGGGCCAAGAAGCTTGGAGGGAACAGAATTGGGACAACTGACTTAAACAGATCAAAGGGATATTCCATACTACATGACATCATGATGAAGGAGTTTTAAAAGGGATATGAGTTCATCTTGCTCTCTTCTGCTGTTTGGGGGCTAGTTAGGCATTGGTTGGGAGGTGGTGAGCAATGGTTTGTGTATCATCTGCTATATACATCCACATAAGAAAAAGGATATAATTATGACTATATATATATTAGTCATAATTATTATCCTTTTTCTTTTCTGTATCTTAGTATGTAGTTTCCAAGGTCTACTTTTGCTGCTTTTTTTTTTCACAATTCCTTCCTTCATCCACAGAGAAGAGGATGGGAGTGAGTGATCAACTGTGTGGTGCTCAGCCACCTGCTGTGCTAAACCACAACATTTCCATATATGCAGATAGAAAAATTGTATTGTTAGCCTTGTCATGTACATTCAGGAAGTCAATTAATTACAGTAAATTGAGAAATAATATAAGGCATTAATTTCCCGAATATTTAAAATTTATATGTATTTCGTCTGTCTACTTGAGTAGAAGATGGTCAAGAAAACAGTCTGAATAAAACGACTTTTTTTTCTGAAACCCTAATTTGAATAAATGTACCTCTGAGCCTCCAGTATGTTAGTACTCAACTTGTTAAGGAAAAAAATGTTTTTATAGATGATCACCACAAAATAATTCTCTGGCTTCTGAGGCAAGCAGAATAAATCATACAAATATGCTAACATGTCAAATCAAAGTGAATTCCTTCAGGCAAAAGCTCTCTGTTCTGAAAGCTAAAGGAAGATCAAAAAATGAATAATAATTGTGAGATGTAGGTCACAATACTATTCCATTCATTTTGTTAGTAAAAGGCTGTTAGTTAAGTATGCAGTTGTAGTAACTGTACACAATGGTATCTGTAGTTGTACCATTCTGAAGTAAATGCTGTATGACTTCTTTATATAACCCATTTTATAGAGTTTCATTGTTTCAATATGAAACAAATCTTTAGATATAACAGAATTTGAAATTCTGTACATAAACTTTGAATTCCTTCTCTGCTTTTCCTAGGGGGGGGGAAAGTACAGTAGGAGCTTCACTAAGGAATTCTAAGCTTCAGCAGTTTGTTCACAACTTGAGCAAAAAGCTCCAGGAAATAATATATTATTAATATTTTAATACATTAATGCCAGAAGATTTTCAAAATATGATCCCAAGAGTGAGATTTCAGTTCTTCTGTGGATCCTTTTCTTCTCAACAAGAAGAAATAACTGCACTTTATTCTCTCCTTTTCCCCCTTAAGATAAAGACGACATTGGTTGAATGGCTTTATATTCAATGGATGAAGAAAAGAAATTCTTTAATAGAGCTACATCCAAGGTAACGTAATCATATATATATTTAATATATGGCTTGTTTAAGTCCATTTGGAAGATGAGAATGAATAATTAAAGAAGGAATTAATTCACCTGCACAGAAGTATTCAATCAAGTGTCATGATTTCTCACTGACAGTCTCACATTTACATTTTTTTTATTTAGAGTGAATATGAAAAAAGTAACACTAATCTGTGAAGGTGTCATATCGTGAATGTTTCTAATAGGTAATTTCCCCATCAGAGTATGGGAAGTGAGCTGATCTTCACGTTCCTATGGGGATATAATCTGACTCACAAAACAGATGGAAGTGATCCTTTGTAACTGGTCAGTGTGGAAAGACCACTGAAAACCAAAAAGTAAAAATGACATGTGAAAACATTGTAATTCTAAGCTTCATAGAAAACAAGAAGACAACTGGAAATACCTTATGCTGGCTTCCAATGTAAGCAAATGGTGAGAAAACTATTTAGAAATGTTGCCTGTATTCTGCTGACATAGAAAATGTAGATTCTTATACTGAGGGAGTTTTAAAACAAGTTGGAAAGAAGGATTTTGCTCTTTAGCTTTATTTTTACTTCTCCTAAGTTTAGCTTCTGGAAAACATAGCTTGTCACTGGGTTTAGATACTATAGTTTCTGAAAGCTTTGTTTTCTTTAAATTATCCTATGTTGACAAGGTATAGCCAATCAGATCTGAGAGCGAAAAAACAGCTTGCAGCAATTTATCTAAATCCTTTTAAAGTATATTGCTGACAAAATATGAAGTCGTGTCATTTTTGTACTTTAAGCCTTCTTTATTGTTTTCTTCCATTGTTTAATATGAGCCATAAGTAACCTTTTTCTTTGAGGCAAATTCAAGGCATAAACCTCTTCATAATTTATTAGTTAACTACTGCTTAATAGGATTCACTGGAAGCTGGAATGCAGTCATGTAGGAGAATTATTTCTGAACAATGTATTTAAATCTGTAATGCTAGAAAACTGAGATGTTGCCGAAGTGAAATCTTATATGTCAGGAAATCCTGGAACACAAACCTTTAGAAAAAAAAATGTGGCACTGGGGAGAATTTCTGACAGCTAGAATTATAAGTAAATAAACAGTAAAAATAAAATAAAAAAAAAAATTGAGTCATGTACTATTATTTAAACAACAGAATTATTTAAAACAGAAATTATCCTTAACCTTTTACCAGAAAAGCTGAAATTTTCCATCTCTCATCTTCCTTATTGCATTTATAATGCAATATACAGGTGAGGTCCCAAAGACTTTTGCTGTCCAACAGATGTTCATCTCTTTAATGTTAATCAAATCTAATCTTAAGTGCCAAGCTGGCATACCAGTTTCTCTACCCGATAGACCAAGGGCTTTCTCCCAGGATTACACTACTTCAAATCTCCAGGCCGGAAGCTGTGTTTCTGAAATCAGAGTACATGAAGAAGAGGGAAACAATGTAGGCTAAGGATATGCATGGGGACTGAATATGGTCTGGATTTGTATCCAACTGATGAAAACTGGGATGTGCTCAGGAATCCAAGAGGACAAACATATCCAAGGATTTATTTGAGGTATTATAGCTATCTCCAAAGAATAGATCTTGTAGTGAATTATTGTTTTTGAAGAGACAAAATAAGTTTCTCAATATTATTGCTACACATTTCGTATTGGTCATAGCAGCTCCTAAATACAATGTTACCTTACAGAAGCTGCTTAATGATCAAGAACAGCTGGCATATTTCTTTCCAATGAAAAAGGGAAATTAAGAGTTTGAGGGATTCCTATGAAGCTGCTGGAAAATATAGCTGAATTGTATTATATCAGCATCTTGGTTCTACAATTTTCTTTAGGGAAGAATTCATAACCTTGACCTTTTTCAGACTGATGTTCAGTTCAGCTCAGCTGTTTTCATAGTTTTCCACAGGAGATTCCTAATATTTATCAAGTTATTTAAGATTGTCATCTGTAGCTATCCTAAGGTTGATTTGGTATGAGCATTTTATGTACATAACGGTATTGAATCTGTAGTGTTGAAAAAATATTATTCCAAGAGGAAAAAAAAAAAAAAAAAGGAGAAAATTAACAGCAACCCTGAATTTCCACCTTCATCATCAAATGGGTGTATAATTTCTGTAGGCATGTTATGAGCATGTTTGAGTAGGTCCATAACTAAAATAACTAAAATAAATCTCCGGTAGGAAATATATTTAGCTTTGCTTTCATTGATTGTTTCTTAACAGCTAAATAATAGTTCTAAGCATAGTGATTATTTATTTAAATATCCATGAAGTAGCAGTTACATTTCACTTACCACACCTAGGTGATAATTAGAAAAGCATTGCATACTTTAGGTAATTATGCCCATATTACAGTAGCAATAAGTGGAAGTTTTCTCTGTATCAAAGGGTAATGTGCATTGACAAATTAATGGCCTGGTTTGTACAATGCAGAAATGCTCTCAAGGCCTTATTCAGACATACATTTTGCTATAAGAAACTTTACTGTTCTGAACTACATAGACAAAAAGCATTGTCTTTGATGAAGAGCAATTGAAGTAGACCTGCTTGTTCTTCTAACAGCATTTTGCGCGTTTAAACAATAATCTACTGACTAAAGAGAATCATAGAATTCTATGATTCTATGATAATCTTCTGACTACAATAATTACATATCTGAAAATGATCTTCACATTGTTCTCATGTCTACAGTGAAGAGGTGGACAGAGATCTTAGAAGAAGGTCACGTACTACATATTCAGGAAATCATATGTATATGTATATAAACATGTATGTATAACAGATATAACCTATGTATTTACTGACAGATAGAATCTTTAAAGTAGATAATATGTCACCTCATGTGATCTTGCTTTGAGGGCCGGTAAATAAATGTTTTAATGGGCAGCAATTTTTCTACTTAGTCTTCTTCAGTGTATTCTATTTTGCTTTTCTTTAGAAATGTCACTCTTATGATGCATGTGTTTCCCTACATACACAAACATATTTCAATCTCTCCTGTCACTGCTGAATATTAGCATCTTTTTTTTTTCTTTTCAATTTGTGTTAACCTTTCCCTAACTAGTCATTATCTCCACTCAATTAAGCTGTCCTCTGTTTTTAAAATTCCTAGGTTAGTTATTCACCAAGATTAATTATCATTAAATCAAGACATGGCTATACAAAATGAATTTCATTTGCCATTTGCACAGATTCTTCTTTCTCCTCTGTTAGTTATGTGATAGATGTAACACTAATTATGCACATGTTCTATAATGAACTTTTTAAACAACTATTCTTGTTTAGAAAATGTTTATATACCAACATCATATGAAAAAGAAGTAATTCAAACTTAAATGTAGCCAGTTGTTTTCTAGCAGGAAATCTATGATAGCATCTCACCCACAGCTCTATTCTTATCAAAATTTATTTAGTAGTTCAGCTCAGTGGGGCAAAAGTAAAAAATTTAAACCAAATGAAACAACATGACATAACATGACATGAGCACCAATACAAATGGACATCTGAAGGAAGAATTAATTGTAGTACATTTGAGGACAAGCAGCAGTTACGCAGTTCTTCATCCAGTTCTGTCCGTCTAATATGAACTGCAGCCTGGTTTGTGGACATCATCATAAGAGAACAGAATAATGCTTTTATGATGGTTTAGATACTGTATTCCATTATACCAAAACTGAACCAAGTAGTAGCAATCAGTTTGAGTTTACAATTTAAAGAATTGTGTGGGGTTGTAATACAAAGTTCTGATCAGGCTGTTATGAGAATGTTCTAATCAGTTATACCTGGGTTCCTATCTATGTACAGCAGAAGAGCTGTTGATTTTTTATTCTATCTGGGGGAATGTCTGACACAAGTCAATAGTTTGAAAAAGGAAAAAGATACAGTTTGTAAATATTATATTCCTACTTTCAAGCAAAAAAAATGTGTTAAAAAAAAAAAAAGCTAAAACAAGGACTGATTTAAAGAAAATTGTTAATTTATGGTGAACATTGGTTTTTAGGACAATTTTAAATCAGTCATGTGCCGTGATGCAGAATTTGCATTAGTAATAAAAAATCTCTTACTGCTGAAAAAAAATTATAAGAAACCTGGAACAACATTAGGCCATATCACATTATATTTCTCTTAAAATCTATTCTGTTAAGTACACCACAGTGCAATGGTATCATTTCCTAGCTTAATAATAGTATTTCTGACAGATCCGTACCATAATATATAATACAAATTTATGTCTAAAGAATCAGTCATGAGAAAGAATGGTGTTGCTACAGCCTGAACATGTGCAGCTACAGTTCAGAGAGAAGACAAGTATCATGTTCAAGGTTCTGTGAACTTTCTAGAGAACTTGTTTTAGTATTGAAGACTTAATAAACCATGACCTCGAGCAGAGTGACAGGCAATTTGTAAAAGCTTTACAGCATGACGTTCTTGCTCAGCAGTATTTTGCAAAGATCCACCCGTGTAGGTCACACTGTGCTTGAAAGCTGCAGTAACTTGAGCAATAAGATCCTTATATTCCAATCTAAATAACAGAGATACCATTTAGCACAGTGCTATTGTTTGCCACTTAAGATTCTCAAGGTAGTCCAACATATAATCCACATCTCATATGAATTCTGCAGTTTCACAAAGAAATACTAATTTTGTGCTCACAGATTTACTCTTTAATGTAATGGATAAGCACTTATCTCCAAAGGCACACCAGTTTGATCTGAGCTAGATTTCCAAGGCTAAATTTACTAAAGCTAAAGGAAGACTCAGTAATTTGCTATAAGACATATCTGTTATCTTTTAAAAAGTGCAGTAATGCTAAATCTAGCCATTGAGAAGATGTTTTAAACACTTGCAAAATACTTTCTTGTATTGTCATTAAATGTTGGTTTTAGGTACTGCAATCTGCAACTGGAGAAATTTATGAGATTCTCCAATAAAACATTTACTAGAGTCTTCTTTCCTAGAAATCCTATAAAGCCACAAGATGCTGTACTCTATCAAACTACCCTTAAAATATAAACTTCATCAATTATTAGTTTGCACTGCACTAGCCTTCAGAATTTTAAACAGCTGTCCTCTTCATGCTGCATGCTTTCAGTTGGAGAACTGCTAAAGCTGCTAAAAAGATTTTTAAGAATTCAAGATAATACTAAACCTGTTCTGGATCCACTTTCTTAAAAATTGTAGATTTTTAATCCTCTGTTTGCAAGTTCTATATACTGAAAATATTTTTGCTGAACAGTGATAGCACTCTTGTTGTAAGGAATACAAACGATTGACAAAACTATCTTGTGAAAAAAACAGTCATTTGAACTATCATATTATTGATGTAAACAACCTCTTAGTTAGTGTTCATGTAAATCCATATTTTGTACTCTGTTTTATGACCAACACCATTCTTAGCCTAACCAGCTGCTTTCTAGGACAGATTATAGTTTCCATTTATATAAGGAACTCTTTCTTTCAAAACTGTCCAATTCTAATAGTATTTTTTAATAATGAAAAAGATTCCTATTTTTTAAGGAATACATTTTATAGCACTTACTGCTTCTTTTGGGATGCTGTTACTGTTATTTTTGTTTTCTTTAACATCCTTGTATGTTCTTTTGTCCATAAAGCCATGACACTTGTTTTGTAGGTATGCATTTATCCCATGCCCAGATAAGTACATATTTTTTTCCATAACAAGAATTTTTCTTTTTTTTCTTTATTGAATTACAGCACTTTCTCTTGAAGGTCAGAGAATATTAAGCTTCTGGGAACAGTAATAAACATTCTGCACATAAATAATTACCTATCAGGAAAATTTGAAATTTACATAGGGTATAATTTCATTGATATATAAAAGCTATGTGTACCCACGTCATGGTTTTTTGTGCAGTTCTGTTTTTAATACTAAGGGAGGTATAGTATAAAACATACAGAAAAAGACAATTAAGATTACTAAGTGAGTGAAAAAACTTAATTGACTAAAAATATAAATATCAATACAAAATATTGAAACTAGTATGAATGAAGCTTGTAAAAAAAAAATCAGGAAAATGCCAATTAAGTTAAGTTGAAAAAAAAAAAAGTAACAAAGCTTGTTTAAGTAGAGGCAGAGGACACGATAAAACCTGTAAGAATTACTGTTAAAGCAAGTAAAAGGATTACTTTAGAGGCCAAACAGTGAACTTCTGGAACTTGCTGGTACAAAGCAGTTGTGATAGACACTATAGAAGCATGATAAAAAAGACAAGTTCAGTTCATAAGCAGAAAATTAAAGAGTAGGCTGCTATTACCCTCTAAGATCTCTAATTCAATAATTGTTGAAAATAAATGAACTAAAAGAACTGGCAAAATCTGAGTATTTTCCCTAACTGGCATGCCTCTGTGGGGGCTGAACACAGAGTTGAACAGGTTGCTGATCTTACTAGAATCATATTTCTTATGTCCTCTTCTGCCCAGCTTCTGTTGTAATGAAAAATATGTGAATTAGAATAGAAAGTTTAAGGCTTTTTGTTTTTCACATCATTTGTAAGTTGACCAAAAGTAGCCTAGATTACTTTCACAAGCTGGTAAAACTTCAAACAATTAATCATTTTAACAGAGTCTGTTCCTTCTTTTGGGTTAGTACAAAATTTTAAAGAGGATTTTTTATTATTTTTTAATAAAATCTTCAGAAGCACAACTGATAGAGAACAGAAAGTCAATGTTAACTTAAAAATAATTTTTTACAAGATATCTAGTTTACACAGTCTAGACTTCAAAGCTGGATGGGGTTATTTGTTTGCTTGGTTTGGTTTTGTTTTATCTTCTGAACAATTTGGTAACATGACTGAATCTCTCAATAAGACTTTTTTTTAACATTAGTTTACATATCAATGCATAAACATTTATTCTTCTTCTAGTTGCCTTTAAACAGTGCTCTGGAATATTGTGTCCCACTTGGGCAAAAGTTTCCTAAAGCTTTGCACTCTTTATGCCATTGCAAACCATGTAAAAGGATGCCTACTACACTACATTTCACTCAACACAAACAATTACACTGTTGGCAAACCAATCTTTTTATTGTCCTAAATTTGCAGTTTCTCTGCTGCCAGAAAAAAGAAAGAAAGAAAAAAAAAGGCCAGTTGTGATAAAGTTGACGGATCACCTGTTTTGCTTTTTCATAAGCTTGATGAAAAGTCTTCAATCGCATCACAACTAATATAAGTAGCTAAATATAATACTTCTATTTGTGCAAAGGCCAGAAGTACTGCTGAATGGTGCAGTTATCAAGACAGGTATGTTATCTGTTACAGTTTCCTTAGCAGATTTCAAGTATTGATTAGAAAGAGAAATGCTGACATTCTCTAGAATCTTAACAGAATTTAGGGTAATACACAATATACCTACAATTTCAATTAACGGAAGATTGATGAGAAAATACTAATTTGTAAAAAAGTTAATCGTTTATGAACAATAAATAGAAAGACAAGCCTGCCATGATTTATGACTTTTAATGAGTGTTTCAAACTTTATGCCAAAAAATGAGGTAATGACTATGATGCAGTATATGTTGTTTTAGCTATGTGCCTTAACTATATTATAGCATCTCTGTGATCTTAGCTCACGAAACTCTACTTACAACATAAACACTGTTCAGTGCTTTTAGAAAGTATATTGTCTGACTTCAGAACACAATCAGAAGGATAAAGTGCAAGTTTCAGCTTTTTTATATTTACAGATTGATGAAGATCTGATAAAATGGACAAATTGAGTTTAATTGTCTATATTTTTCCTGGTATTAAACAGATTAATGTAATATGGAATTTTTTCAGTTCTTTTGTGTGTGTGTGTGTGTGTGTGTGTGACTCAGTGATTATATATGTAGTATTCTTTATGTTGAATCTTTACTGCTGTAATTGTACAACAATGTTATAATAGACCTGATTGCTAACGACTTTATTGCCTAATTTCTAGCTATTTGAAATAATGTTGTTCAGCTACTCCAGCAGTAAATAATTTTGTGATTTTGTGTAGCCTTTAAAGGCAAATGTTTTCCCTGTTAATAACAATTATTGATTATATCAGGAGTCTTTCAAGAATAGAGAAGCTTGTGAGCAAGAGGTGGACTGATCTTTTACATGGTCTGATAGTGATAGAACAAGGAGAATGGCTTTAAACTAAAAGAGGGGAGTTTTAGGTTAGATGTTAGGAAGAATTCTTTACTCAGAGAGTGGTGATGGCCCTGCAGAGGCTGCCCAGAGAAGCTGTAGGTGCCCCATCCCTTGAGATGCTCAAGGTCAGTTGGATGGGGCCCTGGGCAGCCTGAGCTGGTGGGTGGCAGCCCTGCCCATGACAGGGAGTTGGAATTGACTGGGCTTTAAGGTCCCTTCCAACCTAAGCCATTTTATGGCTTTTTGAATCTATGGTAATAAATGTATTAGCCCTGTTCCACAATTTGTGAACCTGAATAAATGTACCTCTTGACAAAATCTGATGACAAAATTGTGAGTGAATGCGAATTTTTTTTTAGAACTTGTTAAAAGACTTGCCTTCATTAATTATTATTAGTTAAATATATCATTACATAATTAGCCCTGCGCTTGCATTTTTAATAGTTTACTTTCATTGCAACAATTAGTAATTTTTTCAACACAAAAGAAAAAATTATTACTGATAAAGTCAGTTTAAACTCATAATTTAGCATGCCTGATATCATTTAGGTGGCTAAGATTCTGGTTCATCATTCCAGGACTCATACTCTACTGGAATACGTGCTTACAGCTGTGGGAACAAGATCACATACTTTGTTGGAAATTTGTCTTCTGTATGATAGCTGATATTCAAATGCCTTTTCCCTTGGCCAGATGAGTCAAGACAACTTTAGTAAAGGGAGGAGATCATAAAAGATATCTTTGAGAACTTTGCCAATTATTGAGCCTTTTATTTACTTTGATTCTTATTGGCCTAGAGTGTGACATCATCAGCTTTTCCTTCAGTTTTATTTCTCTGTAACCACCTAGGGAATAGTTTTGAACTGTTCTCTCTTTTGCTGCTATGAACTGTGTTTTCAACTCTATTGATTTATTTTCAGTGTTTATTTGCCTAATTGCTCTTAATAAGACCAGGAAAAAAAAAATGTTCTTAGTTCATTTAATTATTTATTTGTATCAAATTGTCAGAGATGGACTGGATTTCTATGGAAAGGAGGTCTTTAACTTTAGGATTAATCAAGATTACTGGAGCTGACTGTGAGAAGGAGGAGAATAAAAAGAGAAAGCCAGAAAAAGAGAAGTGATATACAGAAGAAAATATGAAGACTGCTATTTTGTCTAGATCTGAATATTACTTTCACAGATATTTGCTAAGTCTTTTTGTTATGTCCTTAAACTAAAAAAAAGAAGAAATGTTAACATTGGAATCAGTTCTAAAGATAGAAAGAGATGGGATAGCAGAGATTTTGAGATAGTCTTCATTAGTCCACGGTCACAACAGAATTTATGTCCCAGAACATGACAAGTGGAAAGGGAAGGAAACGGCTGGATAAGCTGCTTCCTTGGGAGTTATAGAATTAATACATCTGAAGGCAGCACACTACTGAATGCCCAAAGGAGAAAGAAGACTTTATAAGAATGTGTGCAGAGTGATGAAAGGAGAGGGCCATGTCATAGCTTAAGCAACTTCTGGCATGGTTGGAAAGACTTGCACTTACAGAGACGACAAAACCCTCCATTATGAGATGACTGAGAATATGTTAATTATGTACCTGAAATTGTATCTTTGCACTATCTTTGGAACTAAGTTATGTAAAACATGTCAGCAGTGAGATCTCTTCTCATTTCCACTCTTTAAAGTTGTAACCAATCAATTAATTCATGTTCTCATTTTCATTTTTTATCTATCTATCCTGTAAGCCTGAAAAACACAATGAGAAAATCTGTACAACTCTGTCATGCACAGAAGATCAAAGTTAAGATTTAAATGAGTTTATTAATGGCTTCTATTCTGTATTTTCTTCTAGGAATCACGGATAGTATCAAATAAGTTTTCAATGATGTGACATGAATAAAACATTGCAAGAAACATGAATAGTCCTAAATCTTAATTCATTTTTATATACTCAGTCAGTGGCAAAACAGATTGTGTTTATCTTACAAATAAAAATAAGCCTCTTTTTTTTTTTTTTGAGAATTCACTAATGAGTGATACAAGCTTTAAAGAAAATTGTATATCATAGAATTTCATCAGAAGTAGCCTGTAACCAAGAAAGACAGAATTTTTTGAAGTACTACAGTGGTAGTACTTCAGCAATGGAGAAACTGTATTAGTTCAGCTGTGAAATTCTAGGGCCTGAAGAATAGGCCTTGAATCAAAGTTGATTCATAGATGAGCCTCACAACCTCTCAGTATATCTGATATATATAGTATCAATTGCACATAAAATATACAAGTTATCCATATTTATCCATGTCAGTATGGGTGTGTATATTTTGGTGTTTATAGTAGCTCTGCTGTAATGCTTACTATGCAGTAATAATGGTCAAATGACCTCTGTCTTAATCACAAGAGAAATTTGCTGTAATGTCTGCTGCCCAATCAAGAATGTTGCAAGGAGTCTGGGGACACAGCTAATCATGCCAAAAAGGCCTGTGATACACCAAAATACACAACTCCCTTGGTTCTCCTTTGAACCCTGGCCAGTTATTTGGGGGGAAAACCAGCAGGGGAAAGACAAAAACAGATGTTCCACCTGACTGTCACATAGATTTGTTTAATCAGTGATATAAAGTCTGGATCTGCTTGTGGCATCTTTGGAGACCTCAGCTACGGAGTGGATGCACTGCTGTTGGATTTCCCAATTGCCAGGACAGGTTCCTCAAATCCTTGCTGCAACTGGGGTGCCCCAGTGACTGTAGATCTGGATGATAGTAAAGTATAAAGGTAATTGGTAATGTAGTAATGATTAGAGGTATTATCTTGCTTATTTTCGTTACTGTTAAGCTTATCTTTTGACTGTAGGCATTGCTTTATTTTTGTATTATTTTGAAATAAACAGTAAAATAAGCTTATCTCTATTATTGCTGTCTGTGTCCTTCCTGTCATTTGGCAAAACAAGTGGAGTAAAACAGGATAGAAGCTCCTGTTGCATCATACTACATAGGTACAAAGACAAATCTTTTAGAGAGTTAGGAAGAATATACGATTCAGAAAGACTGAGTCCTGTTTTATGCCCAAAAGGAGAGGGAGAACTTTCTGAAACTAAAGACATATTTTATATATGTATGTACACTTCATAAGGAATGTAAAGAAATGTTCTGTTTTGGTTTTAGGTTTTTGGTGAGGTCACCTGTTTCTTGGAGACAGGCTAGAAAGGGGAGGATCTGAGATATATGTTCTGCAAGGAAATCAGTTATCCTTTTGTTGCTTTGGACATGAAGATATATAAATGTAGCAAAGCTGGAGCAAATGCAGAATGTTGTCATCAGATTGAGTACTACCCTAGGTCTGAGATATCCTATGGATTTAAAACAAACGTATATGAACAGAAAGCTGAATAGACCACAGCACCAGATAGTTTTGCAGTCATCTTTGTCTATGTCTTCTGTGTAGCAGATATGTCTGTCAAAAAGGAGATGAATTTTGCCAGGCAGTAGGATAGAAAGTCAGAGCTAGCAAAAAGAAAGAGAACCGTGTATACTGTGTGCTGGTTTCTTTGAGGAAAAGAAATAGGTATTTCTGACTTAAAAATTCCACCTGAATCTATCTCACATGCAAGAATAATAGCAGCATGGTGACAAGCTTGGAAATAGGGCTTGCTACCATCAGTAACATGAGTAGATGAAAGTCCAAAATAGTTCAACTTGATAAAAAAAAAAGCTTTTCTGACTGAGATTTATGTCAGAAAACAGTAACTCTAAACAATAACTCTTGACAATTTATAATTGACATCAGTATATTTTGTAGAGCCTGTGCCGTATTCTCTTCATCTCTGAGAAAAATTAGAATAATCAATTCAACATGGACAGCAGGAACCAAAACTGAATCTTACACAACAGCTCAGGTTATTTTCATGCGGAAATAATATTTTCATTCTCTTGGAGAATGAGGGAGGTGCCTGAAGACTGGAGGATAGCCAATGTCACTCGGTCTTCAAAAAGGGCGAGAAGGAAGATCTAGGTAATTACAGGCCAGTCAGCCTCACCTCTGTCCCTGGAAAAGTGATGCAACAGGTTGTGCTGGATGCCATCTCCAGAGAACTGGGAGAAAAGGAGGTTATCAGGAGTAGTCAGCATGGGTTCACCAAAGAGAGGTCATGCTTGACCAACCTGGTAGCCTTCTACGATGTTGTCACTGGCTGGGTAGATGGGGGGAGAGCAGTGGATGTACTCTACCTTGATTTCAGCAAGGCATTTGATAATGTCTCCCACAACATCCTTATAACAAAGCTGAGGAAATGTGGGATAGATGAGTGGACAGTGAGGTGGGTTGAGAACTGGCTGGCTGGCAGAGTACAGAGAGTCATCATTGGTGGTGCAGAGTCCGGTTGGAGACCTGTCACTAGCAGTGTTCCTCAGGGGTCGGTGCTGGGTTCAGTCTTCTTCAACATCTTCATTAATGACCTTGATGAAGGGATAGTGGCCACCCTCAGCAAGTTTGCTGATGATACGAAGTTGGGAGGATTGGTGACACGCCTGAAAGCTGTGCTGCCATTCAGCGAGACCTGGACAGGCTGGAGAGCTGGGCAGTAAGAAACCGGATGAGGTTCAACAAAAGCAAGTGTAGAGTCTTACATCTAGGGAGGAAGAATTGCATGCACTCATACAGGTTGGGGGATGAGCTGCTGGAGAGGAGCTTTGCAGAGAGGGACCTGGGCGTCCTGGTGGACGACAGGTTGGCCATGAGCCAGCAGTGTGCCCTCGTGGCCAAAAAGGCCAATGGCATTCTGGGGTGCATTAAGAAGAGCGTGTCCAGCAGGTCGAGGGAGGTGATCCTCCCCCTCTACTCTGCCCTGGTAAGGCCTCATCTGGAGTACTGTGTCCAGTTCTGGGCTCCCCAGTACAAAAAAGACAGAGATCTCTTGGAAAGAGTCCAGCGGAGGCCACAGAGATGGTGAAAGGCCTGGAGCATCTCCCCTATGAAGAAAGGCTAAGTGAACTGGGTCTGTTTAGCCATGAGAAAAGAAGACTGAGAGGGGACCTGATCCAGGTCTATAAATATCTAAGATGTGGGGGCAGAGTGGCGAGGCCAGATTCTTTTCTGCAGTATGTGGAGACAGGACAAGGGGAAAAGGCCAGAAACTGCAGCATAGGAAGTTCTGCAGAAATGTATGCAAGAACTTCTTCATGGTGAGGGTGACGGAGCACTGGAACAGGCTGCCCAGGGAGGTTGTGGAGTCTCCTTCTCTGGAGATATTCAAGACCCACCTGGACACCTACTTGTGTGACCTGGTGTAGGGAACCTGCTTTGGCAGGGGAGTTGTATTCGATGATCTTTGAAGGTCCCTTCCAACCCCTACAATTCTGTGATTCTGTGATTCTGTAAATTATCTTTACATAGGAAACATCATCCTTTGAGAAGAAGACCATACGTACACAAGGTTGAGTCCACAGAAACATATACAATTAAATATATGTATCCAAACTGTTCTTTCTGCTGAAAGGATAATGAAAAATAATTTCCTGCCTCTTTATCTGATCTCCAGGCTTAAATCCAGAACACTGACTTGTTCAGTTAACCAAAGCTCTTAACAAAGATCTGAAGTAGCCACTTAATCACCCATAGAACATTTACTCGTGGTGTAAATGGAAAAAATAAAATCAGTGTAGAGCGACTTTCCAGGCCTCATGACTGGATTAGCATAGTTTTCTTATGCTCTCTACACTTTATTTGAATTTTTGGGGAAATAAAGTAGAAATGAAAACTTGTTGAGAAAAAAAATGTCTTCAGAAGGTACTGTCAAGTTCCTCAACTGAGTAAGATGAAAATTCCCAAGTTAATTGCAGGTCCAAATGCTAAAAGTTCAAACAGGAGAACCATTTTAAAAGAATAGTCAGCTGGACTTTACATCAAAAATATTTGTGTTACAATTATTAGTGGAAATACAAATCAACTGTCTTTTCTGTATCTATCCAACTTCCTTTAGGCACAATGTATAATCATTTCTTCATGGTATCTGAGTAGAATTGCATAGCAATTATTCATCCTACACATTTCCTTTTATGATATCTTGTGAACATTTATTTTAAGAAAATAATGAAAACTGCTAAGAAATGCAAATATCATTGCTCTGTAGAACAATGTGTCCATGATGAAAAAGAGAAAAATAAATATGTTTTTGCTTACACATGAAAAAGAAAAAAACTAAATCCTCAAAGAGTAGTTATCTACTAGCAATTTTCATCTAGAAAATATTTTACACTACAGAAATCCAAGTTATACTTTTTAAGATAGTTTATATGTCATCAGCTGTTATAGGAATAAATAGCATGATTTTTAAAATGTTTTCTACAAAGGATAAGTATTTCAAAAAAATGTGGTGTTGACACAAGATGAAATGTACAGTTTTTTATATATTTATAACTCCTTAACTTGCTATTAAGACTAGCTGTTGAATATGTCAATTTATGAAGTAGGCATGAGGGTTGCTCTGAAAGTAATGGCTCCTAATTTATTATGTTGATCCTTGACATTAGAGGTGGATGTTGATGGTATGGCAGTAGAGGCTGAACCTTCCCACCAATACTCCATTACAACTTTTTGCTGTGTAAGAGTTGTCAGAGAGGCAGTCTGACACAATATCTTCTTACATCGAAGTGCAGATGAAGCAAAAATGTGGAACTGAATTCCTCCATGTGAAAAAAGTTGAACCCACTGACATTTATCAATGCTTGTTGAATGTTTATGGAGACCAAACAATGAGCATCGTGATGTGATGGGTGGTTTGTTTCAGCCATAGCAACAGCAACTTTAATGACAAGCCAGGTTCCAGATAGGCATCCAGACTCTTATTCGTAAGTGGTGTAAATGCAGAGCTAATGATGGTGACTATGTTGAAAAATAGTGTTATGTAGCTGAGAATTTGCCCTATCAAATAGTTTTATTGTGCTCTTTGCATCTGTTTAAGTTTCCAAAGTAAAAGGAGTCATTACCTCTAGAGCAAACTACATCCATATTTATAAATGTTCCAAAATATATCTTAAGCTAAGAATGTAAAAATAATACTTACATTAAAAAAAAAAAAAATAGGTAGAACAAATAACTTTGTTTAGATGCCTTCCATTTGGGAACATTTACAAGACAGATTTTTATTTGTTTAACATAATCTTTTTTAATGAAAAAAAAATATATATCCATTTGATCCTGTGCAGTTATGTACTAATTGTGTAATTATTAGCACACTGATAAATCCATTTTGGCAACTTAAGGCCCAGTTGTAAATGTTATTGACATGCTGTCGTATGATGGAAGTAAATACTTTTATTCAGACAAATGGAGGAAATGAATAAGCTCAGTCTCATACTGCCTGTAAAATTGACCTAACTGTCCATGAAGGGGAAGACTGTAGCATTAACAGCTACACTGTCAGTATAGTGAATACAGAATTAGTATCAGTGGCAAATCCAGCAGAGCAAGAAAGGAAAAAAGGTATAAGGTTTTCCCCTGTCTGTGGACTGCTTATCTTCTTCCAGATGAAATGCTGACTCAGGAGCAAGGGAACATGTTTCTTCTCCCTTATACTCCATTCTGGTTTCTTTGTATGTTTTCATTCCTCTTTCTTCACATTTATGCAAGATACATTGAAATTAAGGAACATTTACTGACTTCCAATGCCTTTTTTTTTTTTTTTTCCTAAGTGGAAATAAAACAAGTCGAGCACATTACTGAAGTAACCTAGATAATCTGTCTTATTGAAAATCAAATTCATTTTAGTATGGAACAAGTGTGTCATATGTGAAGGGGAAAGATTCTTGGGTCATCTGCAGATATTTTTGTTCCGTAACAGAGATATTCTGAAAACATTCTGCTCTTCCTGTGACATACCTATTCTCTTGCCTTTTCCACATGTCTATCTGAAGAAGAAAATCTGCTCTTTTTGGCTTACATTCTTAAACTGTTAAGGAGCACGGTGTAGATGTGTGTGATTTAGAGCTCTCTGGCAAGATTTGTGTATGACCGCTTCTTATGCAGTCAGTACTATAAAATTAACAAACATTGCAACCATATTATTTAGCAGTAAATTGTAGGAATAATTAGCAAGTGTAAGCCTGTTCTTGCTGGGTTTTATCAAGGAACTGAATGCAGGTGCTCTAAATATTATACATGCTATATATTCAGTATTTCTTTCATGTCTCGCAAAAGCAAAATATAAAATTTAAAGGAATTTCAGAAAAACAGTTGTAACCAAAGAACGCTCCTTCCACCATCCATGACAGTAGATGTCATTATCTGCATGACAAAAAATGGAAAAATATTTCAATATTCCAAATTCAATATTCCAAATATGAATACAGATCCTTCTGTATTACCTAGGTGGTGACCAATCAAAAGCAGGTAACTCAGAAGTGGTATTAGCCTTAGGTTTTGCATCATCTGTAGAAGAAGTCTGACTTTTCAAATGCAGACAGCATACACATTAAAGGAGGACAAGATGGTGTAAGGAAAAATAGAATACGTTGAAATGTATGTTAAGACTGAGCATTTAAAACTGAAAGATGTATACAAATGGAAAAGGAGAAAGAATGTTGGTGTATAGTACATGATAGGTTAGGTTGGTTTTGTTGTTTGTTTTTTTGTTTGTTTGTTTGTTTGTTTGTTTGAATCAGTGTTGCTAGTTTATCCAATTGAGTGATATATTTTTTTCCATTGAGAAATATCTGCCAGAAATCTTACTGCTTGAGTTATGAGTCATAGAGTTAAAAGTAAAGAAAAACCCAGAGTATCTCCCATCTGAAAAAAGTATTTTGTAAAGAAATAATACATGCTTTTTTAAAGACTTTGCCTTTTCCACATTAGAAGTAGGATAATTATCAATGTATGAAAGCCCCAAATAAAAAGACCTCAAAATAGGGCAAAGTAACTTCCTTCCCTAAAGAAATGGGAGTAGATATCCAGACATCCTAGAACAGGTTGTAGTGGTGCTTGGTTTATGTCTCCAGCCTATTTGGTTTCAAAATCTTAAGAAGCAAAGGTAGTGAAATAACAAACATTGGAATATTAAAAAACAAATAATGAATAAATAGATAAATGAATATGAATCCTAAAGTGATCACAAACGATTTCTCTTACAAAAATTCTTCATTCTTCCAGAACAAATGTTACTGTCTGACACCAGTTCTTCTTTGATGTATTGATGAGCAAATGATTCTGCAGTGTTTAGAGCAGTAAAAAAAACATCTAACATTACATATAATGTATATTTTGAATAGCAAAAGGAAATATGAATAAGTCATAATCACAAAGTGTTTGCCAATTTAGGTTACAGTGATTTTATAGTAATATTTCATGAGCCAAACTTGCAGAAGGGTTATCCTTTTGTTCTCTCTCCAAGATAAACATATTGAGGTAAATAGGGTTAAGTGCATCAAACTGTAATCACAAAATTAATATGTGTAGTAAAACTTTACAAATGTTGTGGAAACAGGAACAACAAAATCAAGTACAGGAGTAATATGAATACATTAAAGTCACTCAATAGCTACAAGAATCAAATATAATCTATATAGGCAAATTAAGTGAAGACAAATAATTCAAATAAAATACAGTGGCATTTTTCATGGTAGTTCATGAAAGTTTTTGAAGTTATTACTTTTTCAGAGCAGAGGACAATTGCTGAAAAACGTGTTAAATGTTAGCAACTGGCAAGAGAGGAACATCATAGCACCGTTAGCAGTCTCCTAATATCCTAATCTCTCTCCTAATATCCTAATGCTTTCCTAATAATATCTCTGTTAAGATAGGTCTTAGTGGCTTTTATTCAACTTTACTTTGCATCTCAAGTATTTCTGTTGTTTTAAAGTGTAAGTATGTCTATTTGAGGGGCAAAATTCCAGTGCTTGCAGTATTCTGTCTTCCTATGCAGATGGATTTAAGAAAAGTTTGCAATAGTAGGTTTTATTAACTTGTGAAAAATATTTTTTCAGCAATGCTATAAAAAGTTGTCACAGTTGCTGTTTTTATAAATACTGCAACATTAAATTTGTTCGTGCATAATCTGTTTCATGCTACTTGTTTACAAGCTTGTTGCAGTCAGTGAGGATCCTGTTGATTCAGTGAACAAATGTGGAGTGCGATACTGCTATTGAATAACAAATTTTCATCAGACAGCTGAACCAGGGTATAGCCTTTGATCTTCACAAGTTCTCCATAGCAGCATATGCTATGGATACATCTGCATTAGCAAATCGTGCAGACCAGGAAGATCTGCAGAATAGACCTGGTTTCGAGAAACCGCTACCCATTTTATACACATTACAGTATCTCATTTATGTTACTTCTGTGCTAGAAGTACTATCTTAATGTCTTTGTAGCTGGAGACTCTCTAGATCTGTCTCTGGAGTTACCATTTTTGGCTTCAAGATGTTTTTCTCCACAACAAGCACAGTTCACATGCTTCGACATGAAACAAAAGCGTGTAGGGTAAGGTGATACTTTTCAAAAGCATTCATCTAATAAGCACCACAATACTAATGAGGAAGCATTCCAAATGCATGTGTAGACACCAAAAAGCAAATTTTGGAATACAGAGCTAATTACACACTAGGTTCAATTCATTTCCCTAACATTAAGCAATGAGGTACCATTCCAGATGTTCTTGGAGTCCCATCAGGAACTGCACTTGCCACTGTGAAATTTCCAGGCACCATTTAGCACTGTGCTTCATCTCAGTCTATGTGGTTCTTTTGGATACTTTTAGGTGTGTCACAGTGATACACAACACTCTTGTAAGAATAACTGAATGAAGATATGGATTGTTGTAAGTGGGAAAATAAGGTAGACAGCAATTTTGTCTCGCTCACTCCTTTAACAACTGATGCTTTCTATTATTTTAATGGCATGGTTGTATGGCAATAAAGTATTTCTGTCAATGGTTTACGGCTGGTTCGGCCTCATTCTGTGACTAGCAGGGCAGAGGGATTTTGCAAAATACATGCTTCTGGAAAAGGGAAACAGGGGACCCCAAAATAATTGAAAACAGTGGCAACGATCTGAAGAGAAACAAACTAATTTACTAAATATGGTATCAGAATGCAAGATAACACACTATAATACAATATAATTAGAATTAAAGCTCATAAATCAAATATAATGAGAGAGTGTGTCCAAAAGGTGGATAGGCCTCATCATAACACTATGGTGAGATGCACAGTCCAGTTGAGCAGCAGGGAGGAGAGCCTGATGAAGAAGAACACATCAGGTGACCTTGCCAAGAGTTATACCTCCTTTCTGACCCCAAAGCCCCCTGGGGTTCTTAGTTCTTCTTCTCTTCTGGACAGGTACCCAGAACTTGATCATTAACACTTTAAGTCCCAGTGCACTACATGATGTTGTGATGTGGAATACCAATAACCAAAAATTGTAAAACCATGACAATCAATTACTACAGTAATCTGCATTTCCTAAAGAAAGGACTGCATTGATTCCTCAGAAAATACAGTTGAGTAATGGCGAAAATAGAGTTGTTTACTGCGCAAATTTTCAGTTAGCAAATAAGTCATTATTCTCAGTTTAGACTATTTTCCTATTTGATAGCAAAGACTGGGATATTGTCGAAGGTCTGGCACAAAGTTCAGCCTCTACTGCAATACTGGAATTGAGTGGGACTAATCTCAATATATGATAGGAACAAAAAGTTCCTATTATAAGAAAGACTAAGACTAAATGTGAAAAACTTTCTTCCATCAAATCCTAATAGGTACCCTTTGCAGATAAACCATCTGTACAGATTTAATAGTATAGTACTAAACAAATCCCAGAAAATATATATTTAAATTATTTATTTTGTTTTAATGATTGCCCAGATCATCAATTATATTGTTCTCATTTTAGTATATTATTGAACATAAGCTACATATTTTAAAAAATAGAACATGTTTTTCATAATCAAGAATAGAATGTAAACTATATCTCAAGAGTCACAAACCTATTAAAGAAAGGAAGAAAAGGGGAAGAAAAAAAAAACAATTCTGTGTTGCAAAGGACAGAAGAAATCTAAATCAGGACAAAGTAATGAGTGGAATCACAATTTGCTTATACTGATCTCCAGCAAGTGATAGTAAGTTGCCTACTGAGAATATAAATAAGGCAAATTAAATACCTCACAATGTATCTGAAGAATTTTTTTTCTTATCAGATAATGAACTTGGAGTTTGTGATGAGAATGTTAACGAATTCATTTCTAATTTGGATAGAAATAATAAGATGAAATGACTGATGGAAAGATGTAGCCCATCCTTTGTTAAAGGCTAATCAGAAATTAAAGTAATGGAAAAGAAAACACACAAAAAAAACCCATAATGAAGTCAGATATTTGACTTAATAATAGAAACACACAACTTTCAAAGCAAACTGATAATACTGGAATGTTAAGGGGTGTATATAAGGAGATGACTATTTGAACTCAAACTTACTTTTCCAACTCACATATAAAGTAATGCATTAGAATGTCATCTTACAATCTCTTTTGCAAGGATACTAATATGCAAAAGCATATATTCAAATAGTACTTCGGGAATTTTGTAGAATGCAATAAGGTTTCCCATGAGTCTCCTCTTTCCAGACTAAACAATCCCAGCTACCTCAGTCGCTCCTCATAAGACTAATGCTCCAGAGCCCCCACCAGTTTTGTTGCCCTTCTCTGGATACGTTCCAGGGCCTCAGTGTCTTTCTTGTAGTGAGGGGCCCACAACTAAACACAGTACTTGAGGTGTGGCCTCACCAGTGTTGAGTACAGAGGGATGATTACCTCCCTGCTCCTGCTGGCCACATTATTTGTAATGCATGCCAGGATGGCACTGGCCCTTTTGGCCACCTGGGCACACTGTTGGCTCATGTTCAGCCGAGCATCAACCAACACCCCCAGGTCCCTTTCCTTCCCTTTTCTCTTCACAGTCATCCAGCCATTCATCCCCAAGGCTATAGCACTGCATGGGGTTCTTTGTGGCCAAAGTGCAGGACCCGGCACTTGGCCTTGTTGAACCTCATCCCATTCACCTCAGCCCAGCGATCCAGCTTATCTAGATCCCTCTGAAGGGCCTCCCTACCCTCAGGCAGATCGACACTATCTTCCCAACTTGGTGTCATCTGTAAATTTACTGAGGGTACACTCAGTCCCCTCATCTAGGTCATCAATAAAGATATTAAACAAGATGGGCCCCTGGAGGACGCCACTTGTAATGGATCACCAATGGGACTTAGCTCCATTAACCATTACCTGTTGGGCACGGCCCTCTAGTCAGTTTCTTACTTAAAGAAGGGTATACCTGTCCAGGCCCCAGGCAGCCAGTTTCCCCAGGAGAATACTGTGAGAGACCATGTCAAAGGCTTTGCTGAAGTCTAGGTAGACTATATCAACAACTTCTCCCTTGTCTACCAGTTTTGTCACCCAGTTGTAGAAGGAGATGAGGTTAGTCAAGCATGACCTGCTTTTCATGAACTCATGCTGGTTGTGCCTGATCCCCTGGGTGCCATGCACGTGCTATGTGATCTCACTCAAGATGATTTGCTCCATAATTTTCCCTGGTACCGAGGTCAGGCTGACAGGCCAGTAGTTCCCCGGATCCTCCTTATGGCCCTTCTTGTAAATGGGAGTCACATCAGCAAGCCTCCAATCCTCTGAGACCTCTCCAGATAACCAGGAGCTCTGATAGATGGCAGAAAGTGGCTTGGCAATCAACTCCCTCAGCACACTAGAGCAGAACCCATCTGGTCCCACGGACTTGTGACAGTCCAGATGGAGAAGGAGCTCTCTAACTGTCTCCACCTGAATCACCGGGGGTTTATTCTGAGAACAAGCCCAGACTTCTCGATCAGGGTGCAAAGTTCCTTGACGATAACTGTTGTGCCTATTAAAGGCAGATGTAAAGAAGGCGTTGAGGACCTCAGCCTTCTCCTTATACTCAGTGATCACATTCCTTCCTCACTGCCTGAAGTAAAGGATGGAAATTCTCCTTGGTTCTTCTCTTACCGTTGATATATCTTAAAAGAGTAGTAATGAAATCTTAAAAATAGTAATCATATAATCTTATTATTTCATAAACATGTATAAGGCTGCTTAATAGTAATATAGTCAAAGATTTTGTAACCTTGTGTAAGTCTGTCATAAATATGGGCATATGCTTTAGTATTAATTTTTTTGATGACTCAGAAATAGGAAGCAAAACAAAGCTGTTAATTGTCCTGGGGAGTTTTGTAAAGTAGATCACGTGATGAATCAGGGACCCTTGCCTCTATTTTCAGTGCAGTTAGGGGCACTTCACCTTTACGCACCTTATTTTCTTTACAAAGAAATCTGTTCCTTTGTAATGATCCCTTCTACCCAGCAACATAAGTCAGGCATTACAAGAGTTGGATACAATTACAGCACCAGGTTACAGGTGACAGGTCTTTCAGTCATCAGATATGAGATCAACTGGTTTCAGTGTAGGGAAAAAGCTGCTATGATATTTCTTCTGTGAGAGCTGAATAACTATAAAACGATTTGGCTAGAACAGAAGCAGTTTTAACAGGCCGAAATAAACATTTTAGACATTACATTGAAATCCAAATCCTACAAATAAGCCAGAGAATGTGCTATCAAAGATTGATATAGCAATTGGACTGCAGCCCTAATTACAAAAGTCATACTACTTATGACAGAGCAAGGCAGCAGATCAGTGCAAGAAAAGGTGCATCTCATGTAAGAATGCCAGCCTTTAAGCATCCATCCCTTCTTTCTTTTCAGTGACATGCTACTGGAGCATGTTCCTTTCTTAGCACAGCCTGGCCTATTATCCACAAACAGCGTATAATATACATGTTAATGAGTTGGTACTGAAGGAGGTTAATTAATGGTTCTTCTTACATAGATGTCTGGAATTAAAACAAAAGGCTCAAAACCTACAATTAACATTGACAAGTAACCTATAATTTTTCCAACTCTTTTACTGATTTTGATTATTATCCACTGCAAATTTGATCTCTTGCCATTTTCTTCGACCTCTTCACGGCAGAGATGAAAGCTTCATTGTCTAGGTTCCAGAAGCACCACGTGGTTTCTTTACAGCCATGGAAAAACCACATTACCTTTTCCCAATCTAAAAGTTTGTGGGTTATTTCCCCACCAAGAGATAGGCTATTAAACATCCTTCTTCACCAAATGGGTTGCACAAAATGCATTTGAATTTAGTAACCCTGATATCCATAACTGTAAAATGAACTGCTGTAAGATGACAGTACATGCGTTGGATTAATGTCAGCTTCTGGCCAGCTGTGGCTCCAAAATTACTTAATGAAGGAAAAGAAGAGTGTTTAAGTAACATAGCTAAAACCTCAGATTCAATCTCCAGACTGGCATATGCCTTAACTTGTTGTATGAATCCTCTGTTGTTTTTTGGCTCAAAGCTTGCATTCTGAAGCATTTCTTGAGATAAGACTCTGAGTTATCTTGGAGATGAGAGATGGGTGTTGTCATGTGGCAGTCAGCATCACTTTGTGGACAATTTTACATTTGAAAGTTACATTTCTCTGGAGCTGTTTGCCTTTGGAAGAGAGTGCTCAGGACTGTTTACTGGTGGAAGATCTGGACTGTGATCAAATAACTCCAGCTTGCTATGGGAAATTGGGGGATGATACCACTGTATCCAGTGAAGGCAAGACACAAGTTGGCACCTCCATGCTCCCTCTTATCTGTTGGCCCGGAAGACGGGAATAAAAGGAGTTCCTGCTGAGATTCAAAAGCCAGAAATGTCACTCCAAAAGGATCTGACTCAACCACTTTGGACTTATAAATAATTTTGTACTGCCATTGGAAAGTTTCTCCATCTCTCTCCGTCTCTCTCCGTTGTCTCCGTCACCCAAACAACAGCCCCTGACAACCCATCACTACTGAAGACTACCCACCCTGGAAACATGGTGATGTCTATATCCCTCTTGCTCTCTACAAAGACTCCTTGCTTTTATTTTCTATCTTTTCTATTGCCCATCACCTCTTTCCCATCCCTGATTGATTAAGATTTGTAATAAACTGCTCAGACCAACATTTGAAATGTTGTTTCTTAATTTCATGTCAGATATACATTTATCAAAGAACCTCCTCTCCCTCCTATAAATTGGTGTGAGACACTTGTAATTTCTATATAAAATGCCCCGTTAATATATATATATAATATATATTAATTTCCCAGGAGCCTATTGTCCAGTAACATACACAGATTCTACAGAAATTCAAACTAGATATCTGTAAGTGAACTCTGAACTCCATACAGCTTTGGAAGCCTGAGGTTTGTAACCAGATTGACATGCTTAATTCAGTGTCTCATTTTGGCCTCCTTGGTTGTATATGGAAGCTTTCATTGCTTCTTTAAAGCAAAAGACTTCTCAGATGGATCAGATGGATTCCCCTAAAGTTGCTGTAAACTGAGGGATGATGAGAGGGAGAAAACCTGGTGAAGAGCTGCTGGAGGGAAGAGAAGGATCAGGAGTTATGTTTCTACAGCTGGCACTTCAAATATGGTAGTGCTAATAGATCATGTTTCTTGAGGCATTTAAAGAAGGCATTAAATGTGCAAATATGAGGAATACTGCCAGAAGAGTTCATCAGATACATGCCAATCACTTTGTGCACTATTAGGAATTAATGTTGCCTTTTTTCTGGATTCGTGTACAAGAAATAGAGGAAGGAAAAAAATCTGAGGGCTTTAACTTTCCCCCAAAGTACAGGTAGAAGGAAAAATATAGATTCTTCTACTGTATATAAAGGACATAGAGACTAGATTTAGTTACATCTCACTGAAACAGAAGTAAAAATGATCAATGAATTTTCTCAAGGGCTTGTAAATAGCAGAGTTCACTCTTTCTCCTGAATTCTTTACACTGAAATTTTGCCAGTTCTTCTAACTTCTGAAGGTAGATGAAGAACTACGTGGCACTGACATTCACCCATAAAAACCCATTCAAGCTTTTTTCAATCTTTTCAGTAGGTGGCAGAACGGCAGAATGCTTTCCTGACAGTCACAAAATAGGAGTGTTGTGATGTACCAAAAACTCCTCCCAGTAGGTTAAATTTAGCATTCACAAGAGATATATGGGTGCCATCTGAAAATTGCCTTCTTATATATCTCAAAGTTCTGCTTATGTTGCTGAGCTTCCTAGAAACACATACAAGCACACATGTAAACTGAATTATATCAGTATTGCTCTTTCACCCTTAACTAAAATATGTATTCTGCATAATTGGCTTTTGATTCAGAGAGTTATTTGTACTTCAGACATATGACACAGTGCATCTCAGAGCAAAGAGCCTCAGACTTCTCACACTGACAGACAAATTGCTTAGACCCGATTGCTGCATTTCTTCCTATCTCTGGAAGAATAAGACCTTTGCCTAATGTCTCTGGTATAGCAATTTGGAGTGTAGTCCCTAGGAATCTCTGCATTTCCTTATTTTGCTCTGTGACTTTGAGATGCACTCCTGAGTCATGAAATATCCCACTACCTTGGAATTCAAGTTCTACAGTGTACCATGTATAGGATCGTTGATGCATTTCTCAAGAGTACTGTGATTTGTTCACAGATTGTCACAAATATATACACCCAAGAGCTAGCGGTTTATTTCAGGCTGCCCATATGCACAAGGGAAGCTATTGACAATATGTTACTTAAGCATTACTGACAGGGAGCCTTAGTCTTCAAATAGTAATGAAATATGAGTCATTCTGATTTGGAAATATGGAATCAGAAGCATTCGTCTATGTAAAATGTCTACTCATACTTAGGAAAATAGTTATTATAATTAGAACTTCTAAAAAATTCATGTATATTTTTCTGTTGTTTTGTTTGTTTGTTGTGCTATGAATATTTCTGCATCCAAATAATTACCTGCCTAGTCCCAAATTAAGCACCTAAACATTGTTATCTTATTTAGCCATATGGTACATCATCACACATAATCCTTCCTAGCTCAAAGACAAGTCTGTATGTATTTATATAGAAGTCCAATCAGAATTCCGCTTTTGCCACTTATGTGGGAAGAACAACTAAAAGTGGAGTGTTTCGTTAATCTTTAGTTCATTGATAATAAAGACATCTCTTATGTTAATTGTTGACTAACTTAGCGTCTCCTGACATATCTATCCAACCTAGGGCTCTTAAAATATGGTGCGTTCATGTCATATGTCTGTTAGAATAATTCCACAGGTGTCAAGAGCAATACACAAAACACATATGATCAAATGGATTTCTGATGGCCATATTCCAGGCAGTTCTGCACAAAACACCATCACTTGAAAAGCAAAGTGAATACCTTTAATTTTTTTGAATTATACTTTCTGATAGACATCTGCTTTTCAAGTTCTTTACATCTTCTTTATCCCAATTAACCCAAACACTCATACACTTCATGAAGATTGTCACACATCTCCTGATATTTGATAACTGAAAGAAGAAAATTTAGCTTCTTTTACAAATGTAAAATGACTTTACTATTCCTCTCTACTTTCTTAGCTTATTTAATGAACACAAGATGAGTATGGTTTAAACTTTGTGAATGTTAAAGTACGCTGTTCATCTATGACAAAGACAAAAACCCTGTATTTCAGGAATCTTTGCTATTCTTATGTTGACCTTCAGGTATGTTGAAAAAAAAAAAATAGTGTGAAAAAGAAAAACAAACAGACCCTTTCCAATGTGATGATCAAATTAACAATACTGTACTGTGAATTTGAATATTCTCAAATTTAAACCATCTGACTTACACTTAGTGATGAAAACTGCTAACAAATTTGTAATGTAAAACTCTCAAATCTGTGACAGAAGAGCTGTTTGAATGCATTCAAGTTGTAAATATATACACAGATTTCCCATTTGGAGAAACAAATACTGGTTACAGTCTTCATAAACAGACATTGACATTCCCTCTTGTATCTTTATAGTCCTCATATAAAGAAGAGAAAGACAACACATTGACTCATGATCAGCTTTACTACAAAACTGAATAAATGGACAACAGTCCACTTTTCTATGTAAATTGATGTAGTCTCTGAGACATCTTCCATCTATATGCCTGGTGGAATATTAAGCTTCTATTCTGACCTAGACTTATATTTGATCACTGCTATATATCATTTTTTCTGGGTTCCAGATCAAAACAGCAACTCCTTTTTTCAGCGAATAACAAGAGTCCTCACAACAGCTGAAAGTGTCCACAGAATTTTTTTCTTAATAAGTAATTATCACTGAGATGATAAGAAGCCCGTGAACATGCAGCTGTCAAAGTCAGTTCTCATCTATTTCATGAAATTTGAACAGTTTGATCCAAGGAGCAAACTGGCACGAATATTGTTTTCCCAGGCATTCTGCATTCTGTCCTATGTATTTGTGAATCAAGGGATGACAAACTCAAATCATTGTTAGAATCTTTTAGTAGCAAGCAGTTTAGCTACTTGCAGGCTTACTCAGTAGTTATGTTTATTATTCATCTTCAGAAATACACAAATTAGGGAAAGAATTTTGAGCAATATTCATGACTGATGAACTATCATGGGATTATTTTATGATATATACTCACAGTTTCATATCTTATCAATTTAGAGTTCTCCTAGGGATGGGATTGTTTCCCTGTATTCTGCCCTTGTGAGGTCCCATCTGGAGTAATGTGTGCAGATCTCAGGGAACCTCAGTACAGGAGGGATGTGGAGCTGTTGGAGACAGTTGAGAGAAGGGCCACAAAGATGGTCAAAAGGCTCGAGCACCTCTCTTGTGAACAAATGTTGAAGGAGTTGTTTAGCTTCCAGTACTTGAAGAGAGCTTACAAGCAAGAGGGGGAGTGACTTTTTATACTATCTGATAGTGATAGGACAAGGGAAAAGAGCTTTAAAACTAAAAGAAGAGAGATTTAGATTACATGTTAGGAAGATTTTTTTTTTACTCAGGGCAGGAAGGCCCAGAGAAGTTGTTTATGACCCATCCCTGAAGTCATTCAAGGCCAAGATAAAAGGGGCTGAGGGCAGCCTGATCTGGTGGGTGGCAGCCCTGCCCACAGCAGGGTGTTAAAACTAGATGATCTTGAAGGTTTCCTCCAATGTAAGCCAATCTATGATTCTACAATAGATTAAATCTATAGTGACAAATGATGAAGACTACCAAGTCACAGAATCACTGAAAAAACAGATCAAAGTAGCGACCTCAGAGTCAATTTTTTAAGAAAAATCCTAATGTATGTTTTGATGGAAATAATCACTCACAGGAAGGTTTACCAGCTCTAGTTTGCTCCCACATGAGCAAATGAAGTTTCAAAATATGAATTTTGTTTGCACTAATGCAAAATATGTAGATAGCTGTTGGTAAATAAAAAGGGAAGAGAATTCATCTAGGATTGCTCTGTAAATAAGTTCTCAGCTAAAAGAATTTTTTTAATGTACATAAAAAGATAGAAATAAAAATAAAGCATTCTCATCTGTATTTGAGAAAAATGAATTTATAATGTAGGACATTTTCAATTGGAAATTTGAAAAGACATGAAAGCAGTAAGATAAAACTTTTTGAGAAATTCTTTCTGAAAAAAAAAAAAGAAAAAGAAACACACGATATTACAATAGTTACTGAATAAAAACAAAAGAAAACAAAAAGCTCTTAAAGGCCCTTGTAGGCTCACGAGACCAGACAAACGAGAGTTTAAAGTAATCTCTCTAATCCCAAAACACATGTAGTGTTGGTGGTGAGTCTTCATTAGCACCTGTTTCACTCCACAGATTCACTCCTTTTAGTCTGCACTTCATCTTAATGCAAAGGCAGCCTTCCTCTGTCTTCCTTACCCTCTTCTGAAAACAAACAAACAAACAAAAACAGAAGAAAAGAAGCTGTCTTAGAAATAGAGATTTCCATATTCAGGTAGCTACAGCTTTGAGAAAGTGAAGTGTACAAAATGCTTGTTTACTTACTTACCTTTCATTTGAAAAGAACAAAAATAATGTTTTTGTTTAAAGAGTCTGCCTAGACAGTGTCTATTTTCTCTTCTCCACCTACTTCTTGCAAAGCTTAGGTGGGACAGGGTGCTGCTGTTCTTAGAATGAGTGTTGTGTTGTCATGCAGCTCTTCCAACATTATACGGGCAGAGGAATGGTTTCTGCACTGGTCCTCCCTCCATTTTTCATATCCCTTCTGTTCTTCCTCATTTCCCACAGTAATTTTGTTTATGAGCTAGAGATATCTCAGATCTCAACAAAATTGTACATATATAGATAAAAAGAGAAATCACATACAAACAGAAGGATGTGATTTTTTTTTTTTCCTCAAAAGCGTGCATAGAATTTGACAAAGTTAGTGTAAATAATTACACTTATCAAAAACACTCTGGAGACTAAAGTCTTGTTTCTGCTTTGTTTGGGTGTTTTTACTCTGTAGTATATATCACTTTTGGTAAGGAAGGAGACTGAATATCTTTCCACTCATTAAAAAATAAAAGCAACTCTTTTAAGTCTGTTACTAATCTATATTTGCTGACCATGCTTTCTGTTGCAAATGCAACGTAAAATTCAAATCAGAAACTGTTCAGTGTGTACCATTTCTCTTCTACATGTTTGTTTGTTTTTTTTTTTCATTCATAAATCAAGACTGAATTACTAGGGATTTTTATTTTCGTTATTCATTTCAAAGAAATAACTCCTAATAAGCAAGCAAGTCTTATTTCATTAAATGCTGCTATTTACTTCCTGTTTCTCAAATAACAGAGAAGCATAATTGTGAAAGTATCTGTAAAGCTGCCTTGGCGCCTTGGCACAGTCATCCTGCAGATTGATGTAGCAACTTTAAAATGAATCTTGTCGTATGTCTATTAAATTCACAAGAATTTGTGCTGAGATTATTTTGAAGTTTATATATCTGAAAAAGTATGAAAATCATATTCAAGTCTTCCCAAAATGTCCAAATGTATCTAAAATTTTGCAATGTACATGGCAGTGGTAAAAATACAAAGAAATTAATCCAGCTCAATTACTATTACCCAACAATATTCAATTCTGTTCCTGCATCAAAGCCAGATCACTTTGATTTAAGTCCAACTCTCAGAATATTCTTTTCCATTATTATTAATTTCATATTACCTCAGAATAGCAATGCACCATTTACTTACATGCTTTAAATGAAGCACTTCAAAGAAACAATTCATCTCTTTCATCCCCCTGACTACAGTGAAAATCCAGACTCTGATATAAAAGGACTCAATTCAGTCAGATGAATAACATCTTTCATTTCAGCAAATGACTTGGTGTCCTGATGCTACGTGGAATGTATTGCACACTAGGATTTTGGGATCTGACCCATCAGCTTCTGTGGCCAAAGAAGACTTCATAAAACAGAATAGTTGTCACTGAGTCACCTCACTCAGAGAAAATAAAAGGATATAGCAAATACGTGTGTATATTGTTTTTCTTTTTCAAGTATATGATAAATGCTGTTGATGTGTCATAAAAAAAGTAACACATCTAGCACCTGCTGGCCTTGACGCTTCAACTAATTGCACTGTTAGCAGGCTGCTGCTGGCTTCAAAGTCTTATGATTAAGCAGACTGTGGTGGGCTGGCTCAGTAAAGGGAAGAAGAATACTAGATATAGGCAATAAGTAAATGTTTTCGCTGTCACCAAAGAGAGTAGAAGATGATTACATTGTATTATACTATATTATACAGATTTTACAATGACTACCCTCTGTAATGTTTTCATGTTACTTTTGTGGGTTTTTTAGTTTTGTTTTACTGTTTTTCTTTCTCCTTTTTATCCTTTTTTTTTTTTTTTTTTTTTTTTTTAATCAGGTAATAAAGTGTTAATTCTCATTGTCTTTGACTGAACCAGTGGTGGATGTTAGCATAGCTCTTAGGCCCCATGACAACATTTGCTAAATACCGTAAGGCTATTCTGCTCTATCAAATTGAAAGAAAATATTTAACCAGCTACTTATTAAATCTTCAGTAATTCTGGGGTCACTAATTTCTGGAATATCCTACCTGTTTCATATAGTAACCTGCATTATTGCCCTATGATATGATAGAAGTATATTCTATTCTATGCTTCTAGGTATCAACTGCCAAAAATTTGACTGAGTTTCTAGTGCTAGAGCGCTTCGTACGTTTGAGCTTTATTGAAGCGGAAGCAAATAGTGAATATACCATGGTAAGATGTCATGTGAAAAAGGCAAAAAAAAAAACAACAACTAACAACAACACAAAACAAATAAACAAACAAAAATAGAACCCATCTTGGGTTCACTTGACAAAAACAGTTTGGAATACAGCTATGATGGTAATGATCTACTTCATTTTTCTGTGCCATCTGATTCAGTAGCTTCTGAAATCCTGGAAAAATACCAGATGACAGTAGGAGCATTTCAGTGGGAGAGATGCAGAAAGAGAAAACTGTATTGTTCAATAATTAAATTCTTGTTCACATTAGAAGTACTGTATCCAGCAAGTCCTTGACCAGATAAAAAATTTCTGTTAGAGTACATGCAGAAATGCTCATTTTTTCAGAATATACAAGAACTTCTAGCCTCAGCAAGTAGTGATTAGAAGGGGAAAAAAAAAAAAAAAAAAAGATATGGAAAGATTGTGCTGAAGAAAGAATTTCAGGGGAAATCTGCATTTTGCAAGTAAAAGCCTTTTTTCACTCTGGTGAAAAAATTGATCTGTTATCTTCAGACAATGTAGTTCAGGTATATTGTCCATGGGAGAAGAGTATGCGGAGACATGAGGAAGTTAATTAGGTCTTCCATCTATCATTTTTTTTGCTTCATCTTACAATGAGAACTGGTAAGCAGGAAATGTGGAGATGAGTAAACTTTTTATGAAAGAGTACTTTAAATTAAGGGATTACAGGTTTTATTTCCAATGCTGTCCAATGTAGCAAAATTGCTTTTAGGAAGCCCAGTTTTTACTGTCAGTTTTGAAACAATGAAATTATCAGTGGCTAATGAAACTGACTACATAATGCATCTCAGTATAAATTCGTTGTACAAACTCAAAGATGGAATAATCAGTTACTACTGAATATTATGGGAGATAAACAACATGTTAATTTTTCCAAAAAAGAAAAAAAAAAAAGATGCCAAATGCAAATTTAAGGAATAATTGATTCTTTCTAATTAGTCTTGGCCACATAATCTAATGTTAAAGCATAGCTGTTTAGGAACAGAATCTAATGTTAAAACATAGCTGTTTAGGAATATTTTTTGCTGATTTATGTCCAGTCTATTCTTAGAAAAGAAGCACTGAGACAGTTTGTGCATGGGCACTTCCTTTTGCATTGTCTTTGAACACAGAATCATAGAACGGTTGAGTTTAGAAGGACCTCTTGGGGTCATCTTGTCTGACTCCCTCTTCTTGATGTGTGCCAGTTATCCAGGACTATGTCCAGACATATCTCTAATGGAGGAGAGTCTGCAGACTCTCTTGGCAAAACTGTGGCAGTGTTCAATCACCCATTTTTTGATATTCAGACAAATCCTCTTTGATATAATCTCGTTCCTTGCCTCTTTTATTGCTCTTTTAAATATTTAAATAAAATATTTTGGAAGAGGAAAAAAGGAAGAAAAATCCCTCAGAATTTTTGAAGTGGCAGTTTTCAAACAAATATTAAATATTTATTCTTTATTGTAGACCAGCACATCAACAGCTCTGCCTTCTTCACCAGCAATGTAAAATTTTCACTTTCAGATTACCTATTGAAATATGTAACTCTGAGCATTGTAGAGCTAGAAAACCTTAGAATGAATTTATATTTTAGATTTAAATGGCATGAAAAATACTGAATTTCAAGCACACTGCCAGCACAGTTCCCTGATCCTTTATGAGACACACAGGTTTCAGTGTGTCCCTAATGTAACTCCCATGATGTCAAACAATTTAAGATGAGGGTTAGTTTAATCTGTTTAACAATACTGCTTAAATTGAAACAGAAAAGAAACAAACAAACAAAGAGATTTATATAAGCAGCTCATAAAAACCCTGTGCAAAGTAGATATTTAAGAGCAATAACATTCCTGAAATAATTGCATACCTGAAAGATTTACTAAACTTCTGCAGAAATCTTTATTTGACGTTTATGTCAAGTGTACTAGAGTACTGATGAAACAAGCACAAGTTAAGCCAGATGCAGATGACTCTTTCTTGGAGTTAAGATTAAATCTAAATGAAATCTAAAGTGTTTTCTCTAAAGTGACTTCTTTTGGAACTCTCCTTGGATTTGATCACTGTAACAGCATTAAGAATTATTTGTAGGAGTTTCTCAAGCCAAATACTTTAAAGAGTCTGTGTTTTGATGAGAAGAGTCTAAGAAATATTTTTTCCCATGACTACCTGAGGCAAAAGTTGATGGGAAGCTCTGGATAAATGTATGTTTGTAATATCACATATCCTTTCAGTTTGCTCCAGAAGTTAGGCAATATTGCTTTCACATATTACAGATGTCTCTGAAGAAACCAGTTATCTATTTATATTAAGTAGAGTTTTCCTAAAGCTTTCACCAAGCAAAAAAAGGGCACTAATCCAAGAAAAAGAAAAAAAAGAAAGAAAAGAAAGAAATGTGAAATGTCAAGAAAAAAGTGTGATTAATCTTCTTTTTCGGATAATTTCTTGAGTTGCACAGTTGTGGTCATATATTCTTCGCAAGTACTTATCCATGCCTGGATGGACATAAGAAGAATATAGCTATCCATTTAACAGGAACATGTGTTTCAAATGTTTTGCGTATGAAATTCCATTTGTATGTGCAAATTTTCATTCATTATTTTTATGCAAATTATTTATTTGAAAAAGAAAAATGCTAAATATTCCTGGATTCCAGTACCGGCAGACAGAAAGATGAAGTGCCATTTTCCCCTCCATAAATTGATAATAAATAATACCCTCATGTATGGTAATGATAACTCAAAATTATTTTGTCTGACAGCTTTTTTCATATTCTCTGTGTAAGGAAAGACAGCTCCTTGTCCTTTAAATATAAGTCCAGAAGATTTTTCTGAATCAGAGATTAATTCCCAGCTCTTAAAGTCAAATACAAAATATGGTACAAAAAAATGAAAAGGGAAAATATTACAAACATTTTAAATAGTTTCTTGCATCTGGATTTTATACTGAGGTGGAATCTCTGGTGTCTCACTCTCCCTAACATATTTAGTCCTACTAATTTTCAGAATATTTATCAGAGAATCTATGAATCTTGACCTCAAAACTCAGGGCACAGTGTCAGAGACTGGAACAGGAAGCTGCATACTTGTGCTTCTTGCTGTTGCTACATTGCTATGAGTTCCGCAAGTGCTATAGCAGTAAATATAGTGCAAGTATTGCTTTCAATTATATTAGATATATTTGATATCAGCTGTTCCATATTTTACCCACAGTAGAAAGATCTGAAAATAAATACATTTTTCCTCATCCTTTTTTTTTTTTTTTTCCTTGCAAAATAGGATTAGGAATATAAATATTATTCATCAGGTAGCATGACTGAGATCTTGTAAGTCAGAGCACATAGTCCATAAAGCATCACAGAGGTTAATCAGTGTTTCATGAGCCTGGGTTCACATCTCACGGTATAAGGCTGTACTTTCCATGCAGATATATCTTCTCTATAGAAATTTCTTTTTCATGGCATGTCATTTTTCTGGGAAAAGTAAAACTGCTATTTATACAAAGGCTCTGCAGAATATTCACTTTTCAAGCAAGTAGGCTGACTAAGTAATTTTCCTAGTTCCTTAAGATAATGGGAGGTGTCTTTCACTGTCTTTAAATGTAATACAAATTTTAGGTTCCTTGTTGCAATCACATTAACTTCTTTTCATATGAAATATATTAGTCTTTGCTAAGAAGGCAAGCTAAAATATCTGCTTGGGGTGATGCTGCTCTCTGGGCCTGAAGAAATGCGTCATCTTGTTTAATAGCTCTGTCTGCTATAAGGTAGATCTTATACATGTACATGAACCTCAGGCTATTTATATAGAAAGACCATTATTTTTTTTACTCTGGTGGAAATTGAGCTTTTCAGAGGAAGGTCGCTGCAAAAGAGATTGAGAACTTGGACTGATCAGGAAATTAAAGACTTCAGATTGCAGAAGAAATAAAGTATTTATTTCCTATAAAATACACAGCATGCCCCAGAACAGTTTGTGATGTGATGTGATAACTTGTCTAACTGGCTAACTAATCCACTGGCTTAGCTAGCTTAAATTGAACAGATTTCATAAAAAGCTACTTAGATTATTTTGAAAGAGAAAATACAGGCTCGTGGATCTTGCAGGTACTAAAGCTCTCAAAACATTGAGGCATTTCAAAATGAATAGCATTATTTTAAATTAACAGCACATCATCACTATTAACCCACATAAAAAAGCATTTTTGTGAAGCTTTGCAAGACATCCCAGCCTCTAGATGGTCCAAAAAGTAGTTCACTTCGTGCTCATAGATAAGATGAAAAAATTGCGTTGAGCAAGATCATGATAAAAATGCAGGTGGCATGGCACAGTAGTTTACATGCAACACTGATATTACTGCTCTCATCCTTGTGAATATTCAGGAAAACTACTCTGAATTAAGCATAAGTTCACAATATATTTGAGGTTCCAATGTTTTCTTTTATTATTATTATAGTTTGAATTTCTGCTGCACTGTCAAAGGTGATACATACTTCTGAAGACAAATGAGAATGCTAGTGATTTTGCTGCTGGGGTGCCTGCCTTTAGTAGTGATAAATGGTAAAAATGACCTGTCCTGCACTGTCATGAGAAGACACTGCATCATCTCTGAATTATTTTGTTAAGTTTGGAGAGGGGCCTGCCGTATTTCATCAGGAACTGATCTGTGTGATGCTAAAAAATGGGTCTGCTGACAATATAATGTGATACTTTTAAATGACATCAGGTAGGTGATGAAGATCCAGACGTTGCAACACAAAACAGTCAGAAGGTCTAGAAGAGAAAGCCTGTAGGACAGGCCTATCTGGCAAATAGAGTGATATGAAGCAAATGCATTTTGACAGTAGTGAGCAAAGATGTTTTCTGTGATACATTATTCTCTTGATTCTATTCTTAAGGTTAAAGGGCAACATTCTAGCTAGTTTCTATGGAATTTGATCAGTGAAAAAAAAGAATGGTCTTTTGGTTTCTTCCCTGAGTCTAACAAGACAGGTTTTTGAGGATCCTTATCACCCCTTTCCTCAAATTAGTTCTCTGGACTATTGAAAATTCACTGGACTCTTCAAAGTCGTTTTTCAATTAATCCTTTTATAAAAGAGGCAAATGTAGAAATGTTAAGCCAGGAATGTGCTAATTAGAGTATGGAACAGAAACACGATTCAGAAAACTTTAAGGAAGAAGAGAGAGCAAATTACTTGAGCACCATGTCGATATGTGATGTCCGAAAATCCAAAAACAAACAACAAAAAATTTATTTTAAAAAGGAAATAAATTACATTTTTTGGCCTTAAGATGGAAAAGAGTAATAGGAAGATCTAATGATAGAAACTGAAAAGCTGTTATTATTCTAATGAGAGATCAAAACATATAATGAGCCAGCAGATATTTGGGGCAACTAAGGAACATCCTTATTATACAATTTAATCTTAGTGTAAGAATGGAAGGGAAAAATATAGGTTTCAAAAATATTTTTCTTTACACTTACTGAACACTTACATATTTAATAATTTTTCCCCTTACATTTTTGAAGTGATAAACCTAATTCTAAATATTCTGGCATATAGGGCATATAGTTCTCAGACTATATATGTGGTCACTGCAAATACAGTGGCAAATTCCTTGAATGTCTATCACCCTAAAAGTTGTTGTGCTTCCAAGAAAGATCTATCACTAAATTGCAAAGGCTTCATTGTAAATTGAGTCATAAATTGCGGAGTTATGGGAAGACATCTTTCTTGTCAAGGAAGTTGCCAAGAAACAAGGTAGTATGCAAGGAGTAGCTGAGATTCAGCACTAAGGGTAGAGGTCCATGAGCTCCCATAAGACTGAGATAAGTCTTTTTCTATTCCTTATGCATGCACAAGATCAAAACTCAGTGTAATAAGCTCCACTATGCTGCTGTGTTTCTTCTTAGGACAGAAGAAAAGGAAAAGCAGATTTTAAGAGATATGCCCTTGTAGATTTCCTAAATGTCTTTCAGCAAACAATATTCTCTTTTTGCTCTACTTCAGTGTTTAGAATCTCTTTCTTAATGCTATACAAAGAAACCCCCAGAAGACAGTAGGAAAGTTTGTAAACAAAATGTAAAAATGGAATGGGTCATTAAGTGAGACTGAAAAAGATAAACAGGATACGATACTGATGATTATAAGTACTTATCTGGCGCATGGAATCAAGTCCCTCTCTAATCAGTTGTCAAATAATTGTACAAAAATGAAACAGCTATCATGAATGGAACTGTAACAAAACCTCTGCGGAACAGTTAATCATCCAACAAGACCCTCATTAGGAATGGCAAGGAATATTTTCAAGTCCCTAACCCAGTTCAGGGAGAATTTAGGCCACTTCTATTCCAGGAGACCACTGCCATCATTAGCCAATTATTTTGTAATCATTTTGATTATTCTGTGTTTTAAGTAAAGGGATATTCTCTCTCTTTTTTACCTGGAAATTCTATCATAGTCACAACAACTGGCATATTACTGCAAACATACGTAATAGTGGCTCCAAGTAAGAAACATTACCAAAAGAATGCCTTACTGATCACTTCTCATGGAGAATGTAATCCTTATTTTTTTTCTCTGTTTTGACTATTTTTTACAGAAAGGATGTCCATGAATTATGTTAGCACCCACGTTTTCTACTCTGTTAAAATGAAATGATAGCAATTATAAGGTTATTCCCCTTCCCACAAATCAAACCATAGTGTGCTTAGTAAAGCAAAAGCAGCCTGTTCCTTCTGCTGTAAGTGCCCTGGCAACAGGTTGAGACTTGTCAAATTTAAAAATTGCATTGGTTTGCTAACGCAATGAAAGAAGTTATAAAACCAAGGGAAAATATTATGAAGGCAAATACCAATGAAATAATTTTTCTGAGAAATACAAGTGAGCTCTAAAGACAACACACCCAGGATTGAAGGAAAAGCTAACTGGAAAAAAAAGCAGGCTGAGGCTAGAAAATAAAAATAACTCAAAAGAGCCAGTGAAGAGCTAAGTGTCTGTGAAAGGCATTCAAGGGCAAGATGCAACCACACCAGAATGAACCAGAGCCTATCTAACCAGAGCAGTCAGCACTTCTAGCACAACAGGTAATCATAATATAAAATGTTAGGTAGATCAATACCATAGTTCAGTGAATCAACTTTCCATCTAACTCTCTCACACCAAGCCCACTCATCATCACCAGTGTTCATCCTCTCTAGTCAAAACACATCATCTAGAAGCCACACAGTAAAAAGAGCTCTGTCTCAGCCATTATACATGGTAAAATCTTGCCAAAGACACCTAAATCTAATGTTGACTTTCACAGGCTATGCCTTTACATCCCAAAGTCACTGAGTGCACTATCAGAGAAGTTCTGGCTGCAGTTTTTGTACTGCTGGTATTCCAGCTCGTGCACATATATTTCATTCAGATAGGCAGCATAATACTAGAAAACAAAAGTTCCTCTTCTGAGTTCCCTTTCTTACAACTAAAACCTCTCCAAAATAAGCAAACAAGTCACAGAACACAAACCAGACAGAGAATCCAGAACAGCCGATGATTTTAGTTTATAAGACAGAATCTTCCTGATCTCTACAAATTTATAATGTGGTATTTAGGTAGTTTAAATCATCATAATCTTTTTTTGTCACTGTAGGCTGATAAATTCATACTCACTTTTCTAAAATGTATGTCTGCTGAACATAATTTTAGCAGCTGCTAAACATCTGCCTTTTTCTAAAGACCATATTTCTGACAGTTTTTATATTGAGCTTCAGAGATAATTTTGCTTAAAACTTCCTTTTCACTAACTAAACACACTTGTTCAGATGGTTAGATTCAACTGTACCTGGTGTCCTTGGAAAGACCTGCTGTCAGGGAGAGAAGCAGCACTGTCTTCTCTTTGCACAGATCAATAGAAGTTCTTAATGAAAAGCAGTGCCTAGGATTCTTCCATAACTATGCCCTATAATTGGTTTGTTCACTTCTCCAGACAAACTTACATTATGCAGCTGTATCTGTCAAGAATTCTGAAGACAGTTAAACCTTTTCTCTCAATCTCATTTTCTAAGGAAGGATTATTTTTTCTCCCTTCTAATAGCTCACCTTTTAACACATAAGAGTGTATATTTCTGTGAATTAATAGACAATTTATCTCCTATTGGGATATATTCAAATGAAATCTACCATGATTAATTTTGGAGTTGACTTATTTGATTGTCTTGCAAAGGGAGTTTGACTTTTTATTTTGTAACAAATGCACAACTTCTTTCTACCATTTTTATATTTTATTTGTCCATAGGACTCCAAAACATTCCTCTGTGAAGTAACCTTAGAACATTCTAAAAATAATTTCCATGCAATTAACACTATTTCACTGAATTTTACCCCCTGGTTATGAACCAAATATATTTTAAAATACATGAGACAGATATGCGATTTCCTTCATAACTCACCTATGATATAACACCCAGTAATTTTTCCACTGCATGGAAATAAATCCATACCTTTAAAATTTGTTTTTCCTCCTAAAACAAATGGATGTGCTCCATATATAGGAAAGAGCTGAATGATTCTATTTTTCCCTATATGCTTTCTCTCCAGTTCCCCAATCAACATGACATATATATTAGGGCTTTATCAGATGCCAAAAAGAAATAAGTGTGTGTGCGTGCAGCTGGTGAGCACTGATTAATGATGATCATGATGATTATGGTCCTTGGTATTTTGGGGATTCTCACCTCCCTCTCAGATCTAGAATAGATAATAAATGTAGTACACAGCTGCACACTGCAATTTAGATGTCTTCTGCCTACAGTTCTGTGATCTGATTATCAAAGGCAGAGTTATCTCTAAGTCCAGCAGACTTCTTTGTAAAATTTAGATGCTCAGAAAATATTTTGTCAGGTGTCTCTTTCCACGGTTTTCTCAAATTCAGCCATTTACACTATTGTTTTTTTCATAATTTTGAATGATTCTGCATTATAATATGATTAGAAAAATTAGATAGGGCACAACTGAAACTGCTAAAAAATGCGTACAATCAGAAGGCATAGCAGATAGGCAAAAGAATCTTGAGTGCTGCAATGGCTGAAAATATCAAACGGGAAAAGTGAATTCAGACTCCTTCAGGTAAAAAAGAGAATTAAACCTAGTTCTCATGCCTATTAAAGCATCATCCATTGGATTAAAAATGGATATAACTTTCTTCTCTACAGCAATGTGGTAAATAGAAAACGCTGTAAAAATTTTTATTGAGTTTAATTATTTAATGAGTGTCATATGAAAACAGTTCCAGGATAACAAATTAGGGCAGAAATAGCTTTTTAATTTTTTCCTCAAAATCTTGTATTCCTGAGAATTCTTTCAGAAAACCTCTGTTTCAGAGATCTGACAGCTGAGATCTGCATTAGAGAAAGGTCATCTGAGGATAGACTGCTCTCTGTTTAAATGATCCTTGCAGAAATGGCAGAAAATATCTGACTAGTAGACAGTCTCTTTTCTCCAATTCTTCAAAACATTTGAGTTCTCCCTTATATGATCAGGTCATACATATGCATGTAGTAACAAAAGGCAATGTAAGTTCATAACTTCAGTTATAAAAATAATGGTTTGTTCTCTTTCTTCTGATACCAGCTTTCTGTTATCAACAACTTATTTGAGCAGCAGCAGATATTTGAAAATTTGCAAGCTGACTTCTCAACAGATGAGATTTAGAGACATGCCATCTGGGTATTTTCTATACTGAGTATGTTTTGCTCTCTGGTCCTGGAGTAGCACATAGACAGTCCAGCCTTCCAGAAAGCTCACCTCACTTAGCAGACTCAGCTCTTAGAAGACACCAGACCCTAAAGCCTATCACCAGGCATTGGCATGAACAGTGCACAGATACTGCATTCTGCCTCAGCTTCCCTCCAAGGACAGCTGCATCTTTATTCACTATAAAAGCTCCAGTACTTAAAACGTCATGGGTTAAAACTCAGTGTTCTTCTTTAATAGCCTGTAAGCAGCTCCAGAACACTGTCACCATCATCTTCTCTAAGAGCTTGATGTGGGAATGAAACTCCTTGGTTATGTGGTCACTATCTCGATTCCCTACCTTGACAGCAAAGTCTATCATTGTTTGTGGGCTTTTTGCAAGATACATTGCTTGTATTTGTATGCAACTATAGCATACCTGTTAATACAATTGATAAATCTGTAGTTTTAGTACTAATACTGATATAATCAAAGTTAAATCACTTGACAACACTTTTAAATACTCCATTTAATATTGCAAGAAAATTAAATAATGTCAAGTTTCTAACATCAAAAGCATTGTTTTTCTTCCAATATCAAGTACATCCCTAATTTCCTTTGAAATAATTAAATAAATTTTTAAAATGAGTATAGCTGTATACAGTTTTGGAAAGTCCTATCAAAATAAATGTAACATATCCAAATAAACAAAAATGACCAGGAGTTGTACTCCACGATCCTTTTAAAAAGTTTAATGTCTCATAAAGCTGTTATTTCTCCTTTAATAGCAAAAGAAAATATCTTGCTATTCATAAATTTTAGAGTTTTCTTTGGACTAATTATAACTTTAAAACACAATTTACACCTTTCTTTCTTTTATCTGTAAAAAAGGTAATAATCTTAAGAATTTGTTATTGTAGACTTCAAGTCTCATCTCTTTCACCTAGTGTATCTCATGATAATATTCAGGGTTAAAACCTAACACTATGAAATGGCATATTTACTCATCTACAGCAAGATAGTGTCTCTACTCAGGTGAAATTTGGAGGATACAGTTAATCATCAAAATAAATAACAGTCTATCTGTGTATCCATAGACAGACAGTAGATCCTTCAGAGATGTTATAGGAAATCTAAAGGATTATATCTAAGGATAGTAGTTCTCTCAGAGTCTTAAGTACTGCAGAAATAACAAATACAACAAGCAAAACAATACATGGAAAAGGAAAAGAAAAAAAAAAGGCAGACATGAAAATTTTAATATAATGTTTACAGTGAATATCAAACAAAATTGAAGCCAATAAATCTTATTCCCTCCACACTGTCTTCAGTGTGATTTTTTTTTTCTGGATAATAATTAGTTATCAAAGCCATAAGCAATCCATAAAGTTCCCTTAATGAATGTAGGCATCTGATATACCAGTCCATTGCCTTGGATTTTCTCTGTCATAATACCCCTCCGCCCCTCTCTTCCCAAACAAACAAATAAACAAAAAAAAACTTTAAAAGCATATTTTTTTCCACTAGTGCACATCCATGTTATTTTTTATTTTTTCATTTAGGGACTGTATTTGATGTCTAGGGGGGAAAAAAAAAAAACAGTCATGCAATGATCTGAAAAAAGAACTGTTACTTAACCAGTGTTAGACATTTTATAGCAGGAAATTATAAAAATGAACCTCTGATGCAACATAGCATCTATTTACCACAATTAGAATGGCTGAAAACAGAAAATTTCATATAAACACCAGAATATCAATCATTTTAAAACTCAAGCTAAGAAAATACATATTCCTCAGATGTGCATTCCTAATTAATTAAGAAAAATATCTATTTCTACCAATCTTCTAAAATATTATCACCACCCTCCCATTCTCTCCCTAAATGATGAAAAGTTAGCTCTGTAAAGCTAATAGTTACTACAGGAAGTAAAACTGCATTCTTCATTCCGTACTATCATTTTTAGACCATATTTAGTTTTGTAACTTGCAGTCTATAAGTTTGCCAAAATGGATAAAGTATTTCTGAGCTCACACCAATCCTGTGGACTAATTATATAAACTTAATTATAATTAAGTACAAACATATAGTATATTTTAATATAGAATTAATTAAAAATAATTATTATGAAAATAAACATAGATAGATCTTTCTGTGCTATTTCAGTTACAAAGATCTTGTGATTGAGCTTGTTGTGACTGTGCATACTATCTCCCAAGAGAAGAGTGTAAACTATAGGTGGATGAAGGTGCTAAGTTAAAAATATTTCGCTTAATTTACCACAGCGGTGAGCCAAACAGTAGGGATGTGGAAGAAAAATTCATAACAGTGTCCAAATTACGATGTTATCTCATGTGAGCATTTGCTATCAACTCAGCATAAATTAAGGCACCTTTTTTTCCATGACAGATATCCATGCAGCAGTTCCTTGGCCAGAACTATATCAGAATGGAGAACTTATTATCATCATACTTATCCCATCTTGGTCAACCATAATTTTCAAGAAACAAGCTCAAGAAATCCAGCCTGTACTGAACTTACACAAGTACTATGTGCATTTTTCACTTCTCAGAATTTGAACTAAGTTGAGAACAGAAAATGGATGAGAACAGAGCTTTAATTAACACATAGCTGCCAGAGTCCAGCACCTTCTCAGCAGGCTTTTTAGATGTTTTATACCTCAAGGGTTTAATGTTAATAAAAAACTCATAGCCTTAACCCTAATAACAAACTTACATATTTGAAGTGATTTGAAATTGCATGGGATTTTGACTTAGCAGAGTCATACTGCAATGAGATGGTCCCTGTCATAGCTTAGAATTAGTGCATGCTTACTCTATATATACAATTTATATATGTATTTACAAGACTGGTCACACAGATCAACACGAATAGACAAATGTACCCATCACATCCATGAACTCAAAGAGCACTAATAGCCTATAGTGTACTGGTGTACTCATCAATCCCTACTTGCACACAACTGGCCCTTTCCACCTTTTTTCCCCCTCTATTTTCCTATATTTCCTTCCAAATCACACAGTTCCTGAAATGTTTCAGTTTGGGCTGGACTGGGAGGACCTCAGACAAGGCCTCTCTCCCTCTGAGTCCATCATATTTGTTCTCCCCTGCCTGACAATATATTCTGATGCTGCTCTAGGTTAGAGCAGGTGAACCTTTGATGGACTACGGGCTGCTGGAGTGGGCCTGGAATTTTCTGGACAGGACATTGTTTGGGCACCTCCTTATAATTACCTTCGTTAAATTTTCTGTTCATTCTTTTGGATTTTTTAGGATATTCTAAATAATCTGAACAGCATATTCCTCCTTAAATTTTCCCCATAAATGATTAAATGTTTTCTCTGTTTTGTTTGATGATGTTGTTTGGCTTTTTTTTTTAACCTCAACAAATGAATAAGAAAATTTCAGCAGAATTAATAAAGTTTTGGTGAGGATATAAGCAGCAGAAAACAATGCAGAGTCAAGCAGCTGAAAAAGCAGACAGTGTTTTAAAATCTTTCTTATTACTATTGGTTGTCAAATTATTAAAAACAATGTCAGATCTTCAGCAAAAATATCTCTTACACTGTGATGATGGCCAAAAGAAGAAAGCATATTTGCGTGATGCTTTTGTACAGCTGTTTTTTCAGTATATTCATCTTAGCTGCAGTAGCAGCTAACCCCTGACAAAAAATTAGCTGTCATTCTTCTTTAAGCCTGCATAAAAGTCAAAATAATAACACATATAGATATAATACGTCTCGATCAGCTGATATTTGCTGAGAGCTAACATTTGCAAACTGACCTGCTAAGGGAACAAAAGAATATCATACAGTGCACTCTGACTACTTTCTGTCTTCTGTAAGCTAAGCAGAGCAGGGAAATTTTGAAAATAGATATCTAGTGGAACTTTTGATACATTTGGTTCACTTACATTTGAAACACACTTGGAAAGCAAAAACTGCAAGCCAAATGAGAAGAGTCAGTGAATTAATTTTGTTTCCTATATAACTTACAATCTCTTTTAGTCTCTGGCCAAAAACTATTTCTGTATATCATTATATATTTAGCATGACTAGCACGTAGGAAAACAGAATTTAGGAGAGGCTGAGCTAACAAAATTTATTAAAAAATGTGAATTACTTTAACAAATGCCAGTGAATACATATAAATATTGATTCTTAGTGTAGTATCTGGAAAATTTACTTTAGTTGATGCATGGCAGTCACTGTTCACTGAATCTACAGAAATTCAAGCATTCCTACATGGCTGTTTTCTATCAAAAAACTGTAGAGGATGTCATGTGAATGAACTGGGCAAATATTTCTTGAGCAGAGAGATTGAATGCCATCCAGAACACCATCTATAATTATGCTACAATATGTATCAGCATCACTTCCCTCATTTCTGGAAACTTTTTAAGGTGTTGGCTGTTGATCATAGTATTTATTATCCATATATGCAAGGTTAAATATATTTTTCTTATAAAAACCATTAGCAAACATGAGGGTCCTCAAATGGCTAGTGCTCAAGAGACATCTTCAGGAACATTTTTATGGCCATGTATTTCAAATTTCTTGGTGAAATACTGCAGGAGAAGCAAAGAAGTAGAATGCAGATGTGGAGATGGAATCATGCATTTAATGGCAACATACAATAATTAAATTATGAATGTAATTACTGAAAAAATGATAACATTTGCTTTCATCTTCACTGCTAAGAGTCTTTAAACCAAACTGCAGATAACGCTCACATGATTTAATTTATAGTCATCTACTAAAAAATTCAGGTTACTAATATGGTATCAAACTTCTTCTGAGTGGAAGAAGAATTTTCTCAAGACACAAAATAAGAAAATAAATCTTTAATATTGTGTGTAGTCCATAGCTCAGCTCATACCAAGAACCTGTATCATACCATGTCAGCCAACTTACATTAATTATATTATGTGCATAAGTATGAAATGACAGCGTGATGAATAGTAACAGTGGTGCAATAGAATCACTTCAGTCATTATTGCACTCATATATACCTTATTCTTAAATATTGCTTTAATTGATAATGAAGCCTCAGGATAATTAAGCATTGGTACAAGTTGTCCAGAAAGGTTGTGCAGCCTCTATCCTTGAAGGTCTACAGGATAGAAACCTCTCAGGTCAGTGTCTTTACTCAGGAGGATGGACTAAATATCCCTGAGGTCCCATCCAAACTGAATTAGTCAGGGACTAGAAGTCAATGAATTATTCAAATATTTCCAGTGTTTCAGAGAAGGAGCACACCTCTATTCCTTTTGCTTCCTAATAGAGCTGATATAGACTAATTCTAAAAAAAAATCTCTCCATGGGAAAGAAAATGGTTTGAATAGTAGTCAGCAATTATTTAGCTAATATTTATCTTTGATAACTTGTGCTGATGAAGAATTTGTGTTATTCTGGTATTAGGGAGTAAATTATGAATCCAGATCTGAGCGCTTTATTGGTTAAGTATTCTCTGGCCCAAGCTTCATGTCTAGCTTGAGTATTCACATTTAATAATTCAGACCAAATTGTCACCACAGGTGATATTCCTTGAGCTGAGGAAATAATTAAAATGAAACTAAAAATTAGTTGTGAGCAAATAAAATAGATAAATATCTCCATGATTTGGAATCTGAGGAATGAAATATTTTATGAGCAACCACAGTTTGTTGCAATTTAAAGTAGGTAAGCGAAATGTTAAATTTAATTTGAATGAAAAAAAGTAATGCAATATTTTCTAATTACTAACAGCAAAAGAAGTAAAATGTTTAAGCTAATATGCTAAGTAGCCCTTTCTGAACTTGTAGTTATGAATGTCAATTTGAATGACTCTGTAAATACCATGGCATGCGTATGGAAAGCAGGAACACGAAAAACTTATTCTTTCAGTTCTGGAACACAATTATCTAAGACGATATCACTGAATTAATAAAATGCAGGGTTTGGTATGAGCAAATTAAAGCAGAAAATAATTTTTATTCTTTTCATAATTCATTTCATATTTGGCTGTTAGAATAATGAGATTTGAGGTTCCATAATAGCACTGAGAGACAAGCTCTTCTCTTGTTTTTTCAGGCACTAGCAAACAGAAATTTTTTCAGTGTAGCACAAAGCTGAAAGCATGTGAATATGGCACTGAGAATACCTCAAAAGTCCCTTGGTATACATGCAAGATACTCTGAGACCTGAATCAATTCTAAATAAAGTAGGTAGAAAACTTCACCCAATTTCAGTGAAAGATTATTTCAGTGAAATATGAGGTTACAGTTATTGTTGACCAACATATAGACTCATATTTCTATATTTAAATAAATGTTTAATATATAATGCTTTTCAGACTTTAGCAAGATGAATCCTGGAGCAGTTCTCCTACAACTGTATACATCCACATTGTCTAATAAAGCTAAAATCGCCTAGTATATGGGCAGAAATCAACAACAACAACAACTTAAAATACCGAAGAAAATAATGAATCATAAATATGGATAATTCTGATACTGCATTTCATTATCTTTTTGGAGTTAACTCAGCTTATAATTCACATTTTTTGTTGATAAAAAACAAAACAAAACAAAAAAAACCTCAGTGTTATAGCGATTTTAAACTGTGTACATAAATCCAACTGACTTCAATGGGTCAGTGTAACAATAAACACAAACTGAGCTGTTTACCTGAACATGAGTGTTTTCTAATACTGAATCTAAGAGTATTCTAAGAACTTTGGCTTTATGGATTTTATGGAAAGGAAGTATAATTTTATCTGGCTATGAGTAGTATCAGAATTAGTAGGTCCATAAAAGAAAACAAAAATTTAAGGCACCATGAAGAAGCACTAAAAAAAATCTCTTTTCAAAACTCTTTTGTGCTCAGGGGAATCTTCATATTGGTTGTAATCAAAAGTGGTTTATATTTTACTGAATAATTAAAACTAAGATGAATTCTTTATAGTTCTTTAAACCAATAACATAAAAAATTATAATCATTGTACAGAGGTTGGAAATTTTACAAAAAATTGTGGGTCCATTCATCTCTTTTTATAGGGACCTACAGAAGCTACATAATTGCATGGTTTCAGGACAGAGAATTCTGTAAATTAAGCTTTGTGTTCACAACCCTCTTGCTAATTTTTATGCAGACATTTATGTTACTGGTTGCATATCAAAACAGCTATTCATATATGCTAGTGCAGCTATGTATTTGAAGAGTACTCAGTATTCTGTGTTTCCTCGTGAAATATACCATTCCCCATTTTAGTTCTCTAGATGAGATTTTCAAACTGACAGCTTGATTTAGGTGACTTGTGCTTTAAAAAAGTGTCATGTACTCAGAGGTAAGAGTAGTGAGGATATTTCAAACAATGCATTATAGGAAGCATATTTGCAAAATATTACTGACTATTGAAAATAATCAATGAATTCATAAAAGCAAATCTTTTTGATGGATGATCTTAATATAAATAAAATATTTATAAGCTATTTTTAATCTGGACCACTTCATTGTTTTGATTTACGAGGAAGCTTACCTCAACTCTTATATCAGCTGAATAGGGTAGGTAATGAATGATGCTAATGGAATAGAAATTGGATGCCAATGATGATTGCCTCTTCAATCAATTTTGTTCTGAGAAAAAATAAAGAGTAGTATATCTCAGGGAAACATTCAAATGCTTCTTAACTTAGAGCTTGTACTGCTTGAAGTAAAATGCTTTTTATTTCTCAAAAACAGTTGAGTATCTTATAGTTTTATATGTTGTTCTTTTGGATTAGATAGAGGAAACTAGACATGAAATCACAATGTTCTTTTAATAGTTTTAATTATTTACAAATATGAGCAGATCACCTTCCAGGTATTTTAAATGTTATGTGGAGATGTTCGTAATATTACATATGGACAGAGCTGGGCTTTTTTTTGCAGTGCCTGTGTATTGGACAAGGCAAATTGAAACATACGAGGTTCCCTTTGAACATCAGGTAGCACTTCACTGTGAGGATGATGGAGCTTGGCTCAAGCTGCACAGAGAGATTTGGAGTCTTCTCCTAGTGATCCTCAAAAGCCACCTTGACATAGTCGTGGGTGAACTGCTCTGGGTGTCTCTACTTGAGTAGGGGCTGGACCAGAAGGCCTCCAGAAATCCCCTCCAACATCAAACATTCTGTGATTCTGTGAAATATGCTTGATAGCAATACCATTTCATTTTTAATTACTGTAAATTTGCAGTAATATAGTTACCTAAAACTGATATAATAGAATCATATAGTTGCTCAGGTTGGAAAAGACCTTAATGATCATTGAGTCCAACCACAACCTAATAATATTAACTTAACTCTAATAACCCACCGCTACATCAGTCCCTGAGCACCACATCCAGACAGTTTGTAAACACATTCAGGAATAGCGACTCAACCATCTCCTATTCTCCTATAGGGGATCCTATTCTTACATGAAGTAAGAAAACAGATAAACACAGTCTGTCTCAATAAGTATTTTCAGAAGTTCAAATGCTTGTTAATTTAAAATTATTTTGCATCTTGCACTATCTTAAAAGTTTCTTGCTGGCTGTGTTTTCTCATTGTTGTCTATAATTCTAGGGTTTCCTAAGTTATCAATTGTCAGAGAATTAAGAAGGGAGCAAGTCTCCTAATTTAGTTGACTCCTGCAGAAGATATAGGTTCATATGTCATTTGACTATTGGGTTTATCCAACAGAAGCCTTGTGCATCTTGATCTACAGAGCGTGGCCAAATACATCAAGCTTATGTAGTTTGACATATTATTAATCCATATTCCTGGGATCATGAGCTGGTGGACAAGGACAGACTGACCGCTGTGTTTTCCTAAAAAGGTTTAAAAGCATAAGAGATAATTCAGTTCTGGCAATCCTTGAATTTCTTTGCTTACACCTTCTTCTTTGTTATGCACACATAATGGCAGAAGATGCTATTATTCTTGACAACTGTCTCATTTTTTTTTTCCCCTTAACACAATGTCATTTCTTCTCTAAAAAAATAGAGGCATTTGGCAGATATATTATTGCTCTTGTGTAAAAATATTAAAAACAACATACTTGGGTTCTGAGAAAGCATCAATTATTCCTAATGATTGATAATGAAGAAGAGATAATTAGTGAAAATACAAGTGGTGTTTTTGTGATTTTGGTAATAACATACTCATTTTATCCTCTATTAAACTGTGGAATAATATGCAGATATGAATGTTGTGTTTCAGTACTTTCCACTGGCACGCAAAAAATTTCAGACACTAAAATTTCATAACTTCTGAGACCTGGAGATATATTTAAAATTTTATTTTTTGGAAAGAAATTTCTAGATGGAGAAACTATTATAAGCATTTGCATGCCATAGTTGCTCGTTTTACCTTTGAAGCCCTAATACATACACATCATGCTTTATAACAGACAGAGTGTATTAGAGCCAAATTTATATTATTTATATTATTCCTGTCTCTTAATATAGTCAGCTGTAAATTGGGTGCAAGATCAAGTCAGGTTTTTGGTGTAAGTTATCTGTGATGAATTTTTTTCCATCTTCAAATGTAATTGAATCTTTGGAATTACAGAGAGAATAGATAGCTTGCAATCACATTTTCATTCTTCTTCATTCTCAAAGATTAAGAAAAGTATGTTTATTGTTTCAGAGGATATTGTCTGCTCTTTTATTTCAGACTGTCATCTATTTTCAATGCTTTCAAATTTGTTTTTATATGACAAGTTAGTCCAAAGCAGAGCAACAATGCATCTGAAAAGATAGTGGTATATATGAAAAGTTCATAGATGTATTACAGTGTCACATTTTTTTCCTTTTCAGGAACACACTGGGGTTATGAAATGCATTAGTTTTAATTTAATGAATGAGAATGGCAGCTCTGGAAGTAAGCTAAGATATGCAAAAGACTAACACACCTTTCTGACTTGGATTTTACTCTAAACTGTCAGTTTTGTCTTGACATATTTTGAATGCAGATTGAAAAGACACTGTAATGACAAACCTGCTCATTTAACCACTATTGTGTTAATTGAGCAATAGTTTTAGCTGTATTAAGCAACTGAACTAATTATGAAATCCTTATTTGTCTCCTTAAATAGACCTTACTAAACCTAGGTCTGAGTGTGCAGGAAGTATGAAAAACAGTGGGCCACTCTTGAGAGAGACTTATATCTATTCTGACAGATTTTGATTCCACTTCAAGGATAAGCAAGAATTTCAGATAAATCTTTATAGTTGATGTGCCTTGCTATAGTACAGTAAAACTAAGGACATCAAAGTATTCCTGTGAAAATAAAGGGAAAATAATGAAATTTGTCCCCCCGTGTTCACCTGTCATGAGGTCACACCTAAAATTGTATGCCTGAAGTCTTGTTTCCTTTTTCCAATTATATATGTTGGACTATATTAGATAGCATTTTCCTAAAAATCTTCAGTTATCACAGTTACAACACTGTTATCAGGAGATACAGCATATTCAAAGAGCAAGTAAATTATTAAGGGCTTATTAGTAACTGCAACAACAGCTAAGAACAATGAATAATTCCTAAGATTTTCTGTCATATAACTGAATTTCTGTACAAAACTTACTACAAAATTACTATTTTAACACATAACTTTAGCTAATGGTTGGTAGAAAAGCATCCTACTTACAACACAGCTTTTGAAGATTATGGTGATTATTAAATACAGCATTATACTGCGGGCCAGTAAAAGATTATGCAAGCAGACTTTTAGAAGAAATGCAACAAAATATCCCCACATTCTGGTGTACGGAGAAGAAAACAACACAGTCAACATCATCAGAACAGATCCTAGTGAAGTCTATGCGTGACAATATTTTCCTGCCATAGTCCCGGCAGATATGGTTAATCAGCATATGTGGGCTCCCAAAGGTGAGAAGATGAGGGGTTGGTTCTCCAGAGTAACATTTGAGGTAACAAAACTTTTCCTAGTTATTTTCTGTTCACTGTTTTTAGTTTGGTTATCAGGAAATTCATAGGCTATGTATTTCTTTTCTTCTACCAGGCATCACATTTAAAGGATAATCAGCAAGTGAAGCACAGGTCACCCAGAAATCTGGGAAATGATTTTAAGTTGAAGGAGGAAATATTTAAATTGGATATCAGGGGAAGTTCTTTACCAAGAGAGTGGTGAGGTGCTGGAACAGGGTGCCCAGAGAGGTTGTGGATGCCCCATCCCTGGAGGTGTTCAAGTACAGATTGGATGAGGCCCTGGGCAGCCTGGCCCAGTATTAAATGGGGAGGTTGACGGCCATGGCTGTGGCAGGGGGGTTGGAGCTTGATGATCCTTGAGGTCCCTTCCAATTCAAGACATTCTATGATTCTATGAAATCTGTCTTGAATGCCCTGGTACACAGATGCTTTGTCAGGGTACTGTGAAGACATGGAGCATCAGTCCATCCCATCACTACAGCGAACAGCAAGGTAGCCCCAGGCATCTCTCTGGTGATAGGGGTAGACCAAGGATGGGCCACACTGTAAATGTTGTCTAAGTATATGGCAAAGAATTTTGCTAGTCCAGTAATAAATGTGAACATTAAAACTTCCTTTTTCAAACTTCTAGCTGGGAAATTAGTAAATTTATATCTAAATAGATTACCTCTATAATACACTGGTAATCACATTCAAAGGAATATGGAAAAGTAAGCGTCACTCTTAAGAAAGTTATATATGGAAAATAAAGAATAATTTGGTGATATAAAGACCTGTTTTCGATTTACCCTTCTGAAATACTAACAGCTCCTGTTCTTTCAATAGATTAAAAAGTAGGTAACTAGGTTGCAGGAGAGTTTTCTAATGAGATTAATCTTCAGTGAGCATACCATGACAGAGCCGAGCTGTCTTATCTGCTGAGGACACATAGCTGAGTCCCTCACACTGCTCTGAGGATTTGGGTTCCAAAGGCCCATGGGCTTAAGGAAAAAGTACATGCCCATCTCCTGACTGGATTTATTCTTCCTGTTTTCAGTCTCTAACTCCATGCAATACTATAGGTACTATTCACAGATCCTCCAGCTAGTACTTCAGATGACAGATTGCTGTCAATGTATCTTATGCACTACTCATTAAATTCAATGGTTTTGACTGTTGCACCACTTTCTGCCCTTAATTTAGTAGATTTATTCAGTTTGAGCTCTTCAAGCTCTGCTAGACTGAAAACAAAAGTGCAATAGCACACATAGAAGGTAAGCCTAAGAAAATCCCTACTTAGTGTTACTAGAGATGTTCATCATCACTATTTGTTTCATAAATCTATGGACTTTAAAAATAATGATAATTAAAATTAGAAGTGTCAGCAGCCACAAAAATTTTACAATAATTCTCTTCCACTTAGCCAAAGCCTCATGAAGCTGTATATTACATGCTAAATTTTAGTCTTATTTTCAAGCTAACAGGAAAAAGGTCAGGGAGCTAGTTGTCAAATGTTAACACATTTGCAGTGGTGTTACTGATCTTAGTCACAAGCCTAATACTGAAGGATAACTCAGCAAATACATCTGTCTTGATGAAATATGTCTTCTTTTTCAGTGAGCCAGAACATGCTAGAGATATTTCAGTCATTGTAGATTCTGTGTAAAAAGAATTTTAATCACATAATAGCCCACAGTTAAGTCAGATATTTAGATGAAATTTAACTCTAAAATATATATTCTACATACATGCTTCTCTTTTAAAAGATCACATAATTTATTTAATTCACACTGCATTTTTTGAAACACTCATATATATATATATTTTTACAAGGTCTCCTCTGAAAGTAATGCCTCCTATTTTATCATGCTGGCCCATGACATCAGAGGCAGAGTAGTATGGTAATAGGGATTGAACCTTCCCACCAATACATCATTATATGTTGTTGCCACGTGACAGAGGCAGCAGAGGGGCAGTCTGACACAATAGCATCTGACATGGAAGTGGAGATGAAGCAAAGGTATGTCACTGAAATCTTCCATGCAGAAAAAATGGCATCCACTGGCATTCAACAACACTTGTTGAACATTTGTGGAGACCGAGCAGTGGGTGTGAGCACAGTGAGGGGTGGGTGGGGAGTTTCAGCTGTGGCAACAGCAGCGGTAGATCACCTCCAATGGTGCACATTTTACAGGCATAGCATGAAGGCTCTTCTTCATTGCTGATTAAAATGTAAAGCTCATGGTGATGACTATGTTGAAAAAATAGTATTCTGTAGCTGAGAATTTGCTCTATCAAATAGTGTTACTGTGCACTTTGTATCTGCTGTATTTTCCATAGAAATAGTAGGAAGCATTACTTTCAGAGAGACTAATGTAATTGAAACTATTTTATTAAACTCATATATTTTCATTAACAAAACATACAGAGAAAGATGAGTTATTATTTCTGGAATGAAACTCTGAAGAAAAGTGAAGTAAATATAAAGATGAAATTAAAAAAAAAAGACAATTTCGATTAGGATACAGAAGAAACTAGAATATTGTGGAACTGGGCAAAATATTTGCTCTGAGTTTATGCTTAATAAATTCATCTGTTTCTATTCTATTTCTACGGAAGTTTTTTAAATTAAAAGTTTTATCTTTTATAGTAGAAAATGAAGCATAGACTCTAGGAAAGCCTAGATAAAACTTGTATAAATTGAAAACAGAATAGCACAAGAAAAATGCAAACCCAAAGCTTTCCAAAGTGTTGTCTAGGAAAGAAATATATATTTGTGACAAATGATTTCAAGTGAGCTTATGAATTAAGAGGGATCAATCAGGCGCCAAATAATTTTTCATGAGCAATGCTCAGAAGAAACAAAAAGGATGACTTTAGGAACTCCTATGAATGCATGATACATGAGTTTTAAAAAAGGCCAGAGAATAAGCCGACCGTCAGCAAAGAACACTTCAAAATGAATGTTTCTTCAGTTCCATAACTAAAATAACATTTAGAATTACTGTGATTTTTAGAATGTAATATAAATTCAAAATGTTTTTTTTCATAGTTTGTAAAGCCTTGTTTGTTCAAACGAGTGACCTCAAGAAAATGTTCAGAACACAGTATAGCCTGCCATGTTCAACCTATCTAAATAAGCTTGAACATGAAAAACTATGTCTTTGTTCTACCAAAAGTCTTCCCCAAAAACATTAAATTTATTCCACTGTAGAAGATGTAATACTGTGCTCTTTATGATCATGGATTACACAATATTTAAAGTATGTATTATACAACATTATGTGGACCCCAGTTGTAGGAGAAGGTTTAGCATAACCCTATAATAAAATGATCTGCGCTTTAGGTGGTGTAACAGAATCGTGATTAGTGACTGCAGACCTTAGTACACATCCCATCCCATTTTACAGCTCTGGGCTGCTCAGTTTTGTCACCCTTACTCACAGTGTTGTCATTTATGATCATATCCTTATAGATGAATGAGAAGTGAAAAGTAGATGTCAAACTTTCAGCAATTCAACTGATTAATGTGGTGTAGATTGTGAAGACTTATTTGCTGTATTCTGGTTGATTTTTATGCAACAGGAGCATTGTTTACTCCTGCTAAATTAATAGTCATCAGAAAAAAATACTGGAGCTTCCATCAATTTGCTTTTTTTTAATCTGGCAACATCAATCTTGAAGACTATGCTGAGCCCAGAAACACGTCCAAAGTCAGATTATATTTTTTCTGCTTTGGTATTAAAGCATTATTGAAGTATCGAATTCTAATTTTAGTTTTAGTTTGTAAGATTGTTTCATGGTTGTAATTAGTAAATCATAACAGAGCTGCTATGGGAATCAGATATTACAGACTGCTCAATTGTTCACTCATCATTAATGTTATGATAAACATAAAATGAAATGATTAATAATTTAATCATCAATTGTTTAGTACACATACTAATTGTGCTGATTAGAAGAAGGTAAGTTTGTTTCTGTACTAGTAAACTGATTTAAATACATAGTGGAGAGTAAACCAGTTTTGAAATTTTCTAGTGAAATGAAATAGAAATAATTGTTCTTGTAGGAATAGTAAATACACATCAGTAATATATTATGCTAATTCAAAAGCAGTCACAGTATGCATGAACAAGCAAAAGAGGTAGTGTGAATGTATCTTTATGTTTAGCTCTTGAACTTTGTAGCACCGTTGGACACTTCATACAGTTGATTTCGACTTGCATTGGAAGAAAACAGCAAAGTAGGAAATTGCAAATGATAGTGAAGTTTAGAAATAGGCCTGATTATTTATTAAATTATATAATCCTAAAGCGTTTATGGTACTGATTTGGTTTTCAGGTGTAAATAATAATCTTAAATAATAAGATGGATATATTTTGTATTCTTTGTTCCTGGGTAAATTGTTATTGTTTTAAGGGCCTTAACTTCAGATTGTAAAGTCACACAGACAAACGTGCACTTTGTTTTCTCAGAAAAAGAACAAAACCAAAAAAAACCACACTTTTCTCATTTACTGCTACCTTACAGAAGGCTCTTTTAAGACAGATGTTAAGACTCATATTATACCTGTAGTGAAATGTACCCAGACATGGTAGAGTTTGGAACTCACAGGAGTCCTTCCTGTTCTTCTAGAGGTTAATCTGGTTCCTGTCAGACCTCAGGGTTTCTGCTGTTTGAGGCTGAGGTCCAGCGAGCAGTTAAGTGGAGCATCTGTTCTTGGTATACTTGCACACATGCACAGACATATAAAGAACAGGATTGAAGATCAGTAATAATATGTACCCATACACTCACTCTCTGGATTTACAGGCCTACCCTTGCATTGGATTTCTTGAATATTATCACTGGCTCTAAATCCATCTATATCCTTGTCTTAATTCAACATCCTTCAGTCAGTCACCGGCTCAAGCCATGGCTTTCTCCAGATGCTGACCTCCTTCACTTACGCTAGTGCAGCTTTTAGGTTCATCCTACCACTATCCACAAGGAATATAGTTCCCATCAGAAGCCAGCACCAAGAACTATATGTTCTTGACCCATGGTTTCTCTCTCCAGTGGCTGGCGCTCAGATCTCTCATCCTACTCACTGGTTAGTCCTGTTGAAGGTCACTAGAGGTTCACACACTCATACAGTTAGTGATGGGTGAACAAACTAAGTGATCATATGACTAAGGTGCTGGAACAGGGTGCCCAGAGAGGTTGTGGATGCCCTATCCTTGGAGTTGTTCAAGGCCAGGTTGGGTGGGGCCCTGGCATACCTGGTCAAGTATTAAATGGGGAGGTTGGTGGCCCTGCCTGTGTCAGGGGGTTAGAGATTCATGATCCTTGAGGTCCCTTCCAACAAGGCTATTCTGTGATTCTGTGAAAATTCCCACTGCAACCTGGAGTTAGGAATATAATTTATTACAAAAACCAGGCTAGACCAAATAAGGACAATATTATTCAGTTTACTTATACTAAGCCAGTCTTTTTTGTCATAGATCCTCTCTCTTTCCAATACTTGCTCTTTCTCCATTCACCTTGACCTCTCCCTTTCTCTAACTTTGTTTATTCCCAAATGAACAGCCCACCTCTAATTACCTTTTTCCTGCTGGACTCTGTTTTGTTAAATCTGTACCCATTTTTGTTATTTCACAGATTACAGTTGCTGGGACTCTGCCTGTCTTGCAAGATTTCACTTCCCAAAACATCCCCAGCTTCACCTTCGATTACCTGTGAGGTTTGGCTGTCTCTCACCTCATTCACTCTTTACCATCTGTGAAATCTGACCATTTCTCACAATGAAAATTATAACATATGTCAGCTTCTCACTCTGTTATCTTCCATGACCAGTGATTTTTCCTGTCAAATCTAGCAGTTTCTCATGGTGTGTTCAGTTAGCTAAACATCAGGCCATGGCTTAATTGTGTACTGTATGCCTCAACACTATATTCCGCCTGTTATTTGCAATAGCTTCACCTGATGTTTGCCCAGTAAAATGAGTGAAGAATGCTTCTACCTTGCAGCCAAGGAGTCAATCATTGGATTAGTTGTCTTTGACACATACTGCTCAGCATCACACCCTTTTTCTCAGTCCCAGCACCAAAGCCTGCATTGTTCTACAGGACTTTTCAGAGGAACAGTTTCAACAGTGTGCAAAAATGCCCATTCTGCCAACACACACACACATGCCAAAAAAAATAAAAGAAGAAAGAAAGAAAGAAAGAAAGAAAGAAAGAAAGAAAGAAAGAAAGAAAGAAAGAAAGAAAGAAAGAAAGAAAGAAAGAAGAAAGAAAGAAGAGAAAGAAAGAAAGAAGGAAAGAAACTAGAATATGTTTTACAGGTGAATATTTCACTAATGAGTTGTTCTGATCCTAAGAACATTATACTCGCAAATAGGAAAGTTATTTTTATTTTTCTAATTGCTATCATTTCAAGAAACAGCTTATTATCAGAAGACGATGTTGGATGAAAAATTACATTTGCCTGGTGCTGATGGACTTCATGACAGTGCTTTCCAATAAAAATATAATCGCCTGTAGTAGACTCCACTGAACAACATTTGTATGATGACACGTCCAGGTCCAAAATTTATTTCTGCCAAAGTGCACTGGTTACACTTACAAAATTATTTTATCTGGATGATGTCATTTTAACTCTTCTTGCTTAAAACCAGAATAATAGGTCAAAATTAAAGAAAAAAGGTTGAGTTTGTAGGAACAATTCATCTCAGTCAAACAATGAAAGCAGAAAAAAAGCAATGTCTGAAATTTGAGCAGATGCAATAATGCATAAGGTTTGGAGAGTATGCTGGTCCTTTGTTTTTGTTCATACTTACTTGGTACATTGCACCATCTCAGCATTTTGGATAGTATCTGCATTTAATAGAAAGTGGCATCATGTTTCTAAAGCAATCCCTACTATTGAATAGTGTGTTAGCTATAAGGCATACAAAGTCCTCAAAAAAACTGAATTATTAACATTAGAGTTAGCCATATATATATTTCATTTTTTCCTGCACTGTTTAACGCTGAGAACAAACCCATATGCTGTCATAAGGAAAAGCCATGTCCAGAGAAATACAGAAAATATATAAAAGCATCCATATTTTTAGAAATCAGTGCTGGAGTGTTATTTGTTTGCTGATGCATTTTTGTTGTTGCTATTGTTCTTTTAAATGATGCTGGAAATTCTTCTTAGTTGCTTTGCAATTTTTTCAGTTTACTCTGTACTATACTGGCTGGGAGCTGTGATGCTGACCCTGCACCTGTCTGTGGAACTGCAGATGGCTGATGTAACACAGCCTATTGAGTTCAAAACAGGAAGGAGGAGATTGCTTCTGTGAGATGCATACACATTTTTAAATGCTAACTGTTTGTTCCCTAAAATATTACGCAGGCTTGTGCATTTACAACTGGGATTCATCTTCATGCATCATTAACATCCTAATGTATACCTTTGGTGACGGAGGGAAATCTGTTCAGAAATTAAACATTTCTAATTGCACACAAAGTGACTTGCAGTGTTAGTCAACAATACATTCAGTTTCAGTGAATTGAAAGAATCAGATGCAGGCTGAATAAAAACCATACAAATTAACTTAAGCAATGATTCAATTATGTATTTTTTTTAATATATTAATGAAATTGCATCACAAAGAAAGCATATATCAAACACACACAATATTAAACTTTCTAAATTACCAGGGAATTTAAAAAGAGACATCAGAATAGTTAAAAATAGTGGACTACTAAAGGCCTAGAAATAGAACAAAACTGGTACCTTTCCAAAGATTAAGAAAAAAGAACAGAGCTGTATTAGCAATATCAAGCAAAATAATGGTCATTTTTACTATAAAAGAGTGAATGAAGATCAACTTCTCTTGCACAAACACTCATACAAACACATGTACACATACATAGATACAGAATTAAAAATTAAAAAAAACACTCAATTTGAATCTTGCAGCACTCTAATTTATGTTAATATATAAAATATTGATGGTTCCCATTTTTATAAATGATGTGAATCCCATATTCAAGTATATGAACAAAATTATTTTTAAATGTATTTTGATACATTATGCATAAATTTATATGTATAGGTGTAGAATTTAAGCTGTGTTGACACAATCTTAATAGGAGTCAAATCATTTTGATCTATCTGAAGAATGGACTTAATTTTAGTAAGTAAAACTCTGCCTTGAAAATTAAGATTCATTTAGTAGATGAGATTTAAACTATAGGTTCTGTATCCTTCACTAACTTTCCAGTGAAATGGAAATCATGGAGAGGAGTTGTCTGAGGGCCTTACTGGAAAGCGTATCCATAATAGAAATAATTTTTGTTAAAATATAACCTTTAACCAAAGTCGGTTTAGTTGCATTCATTTAATTTAGTTATTTAGTGTAATTAACTTTATGCAAATTTTAACACCTTGTTTTCACGGAATATTTTCAACTATAATAAGATAATGAATTTACATATAAAATTAAAAACACATTTTGACAGTTCTTAATCCCAGTCTAATAATGTTATTTGTTTGTTTTAATCTTGTGCCTAGGAATAAATACACTTGCATTTTTGTATGTTAAAATATTTGTAAACTCTACTTTTACTCATATTCCATATTTTCAAAAAACTAAAAAGCTATAGTGAAATATCATAAAGAATTTCAAACTACACAGCGTAATCAGTCTTTATTAACCTATGAAAAATAATTTTTTAATGTTTTTTTTTTTCTGATACAGCCCGAAGTCAGACATAGAGATCATACCAAAGTAACTAATGATTATTCCTCTGAAATTCTCAGAATATTTGAACTGAAGTAATTAACAACTGCCTGATAATATTCTCATAATTTTATGAGGACATATTCAATATCATGTAGAGTACTTCTTTTGAATCTGAATGTTGAACAGAATTCAATATATGTTTACTGCCTCTTGTCTCCATTCCAGATTCTGACTTCAATGGTGGGATGAAATAGAATAATGCAATTCTTTAGAGTGCATCTAAAAATAGAAATGTGGACTAAATACATTGTTTGCTGATCATGTTATATCTCTGCAAACATCAAAGAAATGCAAGTGACACTGAAAATATATCTTCTCCTTTCCATATGTTAGCAACACTGCAGTTCACTTATAATCTTGTAATCAAACCTCTCTCCATCATATTTAAAAAATTGTGGCTGTCTGGTGAAGTCCCTGGTGAATAGAAAAGGGAAAACATTGCTCCCATTTTAAAGAAACGGAGAAAGGAAGAGCCTCACCTGTGTGCCTGGGAAGATGATGGAGCAGATCTCCTAGAAGCTATGTTAAGGTATATATGAGATAAAGAGGTGATTTGAGACAGCCAGCATGGCTTCACCAAGGGCAGATCATGCCTAACCAATCTGGCGGCCTTCTATGATGGAGTGACAGCTTCGGTGGACAGGGGAAGGGCGATGGATGTCATCTACCTGGACTTCTGCAAGGCCTTTGACATGGTGTCATCTCTAAATTGGAGATGTGTGGATTTGAAGGATGGACTGTTCGATGGATTAGGAACTGACTGGCTGGATGCAGCCAAAGCGTTGTGATCAATGATTCTGTGCCAGGGTGGAGGCCGGTCACAAGTGGTGTCCCTCAGAGGTCAGTCTTGGGACCAGTGCTCTTCAACATCTTCATCAATGACATAGACGATGGCATCGAGTGCACCCTCAGCAAGTTTGCATATGACAGCAAGCTGAGCGGTGCAGTCAATACATTGGAAGCCATCCAGAGGGACCTGAACAGGCTGGAGAAGTGGGCCCATGAAAACATAATGAGCTTCAGTAAGGCCAAGTGCACTTGGGTCGGGGCAATCCCAGGTATCTTCTGGGGGAAGACCTCCTAGTGGAGAAGGACTTGGAGGTCCTGGAGGACAAGAAGCTGGACATGAGCCAGCAGTGTGCGCTTGCAGCCCAACTGTGGCCAACTGTGTTCTGGGCTGCATTAAAAAAGGGGTGGCCAGCAGAGAGAGGAAGGTGATTGTCCCCTTCTGCTCGGCTCTTGTGGGGCCCCATCTGGAGTACTGTGTGCAGACCAGGGGTCACAAGTACAGGAAGGACGTGGAGCTCTTATATTGGGTCCAGAGAAGGGCCACTAAAATGATCAGAGGGCTGGAGCACCTCTCCTGTGAGGGAAGGTTGAGGGAACTGGGCTTGTTTAGCTTGGAGAAGAGAAGGCTCCGGAGAAACCTCATTGTGGCCTTCCAGTACTTGAAAGGAGCTTATAAACGGGAGAGGGAACAGCTGTTTATGAGGGTGGATAGTGATAGGAAGGGGGAATGGTCTTAAAATGAGACAAGGGAGGTTTAGGTTGGATATTAGGAGGAAATTTTTTACACAGAGGGTGGTGACACGCTGGAACAGGTTACCCAAGGAGGTTGTGGATGCCCCATCCCTGGAGGCATTCAAGGCTAGGCTGGATGTGGTTCTGGGCAGTGTGGTCTAGTGATTGGCAAACCTGCACATAGCAGAGGGGTTGAAATTAGATGATCATTGTGGTCCTTTTCAACCCAGGCCATTCTATGATTCTATGATGCTATGATTTTATGCATTTTTACCACCAATGAACAACAGCCTGCATGCTTTGCTTGTAAAACATGTATCAGTGGAGATGACCCACTGCTGAAACTTCCCACCCACCACCTCACTGTACTCACATCCCCTGCTTGGTCTTCACAAATTTTCAGAAGTGTTGATGAATGTCAATGGGTGCCATTATTTCCTTATGGAGGAATTCAATTTCATACCTTTTCTTCATCTGCTTTTCCATGTCAGATGCCATTTGGCAACAAAATGTAATGTTATATTGGTGGGAAGGTTCAATCTCTACTGCCATACCATCAACATCCATCTCTGACATTGTAGGCCAACATAATAAATTAGGTGGCATTACTTTCAGAGCAACCCTTGTAAATGGCTAAATATTGTCACTTGATTTTGGAAAGAGAAATGAAAATAAATATGCTACTAAACAAGTGCCGTAAATGAATCCAATTACTGTGTATTTTAGGAAGTATGCAGCTCTGGAATAATGACCAAAGTTGCCAACGATTCATTGCTATAAGTGCTGTTAAGCTAATTTTTTACATTGTAGGGCTCTTTTTGTCTATGTTCTTCACATGAAACAGCAACAGAGATTAAAATCTTCTATCCCCATTGCATTTTAGCATTCACCTGGAAAGCTAAACAGTTGTTCAGCAATGTTAATCCAATGTTTTTGTCATTATACTACTTCCTCTCAGAAACCAGGATTACAGCAGGAGATATATCTGCATGTCAATGCTATCTGAGATGCAGTGGATACTGAGAAATCAGCTAAGTAATATATAATCTGTTGTCCATTTCATTTACCCTATTTATTTTGAAATATAAACGTACTTCCTTTGCACCAGTCACTCCTCTGTCCCTTGCTTTAGAGTTAGTAAGTTGAATTCAAAATAAAATGTGAACAAGGAATGTATGCATTTAAATAGATATACACATATATATGTAAATACAAATGTGAAGCCGTTTCCATTGGAGTAATTGAAAAAATGTTTAATGTTCTCACTTAAACCTAAATGCAAATATATGGGCATGCACATCAAGATCTGTGTGCATAAATTCATATGTGAATAATAAACTTTGGGTTCTTTTCAGCTAAGCTGTGAGATATATATGTGTACACATTAAAAAAATATACATCTTAATTCAAGTGGCATTTACTTTTCTTAATTTTTATTTTTATAAACCTCTGCTGGGTATTTTCTTCCATTTTCAGGGCACCATTTTTGCAGCTGCTCCTGCAAATACCTCTCTACAGTGCAATCTGATTTTCCTTGTACATGTGAATTGGAGTGTAAAGTAGTGAAAGATACAGAAATGAGCAGAGTTCTGACACCCTGTGGGTAAGACACTGAAGTCATTTTCATTTGTCAAGTAGGTGATGTAACAGCTAAATGAAAACCTCTTAGCAAAATCTGAGACATCCAGTTTCTTTATGTACTCAAACCAGGCTCTGCTCCTTTGTGTTCATTCCCTATCTTTTCAAAGTGCTTACAGCTCTCAGTAATGTCTATTGGCATAAAGTCTTAGGGTCAGCATCAAATCCCATTAAAATAATCTAAAAGACTCCTTTTGAGTTCAGTGGCTTTTAAATCAGACTCTTATTAGACTCACCTTGTAGAGTAATAAGTATTCATAGATGGATGAAAGAACAGAAAATCTCTCCAGTAGTTTTGAGTCCAGCAAAAAGATCATTTCTTTGGTGAAGGATAATTCCCCTGTTGACCAAGAAAGTCGCATGGGCCTGGATGAAAGTCTGTGCTTTAGGGATATGCAGGATATAATCGGGTAAAAAAGGTAATAGAAAGAATATAACCATAGCAGCACATAACAGAATTTATAATGAAATACCTGCAAGATATTCAAGTGTCTTATTTTTTTCTTTAAGCTAAATGCAATTGGAATTTTTGTGAACGTTAACTGATTGTTTCCAACAAATCACTTTGCCACTAAATAGCATGTTGTCACAGCTTCAGTAATCAAAATGAAGCAAGGTAATTTTTAATTCTGCTTCTAGTGTCTTCCACTAAACAAGCTACTCCTCTCCATTTACGTTATGCAGCTGCCAATGCTATAATCTTGTTCAGCCTCTTGTGGTATAATAAAGTCTTACTGACAGGAATGAATTCAATATTTTCTGTTTTACATAATAAGATTCAGACTGGTAAGTTTGAGTGGAGCCTTGGTTGGAAAACCTCAATGTGCTTTCTCAGTACATGGGCTATTTGTTATGCAGAGTGAGTAAGAGAAGGAAAGACAGGATTTGGGAGAAGTGGAGATTAAGACATCATCAGATGTTAAGAAAATTGGACATTCTGGTGGAGGAGATTTCACTTTTGGCACAACTCACAGTCAAAAGGAGTATCAAGGTGCAGAAATTATACTACAATCACAGTAGTTTCATATTAGTATTTAAAACACACTTCATAAAAAGACGAAGTGTTTCCGAAGTGCTGACTTGACAGAATGGCAGCAAGTTCCAAGGACATCTTTTGTTACACAGGGAAAAGGCATTATATGATGTTTTCTGCTGCAATTACTCTGACTACAGTACCATTATCATACCATACCAGTGTAGTTGCTTTTGTCCCTTAGTGTCATTCATTTAATGTAAATGCTACATGATTATGTAAGAATGTGTTTTAATTGTATAGAAAAAGAGGGGATATATTAAGTTATGACATGCCTAAGGAACTAAAAAATATAATGCACATACATTACAGAAATAAAAACTTCTTTTTTTCTTGCTACTGTGCCAGATATTACTCCTTTGGTGGAACCAACTAGACTAATAAGTATATTGTGTGTAAATGTAGTATTAAAATATGGTGTGACTATTTAAAATGTATCATAAAACGTCGATACCAACAGAAAGAAGAACTTAAATCACACTAATTGCCTCCATATCTGCTGGTCTTAGCAGAAAGAGAAAGCAGCAAAGGAGTGTATACCAACTGCTTTGTCAGCTATAGGCATTCACCCATAAGAGTAGACATAAAGTGCACAGGTAGAATGAGAATATGATACTTCTGTAGTTGCCTGCACCATGCACTAGGTAACAGGTGCTCTCCATTACTGCATATCTGTCCAGTGTCTTTCTAAGGACATTATTTTCAAAACCCTATCTGAAAAGAAAAGTCCAAATTCCAGGAGTTTTAACAGTAACTAGTGATCTGAAGCAACACATTTCACAGTTATTCTTAGAGGCAACACTCTTTATTATTATTATTATTTTTCATTGAAAAAATCAAGACAAAAATGCTGAAAAGCATTAATAAGCCACCCATCATAGTTTTTCAGAGAGATCTAATCAGTACGATCTCAATTAATTAAAAAAATACCAGTAGTATAACGTCATCTTTTAGGTAAAGCCTTCAGGTGTCCAGGCTTACAAACAATTATGGGTAAACACACTAAATTGAGAGCTTAATTAAGCTTAATTTGACTTTCTCATTTGCTAGGTTCAGGATTCTAAATTGGTGTATTTTGCTCTGAGACATTTCAATTTTAAGTATTTCTGCCTGTCAGTGTTGAAGATTAATTATAGCTTCCATGATGCCTACTCATGATGAGTAAAAATTAAACTGCAATAAAAGAAAGCTACCAATGAGCCTTTAAAGAAAAGGTCTTTACGCATTGAAATAAGCAACTTTTTCTGTTATGTTAGCAGAAATTGCTGCTGTAAGACCAGCTGTGCCCTTTCCTGCTCCTGTAAAGTCAGAGAATTGTTACTAGGCCTCTGAGAACTTAGTATTTTACAGAATTCTGTGCTCATTGACATAAGCATTCTCAAACACAGAAGGATTATGAGAAACCAACAGAATTGACTAACATTATTTGTTAAAACACTACACATGAAGCAATACTGTTCTTCTGGACTTTTTTTCTGGTATGAAAAACTTCAGTGCCAATGCTTCACAGTCGTCACTCAGTCACTGATCAATAGGTTATGAGCAGTCAGAACCCAGCTTTCCGCACAGCTTGTTTTTCAGCTAAACTAAACCTCAGTCAGGCCAAATCTCCCCCATCACTTTTTCAGCTGTGATGAAATGTTAGCTGCATTTAGCTTTGTCTCAGAGAACATTACCTTCTCAAAATGTGGAAAACCAGCATCAGGCAATACCACAGTACGAACAGAGCACCTGAGGCTGCAAAGACAAAGTCTGCTTTTTCATCTCACAGTGGTATAATTCATGTGACAATAGTTCATACTGTAAACCTTGAAGAGGATTATATTAATTGAATTTTTATTAAGAACAGTGTGAAAGAAAAACAAAAAGAAAATACTAATAGGGGTACAAGACTAGCTTGACAAAAAGGAAGCTATTTCCGTTTAGTGGGCTCTGCAAAATACTGAGGATATCTAGGATAAATCTAAATTTAATCATAAAGGGAGAATATAAGCCAATTTTTTTGATTTTGTAAGAAGTATTCTGAAATCCAAGTGAAGTTAGAGTTAAGTATTGTGACTGAGCTTTATCTGTTTGTATCAATCAACATTTTCAATGTTGGTAGTTCCTGAAAAATTAGTCAAACTGGGCAGTTTACATGTTCTGATCCCAAATTATTTCATAAAACTAAATATGCAGTTTTTGCAGGTGTATTTATTTTCCTATTCCTTAAAGGACATCTAAGCTAGGGCAATTTATCCTGGAAAGAAATGTAGGACTTAATTTTAAAAAGTTCCCTTTTCTACCACACCAATAAAACAATTAAAAGCTATCTGTTTTTGAGGAATTATGAGCAGAAGCCAATATTCAGAATATTCTGTCTTTTACCTAGAGTTCTTGTGGAGTTCCTTAACTATTTAAGTTGTACTTCTGAAGCTGAACATTAAATATGTTTTGCACAGAATTAAATGTGTATAAAACCTATGAATAACATAAACCCTTTCAGAAAATAATCTATAAATTCCATTACATTTGTTTTTATCCTCAAATTACTGAGAAAGCTATTTTTCTAGATAGGCCTGAGTCTCTATCCATAACATTCAAAGTCATCTTTTATTTTTCTCTGGCATTTGTACAAATGCTGAAAGAGAAATTCATTTAAAATTACTTCATAGCATGAATTAATAGAATGGGAAGGTGGTGCTGGTAGAGATTTAGGTAGTGTGATTTGGTGCTTGATCTTCTGTGGCCATAGTGTTGAGTTTAAAACCATTCTAAAACCAGCTCTGAGACCTCACATCTAAGCCTAAAGTATTTTCTCCTTGTTCTTGTTCTGGAATAGGCTGTATGTTTCTCGTATACCTGAAGATGAGAAATTTACTGCTGCCTTTGGAGATGCATCTTCAACAAGAGACATATCTTGTCAAGTCGTGAACAGTGGGCATCTACAGCCCGACTGAACTTTGTGTTTTCAAAAAACGAAAAAATCACTCAGATTTCTATTTTACCTCTACAGCAATTTTGTTTCTGTCTGGTTAAAATGTGTTCCTCACACACATATCTATTTCAAAACATTAACTGATAGAACAGACAAGGTCCTTAAAGAAATAAAGAGTCTAAAAAGAAAGAGAATTAAAGCAAATATATTGATCATTATGCAGGAGAATAATATTTTTACAAACATTGCTTAATGGTTGTCTTTGTTTTTAGAATTCGTATAAGCTCAGCATATTATGAAGATAACAGAGTAGGCAGAACTCATCAGTAATTACAAATTCTGTCAACCTTGTTAACGAAAATGGAATAATGAAACTGCATTCCTGTAAAACTCAAAAGCAATCAGCACACAGAATTGAGCTGTCACAGATTACAACCATACATCTGCCTAAGCCAGGAGCAGATGGAGCTATTAACCTTTAAGTTAATAAATAAATACATTTAGCTAAAATTCACAGATTAAAGGAAATGCTTATTGTTCTTAATATCAACAAAGAATTGGACAATGACCACTAAGAATGCAAACACTGCCCCTGCAATTGCAGGACATGTATCCTGCAATTCAGAAAGGGATGCTACAAAATGAAAGTGGTCTTAAAAGAGATACTGCTAACATGACAAAGCTTATATTTCAATTAAAAAAAAAAAGTTCTTTGAGCAGTGAAAGACACTAGCTTTTCTAATGCAAGTTTACTTCTGATTATACTATTTTATTTTATTTTTTTTATAAAATGATGTCTCTTTCCCAGCATTTTAAGAAGCGCTGGAATAACTGCCTCTAAAAGAAACAGGAGTCAAACATAGTGGGACAACATGCACTTAGAAAAAGGAAAGGATCGTGAAAGCGAAGCTCATGGAAATGTCTGAATTCATATAAATTCAATTTTATCTATTCTTGACTTGTGATCATTTGAACTGTTATACACCATCCCTAGTGAACTGTAGAAGAAAATAAAATAGCCTGGCTCAATTCTTGAGGATTTATATATGAACAGGTCTCAAATTAAGAGTGAGATGCAGATGAACTATGTCTTCAAGATAAACACTGACATTCAAACCGCAGTTGTGATCTCCCACAATAAATGGCAGAGTATTCCATAAATGAGGCTGAGCCTTGTTTCACAGGAACTAACACTTGCTTTATTTTAAAAGGTTGTACAGTTTATTGTACACCAGTAAATATGGTGCAAAATTATTCTTTTTGTGTGTGTTTGTTAACCAGTTAAAAGGTTGCCTGTCTCTACAGATAAGATTATTGGGTTTCATAAGTCTGCATTATCCAAAATAGAAATTGATATTCAAAAAACTGTTTAGTCCATTTTAAAATCCACCTGCATTTCTTTTTCCTTTGAACTTCTGAGGCAGTTAATCACTCAGCTTCATTAGATTGTATCTGAAGAAGTTATTTCTTCATTTAACTCTTTGCTTTTAAGACCCCATTATAGTTCAATTTGAATTTACTTTATATAATTTTTTTTAATTATGACTCACAGTGTAAATTAACATTTTTCATTGTTCAAGCACAGAGAACAGAATCACAGAATGGCCAGGGTTGGAAGGGACCTCAAGGATCATCAAGCTCCAACCCCCCTGCCACATGCAGAGCCACCAACTTTCACATTTAATACTAGACCAGGCTGCCCAGGGCCCCATCCAATCGGGCCATGAACACTTCCAGGGACGGGGCATCCACAACCTCTCTGGGCAACCTGTTCCAGCACTTCACCACTCTCTCTCTAAATAGAATTTCCCCCTGCTATCCAACCTAAATCTCCCCTCCCTCAACTTAAAACCATTTCCCCTTGTCCTGCAGTTATCAGCCATGAGTTATCAGGGACAATCACCTCCTTGTCCCTGCTGGCCGCCCTTCTTTTGATGGAGCCCAGGATACCATTTGCCTTCCGAGTTGCAAGGGCACACTGCTGGCTCATGTTAAGTTTTTCATCAATCAAGACCCCCAGTCCTTCTCCACAGGGCTATTCTCAAGAACCGCTCCTTCCAGTCTGTATGGATGCCTGGGATTCCTCCGGCCCAAGTGCAAAATTCTGCACTTTGCCATGTTGAACTTCATCAGGTTCACCCGGGCCCACCTTTCCAGCCTGTCAAGGTCCCTCTGAATGGCATCCCTTCCTTCCACCGTGTCAACTGCACCACTCAGCTTGGTGTTGTCAGCAAACTTGCTGAGGGTGTAGTCAATTCCGTCATCGATGTCATTGATAAAGATGTTAAAGAGCACTGGTCCCAAGACAGTCCCCTCATTATCAGCCTCCACCTGGACGTACAGCCATTGATAACCACCCTCTGTTTGCAGCCTTTCAACCAGTTACTTATCCATCGAGTGGTCCACTCATCAAATCCACATCCCTCCAATTTGGAGATAAGGATGTGGTGGGGGACCATGTCAAAGGCCTTGCTCAAGTCCAGGTAAATGACATTGGTTGCCTTGTCCACCAATGCTGTCACTCCATCATAGAAGACAACCAGATTGGTCAAGGACGTGTAAGGTGTGGATCCAAAAATACATGTACTGTGGCATCCTCATGGCCTGGTTGCTTCCTCTTCCTACTGAATTCTCAACTAATGTGAACTCTTATCACAGGGATCTGTAAGAAACATGGTCTTCCTCCTAAAATGTAGCAGCCAGATGTGATAGGACATCTTGTTAGTTGGAAGAGCAGGATCGCATCCAGTTGATCCAGGTCATTCTAAAAGGCAAGTGAAACATTGACAGATGTCATCCTTCTAACCAGAAAGCCTCTGAGAGGGACTGACAATAATTCCTATGGCTAAAGTTTTCTGATTTATATTAATCTTGTGTTATAGAAAGTTTGGACTGACTTTCTGCCTCAGCTCTTCAGATACTGTCTTGATCTCAATATGTTCCTTACTGAGCAGTTTTATTCTGTGGTATTACACTATGATTTCTGATGTTTGGGTATAGATTCTCAGGGCCGTAAATGGTAAAAGCTTATTGATCACACAGTTGTTGATATACAGAGATGTGAACCACTCAATAATCCTAATGGAAGAATTCATTTCAGTGACTAATACTTTTTTTTTTTTAATTTCATTAAGGTCATTAAGGTAGAAAACTTAGCAATATGCCTGGAAAACATGTTAATTTTAGTATTTCCCTCAGTTAGACAATACACATGCTGCTTCCTAAAACACTGCAAGATTTGGAGGGCAAGCAATGATTTGAGGGACTTGTAGGCTCAAGTTCTCACAGAGATTGTCTTTTAAAAACAGGCACAAGGAAATGAAGAGGAATAGCTCAGACCAGTTGGAAGCACATGCTTAAGAACTAAATATTGCAAATGCCTGCTGTGCTCAAGACAGAAAATATCTTGTGCTCATGCTTTGTCCACAAACGTGACATTTTCTTTGAAGGGGGGAAACTCACAAAGTCTGGAATACTTCACTGGTAAAGCAAGAAAGAAACAGAAAGGCGCTCTTCACATTTTTTTCCTCTCTTAAATTACCAAGAAGCTAAACAAACAGAAACAAACCCAAGAAAACCTAAACATACTCAAGAGTCTTAAAGATTTGGCTTATCCAGTTCTCTCTTATTTGTTTTTAATCAATAATAGAATGGAGGTGTTGTTTATGAAGATAAGAAAGTGAATGGCTTGCCAGAGGAAGAGCAGGACAACCCAGCTGAAGTAGAGATTGAATACCATGTTATCATCCTAGCACAAAAGAATAGACAGCTGACATGTAATTAAATCAGAATATTATTAAATTAAGAGGAATACAAATGCAGTCAATACCATTTTATGAAGGACAGGTCTTCCCAGATATTTCTTTTATAAAACTAAAAGTTTGACTGAAGCAGGTGACTGCAGATGTAATATACTTAGATTTCAGAAAGATGTGATTTAAAGCTACAGAGATGTAAAAAAAAATATATAAAATAATTATTCTCAATCCCTTAAAAAAAAAAAAAAAGAGATGAAGAACTGACTAATTGGCAGACAGTAAAATATAATGTTCAACAACGAATCATTACATTGTATCTATCTAAGGCAATTCATTACTGTTAGCCTTAATTAACTACGTCAACACATCAGACTCAAATAAAAACATAAATTCTGAGGATATAGGATTGCACGCTTTTGGGCTTCTAAGTTGCTGAACCACATACAAGTATAATCAAATAAAATCCTACAGTCTAAATTACATATAATATCAGATTAGAAACAAACATTCTGGAGGCAGAAACTGATTAAATACTTTGAAAATTTATAGATGAATATATATATATAAGTATATGAAATATTTCATTATTTCAGATTTATGATTTATTCGTAATTTATATAAAAAGTATGTACATATACTGACCTTTCCCTAAGGAAAGCTTGATCTTTCAGCAGATATTTAAAAAATATTTAAATAAATATTCTGTTCTTTTATTGGCATGTCTAGGTGTTCAGTAAGTTTCAATTCTGACATCACAACCTTGAATAAATTTTACAATTATTAGTACACTAAAAGGAACTGCTGCAACTATAGGAACTGAGCTTTCCTGCTACTCCTTTGGGAGTCCCTGCTTCTGTAGAGATAAACACACTGGCAAGGTGCAGTACAGACAGCTTGCTCAATTTCTTCAGAGTTAGCAAACAAAAGGATCCACTCACCATGGCATTCAAAAGACAGTCCTTATGAGAAATATGTTGTTTAGAGATTAAATCTTGTGTTAACTGCAGATCTGTCCTATGTATAGGTGATGTGGACACGAGCTTTTCCTGCCAATCTTCCTTTGGTTTGTCTTGAGAGAACAGATTAGTAAGAAAGTAAATAGTATGGATACATTGAGAGGTTAGTTTAGTCATTAATGAAGGTCACAATCCATTTCTCAGTCTGCACAAAAAAATTCTATACAGGATGGAATTCAATTAATACTCTGGACATCCATAACAAACTAATAATCCTAACATCACTGTCCTATTGATGGAGATATCTGGGAATGTATGGGGTATATGGGTTATATTAGGAGTTATATTTCATTTTATCCTAAACTAAGAATTTGTAATATATCAAAATTGTGCTTTGAAAATATAACTCTCTTCAGTCACAAAGAATTGTTGGGATTGGCAGGGAACTTAAGCATAACCAATTCCACACTCCTGTCATGGGCCAGGCTGCCACCCACCAGATCAGACTGCCCAGACCCCCAGGGATTGGGCAGCCAAGGTTTCTCTGGGCAGCCTGTGCCAGGGCCTCGCTCTCCTCTGAGAATTTTTTTCTTATACCAAATCTGAATCTACTTTAAGTTAAAAGCCATTATCCCTTATTCTATTACTATCAAACCATGTGAAAATTCAGTCCAGTATTCCAGTACTGGAAGGCCACAACGAAGTCTTCCCAGAACCATTTCTTCCCCAAGCTAAACAAGCCCTTCTCCCATCAGCCTTTCTTCTCATGAGAAGGTGCTCCAGTCCTCTGATCATATTTGTGTCTCGACTCTGCTTGCTATTCCAGTTCTGCTTCTTGGAGAGCATGTCCGTTTAAGTAATGTGTCAAGCATGATCGTTTGTCTTCTAATTAGTAATTTTGAGGAGGGAGAATATTCATCTCTTTCATATGATACAAACCCATGAAACTTGCATTGCACTATTAGTTAAGTACTGCAAGACCACAATGAGAATTGCCTACTGCAGAAGAAAAAAAAAAAAGGAAAAAAATAAAGTATTTTATAGAGAGTTATAGAACTCTGTAAAACTTCTATACGCTGACTCCATGACCTTTGTCTTTTATTTTTAGGTTGCCTTAGTTTAAGATGAGAAGATCAAATAACCGTTTACTACAATGACGATAGTCATAAATATCCTAATTTTATTTGCTGGAAATATATGGGAAAAACAGAGTTGTAATACCACTGTAAGAACTCTCAGGTTCTTTAGAATTTAGTTGACATATGTCATATTTCAGATCTACAACCCAGAATTATGAAATTGATAGCAGAATCAAATTCTGAGGACAATATCTGTTATTTGTGCACTAATCTTTAAAAATCCAAGCATTATATCACAGTAATATCTCTAATGAATTTATTGTCACAGCTAAAATGTGGAAATCTTACACTACTTCCTTAGAAAATATGCATTTGTTAATGCTTATGTATTTTAAAAACGTATTGCTAACTGCACAGCTATAACCTCTAATGCCAGAAATTGTTTTGAATGATTAGCCTTTCTGAATACTTCATTACACATACTTAATTTGGCTTCTGCGAGCATTAACAGTAGATGAATATCATATCCTTGTACCCTGGCAACAAAATAGAAGCCTTTGTTAAGAGTAATTTAAGGTGAAGTCTATTTTCTATAGTGAAGTAAAAAAAAAAAAAACAACAACAAACTATATTAGCAGGATCAAGTTGAATTAATTATTTTATTTCCTATTAGTGTTCATATAACTTAACCTCTCTTTGGTAACATTTTCAATGACAAAACATAATGGAAATTTGGCCAGGTGATAATGGGTGGAGTGACTCAAATGAGATTTAGTAATGAGATAGCTGATGGGTTTTCAATGCAAAGGACATTGTATTCAAACTACATTAACAGATGATTAGCAAGCTTAAATTAAGAGGCAAAAAAGAACAAACACAGTATGAATGCAAACAGATAAAGAGGAAATACTAAGAAAGGAGCTAGAAATGTAATTGATGATGAAGTATTTTCTCAATACTTGGAAAGACTGATATAGATCCTTTATGTACTTCAGGTGAACTAAATATGAAAACCAATTAGTAGAATAAACATCAACACTTGGTGACAGAATTAGTGCACTCTATTGATGTACTCTAGGTGAAGTACTAATGATTTTGAGTCATAGACATCAAATGCATTACAGAGCATATTAGAAGCAGTTTGCAATAACAAGAATAATGTGATTGAACCATTTCTGGTTTAATCTGTAGAAGGAAGACCAAATAAAGGGAAGGAGGACCAAATAAAGTGAATGAGAACATCAAGAAGACATACAGCAACATTTTCCTCAAAAAGCCTTGTAGTTATATTTGTCCAAAAATAATTTATTTTACAAAATCTTATAAAAAAAGAATGTCATGAGCAATAAACAAAAATAATGTGTTGCATGACTGCATATTGTTTATACTTTTCTCAAGCTTTTTGCTTCTTTTCCAGTTACCCAATTAGGTCATCAGACTGTATACAGTGTGATCACAGAAATAAAAATATACCAGCCCTAAGGCACTGACAGTAAATTATGAATTCTCAGAGAAGACATTACAAATAGTGTCCAAAGGAACCACAGGCTTAAAAACTTGTTTGCATAAGTGATGACTCGCCATTATAAATAACTAATACCACCACAGAAATCTACATATAAGAAATATAAAGACTGACCTAAACTTGAGATCAGCTTTTCTAAATGACATTTAACATTGTACATTTAACTGAGGCAACAGTTACTTTGAAAACCTTGTGGAATTTGAGGAATCCTAATAGTCCTCCATTTGTAATATTGTTACCATAATAATGTTCTATTATTACAATTAATTACCATTAATTATTAATTATTATTAAAATTGGAATGTAATACTTTGTTGCACTTTATTTTTAATCCTACTATTTTCTATTTCGTGTCTTTCCAGAATTGAATGCACGCTGGTATGGTGAGTCACAAGTACTAGTATGGTTTAATGCTATCTTTAAAGTGTTTCCACTGAAGGAAAATAGTTTGCTGGATAGTAGTTGTTTTTTACACAGGATCAATGAATTCAAAATCATCAGGATCAGTAACATCAATCAGGGGCGCAGTATGAAAGATGGGCACTCACTTCTCTCACCATTTTGTTGAGATGCAAAATGAGTTCTAAACATCTGAATTTAGAACAAATCTGTAGTTTCTAACACAGTTTCTAATTTTGAATATGTAAACTAGCCAGTATCTTGTTCATATCGAATAATATTTTGATTTTTGTGTGTTGAAGTAGGATCAGAACATACTTTTGCATGAACTGACTATGCAAAGTTCAGTGCCCATGAGTAACCAGTCTGCTATTTGTTAGCCCAAAAAATGGTATTTAAGACAGGCCAAATGTTTCAATAGTATTTAGGTAACTATCAGGGACACTACCGCTGACTGCTGTGAAAATATCTGTAGGAGGACTTGCAGAGGACCTTCTCCCTTCTTCTCTCACAAGCTTCATTTAAGTTTTGGTTCAGGTGTCCTTTTTTTGTTTCTGAGTTATTTTGTAATTTTGCTTTTACTTGGTTGAATCTTAATTTGTTGAAATTACTTTCTTAGATGTGTCAAATAATTATGGACTTGCTTAGCAACCACTGAGCTCACTCTGACTACCTTCAATGAACCTCACTTGCTGGAATCTTGCAGGATGTAAATCCCTGTTGGTGAGCTCCCTGTCTGTGCCTGTCCTGTAGTCATTCTCAGTTCTGGCCTTTTCTGGCCATGTGGTGAAGACTGCAGCATTATCTCTTATGGGTGCTGCTGAGGTCCAGCTGCATGCAGGCTTACACTTGTGAAGAGATCACTTCAATTCACATAGAAGGTGAAGAGCATATTTTTTCAAGATAAGATATTTTTCAAGATGTAAGATAACTTCTATCTGCTTGTGACTTGCAGGAGTTCATGAACGGCTTATGGAAAAGGAAGATCCACAAATGCTTGAAACAAGAGAAGGATGCATGACACCTTCCTACCTTTTCATTTTTTACAGAGACATTTACTGAAGTAAACTTTAAAAAGTCCCTTTGGCTGTAGCAACTTTTGTAAAGGAGATTTTGGAGCTAGTTCCAACCACAATATGTCCACTCTGAAGTGCTTAAGTTGTCTCTTGTAATGGATTTTAAAATTGCTCTAAGTATGCAAACCCGTTGTTCCAAAGCTTGGTATTTCCATGGCATGGACTCATGCTTCCCCTGTGGGCTTCTTATCATCAGATAAATTAGTCGTAGCAACATGGTTTCAGAAAGACAGGTGAAGCCCACTTCACTGTTGTAGATGATGGCCAGGTTACATCAGAAAGAGAATCAGTATTCATGCTGCTGGATAAATATTGTCACCATTGTCAACAGTAGAATATAACAGCTCAATCTTGTGAGGTGGCCAACACTACTCATGTTGAAAGATATTTAGTGCATTACAGAAATGCTAAATCCTCAGAGACTCAAATTGAAAAACACCTGTCTTCTGGACCCAAACTGTAACCATAATAGGATTTTTACTTTCAGACAGCCATCTAACTTCTAAGCCATAAATCCATTGCCAAATCCTTTTTTTTTTTTTTTAATATTCTTTCAGCAAAAACCACCAAGTTTTTGAGTTTTTTATTTCATAATTTTAGAAATCTCTTTGTAAAAATTAATGTTGACAACAGCAACATTGCAAGAATACTGCATAGACTTTTTCTGCTGCAGTTCCCATTACTATTTCGTAACAACAGTTCTTTAAGATTCCTCTTTCCACAGCTCTACCAAGCACCATCCCTAAGATTAAATTTTCCAGATATTTGGGTCAACGGATGTATTCGTTTATAAAATCCTGAAAGCTATCCTTTACAGCTCACAACTAGTACTAAAGGAGTGCTTCACAGCTTATCTTTTAACATTCTACCTTGACAATATCTGGAAAACATCCATTATTTCAATTGTCTAATAATATATTCAACATCCAGTCCTTTCAGGGAGACTTCTCAGAATGAAGGTCATTAAGTTTATTGCTCCCTTTTGACATAAGTTATTTAAGTTTAGACCCTCACTCTAGAATTATAGATGCCATAATAGCACATTATTTGTTTATTCAAACCCCAATACAGTAAGTGAGAAAATAATTAGGCAATTTAAAGGGCAAGTTTAACGAGTAGTGTCTGTTTTTTTTATAGAATGCTCATAAAGTTGGCTTGTAAAATCAAGTTGAAAGGTAGTAATTCATAGGGAAAATGTAAATGTGAGATATTTTTTCTTTTCTTGCAAAAATAGGGTAGAATCAGCTTCCAGGTAGAGAGATTGAAATTTATAAACTTCATTGAGGATCTTTCCACCTTTTCCTAGAAGACTTCAATTGTTTAACTTCTAGGAAATTTTATGGAATTAATTTATATAATATGTTTTCAGCATCTGTAGAGAATGTAAATGTGAGAGAGACTGAAGAGTAAAGCAACATATTTTAATAGTAGTAAGTCAAATAGTAGGGAACATACAAGTCAGGCATCAATTATTTGAAGGGTTTTTTAGCATCTAAGATGAAGGAAAACTTTACCAGATAAAGGTTTTGACATATCGATCAGCAGAGCTGCTTGAAATCAGTATATGATTTTTAGTGTCAGTTTTTCAGAATAAATGTTGTTATTTAAAATTCGAAGTGTTTGCAAACATTTATTTTGAAAGTGTGAAATTCAGAAACTGCTGTGAAGCCATTCTCGTGCAAGACTTCAGCTGTTTACCTCTCACAGCTCTCTCTAGAGCCTCTGTTTCTTTCTGTAGTGTCTAGCCAAGATATTTTTTGAAACAGATGCAGGACACACACTTTCCTGTATGAGAGAGGTCAATAATAGTCTAACAGAATTATCCTGGGGGATGAGAATGTTCCAGTCACAATTTTTACATTCTTTCGAGAGTGAGTTCTGATCAGTGTACTAAATGCCTCCTGGCTCACCCAAGCCTTTGATATTACTTTGAGAAAAATGTCTTTCCTGATTATCAAAATCTCTGCTTAGGGCAATGTGACTTATGTTGTACTTATCCGTAAAGCTTTTCCTTCATTCACTAGCATTTCTTGTAATTAAAGAATTTCATTCGAATAATTTGCACCATGGTGTTGTTTTGAGACTTAATTTGATTCTGTTCACATACTATTAAAAGAATATGATTGGAATTTATATAGCCAGGCCTGGAGAATTTAAGCTTTTCAGATACTTTTCTCTGAACCAGTAAAGTAAAAAGTTGGGGTTTTTTTGTTTGTTTGTTTGCTTTTCTCCTAATAAATAATTTTGCAAGTATATATTACAAGCTATTACGAAATTACCACCAGTGAAGCAAGTATGGAATTATGTGCACTTACCTATACGTGCACATTATTTGATATGTGTTACTGCTACAGCTTTTATCACAAAACTCCCAGAAGTTAGTATAATCAGACAAAAGTTTCTTCATAGATACTCTACACCACAGAGTACAGAGTCAGCCAGGCATTCCTGGCAGTGGTTGGGTCTATCTGGGAGGTATCATGCAGAGAAGCTCATTTCTTGTAGACAGTGACTTATTTTTACACACTATTTGTTGTAGATCCTAAGTGAGATTAGGACATCTGTTATGAGCTTTGTGTGTTATCATAGTTTCATTGTTCTGCCAACTGCACCTCACCAAGGATGTTTTGGCACCCTGTGAGTTTACCAAGGATACAGCAAGGCTCAGGGCCCCTGCTGAAGTATGTATCCATCTCTATCAATATATTTACTTGGGTTGCCTTTGTGACAGCTCCATCTGATGGTGACCTCTTGACCAGAGTCAGCATCTCGTCTGCAAGTAATCTTGTTTCTGTAAATTTATCCTCAATTGCTGTTTTCTCAACAAAATGATAAATAATACTTCAGTATATGAAGTATTAACTGAATCTCTTCAATTATCATTAAATGAGGTCGATAAATAATTTCCAGAAATATGTGTTCTGCACCAAGTCCACTACAGAAAACATAGAAGCAGCCTTTGTTCTGCTTGTATCATTTGAGATCAACACCATCTTCTTTATTATTTATGACTCTAATAATTATATTTGTGTAAAAAAAATCTCCAAATTAGATAAACTGGGGCTTAATTAGGTAGCAGCAACTATGCAATTCTATGTAAAAAAAAAAAACATGGCTTACATTTCACCATGAAGTTACTTTACTGTTTCTGTTAAGAAGATAAACTCTCTGCAATTTTTATTTCTCATAAGGAAGGAGTAATTTTTTTCTATTAGTTTGATGAGAACATGTTCCATGTGCAGAACTGAGAGAAAAAAAAATAAAAAGAGAGCAGAGGTTGTTCAGAAGCTATGATTCAGCAACTTACATGCAGAACTTTAAGCATGATGATGGGTTTGAAAACTGAAATGCTGAAGAAATGTTATGAGTTCACACTATGAGGAAATTGTCATGTGTAAATTGGAATTTTAAAACACTATTTTTAATTATGATGCTCTTACTTAGATGAGTGTATATGTATTAAATTCATTACTGTATGTAATTTGCACACGCTGCATTTGAATTTAATTTGTAGTCAGCTGTCACAACAGAATAGAAGGAGGAATAAGATTATTAGTGGATGAAGTAGAATGTAGCCATGTAAAGCAAAGAATAATCAGATAAGATAAAATCTTCAAAATCATTCCCTGATTGAATAAAAACCAGAGGCAAAACTGAGTAAGTTTGAATTGTGTCATAATAGGAGAGCAGATAATCTCTTAGGTCACCAGAAGCTAAAAAATTCTGCTTCCAGAAATTGAAGTCACCACACTGATTATTTTGTCTGGAGAGGAATACAAAACTAGCAAAATACAATAAAATAAAATTATATCATTATGAAACTACACATTGGATACTAAGACTTAATCAGTATATCATAGAATCATAGAATCATAGAATGGCTTGGGTTGGAAGGGACCTCATCAAGCTCCAACCCTCCTGCCACATGTAGGGCCACCAGCCTCCATATCTAGTACTAGACTGGGCTGCCCAGGGCCTTATCGAACATGTCCTTGAACACCCCTAGGGATGGGGCATCCACAACCTCTCTGGGCAGCCTCCTGTTCCAGCACTTCATCACTCTCTTGTCTCTTATCAGTATCAATGGGAGAAGGTTAGATCCCAGTTTAGCATGAAAGAGGTCTAAAGATATGCTTATGTACTACAGTAAAACTAAATAAATTAATATGGTATTTGGCAACAAGTAATATGCATCTGCATTTGCATGGGTGATACATACTAGTTTTACAAGTATCATTCTCGATAGTTTACACATGGCTGGGACTTCCTTTTTTTCTGCATTTTTCTTCTTACTGGGATAGTGATATTTCTATGTGATGACTTTTCTCCTGTTTAGCTAATTCATAGATATTCACTGTATTTTGGTGTATCATATGAAATCTGAATTTGTGAAAAGAAGAAAATGAAGACAATGCAGATTTCTGAAAATGGCAATAATCAGGAGCAGCTTGGCAATCACGTTGGCCAGCTTCCTCAGCACTTGTGGATGAACATCTACAGGCTCAAGGACTGGATACGTCCAGTTTGTTTGCATGTTCCCTAACTTGATCCTCCTCCACAAGGACCTTAATACAGAAGATTTCTGAACAGGTTATCTGTTTCCCTCAGCTAGGATTACAACAGAAGATCTATTCTGTGTACAAACACTACCTCATGACATCTTCCTCCATATGAAATAGTTTTAGAAAGTTACAGATTCACATGAATTGTATTTACAGGCCACAGCACAGAGTTGAGAAAGAAGGTACATCACAAAAATCACAATGAAGTGAGAAAGAGCAAAAATGATAATTAATTTATTTAGGTTCCATCAGCTACTTTTATTAATTTCTTATCTAACAAAAATGTTTACTATTTTTTCTTACAGCATTTCTTTATACAAAATATTTCTTCATAATACTTAGCTCTGCTGTAGCAGTTGTAATTTGACGACTTCAGAGTACTTTGTAAATATTGATTTTTGAGCCTGAAGGTCCTGAATAAAACTTATAATATTAAAATTAAGTATATATACTATGCAGTGCTATACCAATGCATATTTATACATGGATATTTTGAGATATGCAAATATATACATATACATACACATATGTATATTTATCTTTACCTATATCTAAATACTCAAAGACAAAACAGAAGCATTTTTATTGTTATCACTGTCTAATATTCTGTATGAATACAAGCATTTACACAGAATCACCGTGATGTGTTCTTTAGTGAGTTTTTCCACTTTCCTGTCCAATTTCAAATAAAGTATACAAAAGAGGTGGAGTCCTGTTAGCATCCATATGGATGGATAAGTTGCAGACTATTTTTAAAATTTTCTGTATATCAGGAAATTCACATTATAATCCACTACAGACTTCCCTATTTTAATTATTAATAGAATGAGTCATTTCCACTGGTAAATCTATGTATGCCCTTATACACAGTTGGATGTTCCAAACTACCCCTAGTAGTGGTCTAATTTCCATATAAGGTGCAACTGCCAGTATACTTTGTCTCTTGCTACTGTGCTTTTTTCCCATTTATGTTTGTTTCTTCTTTTTTTTTCCTGTTCTTTACCTAATACTGACTTTCATATAGTTCTTGTTCTCCAAGGATAGGTAGTTAGCTACCAGAGTTTCCTCTACCCTTGGTACTGGGGCAACTTTCTGTCAAATGTTCATCAACCACAAACACATTATTTTCTGGCTCTGTCAGAAGACTCTCCTGGCAGCTGCTTAGCATGTTCCAAGCTGATTGCTAATACTTCCTCCAATCAGCTGTCTTGACTATTTATATAAATATTTTATGAATTTATTTCAGTCAAAAGAAGCCAGATTAGCTTAAGTCATTGTAACAAGCACTCCTTGCTAACCTGCCTCTTTTGATCTGCCAACAAACCTGAAGGCCCAGCAACGTCTTTGGTGGGCACAAATAGAGGGGCAGAGGATATGTCTGTAACCTTGCATTAGAGGAGAGGTATCTCCTCCACATGCTCTTTCTGTTCTGACACATCTGCTGTAAGTAATTTATCTCAGGCTACCTTTTAGAGTTCTATTAAGTCCCAACTTCCCCTGCTTCCAGATTTACTTCTTTAAATTAAATTCTTTCCACTGCTTCTACATTCTAGTGTTTCTTTTTTCCTGCTATCTCCCCTGTGCCCCTAACCTCTGAGTAACTTCTGTCTGCTCACAGGTGTCCCACTTATGACTCATCTTGTTACTGCTCTGTATCACTAATCACTGTGACTCTCAAAGACTCTAACACTTCCAGCACACCCTGCTGTACAGCAAGACAGTGCTTTAATGCCAGATTCTCAGTTTTCATTGTGTCATAGTATATTTTGGCTAGCAGTGGAAGCAGTAAGTCATACTGAAACTACACTGTCCCTTAGAGTAGATTCATTTCTCAGACAGAAATTAAAAAGATGTGAATTAAATATTTATTTCTAACGTTCATCTGGGTATTATATATTTCCCCAGTAAGTTAAGATTAATATACTTTGCTTTTCAGGATAAATTAAATTTACAGATTAGATAAGATTTCAGAAATGCTCTGTCATGTACAATAGGCTAGAATCCATTAATGCTAATATGGGCTCCATTAAACCTGCTTATGAAAAATCAACAAAACAGCAAAGAACTGGAATATGTTCATCACGGTGAGACTACATAAAAAATTTTAATATAAAATTTCGTGTCTCAGTCCAGCAAAAGCATATATGTGCAATTCTGTCTAAACACAATGTAAAAAAGTGTTAAAATGCATATCTGTGTGCCTAGATATGTGTATATTCATGAAGACCTACATATATCTATGTACATAATAAAAAATCAACAATGAGCATTTTTGTATCTCTGGGCAATCTCAAAAGTTTGCGTCTGCTTAACTCATCCCAACCACTACTTGATTTGCTCACCTTTTCTGCCTCTTGCTGTCTTTTTGTTCTGTGTATCTCCTCTCTCCTAGCATGTAAAGTTTTTCATGAGACAAAGCATGTATATTTGCAGAACACATGCCTGGGAACATGTGTAGTATGGACTTGAAAATGTCCTTTCTCCCTGCAGCCATATTCACAGGGAACAAAGTTGTCTTATTGTTATTAAATACACAAACAAATTATGGCAGTAGGTATTCAAATCAGTTTGTGATTTCAGTTTGGAATTCCTGCCTGTGGCTGAGTTGTATGTTCCTGGAGCATAATCATTTACAATTTTCACCATCAGCTGCCTGAACTGAGAGTCACAACAGTAAAAACCATTGAAACAATAAGTGTGCTAGAACTATGAGTCAGGATGAGATAAGCAGATGTACACTTTCAAATATGGCACTGTATTAATATTCCTAGTCTGATAATCTGTACGTGCATGGAGTCTAAATGCGCTTGTATGAAGTCTAAAAATGTCAGGAATTGAAGAATGGTATTCCTACCAGCCTGAGGAGCTTAAGCTGGAATAGGTTATTCTATCACACTGCATTATCCCTTCTAATTGAGGATTGCTTCTGACATACGTATTTTTTACTCTTACCATTTTACATTTCCCTTTTTAATAGTGAGTTTACTGATTTTTTTCTTTTTGTCGGTAAGCTGCAGGTATATCTGTTTGGTGGTGATAAGTATGCCTTTGAGAAACTCTCACCTGTTTTCCATGTTCTATTATTCCAGGATTTCAGAAAGCATTATTGGTCTGCTGCGTCATGCATTTCCAGGTCATCTTAAGTAGCCAAATTACATTTTTATAAATACATTTATAACCTTCTGGATCATACATATACATTCTGCATCAAAAATCTGTACAAAACACTGAACCTCTAGCAGTGTAAGTGTGCATGTGATGATAGCTATAGAGAAGTATTGTATGAAATCTCTTAGGATTGCTTTAGTAGTGTGGTCACCAGCAGTCACAGTGAAAACTGTGACTAACACCAAATGGAACAAAATTCCTTTACAAGATGTTTACTGTAAATTACTGCAATGCCTCATCTAAATGTACATAACTACAATACATGTTGGGGCAGTAGACAATCAGCTCCATGTATGCAAGGGGTAATGTCATCTTTGGCACAAAGAAGGGAAAGATCTCTGCACTTGTAAACGTAGTACATGGCATTGAAATAGTGTTAAGGCCAAAGCAAAGGCCAGCTTATTAGTACTGGAAAAATACACAGTAGACTGAAAACATTTTTGAATGATTAAGCACATAAACATGCCACAGCATCCATCCTCCATGTAAGATGATTATTTTTGGTCAAAGCCAATTTTAGTCCAAGGAACTTCATCCAGGTTGAGTCAGGAAAGTGTCCAGTCAGCATATCTGCATTTCTTCCCAAAGGCTCTGCCTGGGGGACAATCAAATGAGAGGGATTGGGTATTCATCTAATTTAATAACTCCTAATCTCCCTAGGGGAACAAAGTATAAGAGGAAAGGGATCAGCTAATTATAGTTAATTGTATTAGCCTAGAGAGAGTGATTAACATAATTAAGATAGCCTTGTGACTAGTAGCTCTATGGCAGAAATGTGCTCTTGAATGCAATAGGTGAAAATCAGATTTAAAGGAAAAAAAACTAACTAAAATTTTAAACTTTTTTTTTTTTTTTTCCCAAACATGTGTCAGTTAAAGTGCACAAGATTTCCTTAAACATCTAATGGCCATAAGTGAGAAAGAAGAAAGGTTAATCTACTGGAAAGTGTACTGTGTGAACAGTGTGAGAGAGGTAAGCGTACATCTGTTGCCTGGTAACAGAGCATTTGGCCAAGGAAACAGCTACTGGTGCACCAAGGGAAGACAAGGTAAACATCAACTAGACTATAGGTTTTCTTTGGTATCCTGTATTTTTTTTCCTTTCCTCTCCCAGTGGATTCAGTGTGACCTTATGCTGTGAAAGCCAAATGTTTATCATGGTATAATTTCTGTCTTGGGCAAAATGTGAGGCTGCTTTTTTCCACACATTTCCTGCGGTCTCTCATGCCAGCATGACAATAATATAGTGCAATTTTAAACTTAGAAATCCCAAAAAGGCACATATATAAAAATGTACAAGCCTACTGACCTACTTTCAGGTCAGTAGTAAGGCAGTAATCCTCATCTCCTATCTTTATGACACCTGGGAATGTAATAGCTATGTAAGGGAATTTGTAAAACTTAGTTCATATTTTTTTCAAATTTTTTATTAATTTTTCCAAAGTAATGGAGGGCTTCCACGTTCAGAGATAACAGAAAGAAGACAAAATGTTTGAGGAAAGTGTGCATATCTCTAGGAGTTTCCTGGATTCTATTCCCAGATACACATGCATATGTTTTTGTTTTATATGTGTATTAATTTAAATGTTTATTTAAATGAGCTTTCCTCTTAGCTAGAATAAAAAGCAGTACAAATTGCTCATAGAAGATAATTTAAGAAAAAAAAAAGAAAGGGGTAGATCATGTATAACACAAATAAAAATTTCCTGTGATCTTGATTATTTTTATTTCTTTAAATGAAGATTTGTCATAGATAAAATGATTTCAATTTCCCTTCACCTAATTTTTCGGCTATCTCTCTTACTTTCTTTCCAGAAATAAATTGGCTCAATATAATTAATAATGTTTCTGCTTCTTCTCTGGTAACTGAAAGGCAATGGAACAGAGTTGACTATTTAAACTTCCTCAAAGTTTTGACCTGTCAGTGGTTTAAATCTATACCTTTGTTTTCATTAAGAGAAGCAGTGGTTGCTTGCTGCTCTAAATCTTGTATAGTTTTATCAATTCAAAAAAAATAAATCAAGAGTAAAAGCTTGAAAACTCTTCTCTGCCTTTGTATCAACACAGTATCATAAAGAACATGCCTTGTGCTCTGTGAGGCTGTCAGCTTAGGAGACACCCAAACAAATGGTTTCTGCAGTCTCAGTACACAAATTTACAGTAATATTGATGAAGAATAACATTTCAAGGGGAACGTGTGCCTGATCCAACAATTTACACAGGAGTTCAAGTCTGATGAAGCTAAAATACATTTGCTTTTCATCAAGGTACCATGCAAAATACTCACTCACTGTCTGTCTGGGATTTTGTCATTTGAGTGAGCTTTGCAAGAAGCTATGAAGATAAATAAATAAACAAATTACGTTTCTATTAAAAAGAGCCATTGTAAAAGAAACCCTAATTGTAGGGCAAGTTCAAAAGGATCAGAAGTATTTTAAAAATAAAATAACAAAAAGTGATTTTGTTATGATCTGAAAATGCTACAAAAGATTTATAGTTAGAATCCTAATGATTAAGAATGCAATATTCAATTGATAGTTTGATAATTTTATTTTAAAGTTAAACAATATTTTTAAAGAGAAAATGTTTATAAGAATGTCTGTGTGCATTGCAAATACACCATTCTTAGTGTTTCTATTTTTAGTACTTTTCAGAAATGAAATTATATTCTGGAAGTATATACATATTAAAAAAAAACACGCAAAACCTCTAAAAAGTTAAAGAAAAAAGAAACAACTTATTTTAGCCTGCTGCACCAGGCTTCTTGCAAGAGTTTATCTGTTTTCCTTTAAGAAAAGCCTCGAAAAATAAACAGACATGGTTGACTGACCTAACATAACTTGTCTTCTGTAAACTAAATAATGCTATAATAGTTTGCTTTAGCTTTTTACAATCAAAATCTTTTTCCTGTAATGCCATTAGAGATTAAGAAGGAGAGGAGGAGAAAGTAAAAAGAGACAAGAGGTAAATGTTTCTAAGCTGACAGACAAGACTTAATCTAAAACAAATGATGAATAATATCTTCAACCAAGCATTTCATGCTTTGATTTACACAACTTCTCAATCAATCTGAACTGTGTGGATGATTTAGAAAGGTGTGGATACAAAAAGATATATATGGATGTTTCGTTGGCTGTCATGCTTCCTTCTTACCTAATAATTTCATTTTAACACCAAAAATCTTTCTCTCTTGCAATTGAGTAATGATTTTTAGAGATCATAAATTCTCATCAGTAACATTTACTTCTTAAAGCTTAATTGGTAGCTGTAATGGAACAATATAGCTGTTTCCTATAAACTTCACCATCTAGACTAACTTGTTAAAAATTATCAGCATGGAAAGCATTAAAAAAAAAGTTTACCTTCTTCTAGTTGCCATGTCTCATCTAACTCATTGGTTTGGACTGTTAATGAGTAGAATAATGCCTGAGCTTCATTGTTAGTTTCAGGACCAAGATGTCCAGAGACAAAAGTGCCTCCAGGCAATGTCTGGTAACATGCTCTGTCACCTTGCAATAACTTTTAGCCTTTTTTACAAAGATCTGCCTCATGAAATAATTTCTGCTTGCTGAGAAAGCACCTGAGAGCACCTTTTGTGCCTGCCATGCACTGTGTAGGCAGAAGCACCTGAACCAGTTTCTTTGGTTCATTTTTACAGAAAAATATTGTTAGAAGGAGAGTAAATACAAGTATAATTGAAAAATGAGAAAAATTACCCAAGATACTTAAGTTCAAACTCCAGTGATTCATGTAAGTTGATCTGTTTATAATGAGATATAACTAAGGAAAGGACAGGATGTGAGGAATTTGTTAATGAAAATAAGAATTCAGTGTCTGATTTTGTACAAAATGTTATAAGAAAAAAGGCAGTCTGGTTGTGGAGTTGGAAAGATGCTAACCGCAAGAGAACTTTGAAGACTTTAAAAGAGAGAGGACAGTAGTCAAGGCTGGAGAGAGAGAGCTACTGCAACAATTTAGGCTGCAGAAAATAGAACCTCATCTCTTCCCTTTACCCTAAAAAAAACAGTTAAATAAAAACCATCAAATTTAACTCCCTCAGTGGAGGGTTTCAGAATGTCAAATCTCTTCAGATGCTTTCTTCATCATAAAAACTAAAACTAAATTACTTTAAAAAGAAAATTGTATTTTTTAGTGAAAACTTTTTTATTTACAGCTATTAAAATTGCTAGATGTATACTTGTACATTTCTTCTGTCACCAGAGAGAAACTTGCTGAGAATTTATTTGCTGATTTGCTCTTCGACCTGAGCTATCAGCTAGGGTTTTGTAATTCTATCTGTCTGATATGGAGCCAATCAATTTCAGTAACATTATGTAGGTGTGCAGCACATGAGGTGGTGTATTCTTGGCAACATAATCCTCTTGTGCATGGTTAGTCCCTGCTGGTACTCCTTGCAGTGTAGGTTGCTGTTTCCTCTGCACTGTAGACTCTTATTCTCAAGGGAATACTCCTGCAGGTCCTCAGAGCCAAGCAGCACTAATTACAGTTGGGACAACTCACATAGATCCTGTAGTTCTGTAGAAGGCAAGAGCAGGATGTCTGCTCAGAAAAGAAAGAGAAAACGAATTATAGGGAGTGGTAAGGTCTTGGTTCCTTGCATTTTCATAAAAATATGTATTGAACTGTAGAAGAGATTTCAGTACTAAACATACTCTTCCACATTATTGTACAGATTGCCTTCAGTGTGTTCTCCATCACTGAGCTCTGAATTTCCTTAGTATACCGTGTTTGGTTCAGGTAAACAACACAACAGAATTGTGGTCTTTCACAGCATATTCCATACAGCCATGGGGCCACATCATGAGCAGGGATAAGGCAAACAGTTCCCATCTCCCATGAAATCTCATGATTGCTCAGAAACAGATCAGTGATTTTATTGATTTGTTTGTTTATTTACAATCTCAGTAATATGCCTGAAGCTCAGTTTTGATGGAACTTCTAATTGAAAAGACAGGATGAAAATTTCTCACCTGCTCTGCTATATCTTTCCTGAAACACTTTGGATTGGCAATTAGATCAAGAAAGATTTCCTGCTTTTTTTACAAGCACTATCCAATACCTCTCTGTGATGGCACATAGTTCCTTCCCTTTGCTAGAACAAGAATATGTATATTTCACATAGAAAATATACTACACTGATACGCAGGGATGAGGTAGCAAAATCAGGAGAAAATCCTGTGATGTTGAATAATGTAATCTGAGTTCTCTTGAATGGATAAGCAGTCTTAGGTAATAGATGCATCTCCTAATTGGCCATTTACTCCACAAACTTGATTCCTCTGCCTCGGTGAACATGTTGCCTAAAGGCATGCCTAAATGTATACTTGATTGTACGCTGCAGATAGTGTTAAAATGTTAACATTTTCATGCCATTTGTGGAGAAACTACAAGCTACTGTCAAGCTACACACCTAATCTGGTGTGGAACTTGTCTCCCTTTTATTTTTGTCTTTTTCTGCCTTTCCTGATCAGAAAAGTATGCCTGGTAAGTGATTGATGGAAGTGTTATTAATCTTTTGACCACTTCAGTTTAGGTATGAATTTGAGGGTGAAAGGGGGAGTAGCAGACAGGCAGGCTGCCAAGAAGTTTCTTCCTGAAGCACATCCCAGTGCTTATTTCCAGCACAACCTTGCACTGAAGCTCTGCTCCAAAGTGGTCCCTGTTTCCTTCCCTGTTGAGAGATGGTTTGGGGCTTTGGGAAGGGAATTCAGGAAAGCCAGGAAGCAAAGAAGCCCTACCTCATGCTCAGGATGCAGCAACCACCTGCAAGGAGCAGGGTGAACCTAAAAGAAACCATGAAGATGTAGAATTCATTGACCACTGGATATCAAGCAATACTTGCTCCTGAGGTAAAGAAAAAACATTTACAGGTCTATAATTTTATTGTATCAAGTTCTGCACGCTTCTTATTGCCAATATTAAAAACAAACAAATAAAGCCAACTTTTTTTCTTTTGGGAATATCTGCAGAACATCCTCAGCTACTGTGTGTGTCTGGAGATGTGTGTACCAAATAAATGATCAAAATCTTGGAAGACCCGTAGAGACCTCACCCTGTACTGAAATCAGCTCTTTAGAAAAACAAAAATATCAGAAGGATAGGAACACAGATAAAAAAGCAGAGCGGTACCTTGCCTTGGGAGATTAAAAATATTCTGGCTCAACGCAACTACTAGGCTTAACCTCAGAAAATGTATCTTGGTAAACAGTCCATTACACATCTGAATTGCAGCTTTATACTTTTTAGGTGCACTGTTCAGGTGCTCTGATCTGTCTTGAACACATCCAAAGTCCTTGACTGTGTTAAGTAACCAACCACTTTTACATCAGCTTCATAAAATCACTTGTATTCCTTCCCTGCAGACTGCATGAACAAGCTATATGCTTACTCAAAGTAATCAATCAGCATCACACAGAAACAAGTAAAATCTTTCAAATCTCTCTGAAGACTCTGGAGGCTCTGGTCAACCTGTAATAAATCTCTCTTGGCATCCAGGAATCCAGAGCATTTTGCTTTTTGATCTGAAATTGCAACTAACAATTTCTCTTACAGAAAGTTAAATCAATGAGATGATGGGAGCTATTTGAAATAACCATATATCCATTGAGAAAACTCATTAGAGAATACCTATAAGCATATACTCTGATATAATACTCCGCACAGTTATTGTTCAATACATTAATGATTTAATTGATGCCACTGTAATTACTGTAACGGATTCTTTCACATATGTTTCTTTCAGAACTTATAAAGCTAGATTGCTAAGCCAAGTATTAATAATCTTGGGAAAGCTTTTGACTTTTATATTTGATCATATGAAAAAATTGCAATCCTCCTACTTGAGGCACACTTAACAGTGCATGTGTCCAAATTGGTGTCTTCTATTCCTTCTAATTTAACATATCAGTACTCATTAAAATACACCTTATCTAACTACATTATAATAGCTGGCAAGTAATTTTATAACAACAGTAAATGAGTTGCCATCGTGCATCTAATTAAAAATTCACTTTTATATTGAAATTAATCTAATGAAAATGAAATTGTGCTGATAGTATTCAGTGCTTCTGAAATACAGTATTCCATTAAATATGCATTAGCCATACATTTTTTGCAGGATAAATTCTGATAGTAAACTTTAACATATTGAAAACAAAATTTTGAAGTGCAGGTTCTTCCTTTTCCTGGATGTATGTTCCCCTAAAATCGTGGCTTCCTTTCCCACAGGGGAAGAAACTTCTAGAAAAGATTTGTTCCAGTTGCATAAAGAGTGCTACTGTCAAAAGCAAATCAGGCACAACGAAGTGAGGTATTTTATGCACTCATTTCATGTCAGATGCTCCACAACAGCTAAGCATAATTTACTTCAGATTTAACAACTTCCATCCGAAAAGAGAGGAAAGATGTTACAGAATATAATACATAACATTATAAAAAAATATTGTTAGATAATTTAAATTTTTTCCATTTCCTTGTAAGAAGACAAAGATGAGCGGTAAACATTTGTTCCTGAGCATATAAAAGGAAGGGATTAACTGTCATTGACAACTACCAAAAATTATTGGAATGTCATCTTGTTGCTCAAGTTTATCAAAGTTTCTGCAAAATATAGAAAGAACAAACATACAGAAGAATTTTCCACGTATTCAAGAAATAATCAGATGCTTCAGAAGATTTTCCATAATTTAAGGAGAGTTCGTTATTTGTGATTAAAAAAAAAAAAAAATCTATCTACTAATGTGGAGAGGATTTTCCTTCCAATGAGTGATGAGTCTTAAATCCAAGGGTAGCAATATGGGTAAAAATAAGATATCCAGGAGCAGGTTTTGTTCTGATCTGGTACCGAAAAAAATGCTAAAGTCTTTTAGTGAAAGGAGAATGGTAAGCATTGAAATCTATTCATAATTAAATGAATTAGGTCACCTTTGTTGGTGGAAGGGAAATAGAAAATGTAAATAGTCCATCAAAATTCATTTTCCACAAACAAGGGAAGGTATTTTAATGTGAATGGGTCTGTTTTCAGTTTTACAACAGAATCTTTTAAATATTTTGGACCTTTATGTTTTTTGATGTTAAACTCTCTTCTTTTTTCTTTTTCTTAACACATAAATCTTCACAGTAAGATGGTACTTTTATTGAAAACACAAGATAATGTAAATCTGGAGAAATCATGGAGTTTAAATTAATTTGTTTATCAAAAGCTTAATAACTAATATTCCTGTTCATTTCTAGGTAATTTTTCTTTAAGCAAAGAACAGTCATCAGTGCTATAGATTTCTCCTTATTATTGATGAAGATTATTTTTTAAATGCTAAATGTTTGCAAATCTTACACATTTTACATCACAAATAAACAGTAACAATTAACAGTATGGGGGCTGTTGCTGCATTATATCCTGTCTGCTTCAAAATATAGTAATCATATTTTACATTTAGTTTCTGTCTACATGGCTGGCCCAATAAGGATACAGTTACTATTCAGATCTGATTTTTTATTTTTCAACCAGCTAGTTAGATCATCTTTTATCTGTAGTTATTTCATTCATGTTTCACTGTTCAAATCTTTTTTGTTCATTTTAATCCAGAAAATGAAAACTCTTTTCAGAAGCAAAGAATTGCTTAAGCAGTGGGGACAGTTGAATGCTTCTAAAACTAATGTTGAAATGATTTTAAATGCTGTAAAACATTTTATGAAAACATGATGTTCATATTATCATATTTCCAGGAAAAAAAATCTGAAGTTTAAATAAAAATATTAACAGAATTAAAGAAATTTCTCCTACTGGTAGTATATTTATATAAATCTTAATATCTTCCATAAACTTCACATGTCCACACCATCTGCTCCCAGATTCATTACTACTTAGCATCATCTCCCTATTTTGATCCTCTTGCAAGCTCTAAAACATTAACTCTTTCCTATTAGCAGAATTGAAAAGTAATTGTTGCATAATATTTGGAGTGATTAGAATTAAGGCCTAATAAAAAGATCTTGTGACAAGCTATTTGTGCTAAGAAGATTTGCAAAGCCACATCTAGGATGAATGAATATGAAAATGAGACCTGATGGTCTGATGTTAAAGAATTTTTAAGATTTTCTAATTATTAAGTGAACAGAAGTTTCATAGTTTTTTTTTGTTTGTTTGTTTGTTTGTTTTTAGGAGAACTTAAAGAAATATGAAGGAAACATAAAATATTTTGATTCCTATTCAGTGATGGAAAATGGACAATGGAGGAACACTCGGATGCTGGTGCACTCGTATGCACTAGGAAGCATGATACGAGCTATGTAAGGTTAATGAAGGCATGGAAATAGCAATAGTGAGTATTACAGAAATGAAAGGAAAGCATTTAAAAAGACATCCTTCTACACCACCATTCTCAGTCTGTGAATCACAGACAAATGAGAGTGAAGGAATTGGACTGTGACTTATATAAATGACAAAATGGCTTGGTAGTCTAGGGAAAGAGATAGAATTCAAAGAACAGTAAAGTCATGAGATTAAAGGCATGAAGAAGGGAAAAAGAAAAAGGAAGAAAAAAAAAAAGTAAAAAGGTGATTAAAATGGCAAATATGAAAAGACAGATAATGTTCCAGAGAAGTCTGAGGAGTTGGAAGGTAATAGAAGGAGTGAAGGAAAGCAAGATAGGATCCTGTGATAGAAAACCACAGAAATGTTTAGTTAATTGATCTTCGTGAGAGAGAGGGGAAAGGAAAAGTATCATATTTTGATGCGGCTAAACCTGTAGAAGATTTTCTTGTCGCCCTTCACATCTCTTTCCAGATTCAATTCATGAGGATCTTTAGCTTTTCTAATACTATCCTGGTACACTATCCCCATGTTTCTCCAGGATCATTCAACATTTTTCCACATCTTATATGCTTCCTTTTCATATTTAAGTCCAGTTAAGGGCTTCTGGTTCTTCCGTGCAGCCACCCTGCTTCCTTTCCTTCCATTCCTGCATATTGGAATGAAGCATTGGAGAGGGTGATTCTTGAAAAGCAAATCTTTACCAGACTTTTTTTTTTTTTTTTCCCCAGCTGTATCCTACTGGATTCTTTGAAGTAGATCTCTGAAGTGGTCAAGGTCTGCTCTCCTTTGTCCAGGATGTGATCCTGCTTTTTACCTTGTCTTCTCTGAAGATCCTAAACTGCACTGTCTCATGATCACTACTGCCAAGGCTGCTGCTGACCTTCACTTCCCTGACAAGTTTTTGTTCCTTTAAGAATCAGGCCTATCAGAATGCCTTGTTCTTTTCTTGTGGGTTCCTTAATCAGCTGTGATAGGAAGATTTCACTGCACTTCTGAAGCCTTCTGTGCTTTGCTGTGCTGTTCCACCAGCAGGTATTCGGGTGTTCCCCATAAGAACTGGGGCTGGAGAATGTAAGGCTTCTCCCAAGTGCCTGAAGAGGCCTCATTTACTTCTTCATCCTGATCAAGTAGTCCATAGCAGAAATTTGCAAAAACATCATTTACATAGGTCTCCACTTTAATTCTGACGCAGCTGATGACTGGTTCATTGTAGATATGTAAGCAGAGCTCAGTGCATTCCCACTGGGGATCAGTGGAGGAATCAGAGGTCTGCACTTCTACCTCCTTAAATTCTCAGCCAGTTTTCCTAAATAGTCTGTATCCATCCATCACAGTGTTACAGTTGTAGCCCTGTAATTGTGTGCAGACCTCTGATTCCTTCACTGAGCCCCACAAGCACATGAGAGGAGTATCCTGTCACTCAGAGTCTCCAGAAAAGGTATGAGAGTTTTCCCCATGACAGTGTCCTGTAGGCCATGCCTTACTTATGAGCACATACTTGATGACTCCCTTCAGCGATGTATTGCTGTTTATAAGGACTGACTTCAAACGCTTACTTTCTATACCAGTCCACCATTTCCTGCTCTTTACATAGCAGTGGAAGAGCTGCAGGGAGCAATAATCCAAGGACCAGACAAATTTCATAAGACTTACCATTAGCAATTTGCTCTGGAAACAATATAATAGAATCATAGAATCATAAGATCATAAAGTCATAAAAAGGTTTGGGTTGAAGAGAACTTAATAATCATCTAGTACCAAACCCTCACCAGGAGTACAAACACCTTCACTAGATCAGGTTGATCAAAGCCTCATCCTCTCTGTCCTGGATGGGACATCCTTGGAGCTTCTCTGCAAAACAGTTCCACTACCTCACTTTTGAGTAAAGAATTTCTTCCTCAAATCTTATCTAAGTCTATCCTCTTTTAGTTAAAAGTCATTATCCATTTTTCTATCACTACACTCTCTCAGTTCCCTATCACTATACCAACTCTCTCAGCCTGTCTTCATAGGAGAGGTTCTCCAGCTCTCTGATCACCCTTGTGGTCTTCCTCTGGATCCACTCTATTAGGTCCATGCCCTTCTTGTTCTGGGGACCTCAGGTAAGGCCTCATAAGAGCAGAGTAGAGGGACATGATCTCCTCCCTTGACATGCTGGTCACTCTTCTTTTGATGCAGGATACAGTTGGCATTCTGGGATGCAAGCTCACATGGCTGGCTCGTGTTGAGTTTTTCATCAACCAACACCCTGAAGTCCTTTTCCTCAGGACTGCTGAAAGGCAACTGAATCTGTAAGGTTATGGGACGTATTAGAATTAAAATAGCCAGTGCTAGTTGCAACAGAAAAGTAATGGGAGCAAACTGTAAGTAGAAGCACATGGATCAGTCTGAGAGAAATGATAGAAGATGATTTTCCAGCTCAGGAGTCCTCAGAATGGAGCAACAGGGAAAAGTGTGGAGCTAACAGCAGCCCAGAGAAAGTCCTGCTCACACGGCTGCTTTCCAGCAGCTGGAGTGCCACCGGGGACAGAGTTAAGAGATGTGATTCATCTTCTCTTTGTAATTGGAGCTGACAGAAGCTGCATGTTTTTCTGACAGCATTGGCAGAGCATTTGCTTGTTCTCTACCAGGCTCCCTGTGTGCCTGTGGGAACCCACAGTGCAGACCCTGGAGGTCTCCACGTGTCAAACAGAGCTGATGCCACTCTCAGTAGAGGGAATGCACTCATGCTGACAGCAGTGCTTTGCAGATACTCCTTTGCAGATGTGTATGAGTGACCATACAAAAAAATTCAAAATTACCTGCTAGCGTAGTAGGATAATGTCACTATGTCAGTCCTGTAAAATCATTCCAAAATTATGTTTGCAATGTGCTATGAGAAGAAGAGTGGTAGTTCATTAAATGGTTCAAGTTACTTTTTAATGACACATTTTCATTATAGTCATGTTTTTAAAATATTTTTCTAATATTTTTTATGTGTTGCTTTTCTTTTGTAGTTGATGTTGCATGTAAGATGGAAATGTAGTTAAACAGGAGTCTATATTTAATCATTTAAGAAGAGTTTTTAAGTTAATTATCTTGCCCTGTTATTTAGACTAAATAACAGTGCCATCTGCTGAAAGGTAGTAGTGACTTGCAGGAAGAGTTTGCAGTTATTGTTCTTTATTATATAGAAAGCATAAGAGAGAGGGAGTGATAAAAAGAAAGAAATTAAAAGTAACCTGAAGAGATAAAGATGTAGAGGTACAGAGAAGGGGCTTCAGTAGAAAGAGGATGAAAACAAAGCAAATCAAAAAGCATTTGAATATGAAGTATGACGTCAGAGAGAGAGAGGTTTCTATTTATGACAGTATTGATTTCAGGTTTAAAACACCATGACAACATAGATTCATTAAACTGACCTTCCTTGTCACAGTGCATCATCCCAACGGCTGTGATCTGCCCCTATGAATAATTTTCATCACAAAAAAAATTGCATGTAAAGTTCTTTTAATCAAGATAAAATGATAACAATTAATTGGGATGCAGTTTTAGTCTTTGTAAAAAAAAAATATTCTACTCACACATTCTAAGCGGTTTCCTGTTTTCTTTTTCTTTTTTTTTTTTTTTTTTTTTAGATTATTTTTTTTATTAGTAGTTTCTGGAAATGAAACAAATATCAGACGTGGAAAAAAGTATTGTATGAAAGAAGCACCAAAAAGAGAGTATCTGTTGCTTAAGCATCAGCCTGTTAACTCTTGTACTCTGAAAATTTCATAGAATATGGATAATTTATATACTTTCAGTTATTCAGTGAAAGATGGATATGTGAAAGTAATCACATCATACATTTCCTCTGTTTTTAATCACATTATACCTTTTTATGCAGATTTTCTTCCTGTATAACTGCGTTTACAATTCAGGCTTTTGAGCATGAAAAGCTGTATGGTTGTCACAATGAATTTAATTACCATTTTTGAATCCTAAGAATTGACATCTAACATTATATTTCGTTTAAAAGTTCTAGTTACAGAACTTCCAGTTCTAATTAAGGCATCAAAATGGAAAATACTCTGATTTTATCATTCACTATATATCTTAGTGATAACATTTCCTGGAAATCTAAATATACATGTATTATTGTAGCAGGAGCGCATACATTTATCATGTAGAAGTTGAAAAGGCTTTTTATATTTGCTACTGTGCTTTCTGTGTCTTGTAATCATGCCAACTAACAGATTTTCATTAACTTTAATACTTTTACAACTTGGTTTTCTCCTTACCCCTGAAAATGATACCGTTTTTTTTCACTATATTTAAAGAAACTGTACATTTTCCATTAAGCTCTACACATTGTGTTAAAGAGTAAATACCCACTTTGATACTAAGGTACAGTTGCGTTCAAATAGGCTCTCATGATCAATTTTAAGGAGTCTGGCTGCTCCCTGTGAGAGAGCTAATAGTGAATAGGGCTTTTTATTGAAGCAACATATTACAGATTCTTTTGGATTGCTGCTGATATTTATACTGTCTTCAGAGTTTGTCTGAGTACCAATAATGTGAATAATATAACCAACCATAAACTTGTTAAATTATGGAAAAACTCTATAAAGATTTCTAAGTTTCCCAGGGAAGCACTCAGTAAAACCATGTGTGAATTTTACCCAATAGGAACCCCTATTGAGGGATGGGAAATAAATGTCTGTAAATACCTGTCAACTGGTTCCAGAATCCAACAGTGTCCTCCCAAAGGTTCTGTGGTGGTATATATCCCAGCTCTTTCTTCCTTTAAACCATTTTTGCACTATTTGCTTACTTTCAACTGGAGCTTGGGTGACTGTAGTCATACACATCTTTGTTATAATTGATGTGATGAAAAATGAAAAGCTGCTGACTCAGGGTGACAGCAATGCAGTCTATCAGTTCCGTATTATCAGCAAGTTCCCATCCTTGTAATATTATCACAGAGAATGGCATTTAGGCTCCACTCCACCCTTCCTGCTGTATCCCTCAAAGCCAACATCCAAGTTATCCTGGTGCTGCTAACAATCTAAGGTTTGCAGGGCTTGTGTTGCCAAGGGAACTATCATGGGACAGACTCCCTGCATATTCATCACATTCCACTCTGCAGGTTTCCTCAGCACTGAACTTTCTCCTGAGATACGGACATCGCAATAATTCACCTCCAACAATTACTTCACATAATCTGCCCCATGGCTACATTCACTCGTGTTCACAATATTTAGAAGGATCTGAGGAGGTCACAAGCAGTCATGTTACAAAAATTAGAGCTCAGGTCTCTTGGGCTGCTCACTATGTATGGGATAAGGTGATTGACATACAGTCGTAGTATTTAGCAAGACAACGTTATCAGTCCTGAGCAAGGCCTTAGGTATAATGGCCAGGCCAAATGTTGAGGCTGGGGGCAGAGAAGAGCACATTGTCACACTATGCAGTAAAAAATTCTGCTAAAACATGGTATGCATCACCTTCGTAGTGGTGCAAACCCTTTTAGTTTATCAAAATATTTTAAATATTGGATATTTTTGTTTCAGCTCTTGGGCTCCTATCCCTTTGAAAGCACTAGCATGCCAGTGTTTATTTTTTTAATTTAATGTTCATTTTCATAGAAAGTCTACAGAATTTCTAATGTTACAATAGTAAAGAAGGTGATACTATGTAAAAGGATTCCTCAAATTTTTACTGGTTTAAATCTTGTTCCCATACTTTAGGACAGTCTGAAGTTGAATTAAAACCCGAAATTTAACTCTACATTTACAAAATTATCATAATTCAGAAAAAAAAAACAAATCAGCATTTTCTCTCCACTTATATATTGAAATAGAGAAATAAGGGCACTAGTTGCTAGCATTTTTATAAATGTACTTAAATATAAGGGTATCCATCTATTAGAATAAGACCTCACTAGTGTTTAAAGGATGTGCCAAGGAGATTGTGACTTTCCCAAATAAAGTGTATCAGAACGTAAAACATTATCTATGTCCTATAAATTTCAGTCTTGTGTTGCTTACTCAACCTTGAATAAACATGTGATATACTAAAATCTACTGAGGCAAAAGCGTTGTCCCCAGCACACACAAGAAGGAGAAAAATCAACTCGGAAAGAGGAAATATGATCTAAACAATCTTATTCATGCTGAATGGTTATCATCACTTTTTCCTATTGTGATTTATTTTGGATCGATCTTCCTAAAGTGGCAGGCTAGGAGCATGCTTACATTATCTGTGAGGAAATATGAATTAAAAATTAATTATAGGGGACTGTTTGGGGGTTTTTAGGGGTGTTTGTTTGTTTGCATTTCATGATTAAAAATACTTTTGTGGCAGTAAAAGATGATATAAATATGGTAGCATATGGCAACATTACCATGTTCACAGTAGCAAAAAATAATCCTTACCTTATTATTTGATACTTGTGCTCCTTTCTACATTGTTACACTTGTATAGGGATGAATCCCACTTCTTTGAAAACAACAGAAAATCATGATTTTGTCAATCAAAACATGAAAGGGACATACTAGAAATCTTAGACCTGAAGAAAAACATAGGGTAACAAACTGCGTTAGACAAAATTAAAATGAAGACACTCAGACAGAATTGGGAACAGTAATTTGACAAAGTTATAAGGTAGTTATAAGATCATGCAAAACCTTCTCAAAGATTAACGACTTGACTGGAGAAACACAAATACTTGCAGAATCCAAGAAAGAACTTCCATGAATTAATTCAGTTCTATATATGGAATATAAAATTTAGTAATGAAAAGAACTAAAGGATATTTGAATACTGCATGTGATAAAACATAATTCCGTCTATACAAAAGATCTTCCAGAAGAACTAAGATTGAGGAATCTGGAAATACTGAACAGTAAGCATGGTAAAGGAGCAAAGATTTAAACTCCAAAATTGAACAAAAATGTGTCCCCTTGGGCAACATTTTCATGGAGACTTTTGTTTGTTTCCATAAAAATCTGATGATAAATGTAAGGTAATATTTGGTCGGAAGCAGCATTATTTTTACATTTTCTTATTTTTGATGTCTTAGCCAAACAGGTGTGTACTGCATACTGTGCTCTCAGGAGGTTGTGTGATAAAGCTGAAGGAAGGCAAACTAATGAAATTTATCACCTCTTCCTGACAAACTTGATCGCATCTGGTTATAGAAACTTGAGCAATCACAGGAGCTGGAACAGGAGCTTATCAAAATTTGACCCAGAGCTGCTTAAAAGGTGATAATGAAAGAAAAGTTTTCTCTCTCTTCCTTTCTTTCTTTCCCCCACAACTCCCAAAAATGTTTTTTTCTTAAAGTGCAGAGAGTTTGAACTTGCACATAACCAGTTTAATTTTAGTTACAGTTAACTGTGAGAATTTGCTTGGAGCTTCAGCTAGCCATGCACTTCCCTACCTCCTGCAGTCCAGAAATCCATCTTTTACCATTGCAGATGACTGCAGTCTCTGCAGGAGAAATCAAGTATCTGCACAGAAGTCACAAGAAATTCCACACAACCACACACACACACACACACACACACACACACACACATACACACATACACACAAAATAAGAAAAAACCTGTAGAGTTTGAGCATCCATACATTTTAAGGTTTGCAATTACTTTAGCTCTTGTTTTTTTACAGTCTTAACCATGCACATAATTTGTAACTGTAAGAACCTCAGATGTGAGCATTTTTGTTGGATTGCATATAAAAAGGCAAAGTAACATTTTCTGTGAGCTTGTTCCAAGTTGAATACAGGCATGTTGTAGAGGTTAATGGCTAATATTAAACTCCTGTTGTTATCAGCAGTTTGACTCCACAGTTCATTACTGCTGCCTTAGTCTGTTACTGATGCTTCTATTCTTTCCTGTGTGTTTATGAGTTAGTGAAAGAGCCCTGCAAAGGGCTGCAAAGATTTCAGGAATATTGTGCAAAAGCATAATGCTACTTGTGAGGAAGTAATAAAACTCTGTTTATCCAAAAAGCAATTTTATTGTACTGATTTTCATCTTTATTCTTGTTTAAAATAAACATTTTTTTAAACTGTCTTTTTTTTATGGCCTTACCAAGAAGAGGAAAATCCCCCTTCAAGAAAATTTGATTGGGAACATGCAAACTGATTCTGTCCCTCCCCCAATAGTGAACCCATTAGAAAAAAACAAATTGAATAAACACTGAAATGTTTTGCTTTTTTCTTGACAAAATGAGAACTTGGATGAAATTGCTTTTTTCTCAGCCAAAATAAAATATTCCATTTCAGAGTCGATATGAAAAGTGAAGAAAATAAGGGGCTATGTTCACAAAACTGCTGCAGGTGATAGTATTCATGGCTGAGTAACAGAGAGGTTAGGCATCCTGTCAGGATAGAAAGAGCACCGTTCAGTTTATTCCTTTCCCTGAGGAAATTTGAACCAACAATTTCTAAATTTCTAGGGACTCGCTAAGACATAATCACTAAATGATAAGCTAATTCAGTGTTTTCTCTTGACGCTTTTACAAATAAATTATATTTCAGAACAGATGTTATACCCAGGTGCTGCACTTTCCCAAGAAGCCATTATTAACACTTAAAAAAATTTGTAGGAAACTGGAACAGCTCACGGGTAAGGTAAAAAAGAACACGAATTCAGATTACCTGTATCCAGTACATCAATATGCCCTGTTCTGACCTTCTGCCAAAAAAGAAACTAAAAACATTAAAATACCACTCTCCACTGATGCTAAGTTAGGTGATAATAGGGCTTCAGTCCCTCTGCCAGTGAGCAGGAAAGACAATAGCATTGGCATCAAGTTTGGGCTTGCTTCAGCAGCACATATACTAACATTGGAATAATACAGAGAAGATTAATATGGTCTCTGCAAGGATGACACACAAATTCGAGAAGCGTTCCCATATTTTTCCCAGGTATTTATACAAACTGGGAGAAGATTCCCCAGGGAGAAGCCCTGCGGAGAAGGACTTGGGGGTCCTCGTGGACTAGAAGCTGAACATGAGCCAGCAGTGTGCGCTTGCAGCCCAGAAGGCCAACTGTGTTCTGGGCTGCGTTAAAAAGGCCAGCAGGGAAAGGGAGGTGATTGTCCCCCTCTATTCAGTTCTTGTGAGGCTCCATCTGGAGTACTGTGTCCAGACCTGGGACCCCCAGCACAAGAAAGACACAGAGCTCTTATATTGGGTCCAGAGGAGGGCCACTAAGATGATCAGAGGGCTGGAGCACCTCTCCTGTGAGGGAAAGTTGAGGGAACTGGGCTTGTTTAGCTTGGAGAAGAGAAAGCTCTGGGGAGACCTCATTGTGACCTTCCAGTACTTGAAAGGAGCATACAAACAGGAGGGGAACAGCTGTTTATGAGGGTGGATAGTGATAGGACAAGGGGGACTGGTTTTAAACTGAGACAGGGGAGGTTTAGGTTGGATATTAGGAGCAAGTTTTTCACTGAGAGGGTGGTGACGCACTGGAACAGGTTGCCTAAGGAGGTTGTGGATGCCCCATCCCTGGAGACATTCAAGGCCAGACTGGATGTGGCTCTGGGCAGCGTGGTCTAGTGATTGGCAAACCTGCACATAGCAGGGGGGGTTGAAACTAGATTATTATTGTGCTCTTTTTCAACCCAGGCCATTCTATGATTCTATGATATGATTCTATGATAAGTTGCACCGGGGGAGGTTTAGGTTGGATATCAGGAAGAACTTATTTACAGAAAGGATTGTTAAGCACTGGAATAGGTTCTCCAGGGAGGTGGTTGAGTCACCATCCCTAAATGTGTTTAAAAACCATGTGGATGTGGTGCTCAGGGGCATGATATAATGGAGCGTTGTTAGAGTTAGGGTAGTATAGTTAGGTCATGGTTGGACATGATGATCTTTAAGGTCTTTTCCAACCTGAGCAATTCTATGATTCTATCATGGTTTTCTGAGAAGTGATGTAGAGAAGCCCATGTGTACTCTGGAGGATACAGTGGTTTCAGAAACTTCAGATACAGGAGAACTGCTACCAGTGCTTCTTGTAAATGGTTCTCTGACTTTAGATTGCCAATGATCACATACGCTCCCAGCTAAAATTCTGTTCTCACCTCAAGAAACAGATAATTTCCAGACGGAATTAAATAAAGTTTTCATAATCTTTAATAAGTAAAATAATCTACTATATTTAGGATGGTATTTTATGACTAGAAATTTCACATTCATTGTTTATGCCTTGAATATTACTGTTATGGACATCGTTTCTCATCTGCAGAATTACTTTCATCTGGAGATTCAGGAATGCTTTTAAAGCAGCTCTGCAGCTGCCACGGCACCTGTGTGAGGTAGTAAATCCTCACCTCATAAGGATCAGTGCTTAGATGAACCCATCAGGGATCTCCAGATCATCTGGGGTTAGCTTTGCACAGCAGTCTGATATTGCCAAAGAAAAGATAGTTCTACATACAGCAAAAAGAACATGTAGGTAGGAAGAAGAAAATTTACTAAATTTTAACATGGTAGCTGAATGGAGAGGGGAAAATTCTGTGATTAAACCCCTTTACTGCAAGGTTATATTATGAGGACTTTAATTGCATGATCCCTGTACTTTAATAACAATATTCCCTATAGCATCTTTGAAAATGACCCATTAGTTACTATTTTTATTTCTCATCTCATACCATGATGTGGTTTCAGCATTGTCTCCAAGGGAAAATCTTCATATGTGTGTACTTACAGACTGCATTTCTTCACCATCTTGAACCATTCTGGTGTTGCTCCACCTGAGCAGGAGCCAGGCTTCTCCTCTCCTATTTCTGAGTCATGCCAGCTTCACTAGCCTATGGTTGAGTTACTTCCTTTCCACTTCACATGCCAGACGCAATTCAGCATTTGTCCACCTGGCATCACATCAAAATTTCTGTTCCTGGCAGGCAGTCAAGTCATGCTGGTTCAGCTTTTCCACTTGCTCATTTGGCACCGCTTTTTAATAGAGAGGAAGAGTACTCTTCTGTCCTGTCCTGCAGGCAATGACCTCTGTGTGCATATGTTTTTCACAGTAGATTGTGTCTCCAAAGCACTAGGCTCTGTAGCAATTCCTCATCTACACACAAACAAGATTTATTAACAATTTAGAGTAAGCATATCCCAACCCTTTACATCCTTACAAAAACACTCCCTGCCTATAACCTGCCTCTACTTTAACACAACCTCAGTGAAGACTGAGCCTGAACCTTGTCCAATAAGAGGAGACCCTCAAACAGTTCTGAAAACTTGAGGAGATATTTCAATATATAATACTGATGGATTTAAATAAATGTGTTGTAAATTCTGATTTATTAAATCATTTCTGTTAAATTCATTTAATACTGTAAATATTTTCCTTCTGGAAGAATCAGCAATCAGAAAACTGGAAGATATTGGTTGTCTGTTTCCTCTAAAAGCAGAGATCAGTGCAGACAAATTTGAGGAGTGTGAGTTCCAGAGCTTATCATCTCAGATGATAAGCTAATGAATATCGTAAGTTAATTCGATCGTAAGTTAATCACTATTGTCTTACACCTATGGTGCATTCAGCACTTGCAAACTCCAGTATTCATCATACTTCTATAAAAGAGTGTATTTCTTGCACAACTTCTGTTATGCACTGTGATCTTTGTACTTTTTCTGAAGACTATGATTCTTGTCTTTTTATTACCTGAAACTGGTGAATAGCTTATATGATAGCCTGTATATGTTCTGTAGAAATTCATTCTCTGTCATTAGTTAGGACTTTGCTTTGTTTTTCTGGGAATGAGAGAAGGAGATGTTGATGGATGTAGTTATTTTGATGGAGTGGTTAACAATACACAAGGAAATGGAGTCAAGTTTCATCTGCTGTCTACTGAAACAGAAATCATTACAATGATGTGTTAACATCCACTGCTATTATTTTGTGTATTTAATCAATCGACCTTAATTGGCAGGAGTTACACACACATATATGCACATAAACATGCACAATGACACACATAGATATGATAGCAATTTCAAACAGCATAAAAAAAACAGGACAGCATTTTGCACGACCATCTTTAATCTCCAAAAACAATTCAGCCAACACAGGTTTTATTTTACTAGTAATGAATAACTTAAATATTTTTATTCCTAAATCATTCTTAAGTGTAAGGAAGGAAGTACTACTGTTACTGGAAAACACGAATAATCTAAACCCTGCTTAAGCCATGAGTGATATTATACAATAGACTGAGCTCTGCACAAGTCTACCCTAAACCCTAAAAAAATATTAAAAGATGTTTCAAGCTCAATGTATATTATTCTAATTATACAGAGAAGAAAGGAAAGATTTTCCACAGTCAAGGACAGTGAACGGTGTATAAATGCATAATTCAAGGAGAAATACAAATCTTGCACATTTGTAAATCCACCTAAAACAAACAAAAGGTTCGAATGCACTGATTAAAGCAATAATATGGTCAGTAGCTACAAAATGAGATGGGGATGAGTACATAACACTGCACTCATTTTACGTATTAACTTTCAGTGTGAAATGTAGCAAGCAAGGTTGAAATGCACTGCTTACTGATCTGATACGAAGTAGGTCATCCTAGACTGTGCAACTGAGAACTAAATAATCTGACAAGGGAAATTTTAAGAAATTCTTAATTTTTTTCTTGACTAGTTAATATTTATTTTACTTCAATTTACTTGTACATCCGTAATAAAATTATGGAAACTGAAAAAGGGAGGAAAAAGACAAGAGGAAATAATTATGAAGTCTCACAAATTCACTGATTGTACTTCGTAGCCAATTCCTGACTTTCATAGAAAGAACTCTGAAAATGCTTAACTGAAAATCATAGCTTCATTACAGCTTTGTAAAATTCAATTAAGCAACAAGAAATCTGATCTAAATTTGCAATCCAAAAGTAAAGTTTGTTTACTTATGAAGACTTTTGTACTATTTGTATAACAAAATATCTACTTTTTTGTTCCGAGTAAGCCTGGAAATGCATATTAAAAATAGGATATGAAAGCTCTTTTTATTAGCACTTAAAGCCTACAATAATTTTAAGAGCTAAAATTTGCAAAGATAAATGTGACTTTTTTTTAGGTTTATGTAATTATTTTTACCGATCAAGCATTTTTTGTGTCTCTGTGTTGTTCTTTAGAGATCTCTATTTGAGTAGAGGTCTGATGTTTCATGTTGTACAGCATGTGCATGGTACTTTTATACATTTTCTTTTACTTTGAGCCAGCAATGTTGGATCTGAGATCTAAGGTAACCAGTCTGGAAGGAATACTTTGGCACAAACGCCAATCTCATCTGTTTTTGAAACTGCATAGCTGATGTACTTCTCCCCTCTACGACAGAAAGTACCTCTTGCTTTCTTAGCCCACTATGTTTGATGTATGTACTTTTCCTTACCCAACTAGCTCCTATTTCCTTTCTTTCTTCTCTTCCTTTGATTCTCTCATTCCCACGTAATTTATCCAGTCAATAAAAAAAAAAAAAAAAGTCGGCATTTGGAAATGAAACTAGGACAAAGATTATCTACTTCACAGACAAGATAAAATCTTATTCATTTTACTGTTTCAAGTTAATCTATCAAAATACATATTTACCATCAGTTAATTCTAATAAGAATAATTCCTTTTCTTAATCAGAAGTCAGCTGGAATGAAAAATGATTGCATTGTGGAGTCTGGTGTTGGTTGCCAATGGAATAATGGGTAAAATACAAGTAAAAAGCAATTCAGAATGTAACTTCTATTTCCCCTTGGAAAACTTATGTTTTCTGCTTTCAGAAAATAGGCACAGATTCACACCTACTAGATGATCTTCAGGTCCTGAAGGATGACAGCTTCCCAGCAAATCCAGAAGTCATACTCTATATAGTTGTGAAAAATTTCATACTTTCATTCTCACAGCCTTTTTTTTTTTTTTTTTTTTTTTTTGGTGTATCAATAAGGGAAAATACAATAATTTAAATACACTTTGAAAGAACAAAGTGAATTTTCAGGAGCCAAGAATTGTTCAAGTTTTCTTTTCCCCATAGAGAAAATAGAGGAATGCAGAGATCTGAAAGCTGCCATCAGAAATATATGGAAAAAAAGAAGATGGTAAATGAATGTCAAGTTCAATCATTCTTTTTTTTTTTCTGTGCTTGAACATGCATAAGTCTAATATGATTTAGGTAACAACCATTTAAATGATACAATGCAGAGAGGATGGTTATCCACAGTTACCACTTTTTCATTAATAAATGTAATTGATTTCATCTTGAGAAAATGGCACTGTACAGAGGAGGTTCTGCAAAAGCTGTCACCTCTTGGGAGAGGGCTTCACATTCTTTTTCATCCCTGCCTCTTTTCTCACTTCTCCTTTTTGTCATTGCCTCATTGTTGCTTGCAGCTGACTCCCTATCAACGATGAAAGACTTTTCAAGGTTTTCTCCCCAGTCCTTTGAACTTCCTAAAGAATTCATAAGGGCTGTTTTATAACTACATACTTCAGACAAACATTGTTTCCACACAGTATATCTAGGGAATAGGGCAATGCTTTGCGAATAAACCTATGGTCATATACCTTGTAATGTGCCTGAAAAGTACCACGTTAACAGGAACACTGGGTGGAAGACAGAATTCTCTTTCAGTTCAGCTGATGTTGACTATGGTATTGGAAATTACAGTATTACTTATTTCAAATCTAAGCTGAATGTTATATGAACAGAAACACTAAGAGCAGAAGTAAAGATAGTCTCCATGACTGGAGCCAGAGATACCGGTTAAATTTCTTTATCTTGAAAAAATAAAGCGAAAATAAGAGCAAGCTGCTCTTGTGTGCACTAAACAAAGATCCAAGCACTGTGTGTCTACTGTGGTGTTTATCTGAAATTCAGATGTTTTATAATGGTACTCCCTTAAAACAGAAATCAAACAGTGATCTTCAGCTAATCTCCCATTCTTGGTGAGAATAATGTAATACAAAAGCCCTGTTTCACCACTGGGCTATTTTCTTCACATGCGTGCATTCAGACAGCTTCACAGTTCTTCAGTAAGAGATATAAGAGCCTGCTCATACTGTTATAGCTACTCCATCACTTAATTGAGCTGGTTCCAAGAACTGAGAGGGAACATAGCAAAATGCTGATTTCATCCAAACAGTCTGGACAAATTAAGAAAAACTCTGAAATGGATTTGAGTGAGCATCTGCCAAAAAAAAAAGCAGCCTACTGGCAAGCAGCTGCCATGGCTCATATACCCCACATATGGACAATTCTGCAAATATATAAATTGTTCAGGTTATAAATTTGGGGCATTGCCTTTTGCCTTCTTCATAGAGAAATGATGATAATCACCTCCCAAGCACACCCCTAGTTTTAAATTATTATTATTATTATTATTATTATTATTATTATTATTATTCAAAAGAGAAGAGTGGCTTTGTTTCTTTGTTTTCTAGAAATAGATATTCCATATTTGTCTGGACAGACAATTAACAGTACATGCACAGCAAACAGAATATGTGCTACCCTTTCATGGTCACGAATAGTTAACAGGAACCTTTGTTGTTTATGCTAATATTGTGAATAATGCAGTAAGGAGGGAAAGGAAACTTGATTTAAATTGTCCTTTACTTTGACCTCATCACTATCCAAATATGACATCTAAATAAAAGGAAAATTCATTAATAAGAAAAACAAAACTAAAGAGAAACTCCGGGGTATGATTAGGAACTAGTGAGACGCAAAAGGATTTCTATCTTGATTATTTCATCTTGACAAATAAAACAAAACTCTAATGTTGATTTGGTATGGATCTGGCCAATTTTTTCCTCTATTGATTGGACATACAATAAAAACTCACTTTCTTAAGCAGACCACAAAGATCCTAGTTGATAATGCACAGAGAATATCATGCAAGCATTCCCTTAATACATTTGAGCAAACTGACTGTAATTTTTCATATAGTCTCAAATATTCAAACTGACTCAAAATTTCTTTGTATTTCCTTCATAATGAAATAATCTTTTTCACTCTATACCAGCTATATACACTGTGTCAGAAATAGTGTAGTTCATGGGACTAAGGAAGTGATCATTCCCCCTGTATTTACTGCAGCTGTAAAGCTGCAGCTTGGGTAATATGTTAAGTTTTGTGCCCCTCAGTACAAGAAAGACTTTAAGGTCCTGGAGCATGTTCAGAGAAGGGCAATGAAGGTTTGAAGAGTCTAGAGAGCAAGTCTTATGAGGGGTGGTTTCAGGAGCTGGGATTGTTCAGTCTGGAGAAGAGAAGGCTCAAAGGAGACCTTATCATTCTCTACAACAGCCTGAAAAGAGCTTGTGGTGAGGTGTGGGTCAGCCTCTTCTCCCAGGTAACAGCAATAGGACCAGAGGGAATGGCCTCGAGTTGAACCAGAAGAGGTTCAGATTGGATATTACTGAAAAAATTTGTTCCCACAAGAAGTTGTGATGCATTACATCAGGCAGCCTAGTGAGACAGTGGAGTCACCATCCCTGGAGGTTTTCAAGAACCATGGAGATGTGGCACTGAGGGGCATGGTCAGTGAGCATGTTGTGATGAGTTGACAATTGGACTAGATGATCTTAGAGGTCTTCTCCAACCTCAGTGATTCTATGGTTCTTTGTACAAAATTATTAATAACTATGAGGAAATTGCTTTGATTGTGACCTAACTGAAGCAATTTCAGAAAACTAAGATGGTTGAACTGTTTGTTCCTTAAGCCGTGGTGCCTCCAGTGATGTTTTAGTGATTTGACTCTCCTTTTGTTAGAGAAGTTGCCAGCACTTGGAACACAGAATTCTGAACTCTACGTGAGTTGAGAAGTAAAGGTGAAAAAAAAGATTGATTTATCTCTCAGCAGAAATGTTGTGGCTTACAGAAATGTTTTTAAGTGCAAAAATAACTGTAAAGGCACCAAATTAAGACGCACTATGAACAAACTGTGTTTTATAGAACAATTCTTAGAAATTCCTGTTAAATATGCAAATGGATAAATATATAATCCTCTCATTTTTATGAATCAAAATCTCCCTTCCCAACTGTATTTGTCAGCATTTGTATTGATTCAAAAAAATTTCCATGGCCCTTGACTGGGATTTGCCTAAATAAAATATATTTGTTATTTTTTACTTTCTGTTCAGATTGCACCTGAGCTAAACCTTCAGTCCATGCTGGATATTTTAGTTGTACATCTTTAGTTGTACATCAGAATACAGCAGAGAAATAGAAAAAAATATGTTTGCACATTTAGCATCAGCCTTCAGGGAATCATTTTTTATGAAATGGGAAATTAGAACTAGGCTACTATTAAGTGATTTTTACTGGCTCATGACATGTCACTTGGTTATCCAAACAATACAGAAAACAGGGATATATCGTTCAGAATATGTTGAAATAACATAAAAAATAAAAGCTAGTAATACTACATAGCATCTGTAGATTGAAGAAGGTTTCTGTCTAAATAAAGACTTCAGAGTTGCTGGAACCCAACTTAGTGAAGTAACTGTACAGAAAAAATCAACTGCTTATCAATAGATTGTCAAAGTGATACTATGGTTACAAGGGATAGAAAGGACATTTTATTCTTGAATATTGATTTTTGTATTATGAATGCCATATCTTCACAGTTAAAAGGATGACTTAGACTGAAGAAGGTTTGAAGACACTTTAAATAATCATTAGTCAGAGCTGAGTTCATATTGATTTCCTGATCTTTGCTGGCAGAAACTTTCCGCTACAGACAACAATACAAACTCATGGTAAGAAAGTGACAACTTGCCTCAGGAATTTAGAGAAATTAATTAATGTAAAATGTATCTCGAGGCTGTTCTGTGTGGGGTTTTTATGTTTGTTTCTTTTTGGTTTTTTGGTTTTGCGTGTGTGTGTGTATGTGCGTTGTATTTTTTTTTCCATTCTGTTGTTTTATCAGGTTACCTGTCTGCTGATAAACTTGTGGTAGTTAGAACAAAAGTATTTCTGAACATTTAAGTCTGTTCCTGGGATCAGAATCCCCCTGTGCAGTTTGTAATACCCCTGCCTCACTTTTATTGTTAAGTTTAGAATAAAAATTCCATGACTGCATCCACTGATCAGAAATGTCTGTGCTATCAGCACAGGAATATTTACTGGTATTTTTCAAAGTAAATTCTCTCTTTTCCCCCCAGAGTCAGAAGAGACTTGTTTCTGTGTTCAACTGCAAAGCACCCTGTCAGTAGAAAAGCAGGAGCACATGAAGTTGTTGAATTCTTGTGGAAAAGAAATGACTTGTAATACTGTGTGATTAAGAGCCTCTACATGTACTCAAAATGAGAGGAGATGGTATAACTTATTACTTTTCTCAGAGGTTCTCCTTCTTATGTCCTCTGGGATTTCCTAAATATTTTGCTATCATAATGTCTTGTGTTTCTCTTTGATTTCTTCTGCCTCTCCACTCAAAATATGCACCCAGGTCCTATGAAATAATTTAAAACTAACAATTATGCAATGTACAATGTAAACTCATCCAAAAATTGTCACATTCAAACATTCACATGTCTGAAGATTAATTACATTTAGTCTTGTGTGATTTTGTTGTATCTTTAATTGAGTACTTCCTGCATGTGCCCTGTGTAGACCGACTGCAGTCTGCCAAGGGCAGACATAAGCACAGTTGGAGAAGTTACACAAAAAACAGCAGAAAAAAGCTTCATGTTGGTTTAAAAGCTTTTGGATCACTCATTTCCTGGAATGTTCCCAAGTGCTTGTTGGGTACAAGGTGAGATACCCTTTTTTTTTAGAAAAAAGATTGTCAGTCTACTCAGTGTTAGGGAATAACACTCTTAGCTTGCTCTGAAAGCAAATGCACTGGTAAACTAATTACACTTCCCAAGCCTCTTGGCACCTTACAGGAAATAATGTCCTATGTCATCCCTTGTTTTAAAACACTTACTGTTTTACTAAAAGGAATATTTTCTTTGTTAGGGCTAAATATTATCTCAAATTCAAATCTGGATATAGTTTTGGAAAACTTATAAAACATCTGTAACACAGTGACATTTGTTACCACCTGAAATAATTAAAAAAAGAAAGAAAGGATGTAGCAAAAGGGAAATATTTTCCTGAATTTTCCATTTGCCTATCAACATTCTATTGTTATTTATTCCAAAAAACACATCTAGAATGTACTCTTAAAAGGTTATTAGTGAAAGAAATAAACTGTGTGCGAGGTAGTAAAATGTCAGTTAACACTTTCTGTTTCTGTAAGATCTGATATCAGTAAGCCACACTTAAGCTATTCTAGCAGAACTCCAAGAATAAAGCTTCACTATCAATTTGTTATCACTTATCTTTTTTTATTAATGTTATCATGTTAGCCTCTGTTCAGCTTGGCAAAACAAGGCGAACACCTGTTCTTAAGTGAATCATAGATAGGATACCTCTAGAGAATTTTTTCCCACATAGATCCTCTTAAAATTTAGGCTATTTATTTTATCATTTATATATAACCTGTAATACTTTTGGTTATCCTTCTTCTTCCTATTAGTAAAGAAAGAGAATGGCTTTCCAAAAATCTCAGGCTCAGAAATCTTTTATCAAAGTATCTTCATTACAATCTCAGCATATTTTAATTCGTTGAACTAACATATTGCATGACAGAACAAATAATAATTAAAAAAAAAGCAGTTTCTTTCTGTGTCAAAGTCAAAATTCCAATATCAATTTAGATTAATTTATCCGTTATTAATATAAAGCACCTTCAAATAGATTCATTACATAGTCTTTGCTAACTGATCGCCAGTACTTATGTCATGGAAAATTTGGGCATTTATTTTTGGCTTCCTACCTTTCAATAAGGTTTTCATGCTCAGAGACAGTACGCTGAACTGTTTTGTTCTCCTGTTAGTTTCTTTTGATGCTTACTTATTTGACATCAGTTATGTCCACTGGCATCACTGACATCACTGACATCACTAATCACTATAATAACCAAGTAGCTTTTTGTCACTATTAAAAAAAGAAAACAAATGCAAAAAAAATCAACACTTCCTCTGCTTCCATATTAAGTAATACCAGTTTTTTTTCAAATACATTCAGTGGAAAATTAATTTAACAATATCTAAATATTTAGTAAGTAAGTTTCACAAGGGCAGGTGAGAATGGTGTGAAAGCAAGAGGTCACTTAAGACAGAACTTCTCTAATTCAAGTCAGTTTCATAAAGAAACTAGGGAAAACTTCAGTAGCCTACTTCAGGTAAAGATCTAATTGAGTTTTCCAGATCTAGTAGATATAACAAGGCGTTACTGGTATAGAATGAATATTTAACTTATGTCACCCACTGGGGTAGCTTTTAATTTGATCGCTAATTCTAATTGTACAAGACAGTAGCTATAAGGTTAAAATAAATAGGAGACGAGGAAAGGACACATTTTCAGGTGGAGTTTTATATTAGGAAAAGCAAAATTGAACCATTAATACATTTATATTTGAATAGAGAAAGTGAAAAATATTAGAATAAGTCCTGAGCCTGATTCTCATCACTCAACAGTACTGTGGCAGCAGAATTTCTCTGGTTATCTCTGATCTAAATAACATTGATGAAACTAGAGTATGGTACATTTAACAACCTTTAGTTGTTAAATGTTAGTTTAATTTAGTTGTTAAATGTTTAGTTGAGAACTTTGTATAAAAATAGCAGTGAGCTCTTCCAGATTTCTATTTCACCTGTATTACAATACATCATCAGTGGAGAACACACAGAATATTTCTTTAAGCACTTAAGAAAGTATGCAGTATTCTCATAAACAATGTAGAGAGATCACTGAGAAAAAAAAATGTAAATGCTCATAGAATTGGTTTATTCTGCAGATTTTCTATTCAAAATTGTGATACTTATACAAAATTATATCAGTTTATTGTTGATATTGCAATTTTGTAGCTTGGAGCTAAATGAATTGTTTTTTTAAAAAATAATCTGCTTTTTATTCATCCAAATTTGAAATCTTGAGTCAGAGATGAGCAAAATATAAGAGTAGAAGGAGATCATGAAAATATTCACTATTACAAAATAAAATTAAAAAGGTTATTCCCCACTTCCAACACTCGGAGAAATAGCCAGACATAGAAAACAAGCACAGAAACCTGAACCTCTGTCTCTACGGTAGGTTCAGAGCCTGCTAGGTCCAAGGATAGCCAGTGCTCCAATAAACCCACGACATTAAACTTCTCTAGCCTTTTCAAGCTACCGTTCTTTTGGGAGATGGTGTTTTCTATGTCCAGTATAAGATTTTTCTTTACTTCAGTGCATGAAAATTCAGTGTCTGAAGACAAATCCGTATAGAGTCATCTGCAACATCACTCATTTGAAAAAATCTAAAACTCCTTAAGTTACTTTTAAACCTTTTCAACAAAAAAACAGAGGCATGGTTCCAAGGAAGATTCTGTTCCCAAGTGAATCTGCATGGGAGCTATATTTTTTGTTCCATCTTATCTCCCAGGATAGAATCTGTACACATAAGGCAAGTTTGAAAGCCAAGACACAAATCATTAAGTTAATTTCATTTTTATGAAATTCTAAGTGTTTTAGTTTTATGTTTGTTTTGTTTGTTTGTTTTAATTTGGTCCATATGTCTAACATCTGGTTAAATTCCCCATTTTTTTTCTGAATTACTGAAAGAGTCATTTTGGAATCAAACTAGAAATAAGAATAAACTTTAGTATGAAAAAAGGAAAATGAGGAAACTTTTAAGAAGCAATCAAATGGTGAAAAACAGATCACCTTTGTTTAAAAACTGCTCAAAATGAATAGACATTTGGCTTCTAATTTCAACAGAATTCACATTCAGCTTACTATCCATTCATTCTAAAAGTACTAGGAATCAAAATTCTCGAGCAACAGGATGGAAAACTAGCAATCTCAGAGACCACATTTTGCACCTCTGATGAATATGAGGAAACTCATACAGCTCTCACTTTCTTGCTTCAGAGATGTATAATCATACAAGTAGATGTGGATGCCAATCATTGGCTCTTACATATATCTGCTAAGCATCACCTATATTAGTGCAAATATGGGATATTAAGATTTCTTATGTGAACAATGATCCTCTATTTCAGTTTCAGGCACCTGCTTCCTCAGGTGATTTTCTGAAGTTTATAGAAGTTTATTTTTTCATTTGTGTGTATGAAAGCATGAACTTATGCTATTTCTACCAGAGCAAGATAATTTCAGTGTACAAAAGTAGGTTAATTAAAATACACTCATTTATGTCTGCATTACCTTCGCTTCATTCACTGAAAACTATTCCACACAACAGATGGGCAAATGTCTGCAGGTCATAAACCTAACAGTATTCTAGTAAAATTCAACATAAGGTTCTTATTTCTTGAAGCATAAAGCAACTTCATACAAATGAAAGTACACAATAAAAATTCCTTAGTTATTTCATGGCTTCATATTCCACATCTAAAACTATGGTTCAAGATCTTTGGATTTCCTTTCTTAGAAGTCTAAGTCAGTATTTTGGGAAATACTGGACTTTTGCTTACATACTTAACTTTCTTACATTGATTTCTTCCATACTTTTAGTACAACTGAAGCAGAAACAGACTGGAAATGCTGGCCTTTTCCATTATAGAATTGAACTGACACTTAGCAAATGCAGGTCAATCTATTACAGAAATAAGAAATTTGTATAGCATTGGACAAGTTTCTAGTTACTTTACTCATTTATATTTTTTCTTAAAAATAAAACAAACCACTAACTTCATGAAATTGGAAAATCCTGGAGACGGTACAGGATAGAATGAAATTCGAGATAATGGTTTGACATTTACAAAATGCATGTTTCTAAACCACAGAAATGCTTCACTGAGTTTACAGAGAATTTCATGCAGTGACTGAGACACAAGCACAGTGAGTAGCATGGCCTTAATTGTTGCCCAGAGAAGTAGTGGATGCCCCATCCCTGAAGGCTGGATTGGATGGAGCCCTGGTAACCAGATCTAAGGATGACAACCCATGGCAGGAGGAGTGGAATTAGTGATCTTTAAAATCCCTTGCAACCCAAGACATTCTATGATTCTATGTTTCTATGACTGATTAATTTTTACCATTTAAAGGATAGACGAACTGCTAGCATGGAAACAAGAAGAACCCATTCTATAATGACCAATGGAAAGGGGGGGAACTTCAAACATCATAAGCAAAGACAAGCTGTTGGTGTTATGCTACCCAAAACTGTGAGAGCTAGCCTGTTTATTCAACTTATACCTATAATTAACCTTGATTCTTGTTTGGTGAAATGTCAGAAATCTTCCATAAATGGCATCCTGCCTGTTCTAAAAAAAAGTGTGATTACCCCAATCTTAGCAAGCTAATGCGTTCAATAGGGCTTCAGAAATGCAGTCTCAGGAACCAACACATGTGGAAATAACATTTTGCTGGAGACTTGCGCTCCCTTCTTGCTTGATCTATTTATGATTCCAATCTCACGTACTGAATTTTACAAGTCCACAAAGAGTAAGAAGGAATCTTTTGCTTCTCCGGCAGGAAATAATTTATTCAGTATATGATCAGTCTGATTTGCAAAATCATAGCAAATCACAGAATCACAGAATCACAGAATCACAGAATTGTAGGGGTTGGAAGGGACCTCTAGAGATCATCAAGACCAACCCCCCTGCCAAAGCAGGTTCCCTACACCACGTCGCAGAGGTAGGCGTCCAGGCGAGACTTGAATATCTCCAGAGAAGGAGACTCCACAACCTCCCTGGGCAGCCTGTTCCAGTGCTCCGTCACCCTCACCACAAAGAAGTTCTTACGCACATTCGTGCGAAACTTCCTATGCTGCAGCTTATGTCCATTTCCCCTCGTCCTGTCTCCACGTACCACTGAAAAGAGACTGGCCTCACCACTATGGCTGCCACACCTCAGATATTTATAAACCTGGATCAGGTCCCCTCTCAGTCGTCTTTTCTCAAGGCTAAACAGACCCAGTTCACTTAGCCTTTCTTCATAGGGGAGATGCTCCAGGCCCTTCACCATCTTTGTGGCCCTCCGCTGGACTCTTTCCAAGAGATCCCTGTCTTTTTTGTACTGGGGAGCCCAGAACTGGACACAGTACTCCAGATGAGGCCTTACCAGGGCAGAGTAGAGGGGGAGGATCACCTCCCTCGACCTGCTGGACACGCTCTTCTTAATGCACCCAGAATGCCATTGGCCTTTTTGGCCACGAGGGCACACTGCTGACTCATGGCCAACCTGTCGTCCACCAGGACGCCCAGGTCCCTCTCTGCAGAGCTCCTCTCCAGCAGCTCATCCCCCAGCCTGTATTGGTGCATGCAATTATTCCTCCCTAGGTGTAAGACCCTACACTTGCTTTTGTTGAACCTCATCCGGTTTCTTACTGCCCAGCTCTCCAGCCTGTCCAGGTCTCGCTGAATGGCACCACAGCCTTCAGGCGTGTCAGCCAATCCTCCCAACTTCGTATCATCAGCAAACTTGCTGAGGGTGGCCACTATCCCCTCATCAAGGTCATTGATGAAGATGTTGAACAAGACCGGACCCAGCACAGACCCCTGGGGGACACCACTGGTTACAGGTCTCCAGCCAGACTCTGTACCACCAACGACGACCCTCTGCACTCTGCCAGTCAGCCAGTTCTCAACCCAACTCGCTGTCCACTCGTCTATCCCACACTTCCTCAGCTTTGTTGTAAGGATGTCGTGGGAGACAGTATCAAATGCCTTTCTAAAATCAAAGTACATTACATCTACTGCTCTTCCCCCATCCTCCCAGCACATGACAGCATCATAGAAGGCCACCAGGTTGGTTGAGCACGACCTCCCCTTGGTGAACCCATGCTGACTACTCCTGATAACCTCCTTTTCTCCCAGTTGTCTGGAGATGGTATCCAGCACAAGCTGTTCCATCACCTTTCCAGGGACAGAGGTGAGGCTGACAGGCCTATAATTACCCAGATCTTCCTTCTTGCCCTTTTTGAAGACTGGAGTGACATTGGCTATCCTCCAGTCTTCAGGGACCTCCCCTGTTATCCAAGACCTCTCAAAAATGATGGAGAGTGGTTCGGCAATGACCTCCGCCAGCTCCCTCAGCACACGTGGATGCACCCCATCTTCATATAAACTATGTCCACCTGTGTTTTCCAAATGCAAATGTTTGATATGAGACATTGGGAAAATGTTGAGACTTTAACATATGTGATCCAGAATGCTAACTGATTATTTTCTTATATTGTCTTCTTATTTCAGTACAGCAGTTAGGATTCTTATTTAGAATTTTTAAAGGTCTCTTTCGACTCTAAGGATTCTATGATCCTATGATTCTATATAGATTCTGTAGTCAAAGAAGGACAGAATACATCTCCATACACACAACTGTGAGAAAGTTGGAAAATGACAACAGCTAGCAGTTATCAATGGTGACTCATATGTAGTTAACATAATATTTTCCTGCATCAGGATGTCATCAGGCACTTCTTTCATTCAATTATCTAACAGTGCCTTAAAACAATTTTGAAATGCATGTTTTTCCCTTACATAAAGACATGCAAATATCCCCATTCCTGGAAGCTCCAGAGCCAGTCTCAGGCCTTACAACCAGTCTCATGAAGGGAACTGTAAACACATGCAAGGTGTGAAGGCAATGTTTATTGGATACCTTACACTAATATATTTCTACACAACTTTACAATTTCAATGTACATTAAAAAAAAGAAAAAGGACAAAAAACATGAATCCTGTATGTTCCTAATTATTTTTCCCTCAAAACAGCACTTGGTCTCAACTTATCAATTACTTTATTAAAATCAAATCTAGGGGTCAAAATCACCTTCAGGAAACTTGTTATTCAAGAAAATTATGCCAGTGAAATAATGGCAGTATAATAAAAAATTCAGTTACAATAACTGGTGTTCAATTATTTATTCTATAAAGAATTATTAGCAACAGTCAGTGTTGAGGTTCTGAATATAGATGATATTTTTTCATATATTGAAAAATAAACAACAGGAGAACTCCACAGTGAGTTCACAGTCATGTGAATAGGCTCATTGATTCAGGCATGAAGATATATCTTCCATAGAACTAGTTATTTTTTTTCTTCTAACTGCTGTTATTTAATGCTTTTGCATAATTAATCAAATTTTGTTTACTTGACTTGCTCCAGATTTTCATATACATCAAGCCTGAAGGAATGTGCAGAGAGGAATAGCAGCAGAGACTGCAGAATAGGCAGATCAGGAAACATGGAGAATGACAAAAAGACCTGTAAAACAGTGCTGAAACAGTGCTCTGATACTGATGACTATGTAAAACCAAAACTGAAGATATGACATAAAGGGTAATCCAATGCCTTTAGGGAAAAAAAAGCATGACATATGAAGATAAATCAGCTAATGTGACTTCAGAAAGAGGAAGAAAACTGGTTTTACATCTGTACATTTTGTCATTGTCTCACTCCAATTTATGGGAGGGAGAGGAGGTTCTTGTAATATCTGTATACCCGGCATGAGATTAAGAAACAACGATTCAAATGCTAGTCCAACCAATTTATTATAAATTCTAATCAGGTAGATGGGGAAGGGAAAGAGGGTGATAGAAAACATAGGAAAGAAGCAAGAATCGCGTAAAGCAGGGATAATCAGCACCAGGATCCAGCAGCGGTCCCGTTGCATGAAGTTTCAAAGGTCTGAGGCAGAAGCAGCAGGGAGGGAGAGCAGCAGCAGGCCGGCCTTGGACAGCAAGCAGGTAGCAGGAGACAGTCATGCAGCCAATCCAGGAAGAAGCAGCAGGATTCAGGTAGCAGGCCCAGAAGAGTCCATCAGCATGCAGGCATTCCGTAGTGAGGAATCTGATAGCAGACACCTTTGTTCTTCTTCAGCATGCTGGTAGAGCTCAGAGCAACTACAGGCCGGTGAGTCTCACCTCTGTGCCTGGGAAGATCATGGAACAGATCATCTTGGATGACATGCTTGATCACATGAGGAATGAGCGTGTGATCCCCACACGGCTTCACCAGGGGAAGGTCAAGCTTGACTAATCTGGTGGCCTATGATGGAGTGATGGCATCCATGGACAAGGGGAAGGCGACTGATGTCATTTACCTGGACTTGAGCAAGGCCTTTGACGTGGTCCCACACCACATCCTTATCTCCAAATTGGAGGGATGTGAATTTGATGGGTGGACCACTCAATGGATAAGAAATTGGTTGAAAGGCCGCAGACAGAGGGTGGTTATCAATGGCTCTATGTCCAGGTGGAGGCTGGTATCGAGTGGCGTCCCCCAAGGGTCTGTCTTGGGAGTAATGCTCTTTAACATCTTTATCAACGACATTGATGATGGAATCGAGTGCACCCTCAGCAAGTTTGCTGACGACACCAAGCTGAGTGGTGCAGTTGACATGGTAGAAGGAAGGGTTGCCATTCAGAGGTACCTTGACAGGCTGGAAAGGTGGGCCCGGGTGAACCTGATGAGGTTCAACATGGCAAAGTGCAGAATTTTGCACTTGGGCCAGAGGAATCCCAGGCATCCATACAGACTGGAAGGAGCGGTTCTTGAGAATAGCCCTGTGGAGAAGGACTGGGGGTCTTGATAGATGAAAAACTTAACATGAGCCAGCAGTGTGCCCTTGCAACTCGGAAGGCAAATAGTATCCTGGGCTCCCTCAAAAGAAGGGTGGCCAGCAGGGACAAGGAGGTGATTGTCCCCCTCTACTCTGCTCTTGTGAGGCCCCATCTGGAATACTGCGTCCAAGTGTGGAGCCCCCAGTACAAGAAAGACAAGGAGCTGTTGGAGGTGGTCCAGAGGAGGGCCACGAAGATGATCACGGGACTGGAGCACCTCCCCTGTGAAGACACATTGAGGGAGCTGGGCTTGTTCAGCCTGGAAAAAAGAAGGCTGCGGGGTGACCTCACTGCAGCCTTTCAGTACCTAAAGGGAGCCTACAACCAGGAGGGGAATCAACTCTTTGAAAGGGCTGATAACTGCAGGACAAGGGGAAATGGTTTTAAGTTGAGGGAGGGGAGATTTAGGTTGGATATCAGGGGGAAATTCTATTTACAGAGAGAGTGGTGAAGTGCTGGAACAGGTTGCCCAGAGAGGTTGTGGATGCCCCGTCCCTGGAAGAGTTCATGGCCCGATTGGATGGGGCCCTGGGCAGCCTGGTCTAGTATTGAATGTGAAGGTTGGTGGGTCTGCATGTGGCAGGGGGATTGGAGCTTGATGATCCTTGAGGTCTCTTCCAACCCTGGCCATTCTGTGATTCTGTGATTCTGTAAAGAAGCCTAGTTTCTCGATCAGAATATTAAGGTTAATTGAGATTACAACTGATAGTCTGACTTTCCAGCACATTCCTATTAAGTTAGAACTTGATCAGTTTAATTGAAGAATATTATCTGATTAAAATTGAGTACTCTGAGCAACATCAATCTAAAGCTACCATTCACCCATGCTTACATCATATTGAAGTGACTCTGGCCACTGAGGGAGCTACTGAGCCTTTCATTTCGCTTGCCCAACTGTTTCTGAACAGTTCTGACGAGCCAAATCAAGGAGCTCATTTGATGAAGACTATTCTGACTGAAAACAATCAGCTCTAGCTTGATCATCTTCCCAACTTACCTCATTACACAGGTATCTGAAGATGAAAACTAATGCAGCAGAAAGCCATTCATATTCAAAAAATAAAATATATATTATACATAATATTAAATTATATATATTATATAACGAAGTTGTTACAATTATCAGAATTGCAACTAGTAACTTAGAATACAAAACCAAACTACAGTATGTAACAACAGAAAGCCAATTAAAATGAAAACACGTCCCTTTGAAAGTGATGTTTCAAACAGCATTAATATGTCAGTGTATTCATTGTGTAATAAGTACATGTATAGACATGTATTGGCAACCATGCCTATGGAAATTGGAACTAGATGATCTTTAAGGTCCCCTCCAACCTAAGCCATTCTATGATCTATAAGGGAGAGAAAGCAAAGCAAGTCCAGGAGGAAGAGAGGCAGGTCATGAGGCTTCTCATGGCAGAAACCTCTTCTGTCTGTCCCTCAGACAAAGGATTTCACAACCTTTGCCCAGAACTTGCCTGGACTTGTTCATCTGTGTCTCCAGCAAGCTTTGAGACAATGATGTAAAAGAATAATATCTTACAGTCATTCAAAATTCTTTTGTTTCTTTTCAGATTAGCCAGTTGGACACTGCTGTCACTTATTTTAGAACTTGGAGGGTTGTTTGCACTTTTTTTTTTTAATCTCAAGATCATCCAAAGACATAAAAATATTAGAAATGCAAGTTGGGAAGGAATAAATAGTAGATAATGTGAGCTTGAGAAACTAACTTCACTTTAGAGAAGGATGCTGTTAAATTCTGAGCTTGAGATATTGTTGTTATGGTCTCGTTTGTTGTTTTGTTTTGTTTTGCTTTTCACGGTGAAACATTTCTGAAATTGAAAGCAGTGAGTCTGCACAATCTAGATACATCACTAGAAGAAATCTTTTGAAGTATTAAAGAGGATGGAAGACTGACATGTGACTGGAGAACTGAGAATATTATAGAAACTGGCTACATTTGGATATGAAATATTATTTTTCCAAGACAATTGAAAAAAAGATTATTAAAGCTTTTTCTCACACACGTTCACATATCATCAAGATGACAAATCTAAGAATGTATTACTTCGTTGAAAACAAAAATCTCACGTTAAAATGTGTCAAATATAACATTCGATCATCAAATAAAAAATAAGTAAAAAATCTACCAGTTACACTACAGTATCAGAGACAGGAAAATATCCTTGTAGGCTATCAGGAAACTTTATCTAACAGCAAGATACTGAAAATGAATATGCCTCACAACAAACCTCATGAGGTAGGCAAATTAAACCAAAGAATGGTGCTGAACCAAAATGGCTGTACACCCCTACCAAGACAAATTTTAGATGGAAAGCCCACATTCCTTATATTAGGAATGTACATTCCAGCACTTTAGAACAAAAATTCAAAAGAGCTATTTCTACATTGAAAACACTGGTAAAAGGGGATACATTGTTTTCTAGAACAGACTTTAGAAAAGTGATTTTAAATGTTATTGTACATAATGAAAGAGAGACTGCTGCTGATGGCATTTTAAGTAATTTTTGATATAAAATAGCAGCTATGTAGATAATAGTGTAATAGTGATATGAAATGATCAATTTCAAATGCCTGTGTCTGTTATACTGAGTATAAACACTAAGAAAGTGAATATCAGTGCCAGAGCCTTTAAGAAACTTACAATTGTTATTAGATCTAGACCATGTTGTCCAACTTTTTTGCTTTCCCTGGGCCTCACTGAGTGAAAAGGAATTGTTTTGGGCTACACATAAAATATATGTAGCTAGCTCTGACAGTAATGTCTCCTGTTTATTTCCGTGGAAACTACAACAAAGAGCACAAAAGCAATGTTTGATATAGCAAATTCTCAACTACAGGAACACTGTTTTTCAACAAAATCACCACCATTAACTCTGCATTTTCACCAGCAGTGAATATGCCACTTATAAAAAATCTGAACTAGCAGAGGTGACCTACTGTCTCACAGCTACTGTGACAGAGTTGTTGCTTAAACGCACCACCTGCCTCCTCACTGTATTCACATCCACTGTTTTGTCTCTGGAAACATTCAGCAAGCATCATTGAATGCCCAGGTCTGGGGTCCCCAATACAAGACAGGGAGCTGATAGAGTCCAGAGGAGGGCCACAAAGATGATTAAAGGGCTAGAGCACCTCCCCTATGAAGTCAGATTGAGGGAGCTGGGCTTTTTCAGCCTGGAGAAAAAAAGGCTGCAGGGTGACCTCATCGCAGCCTTTCAGTGCCTAAAGGGAGCCTACAAAGAGGAGGGGAATCAATTCTTTGAAAGAGTTGACAACTGCAGGACAAGGGGAAATGGTTTTAAGTTGAGGGAGGGAAGATTTAGGTTGGATGTGAGGGGAAGTTCTTTACACTGAGAGTGGTGAAGTGCTGGAACAGGCTGCCCAGAGAGGCTGTGGATGCCCCATCCCTAGAGGTGTTCAGGGCCAGATTAGGGACCTAGGCAGCCTCGTCTAGTATTAGATATGGAGGATGATGGCCCTGAGTAGAGCAGGGGGGTTGGAGAGTCATGATTCTTGCGGTCTCTTCCAACTCAAGCCATTCTATGATTCTGTGATTCCATGATTCTACGAGTCTATCATTCTATGAATGTCAGAGGGAGAATTTTTTCCATGTGGAAGGATTCAAATACACACTTTGCTTCATACACACTTCTATATCAGATGCCATTATATCAAACTGCCCCTCTGCTGCCATTTGTCATGTGGCAACAAAATGTAATGGACTGGTGGGAAGGTTTAACCTCTACTGCCACACCACTTGCATCCACCCCAATATTGTAGAACAACATAGTAAAATAGAAAAATTCCTTCGTATTATACGGTCAATGTATAAGTAACAAAACTTTTAATTTTTCTACACTTTTATTAAAACATAAAAAAGAGGGCAACAAAAACATTAAACTGGTGGTTTATGATGCATAATAATTGTCTATCAAATGTTGAGCAGAAGAATGGCCCTAAAGCTATCAATTTCCTGAGTCGGGCATTATATCCCATTCTGAATGCATGAGTCCTTGCTGCAAATATTCATCAAATGAAATCTAAAAAATTGTTACAATACCATTTCCACATAAGGAAGCTTTTACCATTTCTCAAAGATTTAGAGTCCCAACAAAACATTTTCCCAGGAAGAAACATCAAAGACTTTTTATTCTTCAGAACTGATCCTCTACTGAAACGAATGGTAAGGCTGACATTCCAGTTTCTTTGAAGATGATGGGAATTTTACACTTGATTTCAGAAGCCAGATTTTACCTTGGTAGCATTTGAGTGAAAGGTGTTCTCATATTATAAGTCCCTAAACAGCTAGGTGATTTCTATTTACACCACAACTTATTTGGCTAGACACTTGGGACTAGATCTATAAGGACAGTGTTATACCATATCTTTTTCATCCTTCTTAAAAGAAATCATGACAAATCAGTGCTGAGCTATTGTTTGTATTTCTAGTATATATTCAATATATAATCCTAGATTAAAAATGCACTGTTTCTGTACACATCAGCAGACTTGAATTTCCTTCACACAGAAAATACTTGATAAGCAATGACAGAAAGTCAAAGGCACTCCCTCTCCTTCCTCAGACTTCAATAAAGCCTAAACCATCCATTAACATAGTTCATTGATTCTTACTCATTTCCACTTTTGGTTACTTTCAACTTGACTGTTGAGAATAATGGGACCTGGCATGCACACATGAGGGGAAATGTCTCACAGCATTTAATCTATACAAGATTAGTTTGGCTTGGTTAGACACCCATGGTAATATCTGGTATCATAAAAGGTTCAAACTGATGAAATAAACAGCATTGTTTGGTCAGTTTATTTTATTCCAAGGCAAGTGCCCTTATTCCTGGTAATTTTTTTCACAAAGTTTGGCTCATTCTGTCCTTTTAAAGCTGAGTGCATCAACTTAGGCTTGTCTGCCTAATTCCTTTACAAGCATGATCCCTATCCTCAGCCAGTTGAGAACTACATGTGTACTCAACCTGTGGTTGTGAGCTGTCTTTAGTAGAGAGGCAATAGCTGATCATCTGATCTCCTCAAGTCCCTTTCTCTTACTTAAAGCAGAGAGTCCACAGGTTTCCCAAAACAGATACCACTCAAACAATATTTCACTCTTTGTGCGATCTCCCTAAGTATGTAATCACATGGTACTGATCACTAAGCAGATTTTATGTTCAGTACCTTTGATTGCTTTATGAGGACTGAACCCAGAGGAAATTATAGAATCATAAAATCATGATGTTGTTTGAATTGGAAGAGACCCTTAAAGGTAATATAGTCCAATTCCCGTGCAATGAACAGGGACACCTAGATCAGGCTGCTCAGAGCACCATCCAGCCTCACCTTGACTGTCTCCAGGGACAGGGCATCCACCACATATCTGGCAAGCTGTACCAGTGCCTCACCACCCTTACTGTAATAATAATACTGTAATTTCCTTATGTCCAATCTAAACTTCCTCTCTTTTAGTTTGAAACCATTTCCCTTTGCCCTGTCACAATAGACCCCAATAAAGAGTCTGTCCCCTTCTTTCTTATAGCCCCATTTCAGATACCGAAAGGCTGTTATCAGGTCTCCCTGGAGCTTTCTCTTCTCCAGGCTGAACAGCTCCAGCTCTCTCAGCCTGTCCTCATAGGAGAAGTGTTCCAGCCCTTGGATCATTGGTGCCCTTCTCTGAACACAATCCAACATATCTGAGACTCCCTATCTCAACCAAGTACTCCAGATTAGGCCTCACCAGGGCAGAATAGAGGAGAAAGATCACCTCCCTCAAGCTTCTGGCCACATTTTTTGGATGCAGCCCAGGATATGCTTGGCTTTCTGAGCAGGAAAGGCACATTGCTGGCTCATGTCCAGCTTGCTACCCCCCAGTACCTTCATGTCCTTTCTGGTAGGGCTGAGTTCCATCCTTACATTACCCAGTTTGTGCTGATAGCAGGGTTCCCATGACCCAGGTGCAAGACCTTGAACTCAGATTTATTGAACCTCATGAAGTTCACCTGGGCCCACTGTCTAGCCTGTTTAGATCCCTCTGAATGGCATCCTGTCCCTCAGATGTGTCAACCATGCCCACAGCTTGCAAACTTGCTGAGGGTGCACTCGATCTGACTGTCAATGTCACTGATGAAGATATTAAAGAGTATCCATCCCATTACTGACCCCTGAGGGATACCACTTGTTACTGATTTCCATCTGAACATTGATCCATTGATAATTACTCTCTAGGTATGACCTTGCAAGCAGTTCCTTTCCATCAAACAATCTATCCAGCAAATGTATATCTAACCAATTTGAAGAAAAGGATGTTGAGAAGGACCATGTAGATACACACTTAATTTGTGACACTTTTCTTGCTCACAAAAGCACAAGACACCAATCAGTCCTAATTTTTATTTCCATTTTCTGTACATCCATAAATTATAACAAATTTTAGAAGAATTTTTTTGTCACTTTCCAGAAAATAAAGCTCTTCAACTAACTCTTAGGATACTTGAAACAAACATTTAGGGAAATTAGGCAGAAGAAACAAGTGAGAACAAATTTGCAGACAAATTATTGTCGTTAAACAAATCAATCATTGTCATCTCTCTACTGACTAATGTATATGTAACAAATTACACTGCTGAAATCTGTTTGCAGCTGCTAATTTGAAGTACACTTAGAAAGTGCTCAGACAATGTGCAGGAGTAGACAGGTGGAAAAAACATGTCAGCCTTTTCAAAACAAAGATTTTTAGTTGTATAAATATGGTGTGCATTCCTGAAATGCAACTCCATTGACTTCAAGCACTGAATCTTCTTCATTGATTCTCTGCGTCATACTATTTCAGTTAAAGTAACTAGTCATAACTATATGTTTAAGTGTGTTGGAGGCTTATCTAACTATATATTTCTATAGAGAGAGAGAAATAATTCACCTATTTATTTATTTATTTATTTATTTATTTTAGTTCTTTTGGTCCTCCAAAACAGTACATCCTGCAACACTTCCAGAGTTTTCCAGGCAAAATCCTTCACCAGAAAGCTGTCAGAAATGAGCTGAAAGACTTGTGCCAGTATGCAGAGTACAAGTCAGATTTATTTGAGCTGCTGAGTACCCACTGCCAAAAACTGTGTGTTGCCGTGCTGGAGAATATCCAGACTAACTGCACTGATTTAATTGTATTACTACGGATTCACCATAGAGCTGAGCGTTACCATAGAGCTGAGTCTGTGGACACAGCACAGAAATGTAACATCATTTTCTGGGGTAAAATTGTTCCATTCTCTCACATGCTGCCAGTCAGTTTCCTGTACAGTCTTGATTAGTGTGCAATATTTGCTTTTGCACATGCAGCTTTTCTAATTAAGATTGTGATTGTGGTTAAATTCAGTAAACATACACTTCTTAAAATATATGGCTGTTTCTGTGGTTAAGGACAATATGATTTGGCTAATAACACTGATATCATGAACAGATATTATTATCACTATATTGCAGGCAATGAATTTTTAAATTGTGCCACGTTAATTCAATAATATTTGAAATTAAAAAAAGTTTTTGTTTTTTAATGCAGCTACAGTTACTTCTTCATGTAGTTACACATATATTTTTGCCTTAATTACTAGAGCATTATTTTACTAGAGATGTTGCATTTATTAAGATGGATAGGACTTGCTTTAAAATGCTGAGAAAATATGCAGATATGAATAAAAAATACATGCAGTTTTATGGGCGTTCTTGTTAAAATCTCTCTGCAGCACTAGAGATGGTGTTGACTATGCTGACCAAAAGCTGGAGGATCTCTAAAATATTTTCAACATAGTACTTTGTTCATTCCTTTTTTTCCATTTCCCTTTTCATGTCTCTTGACTATTAAATTTTCCAAAGAAAGTATTATAACCTCACCTATTTTTTTCTATTCTCTCAGTGTTTTCTCATATTTACAGACAAATTCTCTGATTTAGTTGATTACACAAAGATCCAGTTAAGAATGCATATTTTGACGTTTCACAAAAAATGCTACAAGGTTGTGAAAGTCATCAATAAAAATGAGAGAAAACACATTTCAAAATATGACATTTTTTTAACCTTAGTTTTTCTATCATCACAATTCAAAACACAAGTTATATTGAGTACTCTGCATTGAAAGCTCTAATAAATAACATAATTAATGTGCACTAATGAGTTTCCTCATCAAGTCCGCCTTAATATGATGTTTCTTCAGCAACACAATATATTAAAAGAATCCCAGATAGATCTACCTACCATGTGTCATTATTACATAGGTAGCTGAGTTGACTTCAAGAGTCATTGGACAGGTTTTCAAATTTATTTAGGCATTTTGTAGCAAGCACAGTTTTAAAGAAGAATCTTCTTAGAGGTTCCAGAGTTGATTCAACTTCTATTGCACAGTGATTTCAATGAGTTAGAGGCTATTCCATTCAACGCCCCATAAAATTTTCAAAAATGCCCATCTGCATCTCTTAGAGTTTAAACTTAGATTTTGTCCAACATAGTTATTTTTGCAGTGTATGATATTATATAAAAACTTGGCTGAAGTTCTAGGTTGAAGATCTTAACCTGAAGAAAAAAATCTATTGGCACAGTGGAACTCTCTAAAAGATTCAAGCTGTCCTGAAAGAGAGAACAAGCTTTCTTAAGGTCTTTTATAAGATTAGATTTCCCTGGATGCGTTCAATAAATATTTAGTTGTTGTATTAAGAGACATGTTTTAGTAGGGAAAAACTGGTTGGTCTGGATGATCTTGGAGGTCTTTTCCAACCTTGGTGATTCTAGATTAAGTCATTAATTGCTCATTTCTGCTCTTTCTGCATATACATTTCTATGATATTTTTTCAATACACTAAAAGAAAAATTATCATGATGATTGGCTTCACAAATGATTCATTATTTTCATTAAGCACAAAATTAAATACGTGTCTGTCAGATTGCCTAGGTACAAATACAGAGCTGCTGATCCTTCACTGCGATGTCAGTTACTGAACTGGGCTGGAAAGTAAGATGCTTTCTCAGACTTCACTGTGCTTGCCAGCAGTCAGTCAGCTAAGGCTGGTTTGGTGACCCTGATTTGAGGTCTCCCATCCTATACCTAAATGGTTACTTGAACATGTGTTAGGTAGTTGACAGCCAGCTTGAATGAATTTACACTATGCTGCAGTCAACACCTCTAAATCAATAGGCCATATCCTGCAGCTGTAAGCATAGCTGATCATTCTGCTACACTTTCAGGTTTCATCATACTTGATGTTATAAGGTTCTGAGTTCTGTCAGTTGGAGTTTGTCAGCATTTTTCTCAGCAAATGATAGAGAAACAAAAAGTAAACCACAATTTATTGAAAAAGTGAGACTTATGAAAGAGGATTAGTTTTTGTACGGACTCAGAAAAGAGTTCAAAATTGATTAAAAAGCACAATTTCAACACTTCTCAAAACAAAGAAAAACTGAAGTTCTCTTCTTGTGAAGAGAAGACCAGGCTACAGAGGAAAAGAGTAAAACTAGTAACTTTAAAAAAGGTGAGAGTTGGTTCCAATGGAGCAGAGACAAATTAATTAGTACTAAACAGGACTCAGCAAGGAAGAGAAAATCTAGTTATCATCAATGGGAAAAGAGAAATTCATTCAAAAATGTTATCCAAGCCCGCCCTGACCTTATCTCCAATCCCAGGTGACATCCCTGAGAAATCATTTCTTCCCAGATCCAAGTTCTGTGAGCTGTATGATTTTCTTTCTCAATCAGCAAATGTTATGGAAACATGATTATTAAGCAAGTACCTTACTCTTTTCTGATGCAGACTGTTCGTCTTTTCTCAGCTTTCCAAAAGTCAAGTATTTGGCGATAGTCCCAACAGTATGATGATGCCAACCTGCACTTCCTGCTGCTACACAGAATTGGGCTGGCTCCAAAAACTTGCTCGTGTACATACATACTACGTTGCAGTCACCTCAGACTGGGAGAAGGAAATCAGTATTGTATTGTGTTTATGTTCTGAAGATCTATTTTAAAATCCTGTAGCCCGGTTTTGAAAAAGCCAGGTATTCCTGATATAGCAAAGCTTGAATGCATGTAAAGGTGTATAATGCTAAGACTTTAAAAACACCTTAACCTAAGCCTCCAGAGTGTACACATACACTAACAGGGCAGAGATGGCTACAGTTAGAACATGCTTTTATTAAGGATGGGGTTTGCTCAGCATACAATCATTCTGCATGAATAATGAGTGATTTGTGAAGTATCTATGTTTTTTTCCATTGTACACAATTCTGTATATTAAAAAATAATAATAATAAAAAATTGATAGAATTTAATAGATAAAATATTCAGAGAGGCAAAAGAAAAATTAAAATTTATTTGAAAGAGTTCCATTATTGCTCAAAAGGTGAAGCCAAGCAGCCTGCTCAGTGAATCACAGAAGTGTCCTGTGGAGAAAATATAGGAGAATTTTATTGTAGAACTGAATATTAAATGGTTAAGCTTCATGACTTTGATGTGATTTTGATTTTTGAGTTCTGTTAAACTCAAAAGCATGACAGATATTCTAGTTGAGCAGGCTTTGCAAGTTATTTCAAAAAATGTAAAAAGCAAATGAAGACTTTAATTTTTAGTCTCAGAAGAACAGCAAGGAGAAAGACAATAGTAGAAAGGCACCACTCTCAGCGATGATCTACAAGATCTCAAAGGCTGGAAGCAAACAATCTTCTTTGGAAAACTGTAAAACAAATGCTTTGTAGCTACTGTGATGACAGTAGACATAGTAAAAGGAAATGGTAAATCAGTTTGCTCCGAGTAAGAGAATCTTGATTGAATTATCAAAGTAAAAAACTTCTTTATGTCAGACTGAAGGAAAGTGCAATAATCAAGTTTTTGTTAACTTACTATTACACTTTTTGTTTCAGCGTGGCGTGGCATAGGGAGATTTTTTTGAAAGAAGCATCTAATGGAGAACTGAGCACTGACTCTGAACTCTATTCATGCCCTTTCTTCATTAACAAAAAGCTTTGCAAGAAAGCCTAGGAACTTTCTGATGGCATTGTTCAAACTGCTGAACCACTACAATACTTGTGAATCAAACATGAAATGTAATTCTCAGCCTTGTTAAAATAAGCAAAAGTAGTTTGCTTCAAAAATTGGACTTAAGTCAAAAAGATGCAGTATGTGGCATGTGAAGTGTTACATAGACTGCATTTTAGTGTTAGCAGTGATTCTATGAATAAAGCTGTCAAGATATTTCTGTTGCAACACTTGGCCAAGAAAGACCAAAAAAGTAGTCTAGTTTTAAAGCCATTTCCAGCTAGATCTATAATTGAGACAAGATTACCTTATGATAGCTATGAGATGATTAAGACTGTAGCATTAATTCAGTTCCAGATCTTCTGATTATTTTCCTCTAGAGCACTAAAGGAAATTCATTAGTTTGTATAGCTTCAATATACTTCAGAGGTGAACCCACATTGCAATTTCTGTATAGATTGTTGCCATGAGATAAATTGTCTATGGATTCTCAGCAAACAAGTCTATTCTATTGGATGCAATTCTTTAGGCCTTCCTGATTAAAATACAAAGTATAAAATCCATTCCGAGAATGGAAGGAAAGAAAAGAGGGAATTAAGGGAGAAAAACTATCCAAAGAATAGCTATACTACGATTATTCTTTTCAAAACAGAGAAAGCCGTTTTAGAAAAGTATATGGAATGAAATACATTTATAGCACAAAGTCCAGAGATAATTGAAAATAGTAAAAGTAGTGAACTTCTATTTCTATTATAAGATACCAACTTGGTTTCAGTTTTACAAGACAATATATTTTGCAAATGTAATTTTGCTCTGGGACTGATGTTATGAGTAAATTTATCTTTTCTATGTAAGAGCCACTTCAGCAATTTTATCATCTCAAATTTATTCACCTATATAATGAAATTGAGAAGAATATTCAATTTCTTGAAATATTTTTAATACTGACAGCTTAATGACTTACACAAATCACTATAAAGCTCAAAAAATATTAATGTGTTTTTCTTTTTTTTTCTTTCCCGTAATAAAACAACTTGACCAGCAAGAGTAATAGAATATATAACTTCTGAAATTTGAAAGACAAGGAAGTGGGATAAGGCTTTTGGTTTCTTGATATTTCCATACCAAATATGTAAATGCAAATAAGAATGACAATAAAACAGACCTAGAAAATAGATAGAATATATGCAATTGCCCAGACTATATGTACTAAATTATATATTCCAATATATAGGCTTCTGTCAGACCAATTGCTACTTGTGTGCATTCAAATACGCTAAAGAGGAACAAATAACACTCTCGTCTTCTTTTTTTTTACCTTTTATAATTTTAAGTCTAACGTCTGATATTTACAGAGAGATGGATAACAGCTTTACTGAATTGTTTTATAAGGCATAGGGCATCTCAGTTGTATGTAGTGCTTGTCGTTCACAAAAGATTCCTGGTTTTTATGCAATCATATTATTTTCTTTTCTTATTGCTCTTTTTTTCCATTTCTTTATTGTAGGAGAGTTGGAGCTACTGGTCTGAGTCAAAACCAAATATTATCATATTCTGTATGAAATATAAAATTAAAAGAGACTTGAATAGATATCAAGGCTTCCATTGTGCAACTGTAAGACAACACTATGAACACTAGCATTATTTTTTTCAACTTTAAATCTAGTTGCAAATCATAATTTTTTTTCCTGTCTTGCTGCCCTGCAACTGAACTCAAGTGATGTAGCCTCTCTGGCTTAATTCCACAAATCCACAGGAAAGTGTTTTGACATTGGTAATCACTATAATCCACTGGAAGCACTGTGGCACAGTTAATGGAGGATAACCTGCAGCCAGCATGCAATTGCCTCATCCCAGCGAGTCTTACAAAAGCAAATTCCCAGACATCCCTGTAGCTCCTGTTTGTATTCAGTTTATCACTTCTGTACCCTGTAGAATTCATGTACAATCAGAACAGAGCTTGGATTACTTTGGTTTAAGAAGTGCTGAAGAAAAATAAGGAAGATGCACAGCAAGGCTTTGAAAAATGCGGTCACAACAGAGAAATTGCAACATATTAGCTAGACATTATTCAGGTTAGCATACTTAGCTCTTTCTGATCAAAAATATAGACATAGTAACAATTATTTAATAAAGTGGCCTCTGAGATAGTTCTCCACTATTTTCTCACATATACTCTTCACATTCAATTGTACTATCAGTAAAGTAAGATATTGCAAGTGTACGGCAAGCCTTGTGTAAACCCTGGAGTTATTTACTTCTGGAAACACTTCAAGCTAGATCTGCTGGTATTAACTGTTCTCCAAAAAATTGCTGAAAATGAAATATGTTTAGAGTCTTGAATACTTAACTGAAACAATGTCTTACATTTCTGTCTTGCTTTATTCACATTATGTGAACGACAGGGGAAATTATCTGAACACTTTGCTGTCCAGTTCTTCACTTGAAGACAAATATTTGGTTAGTATGGAAGAAGCAGACAGAAGGATACATTCCTGTCTCAGAGACCTACAGTTTCAAATGACTAATTCATAATACTTGGTGGCATAATTCATTAGGAAGATTGAAAAAATACATACACAAATTATTGCTTGTCATGGTCCTTTGTTTCTCTACATGAATAGTCTCTAAACATTAATTTGGTAATAGCTGAGGGTGCACGTCATATAGACATGTCTATTTAGTATTTAAGGGAGTCTTAGTAACTATATTGCAATGCATATTGCTGAGCACAATTTCCAGCGCATTGATGATATGCCTGGTTAAACTGAGTTCTTTGTATTAACAAACATAGATATATGTCCCCTTAAAGATATGAACTGCAGAGTCAGTTAAGGGAATTCTTTACTCTTTTCTGTAGATAAAAGGAAGAAAGCCACCTTGTCCTTAGACACCGTCCTGTCTATCAGCTCCAGAGCAGGATCTGTAATAATTAATTTTTTATCCTTAATCCAAGCAGTAAATATCTCTCTGGAAGATGCAGGAATGTCAATCCCCATGGTCACTTGTATTTTTTTTCTGGGTGAAGGCAAAAGCCATTGGGAGAGAGATAAGATTTAAAAAAAATAAAAAATAATTAAAAAAGAGGACACTATTTTATGCTTTACATATTCTCAAGTAGAAAGCACAGCCAGGAGTGCCAAAATGTTTTCCCTCCAGTCATTACTTTACAACAGCTCCATGTGATGTTTGGTGACTTCTTAAGAGCTGCTCATTTCTGTATCCTCCTTCTTAAAATGTAGCACTCAGATGTTGGAAGTCAGAATATCTAAACACTCCATTGTACCTGCTCTCTGTTTGAAACAGTGCTTTGTAACTTCTTGATTTCTTTTCTTCTTTCTATTTAGTTTGCCAATCCCTTTCACTGGTTTGATTCAGAAAAAAATATTGTGTTTTTTTTTGTTTGTTTGTTTGTTTGTTTTTCACACCATTGGGCCATGATTGTGTTTAAGGTAGATTGTTAGTTACGCTTCAGAGGGGAGTCTCACACTGGAATACATAGAGCCACACTTCAGCCCTGCTCTGAGGTGGTCACCCAACCCTACCTCACCAAGCAGCCTTTCTCACTCTTTGGGCCCTAATGGTGCTGTTTTGTCATGATTTGAGTCTTTCTCTCTCTTCTTTTCTCTCTGCTTCTCCAAATTTCCTACTCATTTTCTGCCCCCTGCATGGATGCCCTGGCCACAGTCCCTCAGGGATGTTGCTCAGGATGGGTCCCACATGGGCAGCAGTCTGTCAGGGCAGCCTTTCTCTATCATTAGGTCTTTACCTGTCACCTATGCTGTCCTATACCTGCATCTCCCCATTTCTGGCATCAACAGGCTTTTTTTCATACTTTGCTTCTACTAGAAAACAGCAAAATTTGAAGGCTTCTTCTGCCAGGAGACATCAGAAAAGGCTGTGAAGCATCAGTGGCAGCATTGATCACATCAAGTCTTTGGAAATAAAGAAGCCACGTGTGCCCAGCCCACTAAATAAGACATCTAGCCAAGCTGCAGCCCACAGAGAAAGGCTCCTAATTCCTTTTCTCCCTGCAGTGCAGCAGTCATCTCCTGCCCAGTTAAAAGCATCCATTCCTTTCAACCTTGGTGCTTAAATCATCTCTGCCATTATTAGACTTGAGGAGGGAGGAATAAATCCATAGGCTTCTCAGTGAAAGTATTAATTTACTTTGAATATGTTTTCTGCTCCTAGAGATGAATGTTTTTATGTTTGAGAGTAATTTGTCTTATTTTGTCTTTAGGGTACTTTTCACGAAAAGATATTTTCAGGGCAAATATCCTGAAAAAATATATCCTGCAAGGGATATTTGTAGTCTTTTGATACAGCAGTATGTCAGAATGACAGCTTGTGCCAGCCACTGGAAATGCAGAAGCTGAGCTGCTTAGGAGGAAATCCATATATCACTAGACAGTGCTACTGGCAAGGGAGTATGAGAAGATATTTGAATTTATTTCGACATCTTCATTGCTCCAAGAAACTTTCCAGCATAGCAGTAATGAATGTTACACGACAGTGTCCCACTGCCTCCCCACATAGTGCAGTACAGACCCATTTCTTAAACCACACATCTCTAAAAATTGAAAGAACCAAGTTCGTGATTAATTTCCCTGAGTTTTGAGCATGTTGGCACTGGCCTTCCCAAATGATGAGAAAGTAAGGAATCTTTTACAACTATGTGGAATCATAGAATCACAGAATGGTATGGGTTGGAAAGATATGGTATGGGCCATAAAGATCATCTAGTTCCACTCCTTCTGTGGGCAGGGTTGCCACACACTAGACTGAATTGTCCAAAGTCTCATCCAACCTGGATTGGAACACCTCCAGAGATGGGGAACGCATAACTTCTCTGGGCAACCTAAACCTGTTCTTGTGCCTCTGAGTAAAGAATTTCTTATTTAAATACAGCCCACAGTGCTGTAGAATCAAGCCTCCCATTGTTCTCAGGTTTCTTGAGAGTAGAAATGCTTCATCATCTAGTCTGTAGTTTTCCTTTGTAGTTGTTGACAAGAAATATATGTATAAATTAGTAGGAAATAGGGTACCAAGAAAGAACAGGTTTTGCAGGACAAACAAACAGCCGTGGAAGATAGCCCCCAGTACTGATCTTTGCAATCTGATTAATGTCCAGTATCCATGAATCATTTTTGTTACAAGTGATCTTGCAGCTCCTTAGCATTCTTCCCAATTCCTATTTTTAATGCTTAATTCATGAAGCAAAGGTCTCTGCAAGGGGTAATCCAGATGAAAGGGAAATTTTATGTGGGTTTGGTGGGTGTAGGGCATTTGTTTCTTTTTCATGTGCAGTTGTTCTTTGTTTTTTTTTATGTTTTTTGTTCATATGTTTTTGAAAGCAGATCATGTTTATGTAAGTGACATTTTAAATATCCATCTGCTTCGCCCCAAAAGAATGACTTTTCAAGAAGAAAATACTAGCAGTCATGGAGCAGCCATACTAAATCATATTAACAGACATCCTGCCTCTTCTCCCAAGATTGCTGAAAAGTGGATGCTGAGGAATTCAGTCTAGGGAGAGCCTTATTCATTGCCTAAAACCAGAGGCATCCTGTGGACAATTAATTTAGAGCTGCTGATAGATCAATATATTTCAGTGTATCAATCAAGACAACATCAATATAACATCAATAATGTAACAACATATTTTTCAATAAAAATGCTGAAGGTTCCTAAGGTTTAACTTTTTTACACATTGTTGTTGAAAATGAAAAAAAAAGTTGTACTGAAATTATTTTTTGTCAAGAGAGAAGGACCTTGGGTTTTACATACTACAAGATTTAGCTTTTACTGAATTGCCAGAAACATTTGTAGAGCCTTATGAAGTAAGCAAAAATGGTTTGGAAAGATGACAGAAATAAGCATGCAATTACTTTAGGAAAAATGTCTTAAAGTTACATCTGTATAGCCATGGTTCTTAACTTTGCCCTTTAAAGTCATTTTATTGCAGGAGTCTTAAATAAGCCTTAGGGTTTAAATGACCCTCTTTACTGTTAATGTTGTTTTCTTGCCTGCAGGGTATAACCATGAATCCTCCCTTAAATACAGCTCTTCATTAGTAGCAGAATATCCTCAGCTATTCTGCATAACAGAATGGAGCATGATGCAGAATTTGATGAGGTTTGCTGAGTCTAGGTGCGCTCACACATCACATGGAGAAGAGAAATGCGTTCTCAACCAGAATATCTGGGTAGTTATTGTATTAATGGAAAAAAATATGTCTTATCAGGAGTGTTATTTATCTTGAGTTTCAGAGACTGCAAAACTCTTTTCATTGTGTAATAGTCCTTCTGTTTAGCTTGTCGATCTTCCCTTCTTACTGATCTTTAAGACTGATTTCACTGGGAAACAACAAACAGCTGTTTGGCTGGCTACAGCTACTGATTTCATTTTACATATATGCACTAGTGTCTGGCTGTCAAAGCGAAATAATTCAGATTATGAGAACATGTATGTTTCTGTTTTCTACTTCTGTTTACATAAAAACAGATTTTATTGAAATATGAACATTTAGAGTTGTAGAACAGTTATCTCAAGCCAATCTGTTTAGAGAGATGCATTCATTCAAAGAAAAGCTGCAGATGGTCCTTCTGTTTACCGTATACAAAGACCGCGTTTAAGCAAACAGGAGGATAGAATTTCCAAAGAAGAAGAAAAAGTTATGATGATGTATAAAATCTTAAGGAAAATAAACAATCTAAATAGTATTTGTTACTTCATCTTAAACAGAAGTACGGTCTTTCTTTTATTTTCTTTTATTTTACTTTCATTTTCCTGTATTGATAAATGTATTTGTGGGAAGCAATAATATTATCCAAGGGAAAAGAATGGAAGTTCATATTTTGTTAGAAAGTCTGGTGAAGAATGTTCTATTTTACTTTTAGGAAACGTTGAAAGGCAAATAATGAAAGGAGAAAATTGAGAGTAAAATTGAAATGATATTTATTCTACCATTTTAACAGCATTTCTAAAGATTGCTCTCATTTTCAAATAGTTCCACATAAAATCTGATACTAAAACTAAAGGCATCTTGCTTTCTGAATGACATCTTGAGGGCCTTTCCAATCTGAATTATCCAATAATTCTATGATTCTCTTCATCTGAGTAACAGAAGATCCTTAAAATGTTTTCATTTCTGAATGATTTTGGCTTTTGAACTGTGCATAGATATTTAACTTGATCAATGCCTGGTAATTACCAATACAATCTTACCTCTCATTATCTGTCCCACTGCACTCAATAAAAGATGTTCATAGAAAGCTACATTAATAAAAACAACTCAAAATCAATATGAAAATATAATCATTAACACATGAAATAGATTTTATTACTGTTATTACTTTACAGATGGCAATATTTTATGTGTAAAATATTGTGAGGTAAGTAAAACTGTTTTTCTTTTGGTGATTCCCAGAGAGCATAACCGGGTGAGAGGAAGGGAGCCCACAATTGAAGGAGACAACTGTTGTTTATGGAGATGTAAGAACTGTTTCCATTGTCAAACGTTTTCTTAGTCATTTTTATATATGTCAAAATGACGATTAAGATATTTATGTATCACAAAGTGTCACTCATATCGTTGGAAGGGATTTTCACGCAATTTGTGAGATATATATTTTGAGAAAATTCCTCCTTAAACATGCCAAATATATAGTATAATAAGATTATTTTATTTACACAAGAATTTGTTGGTTTGTAGAGATTGGAGCACAGGGAAAATGATTAGGTTAGGTCAAGGTATGTAGGTCCTGCTAGAACAATAAAAAAATAAATCTTTGTCTTTCCCTTCTTCCCCTCAAAAGCTTTCAAGCCACTTTGTTTTAAATTTAATCCCAGTTTCTATTCTATCTTTCCAGGATGGAAACTGAACATTTGATTTCCACTTCTAAGGATAGGTTCCCCAATAACAAGTGACAGATAATCTAATGTAGTTCATCCTTCAATCCTTCTGTTAGATCTGCTTCACTGATGTTAAAATGTTTAGTAAAATATTAAGTTTCATCCAATGAATGATGAAATTGATGAAAAAACAAAATGAAATTCACCCAGTGATGTACTATTCTAGGATGACCAATATAAAGAACAGATGAAATGCGTGAAAACCAAAGCAACATTTGATCCTTCAAGCACTGCAGATTTTAGCCATCTCTGCTCATAAAGCTAGATCTCTGGCTTTCCGCAGTCATTAAGCAATGGAATTTATTAGTTCTGTCTCTTCACAGGACTGCAGACCAGGCAAGGTGTTTGAGTCATGCATATTAGTAATCAGGGTCCAGAAGAACCATCAGATTGCTTCAGTGTGATGAAAATGCAAAGAAATCCATGTCCTTTCAGAATCAATGTGTTGAGAAACAGAATGATGAATCAGTATTTCTCTGAAAAACTCAAGATTATGCATAGCAGAATTTATTAGATTTGGCTCTGCTCTATTCATCCTGATTTTACACAGATCCATGTGGAGCCACAGCATCTTGCTTCTCTGCACCAATATTGGAATTTCCCATGGCTTTAGCTACCTTAATCAACCACTTTTCTGGATGACTGTAGCTATTAGGATACTCCCTCCTTTGTGGAAGCAAGTGCACTTTCATGGCAACTGGGAGATGTCACTTTTTGTGAAACAAACAGAAGAAACATGGATTTTCTACAGCTAATTGTATCCTAGGTACGATGTCAAAGGAAAACATGTCTACTATGATTTTGTACACAACACAAATTTTGCAGCATATCTCACTGGATTTAACAAATAGTCTCAGAATAACTGGAAGTATACACCACTTGCTAAAATTCATAATTAAAAGTTAAGTCTATTTAAAATTTTCTACCATAATTTTAGTAGGATCAAATCATGAGAGTTTTGGACCAGAAATATTAACGAATTAAATTATTTTAAGTGATGGTGTTCACATTTCCATATTGATAAAATCATAGAATGGCTTGGATTGGGGAAGACCTCAGAGATCATCTGCTTCCAATGCCATGCCTTGGGCAGGGTTGCCAACCACTAGAGCTGGTAGAGGAACACATGAAGTCTGGCCTTGAGCGCTTCCAGAGATGGGGCAGCCACAGTTTCTCTGAGCAGCCCATGCCAGGGCCTAACCATCCTCTAAGTGAAGAATTAATTCCTAACATACAACCTAAACCTCCTCTCTTTCAGTTTAAATCCATCCCCTCTTGTCCTATCACTACCTATTTGTGTACCTGCAGTCAATAAACTTATAAATTAACATAAAAATGTATTAGTTTCCTTCCTCATGAGGTACTGTTAGAATGTACCTATATTGTGATCTCTTCAGTTAATGTGTATTTATGGTTATGGAGTATAGCTAATGAAGTAAACATTTATCAAGATTTTGTACAAAGACTGCTCTGAAAGTAATGCCTCCTATTTTATTATGTTGGCCCACGTCATCAGAGGCAGATGGTGGTGGTATGGCAACAGAGCTTGAACCTTCCACCAATATTCCATTACATTTTGTTCCATATGACAGTTAGCAGCAGAGGGGCAGTCTGACACAATGGCATCTGACATGGAAGTGCATACGAAGCACAGATGTGAAATTGAATTCCTCCATATGGAACAAATTGCACCAATTGGCATTCATCGATGCTTGGTGAAGATTTCCAGTGGGTGGTGTCTTTCCGCATTGGCAACACTGACAGTGAGTCATCTCCACTGGTACAGATTTTTATGAGCACAGCATGCAGGATTTTGTTAATCACTGGCAAAAATGCATTGCTCATTGTGATGACTATGCTGAAAAATAGTGTTTTGTAGCTGAGAATTTTCTTTATTAAACAGTATATTGTACTCTTTGCTTCTGTTGTCATTTCCATGGAAATAAATGGGAGGCATTACTTTCATAGCAACATGCACAAGGTATCTAAATAGCAGTAAGATTTTTCCTTTTCGTGTTACGATCTGCAGTTGGTTTAAGTAGACACCTAGGTTCCATATTACATTCTTGGATTCTATTTTATCTTCTTATCGTGCCTTCCAATCTTTATAACAACACTGAGTAAAGAGAAAAAGAACATGTTCATTCTAGGAGCAATATAACCGATTTTTTATGATATTACTTTAATGTTTGCAGCTAAAAATTGATAGCTGATGCAGCATGGTGTTCCTGTAAAATGCCTCATTTGTTTGAAGAAACATACAATTGCAGCAAGGATTAGAGGGTCGCTGAATGGCAAACTGTTTCATAAAATATCAAACATGAAACACTGCACTGGGATACCAGGTAAAGTTTAAGTCTGCTTGATGAAACAGGTGGTTAAAAACAAAGGAGAGGTAGAGAAAGACAGTGTATTTCCCTGCATTCCTATTCAGTATAACACCCAGCAAAGATTTCTCCTTTTTTTTTTTTTATGCAAGGATTTTGTTTGTTTGTTTGTTTGCTTTTGTTTTGTTTCAACACTGAAGCATATTGAAAGATTCAGATCATGTATTAGCAGTTGCACTTCTGATCCAGTGGGAGCAGATAAGTAAACAATAATTTTAGATAGCCGAATATTTCTATGCAGCTGTCAGATCTATTATCTGGGATAGTTGTATTATTTATTTTCTATAATGCTAAACCCCAGATTATTGTTACTCTTTGCAATAAATATACCTTTCTATGTTAGAGGTCATAATAATCTGCAAATGACCTGTAGTTATAAAGCTCTAGCCTTTTGTATAGGTGAGGATTTCTCATCTTTATCTGCAGTTTAAGAAAGAGTTAGCAGTGTGCCTGAATTTGATGGGTTTTCATTTAAAATTTTAAAAAATGGACAAAAAAAGTAAGTAATAATTCAGTTTCTTCTCATGGTTTATGAGAGCATAACTGGGTGGCTTAAAACTTGACAATTGTTTAAAACGATGAATAAAAAGACGCACACTGAGAGACTGAAAAGTAGACTGTTAAGAATACTCATTTAGTGAACACTATAGCTGTCAATTTGAACAAAGTAAATGTACCGTCTAACTCCAGTTAGAGAGTGAGGTATGGCCATGATGTTGAAATCTACTTCAGGAACAGGAGAAACAAAAGACCACGAAGAGTAGAAGAGAAGAAAAGCAGAAGAGGTGAAGAAGAGAAGAGAGGAACAGAAAAACAGAACAGAAGAGGAAAAATCAAAATGAAAGTAAGACCCAAAAGTAAAAATGAATTTTCAAGACAAAGTAAGTTTGAAAAAACAGTAACAGATTTCACAAGAACTCTCTTACTCCCAGTATGAAATATCCATCCAAGCTAGATGTGGCTCTGGGCGGACTGGTATAGTGGTTGGTGACCCTGCCCGTGGCAGGGGGGTTGAAACTAGATGGTCTTTGAGGTCCCTTTCAACCCAGGCCATTCTATGATTCTGTGATTCTGTGATTCTGTGATTCTGACTCTATGATTCTATGAATATGATTAGAATAAGACGATATTTTAAAAAACAAACAAATATGAAGTTTTCCTGTATATATCACAGTGAGGAAAATTGGTTTTGCCCATAATAGTAGTTGATAATTTAATCAAGTAAATAATATTAATTATACTTACTTAGAGTCCAGAATGTAATGTTCAAAAAATGCATAAGCTAGTGATGAAGACTGTGTGGACTACATGTACAGGTTGTGTCTGTATAACTGTGTAGACTAATTTTGGACTTGTTCATATCATAATTGAGTTTAAATAAAAGACCAAATGAAAGTAGATCTGTAATTAAACTTTTTAATTTTCAAGGGGGATATTTTTACAATGTGAATTGACTAATAAAGGCAAGTGAACCAAAATGTTCAGAGGCCCAATATTAGAACAGGAGTATTTGGTTTTGCATTAAATACTAGAGCAAACAGGATTCCATAATCCTGTGGGATTGAAGGTGGGAAAAAAAAGGTGGGAAAAAAAAAGAGAGAGAGAAAGGATAATGGTGTAGAGTGAAACTAGGAAAGGAATTTAGTTGCCACTCTTTATCCTCAACATCCCTAGGAAATTATTTAATAGCATAACAGAAATGGGAAAAAAATATACTTGGTAATCTTCTATGTTTAAGGATCAGGAACCAAAAGGCATCTTAACTTAGAACTTGGGAATGACATTAAAACAAAAAATATCAAAGATGTCCTCATTAAAAAAGGTAAGAGAACAAGTAAAGAAGGAACTCAGCAGCAAAGGTAGGATTAAGTTTAAAGAACTAGAGGATAACTGAAAATAAAATGAAAACTTGCCATGTTCAATAACTTCTTCATCGTTACTGAAGTAAATCACAGGGAGAAAAAAAGAAACAAACAAAAAAAGGGATAATTGCTCATAGAATAAGAAAGAAAAAATATGAGTAGGGAAATGGAAAAATATCACAAAAAAGGTAGATAGAAACTCAAAGGCTATAATGCTCTCAAATGAGAAAAGGGACCAGATGATCTTCATTTGAGAAATCTGAAACAACTGGTGCATGAAATTGTAGATTCAGGAGCAAACTATACTATTACAACATTAAAGTGATCTTGGTTCTTTCAGATATCATCCATAATATACAGTTCTGTGAAGGGGTAAATGCAGTCCTAACCTGAATGAAAGGTTGAGCACCTGTGCAACTACGTCACATGAGATCCAGAAGCATTTTCCATGCCAGTCAATGCAAATGAAGTGAGGAAATGAAGGAATAAGGAGAAAATAGTAAGATACATTAGCGGCTTATATTTAGCATATTTATGTGCTTTTTTTTTTCTTCAGTGGGGATGCGGTGAATCTCATTATCTGGACTACAGTAGAACATTGGAAGAGCTGACACTGGGAAGCTTGTTAAATAAGATGGAAAATATGAGAATCAGTGAAAGAATTATGGCACAAGAAAGGGCCTGACTAAAATGTTAACTCTCAAGAATATTAGATGAACAAAATATTAGGCTGAAATGAAGTTATTAGTGATGTTTCTCAAGAATTGCTCTTCAATTCAGCAGATCTTAGGTGATATTTTAATTAAGTATCTTAGCACAGGAATTAGGGAGGTGCTGGAGAAGCCTGATGGCACTGTTTGTTACAGTGTAGACATACATTTATCAGACTCATTTAGAGATACCCAAGCATCTAGGCACCTGAAATCAAAAATACTAACAAATGTACCTAACACACAGTGCTGCAAGAGAAAAATGCAGTTAAGTCATTATGTGTTCAGTGGACATTCAAAAAAAGCAGAAATTGTGGAAGGTGATGATACAGAATTTATCTGGAGTACTTTAAAGTCAAGATTATGTTTGCATACGTTTACACCTCAGATGAGCCTGCAGTATCTCAAAAGAATAGCTCTTTTGCTTTCACACATTGCTAAATCTACAGAAGTTGGAAGTTCTACTGGGTGAGTTGTATATACATTGCTTTATCCTATTTTTTAGGTAGCAGCAAGGAAAGTAGCTGATTTTCTGGATTGTATCAACTGGAGTCAATCTTTGAGGGAGGACAGAAGTTGAAGAAAAATCTGCAAAATAAAAAGGATATTTCATGATTTCTGTAATGTTGTAGCAGTGACAAAGGGCTCAGTATACTAGTTCTTCTCTTCTGAATGTTTCAGTATTGACTTTTGAGAAGATTCCTGCTTTATGTCATAGACCTAGTGCATGTCACAGATTTTCAGTCTTGATTATCATCTCTGCAACATGCGAATGCAGAATGCAGTTTTTCCTGAAAATCTTATTTTACAGAATGCCTAGGTCAATTTAAAATGCATAAATCTTTTTATACTTGGAGGAAATAAATTTATTTGTAGTACTTTGCTTTAGGAAAAATTAATCTTTACTTTATGACTCCACTGAATACACTAATTATCAGGATTTCAAGTTCCAAAGTGTATTTTAAAAGATGTTTCCTGACATATGGAAGCTACATAATGTAAGCCTTGAAGTCTCCAAACAAAACTTGGATAACCTGAGGTTTATCTTAAAATTGCACTGAGATATTTGAGTCTTGGTTTTCTACAGAAATTTTGAAAATACTTAATGCTTTTACAGGAAAGTTGACTTGCCTTAATTCCAAAAGCCAAGTTCAAGGCACTATTCAAGCAATCAAAACAGAATGGAAGTCAGTACATTATGGAATCCAAGTTTACAGAGCAAATGGCACAGCTGGTGGACACAATGGCTTTGACATAACCAGTACAGCACCAGTATGATGAAAGGGATCAAAGAGTATTGTATTTGGAATGTATTTGGAATACAATATTTGATCCACTCTAATGAAAGAATCCATAGGATGTAACTGGATGTCCATAACTAGTAAGTATGGACACTATCGCTACTTTCTCACTGTTTATCAGAGCTATTCATTTCATTCTTTTTTATATTAATCTCTCACTCACTCCTTTCCTCTAGTTCATCTTTTTTTTCTTTTTCTTTCTCCATAGATATCTCTTGTTTTTGTTTTCAGTATTCTGAAGCTGAAGACTTCATGTAATACATGTACTATCCAAGGCAGAAATTTCAAATGTGCCTAAGGATATAAGGTATATAATAGGTATGCAATTCCACAAATATTTAGATACTGTGGAAATACAGATTCTGTGCTTTTGAGGATGATTCACAATTCCATTGAGAAGATCTGTCATATGGATGTCTCAGTGAGTGCAATTCAGATGATTGATTGTGTTGTATTTCTTTTCCTCTAAATGGCACTAAAAATGTAATTTCCAATATGACTGGTTGGTTAGTTTGTTTGTTTTCCAATATTCCCTCCAGAAAGAAAGTGGTCACATTTATTGAAGTTGAAAATCACATTATTACTTCTGGGAAATATCTTTAACCCTTTGTTTTTTCCATATATTCTTTCACAATTCAAAAAATTCCTTCATGTAAACGCTTCTATGAATCTTCTACTATAATATATTTTGGTTTCTCACTTGTACCTCAAAAATCAAGCACAGGAGACCATTTGTTAGGTAAGATCATTATTTTACTTCATGTTCTGTCCACAATCATTACTAACCAGTAATCAGCATGAGTTCGAATCTACAACTAATGGCCACAATATGCTGGTACTAATTCTATTAGCAGTAGGCCCAGTAACATACAATTAAAATTATTCAGTTGATGAGACAAATCCTGAAATCTATACTGAGATGCCATTCAATTTCAGTAGTATTGCAAAGTATTAAAATGTCTTTTCTTCATGGCCAAAACTGAGACCTTACATAAGCAGGAGTTTTATAAAATGTGCAGCTATACTACGCTGACTGCATTGTTGAAAATCATTATTGTAGACTCCCAGTGTAAAGAGTTTATTACATCAGCATATCTTTCAATCAGTCTAAGCTACAGTGTGGTATTTAATGCAAGTATTACAGTACTTTGGAAACAACACTACTTCAAATCATGATTTTTGTTGTTAGGCATCTTGATTATTTTTGTTCCATGCAGCTGCCTCAGATGACCTGGGAATGTTTCACAGCACAGTAACATCCCAGACACTGAGCCTCTAGCTGGGTGCTTGGGCAGGTCCTATCAGCTGTGCCTGAAGCCTACTGTGCAGGGTAGGATAGTGGGGACAGTCACAGGTTTCTGTGCATGGCAACCACAGCTCTCACTGATTAACCAGCTCACTCAAGTTGCACTAATGAGCAATGAGACTTCCTCAGCATCTGAAGTAACAGCTAATGTTTACAATATGCTTAGGTATGAAATAGTTGAAATAATAACAGGATTAGGGGTTTTCTTGTGATGTATCTAGAAAAGCAGTTTGCAAGCCAAATCTTGCCAGATGTTATCTAAAACATCCAACTTATAAACACTTGAAAATTGTGGTTTGTAATACAAATGTTGACAGCTCCTTAACTACAGCAGAACACCAGTTCATTTGGTGTATATATACTGTCATTTTCAATACTGCTGTGCCATCTGTTCACTCTGTGAGTTGTAAAAGATTTTTTGTCTGACTATTGGTTTTAAAATCCTTTGGATAAATGGGATTGTAAAAGGTGAAGTTATAAATTGATGGCGCCGTCTCTTTCTCTTCCCCTTAATTACGCTATCTTTCCTGCCAGTGTCCAAACATTGAGAATGGAAAGATCGTTGAAAATTGTTGTGTTATTTTGCAGCAAATCACCATTATAGCTGTCACGGAGAAGCAAATGCCATCGTTAGGTTTGCAAAGTATATTTAATAATCACACTCTGTTTTCTGACAGCAATAACTTCCTGATGGCCTTCCCTCTGGACTAAAAATTTCTAGATTGCTTCCTGGCCAAAGATGATTTCTTCGAAGAAGTTTAAATTAAGTGCCTTCAGTAAATGTGGAGTTTTTCGAGTGTGAGGAAATGGCATGTAATTAAAAAAAATAAAAAGCTATTACAGAAGAAGTCAAAGCAGAATAAATAAAAACATCATAAAATCTTGTAGGCCTGCAACATAGAAAGTAGACATATACTTTTATAAATTCTTTTATATTAAGAAAAGACAGTAAATGAACACATTGTGTCTACATATTGTCTGCTAAGATTTAGTGCCAATATATTACCTTTGAAGTGTATGATTGGATGTAATCAGTGTTACAAATGTCATTAAGATATTGTATCTGATAATTTAACTGTTCTTTTGATGAAAGAAAACTATAGCATTGTAGGGCAGCAGTATGCATTTCTGTATTCTCCCTTTTCCTGTTCTTATACATGCTGTAGTGTTTAGAATGTGGCTAGAAAAAGTGGGCACACTGAAGCTTGAGAAGCTAGAATATGAGTAGTGGTGAGTTCTGCACAGCCATTCAGACGGCAGATTCACTGACTGCTTTGATCTCAGTGAGGAACACCATAGGAATAGCAAGATACTAAGGTGACTGAACATCTGTTTTACAGTAGAATTTGTGAAATCCCAATTTAAAATCCCAATTATCACAAATATGTATAATAGCAGGGCAAAACACATGCAAAACGAAAAGAAAAAAAAGCCAAACACAAACACACACACACACACAAAAAAAAAAAAAAAAAAAAAAAAAAAAAACCATGCTCTGACTTAATTTTTTATGTAGCCTTATTTTGGTGAGAAAAAAAAAGTGTCATAATGTTCTGCATGAGTTTGCCTGGAAAGATCTTAATGCATACCCACACTTTTAGGTCACTTAAAGGCTGCTTTCTGCTGACCTAGCATTCACAATGATAACATTTAGGGCAATTCAGTTCATATCTGTCTTTTGTTTGTGGCATACATCACTGAGCGTAGCCAATTAATTAGTCTGCCTCCAAGTAACAAATTACTGATTTAGAGATATCAACTATCTTGCTACCTTGTAGTAGGTAAATTAATAAAAAGCATCTTTTGAGTTTTCTTTTAATATTACATCATTGCAGATTAATTTTTTTATATGTTTTTCAGTTGGGGGAAAAAAGTGATGGATAAGGCAGACACAGAATTTGGCTCTTCAGCACTCTAAAGTTGTGAAAAGAAAGCTAAATAATAAAGAAAGAAAAAATCTGCTGTTCTGTTTGCTCTGTCATTTTTTTCCACTGATTTCCTTTCTCATGCTACATGGAATGTTTAACTAAACATCCTGAGGATAATTCTTTTCTTACATCTGTTACTGCAGCCCAGAGTTTGTTTTCTAGAAAAAAACCTGAGCTAAAAAAAAAAGATTATAAGCTTTGTTTTCCAATTGCATAAAAGTACCAGGTACAAAGCAGGACTTCCTGCAGTAACTGTTAGATGTTATTAATGCATAAAATACATAGCTTGACATTAATTTTTTTCTTGTACATATATTTCCTGGATCAGATGAGACTTGAAATATTATATAAATATATATATATATATATATTTAATGGCTTGAATTATTAGTTTTCCTAGTGTACAAGGAGGAGAGTTCTTTTGTATGGCTATTTTTTATTTTCTCCTATAGAACTTCAATACTTCTGTTGTTTTTTTTTAAGACATCATATAATTTATATTGTTCATGATTAGATGTCTGTTCCAAGGAACACCAGTTTTTAGTGCTACAGACTCATATTAAGTATTAAAAATCTCTTCATTTTTGAGTGAGATTTATATAACTCATACAGATGTGCACTATTTTCTGCTTGATGTATCTCTTCAGTCAGAAGCAACTGTTTGATCAGAGTAATCAGTAAGGACAAAGCTTTTCATGTTACATTTTTGAACAATGTGATGAGAACTGACAAACACACCAATGACAACTCATCATTTTCCCATGTTTCTAAGGTCTGGATAGCAGGACAGCTTAACTGGAAAGATGCCCAGGATCAAGGCAGGCTTTGTACTATAACTATCATGTTTTATGGCAGAAAATTAACAAAGCTAAAATATTTTTCCCAGGAGTGAAGTCTTTCTGATCTGCCAGAAAACCAAGTAAGACTCCTAAAGATAGTTGCAAAAATTAACTTCTCTTCATTAAGTATTTCCTTTTTGTTGGAGTGGCTAATCCTAACTTCTCCAGGAGCATGCTCATAATTGTGTCTAATCATTCTTCTTGACAGCTTTTCACGTAAGAGTAAAGTGCTTTTCACATAAGAGTAAAGAGTAAAAAACAGTCTTACTAATACAGCTTTTTTTTTTTTTTGCCTTAACTTGATCTCTCAGTGTACTATTGTAACTGAACTAATCACTAATCTTTGATGTATTTTAATTATATAGTTAAGCTTGAAGTAGGCTGTTTCCTGATCATTTTAAGTCTTCTAATAGATATTTCAGTTTAAGGCATATCTTCTTCTTCCTCCAACAGAGGATGAGTCTGCTACAAGAAGCTGCTGAAATAATGCAAATAATTCAGTTCATTTATCTCAATACTGCTTTTATGATACAATACAAATTCTGTAGCAGTTTTCCTGTTCCAAACATGTCTGAGAACAGATTTATTAATAATTTGACTCCATTTGCTGTTTGATCCTCAAACTGTCTTTTGGTCTGCCTTATTACTTTTGCTTTTTTCTCTTCTGAAATTTATAATTCTCTCCCCTGCCTGCATTCAGACACTGAATCAGTTTTTCAGAGAAGATCTTCTTCCTTCTAACAATGTTTTGTTGTTCAGTTGCATTAGCTGTGTTTCACCTTTTCCCTTGTCTTTCACACTTGTTGATAAGTGAGTATTTGGTGTTTAAATAGTGAATATTTTTCAAAGAATTTCCTATGATCTGTTAGACTATGATTCAGTAATACAGGTGCCCAAGTTTGTACAGCATAAGATTGTTCCTATTTACTTCAGGAGAAGCACTTACATTTAATTGTAAGTCAAGACTAAGCCTGCCTTCTCATTCTCTGCCTATAGAGGAATACCTGTCGTTTCATTTAAGTGTTCATTTAAATGGTAGACATCTCAAAATCAGACAAATCCAGTAAATTACCTACAGGTAATTGTTAGAAAAGCTGTTGTTTTCTGTTCTATAATTAAAATAAAAAATGGCCACATGCCATCTCTTACTGTTGTTCAGTAATAATAAAATGAGGAAGAAATGCATAGATTATTTAGATAACCCTTCATAGCAGTTTTCTAAGATCTCTTTCTCTACTCTGCTACCACTCGTGCAGATGTCAGTGAAATGTTAGAGATTAGATTGGATGCATTCTTAGCATGACTTTTTAGCACCTTTTAGTACCGTCAGCATATTTTAGCACCTTTCCTCACTGTTAAGATATGAAGCTACAATTGAAAGTCAGGTTAAATAAAACTTTGCATTACTTTTTAGTACTAATAATAAAGTATGGGATCTGCTGCTGTCAACAATCATGTATTATGGATTCATTTCTTATTATACCAGACTCTGCTTTTTGAGAAATAATTCCTTCCAAAGTAATATTCAGAAATCCATTCTCTTTTTCAAATGATGATGTCTTGGTGTCACCTCTAAACAAGTCTGTATAGCTGGATGCAAAATACCAAAAACAATAAAAATAGCTAATCAGAAAGAAAGCTCTATTTCACTAAAATTTGTTTGTTGTAGAAGAATCCAGGTAGACTTAGTATGTCAGAGTTTGAAAATTGATCAGTAATGTGTTCCTTTACAACTATTGCTGCTTCTGAATTAAGTGACCTAAAATAGATTTATAAGCAATTGTTGAGATAACAATAAACAAATATCATAAATTATAGTAGAATTTTCAATATTTTTGATTACACAGAGTAAACCTTCTTCCTGGTTGCTGGGTTACTAGCTAAAACTCTGCCTCTACTTTTTCTATCTTGAAACAGTTGAGAACATCTGACTGCATTGCCTTTAAAATCCAAGTCTCTAAAACATTCACTGCACTTACTGTTTAAATCTATACTGTGAAGGTTTGATGACAGAAAGGAAATATTTAAATAGTACTAGTACAACATACACATTTTGCACCTCTTTTTTCCATTTCTTTCTCTTTCCTGGGCAATTTCATATAAATGCTGGTATTATTTCTACTCTCCAGCTACCAAGCTGTATGGTAGATGAGATATTCTTGCCTGTTTATTTTCTAAAATGAGCATTTTTAGGTAGAAGTGATGTTTAAGATTGCTTTCTGCAGGAATATTTATGTAATGTTATACTGAAATCAAACTATTTCAAGGGCTCTGAAACTTTCTTTTCCAATAGAAAAATAGATTACTAACTTGTATTGTCTTTGAATATGCATGGATTTGTATATAAATGCACATGTATATGTATAAGAATCAAGAGCTTATTTGTCATCTTTAACACATTTATTTCTTACATTTATTAAAATAACATTTGCTTCCTCTGTGTAGCAAAGTGGCTGGATTGAATGAATTTAGGCTCACTTAGGCTAAGGGAAAAGTTGCAAATCTGAATCTTAGGAAGAGACAATTTATTTTTTAATTAGAAAAATTCTTAGTAATTCTAAGTAATTCTATTCTTAGTAGAAGTACAAATGCAGAAGAAAAAAGCAGGATAGGAGGAGCTCATTTGTCTTTCTAATTAATATCCAATTGCTCCTGTTAGACTAAAAAACCTTCTCCTATTTGATTCTGAGTAGCTTTGGCTAAGAGGATGCAAACTAAAGTTATGTCCTTGTTTGTTCCAGTAACCTTGATTTAAAATTGAAGAAGATAATGAATCTAACATTTGTTTTCAGGATTCTACTATGCAGTTGGTGGAGTTGATGTTACTCATAAAAACAGAGTCATTTTTTTTCAAATGCTCTCAGCAGCATAATTGCTATCCATTACTGCTGAGCTGTTGATTATTCATGTGAACTCTCTCTTTAACAAGATGCATATTCTCCTACACATTTTAAAACAGTTATTCATGTGAAGTTTAAAATTACCAGTTATTAATATTTATCAATTAACTCAATAATCAAGTATTATTAAAATAACTAATTGCTTCTCAAGAGGTTTTATAACATAATGAACAAACAAATATGAACTATCCAATCTTTTACAACAGCATATTCTTTAAAAAAGGACTCCTGTTTTTCTAGAGATGGACTTTCCAACTAGAATTTTTAATGTATTTATCATAGCTGAATAATTTTTTGACTTCACAATGTATGTAATGTGCCTAGTAACTAACCTGGGAAGTATATCACAGAACCAGGAAAGAAAATGCATACCTTAATTTTGCAGATTAATGGGCTCAAAAATGCTAAAAAGTTCTGGGAAAGACTGCAAATAGCATTGCGAGATGAAACCTACTTCAATAGTTCATCTCCTGTGAAGACCAGAAAATATCCTCGGGAGCACAAGTATTTGAGAAATCTTACTGCTATCTCAACCTTTTCACTAGTTCACGATAGCGAGTTGCTGTAGAATTAGTTTGCAAGCAGACACTTCAAAATTTTATTAGAGTTTCTACTGTATTCAAAATTACCAAGATTAGTGTTTTCTGGTATATAATAAATGGTTTGTAATTCTCTAAAGTGTAGATCAAATGCAATAATTATTTTATCAACCATCATATTTTTAGGTAGTTTCTTTTTCACACTATGAAATGCTAGCTCATCAAATACATAACGAAGAACTAGTTATAACTTAGAAATGCTTCATATTATGAAGAAATATCACAGAAATAAAGAAATATCTAAATGCATTTCACTGCATATTTTCTTGTGAAGTGGGACAACTTGTCTCTGACAGGCTTCAGCTTTATCATGAGTAGTCAGGTGAGTTCACTGAAAGTAAGATTCTTTCTTGTAGTACCAAGACTTGATTTGGTGAGGGAGCACCTTGTTTTACTTTTTGTTCCATGTTACACTTATTTGAAACTATGCTCTAATTACAGCATTTTTCCCCTTTCAAATGTGATCTCAGGTAATAGTATCTGTGAAAGTTCTTAGCTCTCTGTCAATTGATTTGGCAGCTAAGTTTCTAATAATCCAGATGGAAAAAATAAGAATTGTGCTCCCCCTGAGTTTTCAATATGACAATACAATTCTTTAATCAGGTTTTTTAAGCAGAAGTTAAATTTTATTGCTAACAGTGTTATAATTGTGCTATCTGAACAGAGGAGAATATTGAGTCTTTACAACATGCTTCATGCATAGTGTGTATTCCCTTTAAGTTACACATACGCACACAACTGCTCCCCACAGCTGAAGAAGCAGGTAAACTTCATCTCAAATCTGACATGCAATTCTCAGAATGTCAGATACTACTGATTTTCAACTACTTGAAAGAAAAAAAAATGCAAAACATTTGTAATCTCCATCTTTCGACATAGTCAAAATCTGAGTGGACATGATTGAGCAACCTGCTTTAGTAGATCCTGTCCTGAGCAAAGGGCTGGACTGGGTGATCTTCCTGCCTCAGTCATTCTGTGAGCTTGTAGTATAATTAAATTAATATAATTAAACTGTAGAAAGTTTCTGTATTGCTAAATGTATATAAATAGATATATGTATATGTACATGTTCATATATAACATCATATGAATTAAATTCCAACAACTAAAAAAGAATATTCCATGAATATATAAGATTTAGCTGTTAAAACAGAAACTCCCTCAGCAGATTATTGTAAATTCTAGTATTTCTCATTCCTTTATGTTTAAAATACTTAAACTGGAAAGGGAAAATAAAGTAAACTTTTAGGTAGATTTTATTACCCAAATTTTTTAATTCATCCTTGAGGAAAACAAAGGATAGTATTAAATTTAATACAGTAAAAGCATCCTTCAAATTACCAGGTTGCAAAGCACCAGATTGTTTTTTTTCTGAGACTTTTACTAGCTTACACTGCGGATCCTTCCAGCAGCTATGCATGCTTCAGAATCAGGACAGAATGTCAAAATTCTCCCAGTATTGATCTTGGGCATATCATGGTCCTTCCTTCTACTCTTTGAACAGATCCTACTCTGCACAGCTGTACACCTACTTTTTTGTACTTAGAACTTTATCCTAAATCCTCAATGCTACACAAATGTTACATTTGGATGGGAAATTATTAAGGAAATCACTACTAAATGACAGAAACCATCCACAGCAAGTGATTCAAGTCTCACCAACATGGAAAGGAGGCTTCTCCTGATATTGGATGGGGATGAAAAGGTAAGTATTCTTTTACCAATGTAGTTTTGTGCCCTAAGTTTTAGAAGGACAAAAAAAATTCCTGGGTTTTCTATGTGTCAGGTACACTTGTTTAGGAACTACAATATGTTTTAAAGAATGTTCTTGCACTTTGAAGATAACTGTAGGTACATGGGTGCTAGAGAGCAGGAAAAATTTGCTATATGGGTTGTGTATAAACAGAAGTTAGTTACCACTGAGTATCCATTAAGAGGTAAAAAGGTTTCCCATTTTAAAATCAGTTACTAATATCTAATATTAATATTAATATCCACTAATATCCTCTCATTTCTGATGTCCTTAATATGTTAGAGAAATTTATTCCCTTTCCTCAGTGATTTCCCTTCTTTAAGGATACTGGTGAAGGAAAATGTAGACTAGCTAATGGAGGTATACAGTGTCAGTTTTAGACAGTTTTATTTTTGTTTTGTTTCCTCAAAAAATATTTTCTTCAAACATATTACATACATCTTTATATACTTTCATACTCACCTCTTAACAGAGAATGTGTCAAAAATTCACTATTGAAGATTTTCAAAATTATACAACCTGAAAGATTTCAGCAGGAAAACATTTTCTCTAAAGAATGTTAAGCTTTATGAATGATAACTGGTTCTGAATAACTCTATCACCCAATCTTCTAAAAACCTTTCTAAGCTTCAAGTATCTTATGAATTATAATACCAGTAAGACACTTAACAAGTCTTCAGAATATGGCCATGGTTCTACAGTATAAATACATAAGGTGTTAATCACCAAAGCAGTTGCTGAGCTCCCAGATAAAATATTGCTGAAAGATTGTATGAATGCAATTTTTTGATGTTTTTGAGCAAGCTCTGATTTATAAATTTGTTTTCCTCAGAACTTGGTCACAATTTTTTATTCTGGAATCCCATCCAGACTTTACAGACATCTTAATCCATGAGTCTTTCTGTTTCTGTCAGCTTAGTGAAAATACATTTAAAGTATTTTATTCACATTAATTTAAAGAGGATTTTTTTCCTCTTCTATTTGAAATAATTCTGCTATATTATAGTTTGCCCCATTTATAAGGTAATGTTAAAGTCTTAAAAACATAGGTGTCCAAGGTGTTTTTATCATACAAATGAAGAACCTACAATGAGCCTTGTTCATTGTATGTCCCGGGCAATCCGATCTAGTAATTGATCTAGCAGTTGGCAATCCTACCTGTGGCAGGGGCATTGGGACATGATGATCCATGTTGATAACCAGCGTGGCTTCACCAAGGGCAAGTTGTGCCTGACAAACTTGATGGCTTTTTATGATGGAATTACAACCTCAGTGGATAAAGGAAGAGGAACTGATATCATCTATCTGGACTTGTGCGAAATGTTTGACACCATCCCCTGTGAATTCCTGGTCACCAAACTGGAAAAAAAAAAAAAAAAAAAAAAAGTTGTTCAGCAAATTATAATTTTCAGTTCTTTTAAGGAAAGATGAACTAATTATCAATTAAGAACATATACTGAGGTACTGATATATGCCAAATGTTACTGAAATACATCATTTGAATCAGTGGTGAAAAAGAGAAATAGAAGAATAAAATCCTTACATATTTGCTGCACACACTGTACACATGCACTGTATAAATACATATTACTTTCATACTGAGATTTTAAATATTTAATTAACCATCTGGAGAAATAGTAAAATGTGCAGACTATTGTGCATTTTATATTAATTCATATTTTACTAATGATCCATGGCTAACAAACTTAACATGATAGACCTTGGAGTTTTAGTTATACAACTGAAGAATTGTTGAGAGTTGCATGGAGTACTGTACATTATTTTTCTATAAAAAATAAAATATCAAAGGGATTGTTCCCAATGAAAACCAGTGTCTGTGATTGCGAGGCAACTTTCAACTGTCTGTAGAAGGCCTCATCAGCTTTTTCTCCTGATCAGGTGACCTGTAGTAAACATCCACAGTGGTGTCACCCATATTAGCCTGTCCCTTAATTTTCATCCATAAGCTCTCCTCTCGATCATTATTCATCCCTAGGCAACACTTGATACATTATTCTCTCACGTAAAGAATAACTCCACCACCCCTCTTGCAGGTCTATCTTTCCTAAGTACATAGCCATCCAGGACAGCTTTCCAGTCATGCAGGCTGTCCCATCATGTCCCCCTTACCACAAAGAGATTATGGCAAATGCAAACAACTCTATCATTCTTCCTGTTTATTATCCATGCTGCATGTGTTGATATAGAGACACTTTAGGGAAGAAAAAGAAGCACAGGATGCAGGTTTCCCCAAAGAGATGCAAGAAGATCCCACACAGTTATACATGCCCTCTAGGCACCTGGCCTTCTAGCTCATGCAATGGGAGGCAGCTAAGGAACGTTTGTTACTCTTCTGATTGGTCTGGCTGATTCTCCAATTGGTTGCAATGGCATGACCATTGCTGTTATAGACCCCATACCCCAAATCCTTCAGTTTAAACCCTACCTCTCCTGGTTGGCCTGTTTGCTGCCAGACATTGCCTTGCCTCTTTTATACAGGTGGATAACAACTCTAACAAGTTCATAACCTTCACGGAACATCCCATAGTTATAAAAAACAAAACCCTTGGCATGAACTGTGAAGCCAGGAGTTGATATGCATTATATGCGTTTCCAGTTTCTCTCGTTCCTTCAACTGGCAAAGCTGAGGAAAAGATAACATGGACACTAGTGTTCTTCATTTGCACTTCCAGGGCTTTATAGTATTTTTTTTTTTTTTTTGGTTCTTCCCGCATCAGTCCTCCAATGTCATTCATGCCCACACAAAAGAGCAACAGCAGATAGTAGTCTGTGCTCTTTGCAATGTTCCAGTTCTTGGCTCCTGGAAGACTCTCAAGACTCATCATCAGGTCAGCAGAGGAGAGCTTCAATGACTTTTAATAGGGAGTCTCCCACTACAAGCACTTGGTATTTCTTTTTATGATACCTACTGCAGGCATTGTTTTTAGTAGTGAAGCTGGAGGGTGGGGACTGAATTGGAGCTCTGCTTTTGTGGGTCACTGAGTACCCAAATGCCTTCTTCTCAGTGTTGTCTGCTGCAGGAATATGATTATTGAACAACATATCTATCTCTCTCTCTCTCAGTGTCTCTAATGCTATGCTATGAAGCATTTTAACTGCTTCTTGTAGCTCAGTCATTTGTTGTAAAAGATCATCTGTCGACCTTTGTTCACCCTCTGCAGGTACTTATTACCAGGAGAAGGTTCAAGTACAACCAACTGCCTGAACTGAAGTCTCCCTTTTTACCAGTTCTCTCTAGGGGGGATGCATCAAATCTCTCTGTCAATTTCCATGAAGGAGCACCAGTGTTAGCCTCAGGCAAGTGCCCACCACCATACTGGTAGAGATCAAGATCCCCTTGTAGTGAAATTGCATAAACTGCTGTGACAGCTGCTCCCAGATGGGAAGCAGTCTGCTTTTCATTGTCCCTGCATGCCCTGCCTGCATAAACCACGCCCTATCATTATTGATTTACAATGGCATGAAATATTCAAAACACAATCACCACATATCTCCTTTACTAGTTCACATTTAACAAATATTTTCTATCAGTTCACCAATGAAGAGTGCCATCTCCTTGTAAAAAAAAAAAAAAAAAAAAAATATAGAAAATCTTCTTCAGAAAACTTTGAAGCATAAACATTTACCAAGGCAACATCTTATAAGTATACAATGTGTACAATGTGTGAGCTGGAAGGAGGTATGACATAGCTGAACTACAGTAACAGAATTTTCATCATAATTTATTCTAAATTTGCTGTTTTCTTTCACTGTACATCTTACGACATGTTATTGCCTTGGGGCAAGTCCAGGGATTTCTGCCTGGCATAACAAGAATGTGTTATGGCATGTCAATGCTACTTGATTATATTATAGATCTACAATGTGCTGGAAGTCTAGTCTTTCATTTACTGTCTTACTAGTTGCCTAATTGATTGGAAGACTTCCATGTAAATTCTGCCCATGAATGTTGGGGATCAGAATAACCATCCCAACTGTCAGGTCTGCATTATCTTATTAGCATTGCCATGCAACTCATTTTAATGAGCTCCTTAAAATGTCAGGTATTTATTCATACTTCAGCAGCTTGTAGGTCAATCTACTAATTGGAAGTTACCTGAGCTTATTTTAACAAACTCTCATGAGACCAGCCCTTTTAGCATCTTCAACCACTGTTGTTCATGTTTTTGAGACATTACTGTATAATGTAAGTAAGCTCTGAAAGGAAATTTCTTTCAAATGTCTGATTTGATTTCACACATTTGTGACAAAATAATCAATAGCTGAACATCCTCTCGTATAAATTTTATGTTCCCATTTCTCATGTATGTTTTATATTAAAAAATAATTCAATAAATTTCTGTTCTGATAGTTCTACACTGTAATAAATATACCAATATACCTTTCAAGTTCTGAGTGCAATGGGATAAATTTGTATTGACTTCAAACTAACTAGAGAAATCTTTAAATCTGGAACTAATTAAATACAAATGATTGGTATACCTCATAGTATAACAGTGGCTTATAAGTCCTCATATGGCTCTTTCTATTTTAATTGCCTTGTGTTTCCACAAAGTATTCCCACTGATTCTGCCCATAAACCCTTTTCTTTCTTTCCTTCTCCCCTTCTTTCTTAGTTTCAGGGTCTGAACTCATGAGATATAAGTGATCTCCCAAACACTAAATTCCTGAAGCAAATACATCCAGGAACTTTTCCTTAAATCTCACTCAAATCTGTCTCAGTATGTGAATCCTGACATTTTAGTAAGATAACTGTGGGCTGAATGTCTTCATATAGGAAATCCTACAAGTCTCTCATGTTTTCATGTCCAGGATTTTATGATATAGTTTCATTAGTGACTAAACGCAAAATTTGAGTAAACAGTTGATCCAAATGACATAGAAGGAAGCTTAATGATGTTAGTCAGTGGTAGTCCACTGTCTGATATAACAGTAAAGAATGTCCCACTTTCCCTTACTGGAAAACTATGGTTGTCTAGAAATCTAAAAAAATGAAAAATATAAAGTGGAGAAAACAGTATGGGCAAAAAATAAGACAGGGAGGAAAGAAATAAGAATAAAATTAACATATTTATTTTTTGTGAGGCAACTTAGAACGTGAAGGATGACTTCCAATAACAGTGTTTTTCCCATGCTGCCAATAAATGCAAAAATGGTATACAATTGCAAAGCAGAGAATTCAAGGCAGACTACTTTCAATGCTCATTTAGTGTAATTTAATCATTTATTGATAGGAATGGCTGAATGAAATTAACGGAGTCAATGAAATGGAAGGTGAAATACAAATTATGTTCCAGTCAACCATGGTTTTCGATATCAAAGAAAAATTACTCTGTGTATATTTAAAAACCAATAACCTGTACCAATTAAGATACTATAAACTTGTGCTGTATTATTAGATATAGTAAACAGATGATAAAGTCCTCTCCTATACAGGTCAGTCATGCAATCTAGGCTTAGATGTACTCATTTTCAGCTTTTTTTTTTATCTGCTGATATTATGTACGCCAGGAAATTAAATATATCTTCATACATGATTTACTTCCAGCTTATTAAATGGTCATTGTGACATCTTTCATTCTTTTAAAAGCATTTATTTGTACTAAAAACTAACTTGTTTCTGCACAACTCCTGAATACTACAAATACTGAGAGAAAGTGAATAAATTTTATTTTATAAGAAAGATTTACATTGACCTGGTTTACAAGGGCCAAATCCTGCTACCATAATTTATGCTAAATACATCTCAGACAAATTTGTTGGTTAATAAAGCACTTTTTCCTCACATCTCGGGCTCAGGAATTTTCCACTGTTCAATAAATCAGATAAAAACATGATGAATGCTGTGCATATATATAACTAAATCAATCAATTTGCAAAGACTTTAATTAGTAATAAAGTTAAGAAACAGTCTAAATAGTTTTCAAATAAAAACAAGTAAATCTATGTTTGGATTTTTATTATTATTATTATTTCAGCATATATACAAGTGAGAAAAACATTTAAATATATTAGTATTTAACCATATATCTATATTATTTCAACTGAATGTGTATCTAAATTCTTTATATGGGAAATGATCTACTACAATCAATAATTCAGATTTCTACCTGCTATAACACCATCAGCCCTGCCCCATCCAGCAACAGCAACTCAGTCCAGCCCCTCAGCACCAACTGAATGTAAATGCACTAAGAAAGCTGAATCAAGGCTGAAACCGGAACATGAGCAGGGTGCTAACTCAAGTTACGACAGATCAATTTATACATTTTGATACACTGGCTGAACACAAACCTATGGTGTCCATCCTATCAAAAACATAGCTCTCTCCTCAACTTTTCCTTACAAATTCTTATAGCACCTTCAGTTTTTCTACATATGTTACTTTAGCAGCAGGTTTTGCAGAATGAGGCATATGCAGTATATAAAGGGACCAAATGGCCAATGGGCTCAAAGTATCTGAGCTTTGACTGAAGAGCATGCTCCAAAATTAAAAATGAACATAAGATGTGCATTAAGTTTTTTATTATGCAAGATTGCTCAAGGTTTACAAAGCACAGTTTGAGTAGAAAACACCTAAAATTGCTAAGGAAGTATACACTTTCTTTTCTACCCCTCTGTACTCTATTTAATCTTTAACTTCTTGTTAAAGAAACATAAAAATAAAAAGTAAACATTAATCATCATACCAATTAGTTTTGATCTCTTACTCTTGGGAAGCTAGACTGTGAGATTGTACTCTGTATACACACATCTTTCTTTCCTAACAACATTTTAACAATCTGACCACTGGAAGAAAAATTTGGAAGAGGTAAAGGCAGAAAGGTTACCAAATGCTGTATAAAATAAGATTTGAAGAAGGTGATGAGGAGATCCTACTAGTGCAACTTTACAGAAAGTACTCATTTGTAAAACTACATCTACCTTAGAAATCAAAATCTAGATACTTCTCCAGAGCCCAACTCACTGAACACTTTCATGTGCATTGTATAGGTAAAATTTTTCCCTAAGTGTTCTTGTTGCTCCAGCACTTTTTTGATTACTTTAACTTTGGAGAGTTTGTTTTCTTTTGTTTTAGTTCGTTTGTTTAGTTTAGTTTAGTTTAGTTTGTTTATTTGTTGCTTTTCAGTTTGGTTTTGAGGGGAAAAAAAGAAAGAAAAAGTTTGCTAAAGTCTATTGCTATCTTCAGCTGGACTTGGAAATTCATAATTTACAAAATCAGTAAAGTAAGGTAGGATTGCATCTATGTCTGTGATGATATTGATGGATGGTTACTTTTTCTGCAACACAAGGTTAGCAGGGAAGTTGTGTAACTTCTAACGTTTTGATATGTATACCCAGAAAGTGGAGGAAAAAGAAAAAACAATAGAAATTTCAAATTTGATTCAAGAGGATGGAAAAGCATTTCTTCTTTTGCTGAATAAAGCTGGATTCAGATTTAATAGCTTTTTAAGGAATCTACTAGAGCAACAATAACCTGACTCAAGGTTATTTTCAAATCTACCAATATTTATTCCACAAAGAAAATCTGGTTATCTGCCCCATCTCAAAATAATTGGGATGAAACGTCCTGAGCTTACTACAGTGAAAGTACCAAGTGTTTTTTACTAAAATGTTCAGTTAGAAAAAAAAAAGGAATCTTTCAGTTCATGTCAAATTGTTCTATGAATTGTTAATTCTTGAAATGGCCTTTCTAGAAATATAAAATACATCACTGAAAATAACAAGATATTTCAGAGAAATACTGATTTGAATGATTTACTAAGCTGCTTGAGGATTCTGAAGTATTAATTCTTACAAAAAGAAATTTGATAGGTTTTTTACTTCTTCATTTGTTCTCCATTTCTCAATGATTCTTCAAAAATCTTAAAGGTTTTTTTACCAGATATGAACTGAAACAAATAATTACAAATTATTTCCAGTGACAGCCTAGTAAAGTAAAAAATAAAATGGATATTTTGAACTGGAATTACAATTTGCACTAGCTAATCTTCCAACCTAAATATATATATGGTATGCATCAATTACTACATAATTTCTGAGTGACTATTTTGAAGTCTTTTAAATAGTAAGGATTTCTCATTCATACAAACTTATTTGCATAGTTCTGAAACAGGGAAATATTATTATGGAGGAGAAACAAATACTTTAGTAAAAAAAAAAAAAAGAAACACGAGTAAAATATTGATAAAATATAATGCAGTATTAATAACAAAGATAATTTTCTATATATATCTGAATGAATATGTATAGACAAGAAGTTTATCATTCAGACAACACATCCAAAAATTCTGCCAGCTGTAACACTAATTACAGCATAATTACAGAGTCCTGAGATGTGTTTCTGGTGTCCTCGTCTTAGGAAATGCACAAGTATTATAGCACAGTAAAATCAACTTTTTAAATAATTCAAGGGAGATTTATCAAATTCCATTTCTCTCTGACGGTTTCTTCTCCAGTTAGAGAAAGCAAACCACCTTAATTGGATTTCTCAGACCCAAGTCTTTTCAATTTCATGGAATTCCTTCATATAAAAGAAACTAGCAGCACATAGGATTTTGAAACAGATTTTCTTATTATCAGAATATTGTGTGCCTGTTAAAAGTTAAGATAATTTTGAGAAAGTCATCAGTAGAATTTTATGGGGAAAGTATCTGCAGGTTAAGTATACCTCCTCATTTTATTCCTTGCTGATAATTTACATACATGAATTGCTTCCTACCTGAGTCTCAAGTTGATTTAACAATTTAACTAGAGATTAGGAGTAAAAACTTTTGTTCTATAAAGCTTCAAGTCACAAAAGTCACACAGTGGGTTGTTTTAGCTGGTACCAGTCATAGTACCCTTCACTGATTTTACAGTGCTAAGTCTGTCGTGTATCTATAAAAAAAAACATTTGTTGTATACTCAGCATTTTGCATTAGCTGTATCAGTTAAATAATTAGTCTGAAAGATTCTAAACTAGCCATCTAAATTTGTTTTCTGATATAAATAAGTTAATCATCTATATTGTTTTCTGATGTAAAGTGGGGGCAAGCACTAATTACCTGTGAGTGAGATACAGGAATCTCCTTATGATCAGAAACTGCATTCTCATTGCAGAGAAAAATTGTCTGAGCCACATCCAAACAAGTCAGCTGAGCTCTGAGCTTCCTACTCTGTGATCAGTATACATGTAAACTACTGGTTGGTTGCAATAGATCTTCCATATAAAACAGCTCAGGGTGCTCTTTCTTCTTCATGGAAGTTCCTCATTCCCTGAAAAGTCATTTTAGCCTCACAAAGAGCTTGGGTCAAAGCTTTCATCTCAGATATATTAACTTGGACAGGGAAACTAGTATCAGTAGGAATTGATAGTTGACCAAAGAGCACATTATATTGTACAATTCCTTTGATAATCCAGTTGCTTGGTGCTGTAAAACTTTCAGCCTAGCAGCATTGGTGCTTCATGGTCTGCAGGAAGCTAGCATTTGTTGCCATAGCAATCTGTCAGGTCCATGATCTATCTTATTTTGAGTAGGGAGTGAGGGGTTTTATGATTTGCATGCACGTGTATGTGTGCACAATTATGACAAAAGCATAAGTATATAAAACTGAAAATTATTTTCCTTTCAAAGCAAGTGAACAAACAAAAATCTTTAAAAAATACTAAAAATATTTCATTAATATCTGTAAACTCAGAGAACACTTTCAATTTGCTTTTTCTTAGTCACCTTCTCTCTCTCTCTCAAAAAAAAAAAGGGGGGATTCTATAAACTAAAAATGTGATTTCACAGTCAATAAATTTGTGTGAAAATATTAAATCAGTGAAGATAATGATTTCTTTTCCTCAGATTACCTAATCATGATAAAAACTTCTGCTTAATTTTCAGACAGAGTTATAAAAAAACTGAAATGTATTTACCTCATATCAAAGGAATTAATCAATAGGAGTCACAACATTTGTCACAGTACAACTATTTTTGACAGATTCCTTAAGACTTCAAAAATACAGTAGTAGTTCTCAATTTACTAAATGACTTGATTAATTTTACTAAGTAAGACAATCACTCACAGAATATTTTACTAAAGCATTTCCTACAAAGTTGTGTGAGGTAGCTAATGATTATTCAGTTGTGAAAATATGAGAGTAGTAAATTATTACAGGAAGCTTAATAAGTGGTTTTCAGTATTGCATATCGGCATGGAAAGTTGCTGACAAGGTCACTTCTATTTTGACATGCATATATAATGAGGCTGACCCCAAGTAGGCGAGCTGGAGACCACAGCACAATCATACAGTTTGTAACCATCAAAATAATACCACACAAAAGGTTCAGCGCTGTTTAGGTTGGAAATTACGTACTTCAAAGACATCTCTTATTTCTCAATATATGTATACCTAAATACCTAAATGTATACCTATACAATATATGTATACAAACGCCCAATGGATGCCAGGATTGAGCTCTCCATCCTGCTCAGGATCAGCACACAAATCTTCTCCCTTATTAAAAACCACTACCCTTTGACAGTACCCACTCATCTTTCTCTAAACAAGTGTGGAGCCTTTCATCTAACCAAAGTACAAACAATACTCTCAAGCCACTGACATCCAGAAGTCTCCCACTAAAACTATTATGAAGGACATCAGACATCCTTGTTGCCAATATTCCATCAGCTCTGTGTTAGCTGGACAGAGGGAGAAGAGAGGGACAGAGATGTGAGGTGGACCGAGATTGTTTATTGAGGTGAAGATGCTACAGATGGATTGTGTCTACCTGAAAAGTAGCTTTGAGACCAATGAAGGGTTTTGAAGAATGATTCAGAGAGAGCTAAAGCAAGTAAAGAGGCAGCATGAGGAGTTAGGCAGGTCTGGACTGGAGGCAGAGGTTAAGCTGGTGTTAGATCTGGGAACTGAAGCATCAGACCATGAAGAAACTGAAGAAAAAGAAGTGCAGATCCACAAGCAGAACTTGATTCACTGCAAGTCTTTAAAAAAAAAAAAAAAAAAAAAAAAAAAAAAAAAAGCAGAAGCAGGCCTGGAAGATTGTAACATATGTAACATATGTCCTTAAACCACACTACAGATTCAGAAAACCTCACAGAAAGGTTCTTCTCTAGAGTAGCTCTTTGCCTGTCCACAGCAAAGGCTTCTGCCAAATCCTCCTATACATCTCAATGTGATTTCCGACTTTTCTAGTGATTAAAATTTGAATTCAGACAAACTTTTGTTATTTCTTGTAATTTATACACTGCAAGGACTGATACATAAATTTTGTCTACTAGGATTTTCTCCTGAGTTCAACAGAAAGAACATGAGCATCTATAAATTACTATAAAAATCTAGCTTAATCTCTGTATTTAGCTCACACAAAATACAGTTTGAGTGCCTTTTTACAGATTTTTTAAGAAACATGTTTGCTTATTTTTGAGAAAAAAAAAGGGTTCAACATCCCTGGAGTTGGATATGACTACAATATAGTATGAAAATACTTGTTTTAACTATTATGTCATAATTACAATGAATAATGCATAATCTATTTTTGGATAGAAATCAGGATTTTAAATGGATTTTTTGTTGCCTGCAAGTTAATTAACAAGTAGCAAACTTGTGAAAACTCCACTTTTTCAAATTTCTGTGTTTTCCCTGAATCAATCTTATTTCCTTGGGACATACAGTATGTTTCTATTTTCCAAACAAAGAAACCTTACTAATTTTCCTAATTTTTAACTTTTTATTCTTCAATAGCTATCAGATTTACATATATTTCCATGATCTCACAAACTTATTAGTTTACAGATCTTTACCTATAACAATTTTCTCAGAACATCACTGTCAGTTTCTTGTTACTTATTTCATTTAAAATTTCATTTGTTTCTGTAATATCAACATCTCTTTCAGATTTTTCATGATGTTAATAAATTATCATCAGGTAACTAGTAGGTATTCCTAAGGTAGCTAGTACAGATTGTAACACATATGGGCAGAATTTCTAAAAAAGACATTTACTAGTCTCTTACAATTTTTAAAGGCTTTTTCTTATATTTATTTCTGGAAGTAATTATGGTAAACTAGACTCAGTAACAATCTCTTTGGGTATGAAAGATTTTAATGAATAGCCTACTACTTTGAAGTGTATTTTTCAGTTCAGAGAGAATATAAATTTGACCTCTGTTCTGAAAAGTAATGTCCTCCATAACCTGTAAATATTCCATTGAGCATGGAGATTACATTCCTCTGCTAGTGTGTTTGTTTTGAACAAGTGTCTCTAATACAGGAGGATTAGTACTAGCTCATTCCAATGCCAAATTACACATAATTTCCACACTCCTTCATATGATGGAAAGTTCTAGCAGCAACACTTGAGAGTTCAATGTAAAAAACCCTAAGAGCAACTAGCGCTCAAGAGGTATGGCAAAAAGCTTAACTGATGAAGAAAGTTTAAACTTTTTTTTCTTGAATACTTTAAGGTAAAGCTTCTATGGGAATTTCAGCTGCCAGAGGCAGGCTATTACATGATAAAGTTCAAATTCTTTTAAAACATCCCTGTACATTTTTAAATACCCATAGGCAATCTTGTCCTATCAATGTCCATTATCAAAATGTTGACCATACAGACTTTTTGTGGAGCTGAATCCAGTAGCATACAGAGTGTATTGTTCAGATTTTTAATGGAAAAAAGTAATTACTTTTCCATAACAGGCAATGCTATATTTTAACCTGTGCAACATCTCCACAATCAGGTAGGAAAGATGTAGTTTCAGGGAGGAATTTTAGAAGTCTTGGTTCCTAAAAACTCTTGCCATTATCCACTGAGGTAAAATGCAGACCTTCTCGAATAAGAAAAAGGGTCCAGACAAGTACATTCTATTACAGTCTTCTTCCTAACTGGTCTATGAACTTCTAAATTATCCTGGGTCTGTAAGGACAGAAGATCCTAAATGGGAGAAGTTTGAAACTTGTTTCCTTTTCTTCAGCCAGGCCCTATCTTCTTTTCTCTTTTAGGGTTGGAACATGTCATAGCATTAGCTCTTCAGTTAGTGTAGATTTAGCATTTCTTTGGGTGATCCTTTCTGGACTCAAAATATGTCCTTTATGGAGAGGTCATCTTGACAGTACAGCAACTGTAAGAAAGAAAATTAAATCAACTGGACTTCCAAGTTCAAGGTGAATAAAACTTTAAATGATGTGTAGACTAAAAATAGTATGCATAATTTGGAAGCCAGCTGTTATTCATGCTATTTCTTTTTTTTAATTAGTCTGAGCAAATTTTACTGTATTGTCTTTCCTTATTTTCTCAGAGGATACTCTTCTCTGTCACTGCCTTGGAGATTAAAGAAGAAGTCTGCTGCTGGTTTCTAAATCTTGGTCTCAATCTGTAGCAAAATCAACAGTGTCTCTTGGATGCCAGTTTATTGTTATTACAAACATACATCTCAAAAGATGGGTATTTGGTTTAAAAGACCCACAAGATAGATATTTTGGTTTAAACAACACTTCAGAAGTTCAATATTCAAGTCGAGTTTCTCTCTATTCCCTGCTCCACTTCCCTTGCTTTCTGGGGCCCTCAATACAGGAAGGATGTGGAGCTGTTGGAGAGGGTCCAGGGGAGGGCCACAAAGACAATCAGAGAGCTGGAGCACCTCTCCTACAGAGACAGGCTGAGGGAGCTGGGCTTGTTCAGCCTGAAGAACAGAAGGCTTCAAGGTGACCTCTTTGCAGCCTTCCAGTATTTAAGAGGGAATTACAAACAGGGGGGGAATCAACTTTTTACAAGGATAGACAGTGATAGGATAAGGGGGAATAGTTTTAAGCTCAAGGAGGGAAGGGTTAAATTGGATGTCAGGGGGAAGTTCTTTACTATGAGAGTGTTCACATGCTGGAACAGGTTGCCCTGAGAGGTTGTGGGTGCTCCATCCCTGGAGGTGTTCAAGGCCAGGTGAGATGGGACCCTGGTATCAGATCTGAAGGTTGCTGGCCCTGCCTGAGGCAGATGAGTTGGAACTTGATAATCCTTGGAGTCCATTCCAACCCCAAGCCACTCTGTGATTCTATGATTCCCCTTCTCCCAGCCTGCTCCCCAGCCTCATCTCTTACATCTCTTGGTTATTTTTTTTGAGTAGCTGTTGCTTCCAGACCCTAGGCAAACTGCAGCTACTATTGTGTTGAAGGACTGTGTCATGAGACACTTCTGCATTATCTCACTTTTGTGCCTATAGCAAACCAGTTTGTTCAGTTAGCTGTCTTGTGCTTGGAAATAATACACTGCCTGAAAATCCCTTTGGAAGAATTTTAGTTCAGAACACCAGATGACACCTAGTGGTGCTTAAATGCAAACATTTCCCTTACAGAATAACATCTGTGGAGCAGTTGATATATACTTTGGGTTTAAAATAAAGTCCAGTTGCTGCATTCAGATCTAGTTTTTACCTGACACTTTATCTAGACAGTACTGGCTCCTACTACCAGGGGAGAAATTCTATTGTCTGGCAGATTCTTTCATTGAGTTCCAGTGTCCTGTCTAAGCACAAAAAGGTAGAGATCTACAACAAATTTCATTTCTGCTAGAGTCATTTTCAGTAGCACTGATACCTTCTGAGTGTAAAATGGAAAAGAAATATTTACATTGCAGTAATATCTTTTCAAAACAAGTCATTTCATTTATAAAGTTATTACCTAGGGGATTTTTGCACTTCTGCTGGTGTTTTATTCTAGCATAGGTGCCAGACAGTAGCAGTTTTTGCAGGTGGTTAACGACAAAAGTGAGAAACTAAAAGAGGAAGGTTAAGCCCAATCACCTATCTCTTTATTGGCTTTCAGGAAATGTTCAGTCCAGAGATAAATACTGATATATAATATGAGGAAATACTATTATCGCAGGAAAAAATTATGATTACTTAATGTACTGAAAAAAAATGAGTTTTTGAACAACTGTTTTTTATGTAGAATTTTGTTCATATTACTGATGATCTTCTGAGTACTTGAGAAAAGTGACACTTATTTGCACACTTATCAAGGCTCTTCTAATTTGGTTATAGAATTTTGGTATAAGGAAACACAGCAAAACATGTGGGAGATGCATTCACGTGCACCAGCCATGCAGCTGTTCCAGAACAGAATGAGATTCAGGATTTCAGTAACCTATCCCTCCTACACCATGGTTTAGGCAAAAGGGGGACTTGGTTTCCCTGAAACATTCTCTGCAACTAAACTGAGGATGGCAGTAGCCCCAGAAATTGATCCGTACAACCAAAAGGGACTGGGAAGTGATACAGAGAATATGCCTTCTGTGGTGACAAGAGGCAGGGTCACTGCACACCTGTCAGATCTCTACACTTTTTAAAATTAAAAAATTTTGCAAATTCTGTTTTCTCCTTTTCACAATGATATTTAAAATCTGGCATGTACATTAGCTGGCTTGACCCCTCATTGCATCTATGTAATTTTGATAATGTGCACTCAAATGTAGCTATTTTGATTCAGCAATATCTGTTTGGCTTTGCATCAGGAAAAATGGAGTCATGCAAGTCTACTAAAATATCTTGTGATCTGAGTTTTTAATTCCTTCTGTTCAGAGAAAGATCTCTAATTTATAGCAATCATATATTTGACAGAAGACCAGGAAGATCTCATTTATCTAAAATGTCTCTACCATATATTTTACTTAGAGAATGTTGAATACAAACATTAAATATATATATATCTAAGTCAACATGAAGTTAAGCACAGAAGCTTATTGTTTGTACCTGTATAATCAATGCACCGCCCTATTACTCTTCAGTTCAAAACCTCTTCACTGTTAAGAAATTTAATGGTGCCTCAGGACTTACAGCATGATATAATGCTAATGTTCACTGATTATTTTACTGGAAAAAGGATGTCTAGCTGTGATTTATCATAATCTTTTTAAAAATAAGAATCCATAATTGATGTTTTTTCTGTTTCACATTAAACTATTATGGGATACTAAAACTAGTGAACAGTATGGGCATTTTAAAGAGTATGTTGATAGTTTGTCTTTCTGTCTGAATGACCAGAACGTTCATGAATCATGTCTATTTTTGTTAAAAGCTCCATGAATATTTACTGTGATAGTTAGCAACAGTAACATCTGCACACATAGATTTCATGTTTTTTTATTTTATTTATGTTATTTAACTTGTCATGCATTTAAAAAAGTCCACAAGAAACAATGTGCAGAACTTTATCCTTGTCCTAAATGCTGGAAACAAATTATCTTGAAAAAAATTTTTCAAAAACTTTTGACTCATTCTTCACTAAGCTGGTTAAACTGCATCAAACTCCACAGTGCATCACTAAATCCTGTTGAAATTAGAAAAAACAACTTCAAATCAAGCTCATGATAGCTTTTTAACCATTTACTTTCTAAGATCCCTTAAGATATCCCTGTAATAGGTCTCTAAAAAAGATTTTAAACGCTGAGTTTACCATGATCAGAGATACAATGACACCAGATGCCATTTGATCCTATCCTCTTTGGCCTAGGAACCTGGTGCCACCTTATTTGTGCACAGATACACAATAGTAGAAGCACAATGAGCAGAATCTGGACTCCCCGCTGCACATAATCTAGGCAGATATTCCAAAATGCCTGGTTGGGAATGATTCCCTAGCCTGCCCTATGATCATGTAGTTTTTATAAGACTGAAGGCCTCTCCTCCAATGATTTTAACAATTTTAAAATAATCGTGCTGTTTAAATGCTTCCCATAGTACATTATGTTTTTATCAATAGCAAATTTAAAAGTTGTGGGCATAAAGGCAAGGTATCATCCTTCCTGGGGAAGAGCATATTGCTCTTTTAATGCATACAGGGAAATATTCAATAGCTTCAGTTCAAAAATGGATTTGTCAAAATGGGATTGAAAAGGACAAGGTCTAGTAGGAGAAAAAGTAAGAGCTTAATCACTGTATAATGGCATAATGTAGTAAGCCCGCAAAAGACATTTTTGCTGGGGATAGACTGAATTCAGTATTGTAATCCAGCAGTTGGTGATACTAGAGTTTAAAAACATAGGCATGAGAAAAAATCTAGTAGAAGTAGCAATGCGTTGGCTTAGAACATACTGATTTTATAAAAGGAGGCAGGATGTGGTCATAAAAGCAGTGAGCAAGAAGATGAGAATGGGATGCTAATAACTGGAGAGAGGCAGAGGAAGTAGATATTGTTTGCCCTCTCTGAAAGACAGAAAAAAAACAGCAAGTGCAGGACAGATGAGTAGAATGGAAATGGAAGACAAAGTGGCTGCAATGCAAGGCAAAGCAGCAGTCAACAGCAGAGCAGACATAAGTCTGATACAGGAAGGAGTGGAAGGAGGGAAAGGGAAAGACCTGCTGTAGAAGGGCAAAAGTGGCATCAGCAAACTTCTGCCAGAGGAACTAGTAAAAATAAGCCTAGTGGAGAACATCATCTTGAAAGAAGAAAAGTGTAATATTTTTCTGGCGGAGGAAAAGGAATGGATGCAAAGGCCCAGAGAAGAGACATGTCAACAAAAACATGTTCCAATTCTTCCTTTTGAAAGTGACAGTAGCTGACTCATGCTTCTCTGTCCATTTGTGGCTAGGAACCTTTGTTACTGCAGAGGAGCTACTACTGCAAATCTGGCAGAAAACGACACACATAGGTGGGAAGAACAGATCAAAGAGAAAGAAGCTGCTGCCAATTTGGAAGGATGGTGGTGTCTCTTATAAGAGAAGTATGTCAGTGTAATGGGTGGTAGGCAGAGAGAGTAGAGTTTCTTCTCAGAAAACTAGCTGGACTGATGCAACCTGTAACTTTCCCAGTGCTCCACATTTTAGAATTCAGACACAGCTGCTGTGGGGAGAGCATGCTGCTACTGAGATAAAATAGTCTGCACTTGCTGCTGTTCTTTGAATAACAGATCTCTGCTGAGCACAGAGGGGCAGTGGTGACTGAGGGTAATCTGTAATAAAAAGATAATTGCCCTAAGTGTCCCCAGACTTCAGAATAAAAATGTTCTTACGTTTTAAATGTTTCTTTGTCAAATCAGAGGTGATGGCCAACGTAGGATAATCTTCTGCATCAAGCTTTTTGGAGGCTTAGTCCACCTCTCAGCATCCCCTGCCTGAAGGACAAATTTCAGGTACATCTCTCTGATCCCATTGTTTCCCTCTAGAGACGAGTCAGAGAGGAGTGAAAGGAGCTGCAGCACTGCTCCAACTCTATACTTTTACTCTTCTCTTCTACAAGGAATTGCTAGAAGGAAAGAAAATTATAATGTATTGATCCTTGACTATCAGAGGACATTATGCTGGGGATGTCAATGGTTGCTATTCCCCAGACATTAAAGAGAATCTCAGGGACAAGTATCTCAGTGGTTCAGTGGAAAGTCATGGATTGCCTTGTTCTTCCCTTTACCTGCCTTACTGAATAGTATGTGAAATTCATCTCTGAGCAGAACAAGGCTTTGGATCCCAGCAAAAACTTAGCTCATCATAATGAGCTTTGCTACTAGCTGCAGAGTAAGAGTGGCAAATAGCTGAATGGGCTGTTCAAGGAAAGAAATTTCTAAATTGTTTGGCTGCAGTTGGTGTCAGATGCCATGCTGATCAAACTTCTCATGCAAAACCAGTCTTCTTTCAACTGATTTAATGTGCAACCCTTGAAAAATAATTAAAAAAAAAAAAAAGAAATGAAAAAAATTAACTAATAACACTTTAAAGTTCTGCTAAGAAATTACTAGAGTCATTTGAAAACCATCCTGCACTGACAACCTGAAGTACTATTAGCAACAACTCTAAAAGACAGTATTATCACTACCCCTGTCCTAGTGCCCCTAGAGCCACTAGATCCCAGAATCAGCACTGGAGCACCTGCAGACCCTCCTGGCCTTTTAATATCTTTTTATATGAGGACAAAGCCACTGACTGTTTTCAGAACCATATTCCTGTACATGTGCTCCACAGAACACGACTAAATGCAAAACCTCACATAACCCTTAGAGAAGAGCACTCTGCATGGCACGCTCGTAAACAAGTCCACTTGATCTCACGAAGACAGCAGCCATCTCACAGAGACTTGTGGAGCTGTTGAAAGCTCTGAGTAGGGATGTAGGATTTCATGTAAAAATCAACTCTGCAAAGCCATAAGATACTGGTATGTTTTTGGTGTATTCAGACCATAAGGCCAGGGCCACATTTTCATAACAGTTGCTCACATTTGAGTCCTAAGAGAAGATACTTATAACTGTACAGCTGCCATTGTGGTACTTAGAGAAGAATTTAGAAAGAGGGCAGTATTAAAGCTGGCTCCAACTTTATGATAAAAAATTTACTTTGAGGAAATTTTCCCTTTATCTTTCTGCTGGAGAAGCTTGTACAAGGGCATTTGAAAGTACTTCTGATTCTTATTTTCCATCCCTTCTTTTTTCCTATTCAGTTACCAGTTTTCCCTTCTTTCTGATCTACAAATAGATAACCTGTGGAACTATATTCATAGAACCACAGAACCATAGAGATTGGAAGGGACTTCTGGAGATCACCTAGTCCAACCCCCCACTAAAGCAGAATCCCTAGAGCAGGTTGCACAGGAAAGCTTCCTGCTGTGTTTTGACTGTCTTCAGAGAGATTCAACAACCTCTCTGGCAATCTGTTCAGTGCTCTGTTACCCTTACAGTGAAGATTTTAAAAAATAAAAGAAATAAAAGAACTGTTTCTGGAATAAATCAGGGTTCTGATATTTCTTTTTTTTTTTTTTTTCCTGAATTTGGATTATTGAGAAATTTCAATGTGAGGTGTTCCAATGAGTTTTGCACACACTGCAATTATCTCTACATTGAAACTGACGGTTCTTAACATGAGAAAGACCCTTCCTCTTTTCTAATGTCAGAATAAAAATAATATACTCCAAAATGTATCTGCTTTGTAAACTTATGGGCTGAGAGCAAGTTCTAGAACTCTTTTTTTCCATAATGCTGATTCACTCACAGCATCTATTTACTTTCTCTGTGACAAATATTGCTCACAAATGCAAAAAAACAAAGGTCCTAAATTTAATTTTATGTATCATGAAAGCTTTTCTCCTTTATAAGATTTGTGTAAAAGAGATAAAATGTAACATTTGTAACATCTGAACTCCCACTGATAAGAATTTAAATGCAACAGTGCACTGTTTTTAAGCTCGCATATATCCAGGGAGCAATGAATAAGAGACAGATTTGTATGATGCTGTACATATTTAGCCAATATCAACAGCTATATATATTTTTAGGATAAAGAAGCAGATTATGCGTAAGCACATTATTAACTGAGCTTCATTGCAATGCCACTTACAGATTTTTAATATTTTGGGGGTTTTCTTTTTCCACTCAGACCTTATATAGAACTGCTACATTTAATTTTGATGTAGACATTTGGGACCACTGATATGAATAACTCTGGAAGTCTAAGAAAATTATCATTCGACAGCTCATGTTCAATTTTGTCATTCGAATTTGAAATACAATTTGCAGAAATCTGTGTTGTGGGAACAGACGGGAGGCTCAGAAATGAAATTCTAATCACAGCAGGGGGCCCTAGAACCAGAAAATACTGTCCTTACTTCATTTCTGTGGGGATATGATGGCATTTTGATGGAAAACTGGTTACAGAATTGTGAGATGTACACTTTGAAAAATTGTTGTGCTGGATGGGAAGTTTCCATGCTTTTTTTTTCCTGATAGTGAAATATACAAGGGAAAAGTCTGCATGTATATCAACAGATGTCTGTTCCAGACAGCTGTATGAATCTGAGGTTCCAAGTGACAAGTTTTGAACTGGAATGTGAAAAGTGCTACACAAAGAAGTATCTACAGTTTAATTTTGATTTACCATAATTATATTACTGTTGCTGTCATTTCAGTAATGGATAAGTAATGCGTCAAGAAAAGTGATGTTATATTCCCTTTCATTATCTAAAAGGGAGCTACAAGAAAGAAGGGAACAGATTCTTTAGCAGGATGTGTGATAATAGGACAAGGGAAAATGGCTTCAAACTTAAAGATGATAGATTTAGGTTGGATATAATGAAGAAGTCTCTTACAGTGAGAGTGGTGAGGCACAGGCACGTGTTGCCAGAGAAATGGTGGATGCCCTCTCCCTGAAGACATTCAAGGCCAGAATGGATGGGTCTCTGAGCACCCTCATGTAGCTGTAGGTGTCTCTGTTCATTGCAGTGGAGTTGGACTAATGGCCTATGAATGTACTTCTCTTTAATATTCCTGTACATTTTTATATAATACCAAGACTATTTGAGTTCACAAATTACTATTTCATCCCTAATACCACCTGTAAACATTAAGATCTCCAAGTATGTTTGAGAAAAGATGCTAAACAAAAGCCTTAGACTTGTTGGTAATGTCAGAGATGCATGTATAATACAGCAAGTGTGCAAATACAAGTTTTGTAGCCTTCAATGATGAAAAGCAAGATTGTTGAAATGATTATACCATAAGTAAATTCTAATTACAGGTTTCACTTGTAACACTGCCATGCAAGTGATTTAACTTTCACTTTATAGAAATATATTTCTAATATATAAAATAATAATAATTATTATAAATCACACTATACTTATTTCAAAAATATTCCTTCATTTTTTATTTACTCATTCTTGGGGAAAAGGAATATGTTTAATTCTGTGAATGCAACAGACTATTACAGCTCAAGGGGTATGTTTACTCTAGCCCATATCAGAAGAGTATTTTTAAAATGTATGTATTTTAGACATACTGTGAAATGCTCTCTGTTTTCTTGAATTTCAGAATGTGCTTTACTGCCATCCCAATAATTGCCCTTACTGAAACTAGAACTGTGAGATTGAGGTGGCTGCAAGATAACTACATTAAGTACATTTTTGTGAGATTGATGCTATATAAAGTAACACAGACTCTAGAAAATCCACAGTTTGTTTCATCTAAATTTCATTTCATTCATTTTTAGAGTGACTTTGTGTTATCAAAACTGAGATTAAGGGATAAAAATTATTTTCCCTAGGAAGAAAAAGATGGATGTAAAATACCATAACTTAATATTAGCTTATGTAGTTAGTATGGAAAAAGACTTTTACAATCTTTACATCTTTCCGTCAAGATGGAAGACAAACTAATTACATTTGACTTTTTTTTATTATTATTTCAATCCTATATTATCAGTTTTATTGCTTTTAGAATTATTTGTCAATATAAAGAACCAGTGAATACTTAAGAAATTTTGTTGGTTTTATTATCTGTTTAATGTTGCATAGACTGGTATGTCTCTAATGAAATGATGGTTTCATTCTAAAGTGGTCTGGCTTAAGCTGGTCATTTAGTGCTTTTGGGAGTCAGACAAACTAGTCTCTGTAACAGAAACTTTTGTCCAAAGTGTCACCTTTGTGAAACGTATGACCTCTGAAACAGAAAGAAGATAAAGCTTACTAAAACATTTATAGACTCAGCTTTTTTGTTTGTGTTTTATTTATTTGTTTCCTTGTTATTTTTGCTTTTAAAGGTATTGTATGGAAATAAGAAACACTGCTCATTTTAAAATGCTGTTATAACATTCCTTATCTGTGGGGTCAATACTCTTTCATCTCCATTGTCTTTTTTTTTTTTCTTACAAAGGAGCATCATGACAACTTTACCTCTGTTATTAGCATAAATAGAACTAAAAATATTCAAACTTTAGCCTTGGGTATCTCATAAGTTTGAGTGCCTATCAAGATCTTCTGTCCCTGCTCACAGCTTCTTCAGCTTCAGACAGAAGTCTAATAACTCATTTATAGGTATCCTGGAAATCCCTACTATCTCACTACTGAAGGGTATCTTACATTCTCTCTTGTTTTCAAACACTAAATATAAGTCATAATGAGAAATGAAACACAATGCTAAAACCCACATGCATAAATCAATACATCAAGCAAATATCATTTTAAAAGATAATTTTTTTTTTTTTTTTTCAGGACTCTCAGTACTAGTGGGAGAGTGCAGGCTACTTTTCATTCCCTTTTTTGCCTATCCCAAAGAGAGGAGAGGAGAGGAGAGGAGAGGAGAGGAGAGGAGAGGAGAGGAGAGGAGAGGAGAGGAGAGGAGAGGAGAGGAGAGGAGAGGAGAGGAGAGGAGAGGAGAGGAGAGGAGAGGAGAGGAGAGGAGAGGAGAGGAGAGGAGAAAGGGCCACTGTGGCATATTACTGGTCTGGCAGGTGTAAATGTATCCCTGAGGGGAAACTTCTTTTGGCAACTACAAAAGAGCTTTTCAAATTAATATTCGAGAGGTACTTACAGAATGTGCAGAATGAAATTACACAACCTTTCAAATTTTCAGTCCATTTAACAAAGTGCTTCCAGTTTCCCTTTTATAACAGGTGAAACAATGAATATTGAACAAAATGTTAATCACTATCACGAGCTTTCTATTGATCTCTGTATTCAGAGCAGAGCATTTATTAAATAAAGGAGTTAGAAGAATGAAAAGCAGTCTAGAGCCATTGGCTTTGAACAGTTCTTGTTCATTTAATTATTTTTCTCTACTTGATATATTTCAAAATATTGCTGTGCATTAAGAAAACAAATTTTTATGTTCAGCTTTCAATTTTCTCATTTTAGTAAACATTCTTCATCTCCTAAGTGTGTATAAATTCCTTTTATGAGTAATTTCTTTTTATCACCTCATAGAATATACCTCTGTAGCTGTTTTTATACAGAAGTGACATAGTATAAAACCAAGGAAAATGCAGAAGAGATGTTGAAAAGCAGGATAGATTAAGCACTGCAGATCTGATTCTGAGTTAGGGGAGAATAAGTCCCTGTACACCAACACTTTCTCCTACTTTTTCTTCAGTTGTATGGGATTCAGTCTTTAGGGTTTTGTAGCAGAAATCAATCCGAGTTTGTCAGCAAACCACCTGAAGTGACTTTTTGCTGGGATATAATTGCAAGCCAATCAGAGATACAAGACCATACTGCCAGCTAGTATGAGTCAGCACAGCTTAAGCAGAGCTATTGTGTCTCTCCACTTCAGCTTTTTTATATGAAGTTTGAGCTTTGTTCAAAATTTCAACAAAATATAACAAATAAAATGTCTCTAACTTTGCAAAAGAATGCAAAATATTGTCACTGAGGGGCCTATAAATACTACATTAAATCCACCAACACGAATACACAACTTAATTATCCACCTTATGAGAAGACAAAGCCTGTGCTCATATTGGCTTCTCTCATTATCCACAAACTCAGTTCAATGAGATGGAAGTCCAAGCATGCAAGATTTAGGTAGATGTGGCATACTTATCAGATCCTAGTCTGATTAACAGGGGCAGTCACTATAGCACTGTAGGGAAAATCTTACCAATAGTTTAGATATCCACTGTAATTCTGTTCTCTCACATATTTTAATGAAGCATACAAGCTGGGTGAGCCAAGAGATCATAATGAGAAATTAGAGCACCGTCTGCTATATTTTGCACATTGCAACAAGTATTTGTGAGTTCCTTCTTGTTTGCTGCTTACTTTGCAAATAAAGTTAGAAAGCCAAAGAAATGTTAATATGTCATATATGTCATTTTATCTGCTCAGTTCGAGTACAGACTTACATGCACCCACAGAACAGACACACAATCACTGAAAAAAAAAAAAATTAAAAAGCTATTTGAAATGGTATTTCTCACTTGTGAAAACTTGCTGGCTGCTTTCGTACTGATGGCTTTGATTTGGATGACAGTTTACATTTCTTCAGATTTATGCCAGAAGAGTGTCGCTGATTTAACAAGAGGAAACACTGGGGATAAAAAAGAAACAACGCAGAATTTTCCCTATTGAGAAAATACTCATAGTGGCTTTGCTCAGTGTGAAATGTTTTCTCCACACAAGCTGTTCCTATTTTTAAATGTACAGTACAGAATTTATTTACGTTTTCCCAGAAAATCAAATTACAGAATCACAGAATTGCAAAACTGCAGGAGTTGGAGGGGACCTTACGAGATCATTGCGTCTAACTCCCCTGCTAAAGCAGGTTTTCTACAATATTGTCAAGTCCAGCCAGGACTTGAATATCTCCATAGAAGGAGACTGCACAACATCTCTGGCCAATGTGCTCATGTGCTTGATCATCCTAACTGTAAAGAAGTTCTTCCACATGTTTGTATGGAACTTCCAGTGTTCAACTTTTAGGCCTTTTACTCCTTGTCCTATAACTACACACCATCAAGAAGAGCCTCCCAACTCCATTTAGGTATTTAAAAACATTTAATAGATATACCCCCTCCGTCTTCTTTTCCCCATGCTGAACAAACCCAGGTTACTCAGCCTTTCCTTCTACAGAAAGGTGCTTCAGGCCTTTTATCATCTTTGTGGCCCTCCACTGGACTCCTTCCACTGGACTCCTTCCAGGAGAACCCTGTCTTTTTCAAACTGAGGAGCCCAGAACTGGACACAGTATTCTAAATGCGATCTCATCAGTGCAGAGTTGCCACCTACCAGCGACACTGTTTTTCATCAGCCGTCTTGGCCATAAGGGCGTTCTGCTGGCTCATTGCAAACCTGTTGTCCATCAGAATACCTAGGTCCTTCTCTGCAGAGCTCCTCTCCAGCAGGCCATCTCCTAACCAGTCCTGATGCATGTGGTTATTCCTCCCCAGGTGCAAGACTCTGCATGTGCACTTGTTAAACCTCATCAGGTTCCTCCCTGACCAAATCTCTGATCAGTCCAGGTCTTGTTGAATGTGTGTTAGCTACTCCCCCCAGCTTTGTACCCTCAGAAAACTTGTCAAGAGTGGACTTTATCTCTTTATCCAGGTTGTTGATGAAGATGTTGAACATGACCAGATCTAGCACTGATTCCTGGGGATCACCACTAGCCTCCAGCCAGACTCTGCATTGCTGATGACAACCCTCTGAGCTCTGCCAGTCAGTCAGTTCTCAGTCCACCTCACCATCCACTCATCTATCCCACGCTTTCTAAATTTCATTACAAAGATGTGACAGACAATGTCAAATGCCTTGCTAAAGCCCAGGTACACAACATCCACTGCTCTCTGTCCATCTACCCAGCCAGTGATGACATCATAGAAAGCTACCAGATTGGTCAAGCATAATTTTTCCCTTGGTGAATCCATATTGAATACTGCTGATAACCTTCTTCTCTTCCAATTGCTTGGAGAGGGTATCCAGAACAAGTTGTTCCATCACCTTTCCAGGGACAGAGTAAGGCTGACTAGCCTGTAGTTTCCCAGATCCTCCTTCTTGCCCTTTTTGAAGACTGGAGTGACACTGGCTATCTTCCAGTCTGCAGACACCTCTCCCACTCACCAAGATCTTTCAAAGATAATACAGAGTGGTACAGCAATCACCTCTGCACATGTAAGTATATCCCATCAGTGCTCATGGACTTGTGTGTGTTGATTTTGGCTAGATGTTCTCTGACCAGATCCTCCTCACCCAATGGGAAGATCTTTCCCCAGACTCTCTCTCTTATCTCCAGGACCTGGGATTCTTTTATCTTATTCTTCAGTTCTCAGTTAAAATTGAAGATTTTACTTGAGGGACAGCTTTTTCTGAGAGCTATCCTTAAAGCTCTCCCTTTCTCAATTCATTTTGCACTATTTCCATGTGCCAAGCACAATAGGAACTCATTTTCTATCATTCTTCAGAGACGCTATAAATAATAAGGGTCATAAATACAATAAGTACAACAAATTCGTAAGCACAATAACTGTGGTGCCCTGCTGAAGCATATGTAAATATATTTCTCAGGCTTCAACCTATTCAAAAGGTAAATGTTAAAAAATATCCCATATGTGACAGTTTATATTATAATTCCGCGTTCTGAATCTGCCTCTGGCACTTGTGGACTTCAATTATATGAAAATTAGCAAACAATAATAAAAACAGTTATTAATAAATAAAAAACAGTATCTCTAATTAAAGTTTACTAATTCTCATATTGTTATCCAAATGATCAAAGCTAGAGGAAAAGCTTTTAGTCCTACAGAGGATAAAGAAGTTTGTATTTTATCTGATTCTTCTTGATGGGACTCCATGCTTAAACTGATCTAGTTTGTTTGGATACACCAAAAAGGAAAAAAAAAAGTCAGAACATAAGGTAAGAAGCTGCTGGCATGACTGGAAAAGTGATGAACAGGAAAAATAATGTTTTGGGTTTTTTTTGTTTCGTGTTTTTTTTTTTTAAACAGTACTGCACTAGCAGGAATTTTTTAAGCAAAGGAAATTTTTTCAGAGGACTAGAAAAGACAAACTGGGTTTTAGAGTGCTTAAGTCTGTGAGCTTATTGTTTCAACTTCCTGTTGTGAAGGGAGATCTCTAAAAGAGGAAATTCAAACGGCAATTGGAAATAATTTGTTTTAAACACTCCACTATAAAATATCAGAAACAAATTAAAAAAAAAATTCTGGTACCAGATGATATTTATTTACAAGGGAACACATTGCTTTTGAGCTGTACAAAGGATATCAATTGCATTCACTTATCACATCCACACAGCCAACTTTTTTATTATAGAAGGTGAATAAGTTGGAAATTCCATTGGTAAATATCAGCTGATTTTTACTGGTTTTCTTCTCGTCTTTCACAGATATGGAAATACACTCTGTGAAAAATCTTCTTCATGGTCTTTTGAAAAACTGAGGTGAGTTTGACCAGCCTTCTTGATCTTATCCCAAATGATCTGAGCAATATTTACATGTACTCTTTGCCAGTCCTTGTTTCTACATCTTATACTTCCCATTTCCCTTCTGAATTCAGAAGTTTTCATCTTAGTCAGGCAAAATTCCCAGTGTTTGTGTGCAATAGCAAGATTTTTTATTAGCCTCTAAATAGTTTTTTGTTTTTTGTTTTTTTAAACAAACAAAACAGACTCTAGGGTACTTCTTTTGGGTCAGCTTTCCCCTAAGATTCTGTCCAGCAGTTTCCTGAATAAACCAGAGTCCAATATACCATGGCTTGGAGTATTGCTATTCCTCTCCCCAGGATTATCTGGATCCTGGACTCCACCATTTTTTTGGGTGCTATTAAAAAATAACCATCCAATCTGCCATAACACATTTGCCATTACTCCCCATTTGTGAGCATTAGGCAAATAGATCAAGCTGTCTACTATCTTCTTGAGGAAACTGTCACCAATAAAATTTAGACACCTGCTTGTTGATTGCACAAAGCCATGGTGCACTTTCAGCAGATGCCTGAGTAGGTGTCAACTCATGTGATGAGCAGGGCACATGGTCAGGACTCATTTGCTACTTTTTGATCAGAAACCACTTCAGGTAGTTTGCAACAGATTACAGTCATACAGCTGAAACTACTCCTCTCCAAGTTTGGTCCAGGGACTCTTGACAGACATGTCTCCAGTTGTGCACTTGAGCTCAGTGCACCCTCCTATAGAGCACAACTTCCTCTTGTTATTGTTTGAGTTTTTCAAACAGGCCGCATCCATCAAGAATTGTACTTCAATCAAACGTGTGAAGAGTCCATGGCTCTTCTCATTTAGTAGCCCCGAGACTGCACATGAGCTTCCTTCTGCATAGACACATGACACAGGTAGCAAACAAGATCTACTTGCACAAGCTTCTAAACAGCCTCTCTCCTGAGTGGGAATGTGAAAACATATCCTCCTGCCTTCTCTCATGAGTTACTCCTTCTTTTGCAGCCAGATTGACTAAGGTCCTTCTGCCTCAAAGCTCTCATCTGTAGCCTGGCACATCTGCTTACAAAGATAGTCTTTCCTCTCTTTGAGAAGCAATTTCCATCTCTTCCTAAACAGGAAAAGAGTGCACAGAGATATTTTCAAAATCCACTGTTATGTGCTTTCAGGTACTCAAGTAAATAATGAGGTATAAAGTATCACACTTCATTTTTCATGGGTAGTTTTTACCAACACTCTCTGCTCAAGAGATGGCCTTTTTCTGTCAGCGTGCATAAATATTTGTATAGGTCTTTGCCAATCAGACTACATTTTAGTTCATCAATAAAAATTCAAAGAAAATATAAATTTCTCAAACTGTTTACTAGTCAATCATTCCCTAGTGCAATGAGAGAGTGCCCATGTAGATACACTTCCTTGAAGAGGAAACAAGAAAAAAAAATACATAAATTATTCACAGAATGTACAATCAATGTATATATCGATGTTATAATTAAGAAATATACAAGAAAGTCAGGCTAAACAAGTTATCACACTAAAGAAAAAAGGATGGAAAGCTTAACCTTGCGTCCCGAGCTTGCTGAGAAGACTCCAAGAGGAGCAATCTCCAAAAGAGATCCTTCCCCAGTGGTAGTCAGCTCTTAAATGAGGTCTAAGAGAGGTGTAGCCAGGCTCCACCCCTTCAGGTAGCACAGGTGATTTGCCTTCACTTGTGCTCCCAGGGTGGACTCATTGCTTGCCTCAGGTGGTCAATCAGAAGTTCAGGCCGTGATTCAGCAGTTCTCATACAACAGAACTTCATGAAAAATTGTATTATTGAAGATTCGAAGTACAAAGATTAGAGTATTTAGAACTGGAGAGGAAAAGTTCTCCTAAGATATATCTTACCATCTCCAATATTAAATGATAATCAAACACAAATATATTTGAAATCAAAGCTGTAAGCTTTAAGGATTATAAAAGGCCCAAAGACCAGCTCTTAAGGAGAAGACATACTCTGATCTCATGTTCAGAACAGGAAGAACAATGGCCATTAACAACAGCTTCATCCCATTCTTTTTGCACAATCTATATTTCTCTAGAGGAAAGAGTTGCTAACTTTAGTAAAAGCTCTCTCTTCTCCACTTTCTCTTCATCTTCAAAAATAGTTCTCAATGCTATCAGGCAGAGTGGGAGAAAAGAAAATATATGATCTCATTTGGAGTGGGAATATACATGCTCATATGTATGTATACATGCTCATATGGACTGGAAACTGTTAGACACTTCCTTACTGAATTGGAAATTGCGCGAAAGTGTCTTTTTACAGCAAAAGGTCAAACCATTTGGAGCAGTAACTAAACACAAGTTGCTATACAGGAGCACAGATTTGCAGAACCAAAGAACAGACCTATAAAGAGTCACCAGTCTCCGGTGCATCTGAAACTCAGCAAAGGGATCTGGCTGGAGCAGTGGGCTCAGGTGAACCTCATGAGGTTCAACAGATCCATGTGCAGGGTCTTGCACCCTTGTCAAGGCAACCCCCATTACCAATACAAACTGTAAGATGAAAGGATTGAGTGCAGATATGCCAAAAAAAAAAAAAAAAGACCTGAGGGTACTGCTGAGGAGGAAGCTGGAATGAACCAGCAATATGCTCTCACAGCCCAGAAAGCAAACCATATCCTGGACTGTATCAAAAGAAGCATGTCCACCAGATCAAGGAGGATGATCCTGCCCCTCTACTCTGTGAGGGCTCACTTGGAGTACTGCATCCAGATGTGGAGTCTTCAGTACGGGAGAGACATGGACCTGTTGGAGGGCATCCAGAGGAGGGCCAAAGAAGTGATCCACAGAATGGAACACCTCTCCTATGAGGACAGGCTGAGAGCTGGGGCTGTTCAGCCTGGAGAAGAGAAGGCTGAGGTGACCTGACAGTAGCCTTTCAGTATCTAAAGTAGAGCTACAGGAAAGAAGGGGACAGACTCTTTAGCAGGATCTGTAGTGATAAAAAAGAGGGGAAATGGCTTCAAGATCAAAAAGGGTAGATTTAGATTATATATAAGGAAAAAATCTTTTATAGTAAGGGTGGTGAGACACTGGAACAGGTTATTTAGTGTTGTGGTTGATGCCCTGTCCCTGGAGACTTTCAAGGCCAGGCTGAATCAGGTCCTCGGCAACCTGATCTGGCAGTGGTGGCCCCATTCATTGCAGGGGGGTTGGACTAGATGGCCTTCAAAGGTCCCTTCCAATTCTAAGTACTCTATGATTCTATACATTTTCAGTGAGTATTGTTTTTTCAATTGTACACATGAGAAAGTTCTATTATGTTGGTTGTAAGAGCAAAGCTTAATTCTCTATATCTCATGGGAATTTTCAATTAGTCCTAGTCTGAGAGCCTGTAGAAAAGGGAACCATCTGCTTCACAGTTTATCCAAATCAGATTACAACAGTACACAGATTACACAGAATTATTGACAACCAAAAGGCAGTAGGAAAAGTAAATATTTTGCTAAAGGAAGTGTTGTAATTCTTCAAGGATTTTATGTTGCTAGTAATATCACCAACATATTAGTCATCATAGAGATCAGTAAATATATAAAAGGAGTAATAGATTCCACATATAGTTCTCTGATATGAAGGCCCATCTGCACACCATTCAGATGCCGTAATTGCCCCAGAGAAGATAAGCAGAATATAAAAATTACCAATCAAATGATCATGGACTCCCAGTATATCTGCTGAACCACATTTAATGTTCTTATCCTTTCTGCGATCCTGCTTTCTGTACCAGGAAGACACCTGTGTTTCTGCACCAAAAAGCCACCTGTCTTCCTTACTCTCCTCTTACATGGTCCATTTAAAACAGACTGCCCTTTCACCTCTCTCACTTCAGGCACACCTAGCTGCATTGACCACCACCAATGAAGAACTGTCAGTGTGCACACATCTCAACACTTTGAAACATCCATCAGTAACATGAACCCACTTCTAGAGAACCTCCATGCTCTCCACTTCATCCATCTGCACTCCCAGCATCCAGCCCAGAAATTGTCTTTTGCTTGCCTAATAACTGATGGACGGAGTCTGCGCTTTCAACAGCCTGGGTTTTCCACAGATCAAAAAACAATCTTTGTAGTGGAACAGTCAGAGTTTGATCAGCAGCTTGCTGGAAGCACTATTACTATGGGGAATATGTGTAATGTACTCAATTAAATGTATTACCTATGTTTAAAATCAGCTTTTAACATTTGCTGCACAAGTCATTCTGGCCTTTCTTGTGGGCTAAAGCAAGCACTGGGGAAACTGAAGAAGGCAGAAAGATAAAATTAATAGATGCTAAAATCAAAATGTCACAACAGTTTTGCCTCAGAAGTGCCCTTTTGACAATCATTGCAGAGAATTCAGCTAAATTGAAATTGTTGCAGGCATCTGGCTTCTCTGTAATAATATCAAGACTGTTCCAGTAGTCTGAGGGAGCAAGTTTTGCTACCTGGCTTTGAGTAGAGAATATGCATGCTGTTCAAATTAGTGGCTTTCTTGACATATAAATCATGTTCATATGTATACACTTACCAGAAGTACAGAATCATAGAATCATAGAAAGGCCTACGTTGGAAGGCTCCCTGAAGATCACTCAGCCCCAACCCCTGCCATGAGCAGGGTTGCCCCCCACCAGCTCAGGCTGCTCAGGGCCCCATCCAACCTGGCCTTGAGCACCTCTAGGGATGGGGCACCCACAGCTTTTCACACTCTGTATGAAGAATTCCTTCCTAACATCTAACATAAATCTCCCCTCTTTTAGCTTAAAGACATTCTCCCTTTTCCTATAGCTATCAGACTGTAAAAAGTGAATTTCCATCCTGCTTATTAGCTCCCCTCTAGTACTGAAAGTTTCCTTGGAGCTTTGTCTTCTCCAATCTAAATAAAGCCAACTCTCCCAAACTCTCTTCAAAGGAGAGGTGTTCCAGCCCTCTGATCAGATTTATGACCCTACTCTGGACTCACTCCAACACTCTGGCCACTCCAACTTCCACATCCCTTCTGTACTGGGTGTCCCAGGCCTGGACACATTATTCCAGATGGGGCCTCATGAGGGTAGGGAAGAGGGGAACAACCCCCTACCTCATCCTGCTGACCACCCCTCTATTGATACAGCCATGGTCGTGGGGCGGTCTACTCAGCACCTGGCCTCAGATCTGCCAATGGGTATCACCTGTCTCGAAGGGGGAAACTGATCCTTTCCCAGGAGCTGGCAGGGCTTGTAGAGAGGACTTTAGATATGAATGGGGAAGGAGATAAAACCATAAAAACATATAATGCTTAATATAACAACCTAGCCCCAAGACAAACCCTAAAATAGAGCAAAGTTACCAGCCCCCACGAAGTTCTAATACCTCAAATATCATTCCTACCAATTGTGATTTGTAGTTACATATAAAAATGAATTGGAATTACCTGTGAGGATTTAAAAGTCCAGATGTAAATCCTCTGCCAAACATTCGAACCTTTTAAATGGCTGAGGAGGAAATACGTGAAAATTTATTCATTTGCTAAGACCAAATGGGGAAGCAGTTATGACAGTAAAAAAGGAGCTGTAGGAAAGGAAAGGAAATATGTTTAAGTGACCAAAAGGTGACACAGTAGAACCTACCATTTCTCCTTCTAAAGTAGACATCTGTGGATTTACAGCTTGGTGAATAAGAGGTTGCCATTGTTTATAGCAGGCCACAGATTTCATGTCAAATGAACATTACAGCTGTTGGGACCTCTGAGGCTTTGCTTTAGCATACTTGAATTTGTTTTATTTTAACTTGTTAATAACAATAGTCTATCATTGGAAAATTACCTACTTTTGTTTTATCTTATGCTTCGTACAATTTTTGAGAAATACTGTGTATAATTATATACAGTTTTGTAACCATACTAAGTAATAACACAGAATTGTTCACTGTATACAGACTGAGAAATGAAGTAATCTTACATATCTAAACAGTAATAACTTTGATTATCAACATAATTTTCCAAAGTCTGTGTCTGATAGTATTAGTAATGGCATTATTTGACACCCGTGATTATGTTGTCAAGCAACTGCAATCAAGAGATCCAGTTTTAGCCTTCATCCCTCTCTACTGATACCAGATAAATGATAGCAGAATTTTTTGCAATGGATCATTCACCGATCTTCTCTGACAGATGTGTGCAAGACTGAATTAAAAACTTTTTTTTTTTTATGGAAGTTACTCATTCTTCACAGCTGCTAGGATTAAAAAACTCTCAGAATTATTTGACATTTTCAAAACAAAAAAAACAATTATGGAAAATAAACATATTTTTTTTGTCTGCTATTCCAATACTACATATATGCTTTTATAACAACTCTAACATCAGTTTTCCTTAGAATGAGTGGGAATCTAAGAAAATTGTAACACAGTAATGCAAAAGTGAACCAAAAACATTTTTAAAAGAGTTAAACATTCCACTACAGTCTAAAATGGCAGTCACTATACATTGTGAAGTGATGGGGTTTGCATCGAGTACTTGCTGCCTAGAACAGTGAATGTGTATCATGTACGACACTATAATCTGCACACAGTTTTTGAGCTGAGTTTTATTAAAGAAAGAGTTGTATTTTGCACTGTACAATTAAATGTCTATAATGTGCAGAACTTTTAATCTGAATTGAAATTTAAGTTTTCTGCTTTTTCCTACTGGCAGGAAGCCACAGGAGCAGGTTGCTCCAAATGGGAGTTTAAGCAGTGGAACATGGGGTCATGGGTATACTGGCCTCACCAACAAGGTGCAGCCCTACAGTGTCCAGCTTTGTAAAAGCAGGGAATGAGATAATGATCTAAGAGGTAACTAATGGTCTGATGAAAACATTTGAAGTTAAATACTGGAGAGTGCAGGGTAGGGAGCAAAGAAGGTAGAACCACACATTGTTATGCTGCCTGCTTACTTGGACCATATGGGGAAAAATGCTGTCTAAGGAGGAGGAATGACAGCAAGCATTGTGACTTTCCAGTTTCAATGGTGATACACCAGATCCTGAAGTGTTCTCTAGGAGGCTTACACACGCAGAGGCGTCTTTTCAAATAACATTTCTTTCTTCGGCAATCAATACAAATCTCAAACACTTCTAAGTGAGGGAAGATATCTGTGGAAAACGTGGAGTCTGATCGATGGTAGAAAGGGAAAAAAAGCAAGCCAAATACTTAAGCTTTAGCTTTAGCTTAAGTATTGAAAAAAAAATTGAAAAAAAAAAAGAATAATAATGCAAACATATAGGCTGTTTCTGAGGCTCTTAAGTCACCCCTATGGCAGCAGGAGCCACTGGATGACTTTTTTTAAGCAGTTCCTTCAGCAGTCATTCTCTGGGCTCCAGGCAATCAAGTCATGTATTGCTTAGTTGGAGAGCTTACTGTCTGACCTTTAAATAGATCAGTCGTGATTGGGAAGCTTTTCAGGAACAGCAAACACAGGACCAAGAAAACTTTTTCCCTCAAATTCAGGGCTTTCATTTCTGATTCAGTTTGTATACAGCAGTATAGCTTCTGATCTTATTTCTTACAAGACTTAGAGTAACTCCAAGCTCTTTAATGGAACTGCTTCGGATTTATATTGCTGGCAGTAAAACTGAGAGAAAACAGCCTTGGCTGTATTCTTTCCTTCGTACTGAGACAGTAAATTATGAGACTGTATTTACACCAAAGCTTGTTGATTCTGTTACAGACCCTGAAGACAAGTTTGTATCTATTATTCCAGTTAAAGTTATTGTCCTTCCTATTGCATTTTCTTTTCCTTTTTCTTTTTTTTTTTTTAAGTACAGGAGTCTACATTGCTTAGCTACGCAGTCATAAAACACAGTTCAAAATTTTCTTCTATTGTACTCAAAAATGTAATGGGTTTAACTTTATCATAGTATAGTGCTATACAGGCAATGAAAATCGTTTTCTGCCCACATTTTGTCTGAACAAATTCAGTACAGTATTGCTCTGAGAACTCAGCAGGCAGTGTATTTAATGAGGAAGGAACTAAAATAATGCTAACAGAATTTTGCATAGCTGTGATACAAGTTATTAAAGCACACAGAACTTATTAGATGTATGCAAGTGTTTTAAAGCATTTTAAATATTAATATATATTTTAAAAGACAAAATACAAATTTCCTTTTTCCTCTCCATATGCAGTAATACTGGAGACTTTTATCAAAGAATTCTTAATGTAGTTCTTCTGTATTCTTAATGTAGTTCTGGTGTCAGTAGCAACTTCTCAATGACAAGGTAGGGGATAAGGGTATGATACACTGCAAGAAACTGTCTGTGGCTGAGAGTTACATCAGATTGAGTCTTTACAGTACTAGCAGAAGCTCCCCTATGTCTCATTTTGAGCCTGTGTGCAAACTTTGAGAATGCGCATACGCTCAGATCTTGCAGCTTTATTCATTGTGATTTCAAGTCTTACAAATGTGTGCATTAATTCAGTGGAGCCAGGGATACATTCCCTTGCATATTCACCATTTTCATCAGCAGGTCTGGATGGGAGGGATACCTTCAGCTCTTCCTATCAGGTAGATTTCTTAACTGCACAGTCTGTCATATAACCAAAATGTGTGGATAGAGAGCATTTTTGGTTGTATTCCAACTTAGTTTGGACAGCAATTTGCCAAATGTAGCACCTTGCTATGGGATTTGCTGGTTATACTGCGTTTCTAGAGAACAGAGACATTTCTTCAGAGAAGTAGGACCTGCCTTTCCTGCCAAGTCATGAAGGGTTGCAACTATCAAATACTCACTGTAATCCAACCAAACAAGAAGCTAAGTCCTGTATAGCAAACACTGAATTTGAAGCATTCTGACCGAAGTCAATAGCATCAGAATGCTGGGCACACTATGTGAAAACAAATCAGATTTTATTCCTATCCTTGTTGGTGGATCACCTGAGGCAAAGAAGGGGCATTCTTGGACCATCGCACAGGTCGTTATGGCTGAGTATTCATGCACTGCATCAACTATCCCTGCGGAATAAGTACTTTTTTGTAATTGTTAATCCACGAAAACAAGAAAATTGACAGGTTTACAGAGAAGAATAATTTTCAAAGGGTAGGAAAGAAAGAAAAGTCAACAGAACTGACAACTGACAATGCAAAACTGTTTTCTATCAAGAATTGCATTTGCATTAAAGAGAGATTTTGCCGTCAGCAGAAAGAGCATCAGCTGCTGCCACAACAGCCAGTCATTACCCGCTCCAAGGGCAGGACAAAGGTTCCTGTCACAGCCCTGTTCAGAGCTACAGCACTGAGCTCCCAGCAAGCACTAAAAGGAATGTAGTAATTGCTCACTGTGCCAGCAGCTGCTCTGCTTACTCCTGAGCAAAGGGTGGAATGAACCATGATTGTCATATAGAATCTTGTGGTCTATGAACTCAGTGCACGAATAAAAGTAAATAGTGTTATATGAAGAAAAAAAAAGAAACAAAATAGAAGGAGATACTTTTCTTTCTTTAGAAAATCTCTGCATGATGTAGATAGGATCAACCAGTGGGATCTATAAAAACCTACTTCCTGTTTCAATGTAACGACCAATTATCTTGGTTTATTTATAGCGTGGCAAGTGTCAACTAGTTCAAAAATTGCTGTAAGCTCTAGTAACACCTACTTCTAGATCTTCCTAGAAATAGAAGTTAAATGCACAAAAAGCCATACATCACTGGCATAAATATAACAGGCTCACAAAAAGCAAGCTTTACAGTACACCTCTGTTAACGCACTCTATACCACAAAGTCAAGTTGAGTCTACATGCAGATTTGTAAGTTCTGACTTACACAAGAACAATCTGTCACTTCTCTATGATTAAGGAATCACAACAAGTCAAACTGATTGATGTACAATATAGTAAGATGTATCCTGAAATGCTGTTTCATGCCTTTGATTGAAAATCTTGTGTTCTATAAAAGCCTGAAACCAAGTGTTTGCTTCATAACAGTTTCTTTTCCCTTCTGCACGTTTACCCCCAAATATAATCTCAGAAGTATTCAAATTCTTAACAACCAGGTAGGAATTACCATTCTGCAGCAGAAATTCTGAAATAATACATGGCAGATTTCTGAAATTGCTCTATGAGAATCAAAATAAATGTTATATCTAAATTAATTATACTAATTCAGAAGTTCATAATTAGCATGTCCAATCTGATTATGATACCATATGATCAAGATAAAATAAACAGGTAGATCTGCTTTCACACATTGCTAGACTCAATACTAATATGTTTATATTTTTAGGTTTCACTCACTGTAAATGAGTATAATACTAAATATATATTTTTGATCTCATGCCCAGTATCAAATTAGATTGAATATGCACCATCTAAATTTATTGCAGTATATGTCATCTTCAGCTACCCAATTATTTCAGTAGCATTTGGCACAATATAATTTTAAAAGACTTTGTATGCAGGAAAAGTTCTTAATAATTCCCTAGCAAATTAATCCCTTTGGTGCAATTCTCAAAGACATGATGATAAATAAATAAATAGCCTCTTCCAGGTCAGCATAATTCTGTACTAAATACCAAGCACCTTTAGCCCTGTTAATATAAGTGACTTAACGTTCACATTAACAAATTGATTACATTCCCACTGTTTGGATTGTTTGATAATGTTTAATACTGGCTGTTTGGAAAAACAGATTTCTCTTGTCTGTTTAAAATATATAGATTTTAGCTGTACTGCTGCCCATGCCACAGGGGGAATGCCAGAAGACATCTGAAAAGCTCACAATAATATGTTCAAAATCTGCACTATTGTCTGTGCACCTCTTGTAGCAGAAAGTGAGGTGTCTGAGGCAGTGTTTGTGAGATAAATCTTAAAATCTGGACAGCTTAAATAAGAGGCTTTATGAAACAAAACATCTAAAAGAGAAAGAAGTTGAAGACTGCAACTGAAGTTGAAGCAACCCCCACCATAGAACTGTTGTTTGAATAAGGTTGAGTCAGAGCTGACAAAGCCTTCTTAAGCTATCATAGAAGTAATCAAATGCCTAGCTAGTAAAATAAATGAAAGAAGAACTGAGTGTTCTGGGATTTCTATTAAAACTAATCAATGCAGGATTATGGATATAAAATAAGCCTTTCCTATTTCAACATGAAGGCAGAGATCTCTCAGATCTCTACTGAGTAAGACAGAAAGCCTATACAGCACCAGAAATAATTTTGCTTGAAGTAGTCTGTGTGTTTAAAGACATGAACAAAAAAAATAATAATAATTAGGAATGCATCTGTGTAAATGACCAGATTCTAATATCATAAAAAGGCAATCAGACACTATAGTAGCTAGATAACCTGCAGCTGTGACTTCTGCTGTCTGATTCTCGTACAGTATGAACAAAATGGTATGTCTCAGAAAGAGCTTTAAGAAGGCATGAGGGTGATATCCTAAAGTTCACCATCTGAGGATCTGGTATAACAGTGTCTTCAAAAATATATCACTGAAAATTATGTACTATTTCCTTCAGTCTCCAAGAGTTCTGTGAGAAATTCAGAGGGGGTAGAAGGAAAATATAACTTTATTAGTCATTTTCTGTAGCTGAGTTTTATCTCCTATACCAACTATAACTGGAAACTACAGCTGAAGCTAAGAGCTAGTGACAAATTTAGTATCTCGTGATAAGTATCATAGGCTTTCCCTCCTGGGTGATAGTCTAATTAGTTTCTTAATCACTTCCTAACAATACATTCTTAATTTGGATGGAGGTGTGAATATGCGTGCGTGATTACAGACAGTCATTGAATCACATGACTGATACCAGCCAGGGTCTGGCTAGCTTGTCAATTGACAATTAGCCGAAAATGAATATATTTTGTATTACCATAGTGGGCAGCAAAGTAGGAATGCATTGTATTTTCTATTTACATCCCTTGACTTTGATATTCAGTGTTTTCAGCAGAAAGTTAGGACTTTGGTTTCTGTATTTAATGGAGATTACATTTCAGATCATCAAGGTTTTTGCATACACACTACATGCCACAGTCTGAAGAATCAGGAAAAATCTGAGCTGGCTCTAGTTATTTCCATGAACTCTGTCCTATTTTTGTAGGTGGACTGTTGGACTGGATGATCTTGGAGGTCTTTTCCAAGCTTGATGATTCGACGATTCTCTTTCCCCACCTCTGCTGATAGGGTTCTAGCACTGCATTTCCTGCGTCCAGAAGGATAACAACTTCTTTTTCATAAATGTGCACACAATTGATTTGTATAACTCTCTGCTATGGCTGTGCAGATACTCAAGAGAACCACCTTATGTCTCCAGGTGGCACAGTGTCATGACATCCAACTGTCATTTCTTTTTCTTCAGTCCATCGTCATTTTACAATTTTGAAGAATCCAGATTTTGGTATTGGTTTTTAGTGTACTATTTAAAATAATCCATGTCATTCATTTTCTGTGAGCTTTTTGCAACAACTGTTTTACTTAAGGAAAATCAAACAACATTTCAATGAAGACTCATTTCATTAGTCAAATGGCAAAATGTCTCAGAGCCTCAGAAGTCTTAGTTAAAATTCAGTTTCTCATTATGTATGATAGTCTTTTTTTTTTTTTTTTTCCTAGTGGGGAACTAGAAAATAAAAGTAAAGCACAAGAAAAAAATTAATTTCACATTAAAGAAATTTCACACGGCAGTAAATTAACAGGACTTGCAGAAAACACTGAAATCTGACAGAGAAGTAGATGTTACTGAAACCAGTAACATTATTCTTTCTCGAATTATACTTTCTTTGGCTAAATGTGAGGTACCTCAATGTGATGTGAATATTTTCTACTGATATTACTCCATTGTTAGTTACACTTTACTGTAGATATGGATGGAACAGCAATATTTTGTACCACAGTACAGAAATTGCTGATCTATGCATATTATATATAATAATCAAAAATACTTTGGACTTAGGAGTTTTGAAAGCTTCTGTATTCAAGAAGACTGAGGAATGTCATTGCACAAAATATTAGGCATTAGTTTGCAATGCACTGTAGCTGCCAGAGGATCCACTTTGTGTCCACTTATGTAAATACTTCATGCCAGAAAGCACAGACATAATATTCTGTTTCTAAACGACTCTGTTGACTTAGAGTTTTCGTCCTGATGGTCCCAAACAGACATGACAGTCACAACCTCTATGACCTTCCCATTACTATAAATAATATAAAAGCTTAGTGCATGTGTGGGACAGGAGTTCAATATAGAAAGGACAGTGGTGATATAGAAAAATCTGAGTGTTATTCCTCAGAGAAGTTTACATCGAATATTAGTAAAATCTCGTTGTCCAAATCAAGAAAGAAAGCACAAAGTACAGAAATAACTGCTGATATTGTAAAAAAAACAGTTTAATTTTCAAAACATAAGGAATAATGCAGAAACAACTATGCACTATGTTAACTGTAATATAAGATGTTTTCACTCAGTTTTTATGTACTGCCACAAATCCCACCACTTAAAGTAGGTGCCACCAATATTTCAGGTGTTTCTTAAACTAGTAGTGGTTACCCCACTGTCTTTTTAGAAGTCTGATTTTTAAGTCTTACTTCTGCACTTTTAGAATCTTCAAGTGACAAGAGCAAATAAATAAATAAACAGTTCAATTGATTCACTGAATTTGGACACTCTATATATTGATAATGTATTATAGAGAAACTAAAAACCATCCATTGATGAGACTGATGAGAGGATCGGATAGTGTTGAAGAACTAACAGTACAATAGTCAGCTATCACTGAATTAAAATGATACCAGAAGATAAAATCACTAACGAATAAAATATAAGAGAACAGCTTTAGGAGACTTTTAATAGTATGTAGCACATCACATAGTAAGCACAAGTATCTGTAACGTTGTTACAGATTCATATTTTTAGTGTTTTCCTAAATGCCGCCCAGAAACTTAAATAGTCAATAAGAAATAAAATTGTTTGTGGAGGATATTTCTTGTTCACTTTAAGATCCTATCCAAATAATCTTTCCAATGACATATTTTCCTGGAGCAATCCCTTGCTATTAATTTTTATTGTTATCTTCTTTTCATATGTGGGATTTTTATGAAACAGCTTGATTTGAAAATGCAAACGCATAATATTTTATTTATGGACAATTATAATAGGTAATGCATAAAAATCTGACACAATAGCTTCATTTTATATATATTTGTTCAACCAGCTACAGTATATATTTTGGAGTTTGCTCAACTAATAAGAAGCATGATCTGCCTTAAAAATTAGGGCACGGAAAACAGCATCCAACAACAGTTTTGAAGTTATATTTAACATTTTATTATTTAATACAGCAAAAATTTAGGAAATTTAAGACTCCTTCTGAGTTTAACAAAGGTATTATAGGAGTGAAGTTAATCCTATTCCTAAATTTTCTCCATCATGAATCATGGATTAATTAGAAACGGATTGGCAGCTCATAACCAATGACCAACTTATGGTCTGAGAGAACCATACCTGCAATAAAGGTGCTATCAGCCTCTTTGATTTCTCGGTCTAGCAATATTTTAGGAGGAGAATTTGAAGGGAGCTAGTTCAGCTGCTGGTAGTTACATGAAATTGTTTCATTATTACATTATAGTAAGGACAAACCTCACCATAACTGCTTTGCTTTGTTTTTATTCAGCACTAATTTCTAAATGTTACAAGATGATAAGATGTACTAGAAAGCTGAGGTAGTATTTCTATATGCAACACATACTTCTTTTCTTAAAAAGTTCTCTCTGTTTTTCTTTCTCCACTTGAGTTTTAAAGTAGAAGTAACAGAAGTAATTATATTTAAAAATGGAATGAAATTTTTACTATAAAATCCTTTTGAGTGCTTCAAAAGTATACTTTTAGTCTAACTACAGCTGATCTTTTCTCAGAGGAGGTTTGTTGTTTTTTTTCCTGTACATCATATTTAAATATTAATTCTACCTTTCTTGCCTTGTATATGTAGTTGAGAAAAACAGAATCCTTCATTTCTATGATGTTATCAGTATTTATGTAATCATATAAAATAAATATTTTTTTTCTATAAAATTAAATATTATTGAGGTCTGTGGAGAAGGACCTGAGTGTTCTAACGGACAACAGGTTGGCCATGAGCCAGTAGTGTGCCCTTGTGGCCAAGAAGACCAATGGTATTCTGGGGTGATTCTCCCCCTCTACTCTGCACTGGTGAGGCCACATCCAGAGTACGGAGTCCAATTCTGGGCATATCAGTTCAAGAAAGACAGGGAACTTGTAGAGTCCTCTGTGTGGAGAGCCACAGAGATGATGGGGGACATGGAACATCTCTATGATGAAAGGCTGAGAGACCTGGGGCTCTTCAGCCTGAGAAGAGAAGGCTGAGAGGGGATCTGACCACTGTTTATAAATAACTTAAGGATGGGAGTCAAGTGGATGGGGCCAGCTCTTTTCAGTGGTGCTCTGAGATTGCACAAGGGGCAACATGTACAAACTGGAATGCAAGAAGTTCTGAAAATAAAGAAAAGCTTCTTTACTTTGAAAGTGACATAGCAGAGGAACAAGCTGCCCAGAAAGGCTGTCTTCTCTGGGGATAACCAAAACCTGTTTGGACATTTTTCTATATAATCTACTCTTGGGAACCTGTTAACAGGTGATAGAGGTCCTTTCCAACCCGTATGATTCTGCAATTCTGTGATTCTCATAAGATTTTATACTCACATCCTTGCATATTTTGAAGAAAATGTGATGTCTCTTACATATCACCAGAAGTAAGTGCAAGAGTATAATTACTCCACCAATTAACCTATATGTTCTATAGGATGCAGAAATAGTGCGTATTTGACTCAGAGGCATAGATTCAGGTCTTTGTCCTCTGCTTCAGAGGAAGTAAGATTCCCACACATACATTTTAGGTGCTTTCAGACAAGAATTTTTGGATTTAAAGACTAGGGCATGAGACTGCAAACAAGAAAGCCGAGTCCTACAATCACATCTGAACAGTTATGAAGAGTCAGGAGGATCATAATGTATGCAGGCAGAGAATAACAAACAGTGCACAAACATAACTCTAGGTTAGTTAAAATCTGGATTTTTGGATGAACAGGATCTGTATATAAGGTTGATTTCCCTTTCCTCTTTTCAGGAGACAGCCATTCAATTCTAGCTTCAGGCTTTCCTCCAGGACCATAATGTTTCTTGATCTCTGTCCTGAGATGAAAAAAATATTCTCCAAGCCATTAAACATGCATCACTTATGTTCTATCTAAACCACACTTGTTTTATGGCCTGAATGCTGACTCCTGACAAGATGTACGCACATACAGCTTAAAGAGAGCTTCATCTAAAAAGGACTCTTTCCCATATATAACTCAGGGAAAAGATAATAAAAAAGAGGAGTGGGGGGAGGTGAAGGGGAATGCAATCAGGACCCCTGCACAGAAAAACTGCCCCAGAAAAACAAGCTAGAGCTGTCTCTGCCTTTGCAAGCACTCCAGCAGAGACTTGCAGTAAGTTCCTCTCCATTGAACCACACTCAATTGATTAGCCTGGGAACAAGAGGCATTTTATCATGTCAGGGCTGTTTAAGAAGCTTAATCTCAGAGGTATTTAAGAAGTTATAAACACATTTAGCATGTTTAGAAGTTATTTTAGTGTGTACTGCTCTCTCAGAAAACTCATTTCATTTGGATTTGCTGAACTCCAAGTAAGGACTGTATCTTCACATTATTTCCTAAGTCACATTACCGAACATCATTAAAGAAGAAAATATTTTTCAATGATGCAAGTCATAGCCTTGATGCAATAAGTGGAATTAAAGTAACACCCCCAGATAGTACTGTGCTGCCCTCACAACCCCATACACACCTAATAAAAGATTTGACAGTATGAATGCCTCTGTGAGTAGAAACTGTCTGTAAGAGTGACAAAAGAGAGCAGGGGCAGCAGCTACAAGAAACACTGTACTACAAGAGAAGTATTATCTGGAAGGAGCAAAGCTGGGCAAAGGAACAAAATTGCTGTTAGCTGCTGTGGAGCCAACAGCAGGAAGATTTAGGGCAGTGCATTGCAAGGAGGAAACAACAGAATCAAATTGCTTTCATACAAACCAATCTGGGTGGTCTGGGATAGAGATCACCGTTTTGATTTTGGTTTAGTTGTTCAAATGAATTATGTCCAGGGCATTTTTACCTTGTTAATCAATGTTCCTGCAGACCACAGGGGAAATAAATAAATTACTTTGCCTAGTAACAGTCCTCAGGGCAGTTCAGTTAATCTTAATCACTTCTGTTTCCCAGGACAGCTACTGTGAGCTCTTTGATTCCCCGTAATGACTTCTGGGACATGACCATTTTCCCTTCTCTCATTTTCCTACCTTGACTAAGCAGTTTAAGAAAAAATGTTTCATCACTATTGATTTTGGACAAACCAGCTGTCATCTTCCTGTCTTATGGCTGCACAAGGTTTAGAACAATGTTTTACCTCAAAGGGAAGTGTTACTGCTGATATGATCCTGCCATGAATCACAGTGGCGTACAGCCTTCCTTTGGCAGACCTGAAAACCAAGCTTCAGATTTTAATTCCAAGAATCAGCAGGATGTATAATGTTACAGTTTCATCCTAATGAGCTCAATGAAACAATATCCTGTGTTTTTTCCTAGTGCAAGCACTGGGGAATAGCTATCTTTCCCAAAACCTTGGGTCAGAACTGCATATGGAGTTCTCCCAGCCTGTGGAGACCAGCAAACACAAACTCCAGAGGCTCATTAAAACCCACATGCCATAGAGCACATTAGTGTGGGTCAGTCTGTGCAGACCATGTGGCAAGATTATGACTGCAATCAAAACTGCATAGAAGATGTGCACTACATGAGTTGCTATTGTTTTCACACTAGCTAATATGGCAATTTTTTATATTATCATTGCTGTCTGGCTGTTCAAAGTTCTAATCCTAAAATTGTCATCTATTCCTTCATCATGAATCTGTAATTTGATAACTAGGGGGAAAAGTGTCATAATTTTTCTGTGTAGATTATCAGAATTTTTGGAATAGTCTGCATGTTAATCAAAGACTTTCTCAGGTGCTGAATAACTTTTCCTTCTTCAGGTAAAATAAGTAACTAACTAATAAATATCTCCAATAGCTAAAAACTAGAAAAGTAGGGGGGAAGAGGAAGAAGTTTCAAAGGGTATAATCTAGTACAGAGACTCAGTTCTTATTTGTCACATTAAAGTTAGAGAGAATGTTACATTCACATGAAATTCTCCTTAGAGGCATTTCCAAATTTATTTCCACAATGAGCAAACCCATGTGGCTTTCCACTAGAGCTAAAGATTCTGGTCTTTATCAATCCATCTTTCTAGAAATGTTTTCATATAAAAGAGAGCTTTAAAATGTATTTGCACTAATACAACCGACACATGATTTTTATGTCTGCAGTTGCCTTTTTTATAAATTACCAGTCCTCTAAGGTAATCTTTCTACATGATATTGCAGTCAAATCTAATGTTGTATCTCTAATATCATTGCCTCTTTCCTATCCCAGGCTCTCACATGCTCCTTCCGTTACTGCTCAATCTTAAAGCTGCTTCAACAACAGGATGAATTTTTCATGGAATTACTAGGAAAAAAATTGCTGCTATTCTTTGCATTATTTGAACAGCTATTGAGCTGCACAAGTGTCATTGACTATCGTTCATCCAATAAATCACAAACTTAAGAATATTAAACACTTCTAAATATACTCCAATATATTTGAAATTACCATTTCAGTACGTCCACCTTAGTAAGCCACCTGGTGCCTTTTTATTGTTGTCATACTTTATCTAATAATGCCTATTTTTTCATCTAGTTTCTAGCAAATGGATAACACCCTCTCAGTATCTCCAAGACCATTCATTAGTTATTCCTCTTCAGAAAATTTAAATCAGAATCAGTGATTATTTAATTTAGTTATGCATCCACTATTTTAAAACTTACACTTGCCAAGTTCTTAAGCATATTAAAAAAATACTGAGATAGTCATTTAGGCAGAAAAAAACTACATTCTTCTGATGAAAAGTGTTCTTTTCAGTATCAGTCAATCTCTCCTCCGTCAGATTCCTGCTTCAGATGACTGACCAGACTAAGAAAATCAGCAGAATAGGACAATAACTCTCGCAAGATTTATTTCTGATCTTGACCTCAATTTGAGAATCTTTATTTTTAGTACCACTCTTCACCTTTTGTCACCTCCCTGTGTGCAATAAGTTCAGTACTTTTAGGAGGTTTCCCTGTTATCACATGGATGTTGGCTGTAGAGAAGTTATTTATCAACTTCAGAACAAGACACTTCTCTTGTTAAAAACCAGTTATATTTTCACTAAGGAAAATTCTTAGTAAAGGACATGTGAATAAGAGTCTGAATACAGAAGCAGGTGTTCTTCTCATACCTTCTCATACCTTCTCATTCAAAAGAGAATGCATTAGAAACAACTTGTATAGCCATTAGTTCTTACTTCACTCTTTCAAATTCTGGTTTACTTTAAAAGTAGTCAGTGCTACCCACACACAAATATGTATTTACACAGACCTGTGGATATGTGGGTAGAAGAGGTGGTGAGAACAGGCAGCCAGAGACCCAGGACTGCCGTAGCTACTGTTTGAATATCCAGCTCTGTCTGACATTTATTTAATGCTATCTCTTCTCTAAGTAAATCTATCACCCAGTCGGAAACAAGTCCAGATTTCTCGCATGGTGCTTCAGAAAATCCTGTGCTTTGTGACAATAGAAAAATAAACAGAGTTATTGGAGTTGAAAGTTTACAGAATTTAAGACAAGGAGAGATGTTCACTCAGAGTTCTCAACACTGCCACAGATTCTCTCTCCATCACCACAGCAAAAGTGAAATTTGTTTTTGCTTGTCAAGAAGACAAAAAAGTATTCTGGTCCTCCTACTTGGTTTTTATAGTGGCAAAATCTGGGACAGGCTATTTCAGTTTCGTTCAGACTTTTTAAAAGACTCCATGTACCTTACGTTCTTTACAACATCTTTGCCTTTAAAATACTTGGATGAAAGGTCAGTAATCAATCAAGTTTACTTCCTGTGATCTCAGGAGATGGAATGATCAGTGACTTGAAGGTCCCACTGACAACTACTTATCTGACCTTATTTGAAAGTCCAAAAGTGAATCTTTATTACAAACCTTTTTTTTCTACCTGACTTATAAAAATGTTTCGATACACTGCTCAAGCTTCTCAGAAAAGACTTTTTTCCAAGAAATATAAGAATGAAATGAGAGTGTAATCCATACTGATATTTAAATGTCAATCAAAGTTTAGGTATGATCAGTTTCTGCAGGTAAAATATGAGGACAAAATGGTGTTCAACATCCAATGCAAGTTTTGAGCCCCCTGACACAATAAATCATATCAACTGTGAGTATTTCAATTATCATTAACAACTGATCATATCAAAAGCCCTGTTTTCTTTGTGTAAAGAATTCTAGAGGGGCTACACTGAGCAATGTACTTAATATTAAAAACTAATTTTGCTGTACATAGACAATGAACTATTTCTGTATCCCTAAGGAACTATCACAGCTGCCCTCAGTCATGTTGTGTAGGTCTGGGTGTTGCTATCATGTAGCACTATAAGAACTGCAGTACAGCAATGCTTTACTATTCTTTCTCCTCATCTAGACAAATTTTATCTCTCCCTTCAATAAATACTTCCATTTAAGTTATCTGGCATTTTTTTTCGCAGACGTAAGGACTGAGAAAGGAAATCTTTAATGTAAAGCAGTTGTCTCAAGAGACTTCACTAGGAGGCAGAAGAATAATAATGTAGAAATCTACTTATTAAAAAACACACTTTTCCACTTTAAAAAGAGCTAACTTTTAGCAAGCACCTTCTAATTAAACTAGTGACAGGTCAACACTTATTAAAGGATATAGAAGAGCCACTGAAATTCCATGTGAGATAATTAACACATATTTGAGATAGAGAGGTATTATTAATAAGTAATTACTATTTAAAGATCACTAAAATTCATTTTGCAAGAGAACTTGCAAATCATGTTGCCAAATGCACTTAAAATCTTTTAAAGAATAATGTGTCTTGCTTTCATTTTGGATTGTATCAACACAAGAAGAATAGAATCCAAGTTTTCTGATCTTCATGTTAAATGACTTTACAGGAATCATGGCTAAATCCTAAGGTGTATTTCCATGTGCACCTGAAGACAAAAGGAAATGTTTTGATAATCTTAGTATTTTTTGAATCATCATCTTAGCTCAAATTACTTCAGATATTTTGGATGCAGAAGAATGTAAAAAAAACTAAGACTTCAGAGTTTAAAATAATGCTTTCTAACAGTAAATTTTACAAAGTGTTGCAATTGATAATATTTGGCAAATATATATCTCTGGTCCTCTCAAAATTTTCTTAAGGGATATAGCAGGTTAATGAATATATCAATTACATTTCTTCACTATAGGAAAAAAGAAGAAAAATAAACCTTCCAATCAATATGCCAATTTTTTTCATATTTATTTATGAATTTATATATATTCACATATTTCTGCATGTACAGAAGATAAAATACTTTTCTGGATTATAGATTCTTAGTGGCTTATGTATCCAACAATTCAACATCACATCAGTACTCTAGGTCACCTATGCATAAAAAAAAGAGCAATGCTTTTACTGACTTGACTAGAAGCAACTATGAATTTCAAATTAAATCATGCTTCAGTACCTCCCAAATATCACGAGGTAAGCATGTATAAATTCTCATTTTCAACAGTTACCCGTTGCCCATGTATTTGCCAATCAGTAGCTGAACAGCGTTATTAAACACATACTCTCACATATCTGTGTTACATTTCTTCTTGTTGTCTTATGTTAAATATCTCAGATAATGCAGCTTCTACAACTGAATGTTTAACCCATGTTTGGCAAGCATGCACCATTGCTTGTATTCAAGAATCAATATACCCATATTAGAATTATCATGATCAGTAACATCTGCAGAAGAATTTATAGCACGTATGTGTGAAAGGCTGAGCAATTTTCAGAAGACTGTGCCTTCTTTTTTTAAGATTCTTCTTTCTAGAAATTAAAAAGAAATTGAAACTTTATGTTTTATCACCTATATTTAATGGATTTACCTTGGTTATGCTGGATTCATGCCAGAAGCTCTTACTTTTCTGTCATTAAATGAAAAATTTCAATTCAGATCTCTTAGTGATATTATTTAATATGGGCATTTGTTTGAAAATTCAATGTATATTCAAATGTATGTACAATTCAACAAGCAGAAGTTGCTCTTGTGAAGCTTCAGAGGCTGTTATAATGCAGCCTGAGCTTTAACATCAAACTGAAGTTCATATAAAGCAATAAAGCTTTTCTTCTACTTTTTACAAAAAAATTCTTTGAGTTCATGGAAGCTCATTACAAAATGATTACTATTGCTCCCTACCTTCCTCCTGTGCCCTCTACACCACTCAAAATAAGTATACCTTCACCTGTATAGTTCTGTATAGATCTGTAAAGAGAAAAGTAGATCCATCCTATTTATTTTCATATACAACATATACTATCTGATAGAGCAAATTCTCAGCTACAGAACACTTGTTTTCAACATAATCACCACCATTAGCATATGCATTTTCACCAGGTATGAATAAGAGCCTGCAAGTTACAATCATAAAAATCCGCACAAGCAAAAGTGACCCACTATTGCTGTCACCACTACTAAAACATCCTGCACTTACATCCACTGGTTGGTCTCCATAAACGCTCAGCAAATGTTGATGAATGTCAATGGGTGAAACTTTTTTCATGTGGAAGAATTCAATGACACACTTATAAACACAATTTATAACTTCCATGTCAGAAACTATTTTGTCAGACATCCCCACTGCTGCTATCTGTCACATGGCAACAAAATGTAATGAAATATTGGTAGGAAGGTTCAAGCTCTACTGCCATACCACCACCATCTGCCTCTGACATTGTGGGCCAACATAATAAAATAGAAGGCATTACTTTTGGAGCAGCCTTCATAATATTATCGAATTATTTTTTTGTAATCTAACAAAATTGGAATTTTTTTAGGGAAGACGTGTCAATATTCAAAGATCTCAACTAAAGGCAGGCTGGGATCCAACTGGAAACATCCACCTGTAAATAGAAATTCCTCAAAATAGGGAAGTAAGACATCAGAGAATTATAGAATTTGCGTAACCATTTAAATTAATAAATGTTGTTTTTAAAACTTGGAATTCTAACAGTGCTTTCTGTCAGGAATCCCAATCTACTTCCAAACAACAGAGAGACCAGGAAAAAAAAAAAAAAAAAAACACAAAGAAACAGAAAATGTTTGTTTTTTTTCCTAGGCAGGTGTTTTCATTGACTTGCTCAAGTCTTACATATTTTTTTTTGCACACTGATAAATGATCTAAGCTTCACAAACAAAACTTTATTTCATGGTATTGATCTTTCCTTGTCAAGATGAGACAATCAAAATTGACTATATTTCAGAATTAATATGATTTCTATCCCTAGCTGTCACAGACGCATAGACTCTTAGAAACTACATTACACACTAATCTGGAAATGTCATTAGGGAAAGACAGAATATTCTGCTTTTCTCAGATATTTGTCTTCTGTCATACTTATAAAGTTCTATGAATCATTCTAAATAATCTGTGAAATATATAGCACTTTTTTTTTTTCTTTCTTTAATTCTCTGTATAAAATACTGGAGCAAATTTTGAAAACAAATTCCATTTGTTAGGAAGTAGGTGACTCACAATATACAGAGTATATCTGAATGAACTAGAAAAGACTGTCTTTTTATATGATGTAGTGAATACTTCTCAACCCACACTGCCAGTCACCCTAACCATGCAATTATGTGTTTTTAAAACATTTTTTCTCTAATAAAAGTAAAACTTCTGTATTACATTAATTGCAAATATGAAATCATACATGGATTTAACAGTAAGACTGTCATATTAGGTTATAAAAACATACAAACTGCAGTGAAAATGAGCTTCATTGCACTAGCTTATTTGCAGCATGGATCCATGGCATAACTAAATGAAAATGATTAAAAATAATAATAATAATGGGATAGCGTCAAGGTAATTTGGAATTATTAGATTAAAAATATGTGTAATGTTCATGACAGAGGAACTCTTTCAGAACAGTTTAAGAGTATGCATACTTTCCAAAGAATTGTTCTCATAGTTTGTAATAGTAGCACTGGCTTTGGCAGAGTGTCATCTTATGAGATTGCCTATTCCTGTTCTTCACATGCGAGTGCTATCATGGTTTTCTTCTATCAGTGATTACAAAATACAAAGCAGACATGCTTGGCCAATTTAGTTACCATGTAAGACATGGCATTACACTAACTCATTCTTTTCTTTCTCAGAAGACTTTAACAACTCATTGAAACTCATCTGAAATAAAGTCTTCATAAAAGTCATCCATCATTACCCATTCATCTCTGTGAGGCAAACACTCACCCAAAATGATTCTGGAATTTTCGGCATTTGTGCAAGTAGGACAAGTATCATGCCTTGACCACAAGAGCTTACTTTGCTAAACAAACCTAAAATCAATTATTTTATCATCAAAAATCAATTACTCCAACTGAGGTTGCATCCCTTAAGTCGTCCTTAAACTGTGTATCCCAGAGTATATCTGTGGGAACTATTTCATCTTCAATTCAGACTGACATACAAATACAACAGCTCTTTTCTTTGGCACTGAATGAAAGCTATCATTACTGTGAATAAGTTAGAAAATCCAACAAGATGTAATCTACTAATTTTGCAGTAGCATCTATTCAATATAAAGGCTTCTTAAAAGCCTTTAAATTTGTGTAAATCCCGCTATTAAAAAAAAAAAAAAAAAAGTTTAAGCTTCAGTAGAGGCATTTAGAAAGCTTTAGTCAGCAAGCAGAAGGCCAAGTAGGAGTGTAGGAGTGTTAGGTGCTTTGGAAGATCTAGACGCCTAGACCTAGAAGACCTAAAGGTGTGAGTTCAACTTACCTGTGTGAACAAAGATCAGCTTGTGTGTAAGTAAGTGAACTGGAAAGCTGAAAAAGAAAACTACAAAGCAGTATGAAACAAAATTCTCAGTGACTATTTGACTATTTTTATTTTAATGTATATGTTGACTATGAGCTACAGAAAAGGGAAATGACTGAGGAAACTTCATGGAGGTTGAGTAAATTAGCTTTGATGAAAAATGGAGAGGTTTTTTTTGGCCTTGGAATTTAAGTGTGCATTTCACAACAAAGCAGAAATGAAAAGGCCATGCCTTGGAGATGTAACTATTTCCTGCCATAGATCACAGCTGGTTACTTGTGACAAGAAAATGGACAATTAGTGGGGAGAGGAGTGCTGGGAAGATAGCCAGTATGTTATGACAAACCCTGTTAGATAGCTGGTTTAGAACAGCAAGGTATATAAAACATAAATTATTGTGGTCAAGCAACTTTAGGTCAGAAACTTACTATTGGCAAATATCTGCCACTATGGTGTAGGAACTGGTTGCTTATTGTTTCATACTGTTTGAAATACCACGTATTTATAAGCTATTTAATGGAAGTATATTGATAGATAAAAAGAAAAAGGAAATGATGGCTGAAATGTAATATTTTGTGAACAAAATTGGAGTTTATCACTTGCTATATTTTTCTAAAAGCCTGCAAAATATTACAGTGAGATTGAGGAGGATAGGAAATTTCTGTTTTAGAAATTTAAAAGTATCTGCATTATTTTTGATCCTGCTAGCATCTAAGCTTTAATATCTAAACCAGACTAGCTCTAACTTCAGGCTAGAAGCACCAAGAATTATCAGTGCTGATTTAAAAGGCTACCTAAATAATTTACTAGTTTTCTTATCCACTCTCTACTATCCTCATCACTACTATTGTTGCCTGGACATCTCTGTATTATGTTCTATCACTAGTCCTAAGTCTTTTTACATGTATAACAGAGCAAGTTATCTGGAAAATGCTTGTTACTCTATCACAAATATTCATGTTTTCTCTTTTTTTCATATGCATGTAATTACTTCAGTTCTGAATACAAACAACATAAGCTGAAAATACAACTTTGGCTATAAGAAGCCTGTAATTCTGAGGTTCTCAAGTCCAGGCTTTTGCAATGGATCACACATGCTCTGTAGGGATGTCTGAAGGTGCCTGTTTGCTTATGTAAAAAATAACTCCATATCTTAGGATTTCAGAGTTTTCACATTGTTGTGGTTCAAAGTATCAGGAGTATCATCATAATGAATACTGTAAAGCATGCTCCTTAATAACTCATACGGTATAGTAATATAAATTACAGGTAGTCAATTTCTATCCAAAGAATAAAAGTAGATTTTACTCTTCTCCCATCTTCACTTGGAACAAATTATAGTTTTTTCTCTGAATCTGCCTCCTCTTCCATCAACAACAGTCAATAATTAGGGAAAGTGGTAGCTTTTTGTCTTTCTGTTTATTCTCTTTGTGGTAAGGGCTCCAAGAATGACCAGTATGACTATTTCTATCATACATTATCTCAGTGCTTTCAAAACAGCAAAGGTAAACTAGCCTTATGGCTAGAGGTTTGTGTATTTCAAATCAAGTTTAAAATCTTGTATTACAATTAGTTTTTTAAAAAAGTATTTAAAAGGAGGGATCTCTTTATTTCTATGGAGTCAGGTCTGAACATACGTAACTTCAATCTTCTTCAAAAAGATGCTGTTGTTGTTTAACCTAACACCCAGCACCACACAGCCTTTAACTCAATCTCCAACCCTTCCTAGTGGGATAGAGAATTGGAAAAAAAAAAAAAAAAAAAAGTAGAACTCATAGGTTGAGATAAAACTATTTAAGACAGAAAAAGGAAACAAAATAACAGTAATGGTACAACAAAACAAGTGACATGCAGTGCAGTTGCTCACCACCCACTGACCAATACTCAGTCTGCCCCAGGGCAGCAGCTAAGCTCAGCCAACTCCACTCAGCCTTATAGTTTCTTTACATTATGCCAATTAGTATGGAAACTATGGATCCTTGGCCAGTTTGGGTCAGCTATCCTGGGTCAGCTCCTCATGTCCCTTAACTCCCTAACCAGCCCATACAAGAAGCTGAAAACCTGAGGTGTTTTTTGCTCTGTGCAGCACTGCTCAGACACAACTAAAACATCAGTTTGTTATCAAGTTTTTTCTGCTCGAACCAAAACACAGCATCATACCAGGCTCTGTGAAGAAAATTAATCCTGTACCACCAGAAATCAAGACAGAAGACAGACACAGGATGGGTGAAAGTGCTGGTTGTCCTTTCTTAACGTATCTTTGGAATTAATTTGCAAAATAAGTCTATAACTAAAGGTTAAAGGTGTACTCTGGATAACTTCCAAAAAAACACATAGTATTTAAATCAGATAACACTGTTTAGCGTGCTTCTTTACCTAAGACCTCTCCAGATCTTTAGAAACAATAGCATGGAAAAGACAGCAGCACATTTTTGAAACAATATTTCCAGTATACATCTGGAAGATTCTGTTTTATGATGCATCTTGAGATGAATTCTTAGGAGGAAAAGATGATGATCCATAAATAGAAGCTGGCATGCTGCAACAGAATAATGATTTTTCCATTTGCTATTCTGGACTAAGAAGGAAAAGCCAATTCAGTCTTCTCTGCACTGCATTATGGTGCATTACATCCATTACTTCATGTAAGTTGAATTAGAATATAATTAATGTGATGTCAGCTTGCTATTAGTGTCTGATGAATTTTATGTTTTATATTGTTTACTGGTATATTGTTGTCCATAATCTGTATCATAAATACATTTGATAAGTACTTTAGTTATTTCAATTTGTTCCACTTCCTACTTCTAGTGTTAAGCGTATTTTATGCACTAATCTACATTTTTTGATATCCATCCTTCCTGATCAGTCTCAGGCAGGAGATGATGTTACCTTGGCAACACATACTACCACAAAATTTGAAAATGCCCTTCTGAAATACTCAGATCTTCCTTCATTTTGTTACATTTGCTCTTAAAAAATTATAAATGGAAAGCATTGCCATGAGGGCAGCCCACATGAACCTTAGTCACTGCTAAGATTTGCTGAAAACAAGCCACAGTGGCACTTACTTTGCATAGGTATGTTTACAAAAGTGTTACGTGGCAGTCAATCATCAAGTTTTTGTTAGGGAACCTTTTGAAATGCAACTTTTCTGTTCAGCTGAATGAAAAATAAGGATTCGCAGCAATGAGAGACTGCAGCTTTTTCAGGCAGTACTGGCTCCACAGTGTTGGATGTAGTTCAACACAGAACTGATTTTCTCTTGATCCTCTCTTGGGACAGGGCATTCATTTCACCCATCAAAACTTCAAACACTAACTTATTTTATAAGATTATATCCTCATTTTGGAGGTAAACTAAGATGGGAATATACAAAATGTCTGTCAGTACTATTCTCATTCTTTTTGGTCAGTGTGTCTTCCAGAAGGTGCTTTGTGAGAGGAAGGAAATATCTAAATATCTATATATTAGACATCAAAGAAAAATGAACAAATTTCTGGAGTTGTTTCTCTAAATTCCTGGGGAATTCTCTGCCCTGGAAGAAAGCTTGGTGAGATGCTGCATCATCAGCAGATGCAGCTGTGACTTTGGGATTAGGCTTTAGTAGTTCCGTCCACTATGTACATGGTCATCTCAGAACACCATGGTAGCTGACTTTTTCAAAATTCTTTAATGTTATATCCTGGAAAAAAAATATTTATTTTTGCATTTTTCATCTGGTTTGCACAGTTGCTAATTTATTTTAGTATATTAATTATGTGTAACACCAGTAATTTCAGCATCAATTGTGACTCTTCCTCTCATTTTTAATATACAAATTAGCATACAGATTGCTGTAGTTTCTTTGAGCTTTCAGTAATTCTCTTGATACAATCAAATAGAAAAACACAATACTTTCTGCATAATACTCCTTGTAATTGATCTCTGTGATGAACTCTTACAGTGTTTTCATTGATTTATGCTAGACTGACTCATCACATTACAGATGCCACAAAAAAGTGTTGCTCTCCATATATCAAAAGATATAGTTACTGACAGTATCTTACCCCTACATGCAGAACAGCTAATACGATAACATAAGTATATCTTCTGTCAAATAGAATGGGTATTACAGATTGTTGAAGTCTCCAACAAAAGGAAGGTGTGAAACTGTTGGAGCAGGTCCAAAGGAAGACTATGAAGATGATTAGAGGGCTGGAGCGCATCTCCTTTGGAGAAAGGCTATCAGAGTTGGGCTTGTTTAGCTTGGAGAAGAGAAGGTGCTGGGAAGATCACATCATGACTTTCCAGGTCATGTCTATAAGCTTTCCTGAGGAGCTTATAATCAGGAGGGAGACCACCTTTTTACACAATTTGATATTGATAGAGAAAGGGGGAGAAATCTAAAACTAAAAAAGAGAAGATTTAGGCCAAACATGAGGAAGAAATTCTTTACTTAGAGAGTGGTGAAGCACAGGAACAGACTGTCCAGAGAAGCTGTGGTGCCCTATCCCTGGAGTGCTCAAGGCCAGGTTGGATGGGGCCCTGGGCAGCCTGAGCTAGTGGGGGGCAGCTCTGCCCATGGCAGGGGTTGGAGCTGAGTGATCTTTAAGGTCCCTTCCAACCAAGCCATTCTATGATTCTATGATTCTTTTATTTTTGTAGTTTAGATGCCTGAAGTAGAACATCAGCTGTTCTCATTTTATTCATGAATAAGAGGATGCTACGGCAAGGAAACTGTATAGTCTTCTACCTAGGACAGGAAGACCTTCCTTTCCCCCACAGCATCATTACAGAAAGCTACAGAACTGTTATCAGGCATGGCCCAGGAACATTCATCATAAACATGATATATGAAGTTGATGTACATCAAAGTAAGTTCCAAATACAGCACAATGATGCACTGCTTGGATGCCATTACTGTGTCAGTGAGTACTAAGAATAGCACACACTCTGTGCTGCAGGGCACTTGTGATCATACATTAAGGTCTGTTGAAATAAATTATATTTGTCAGATCAGTTTCAAAATAGCAATGCTTGTAATTTAAATGTTATAAATGATAGAACTTAAGCCTCTCATGAAGTTATGGAGTGGAGAAAATAAAACAACAAAAGAAAGAGAAGAATTTAAATACTGGCCACCAGATCCACATTATAGATTAGATATCCTTCCATATGCTTAGCCTTCTGTAGAGCTATTCTATTAAGCCCAAGTAAGAAATTTACATGTTAAAGGAGGAACTAGATAAAAGAATATAAGAACTACCTAAGGTTGTTTCTTCCAAATATGGCTGTATTAGGTTTGTTATTTTGAATTTCCTCAACTATCTATGTCATGACTATTAAAAGCTCTAATGAAATTTAGATTTCCTGTTACACACCATTCATTGCTCTTCTAAGACTAAAACTACTGTCCACTAAAACTACTGTGTGCCTTTATAACATCAACTATGTAATTTTGTCAAATATGATACCATATTTCTGTGAAGAGTTCTGAAAAAAAATGCAACTTTTTTCTATTTTATTTTTTTTTAACAAGACACTCTTCACAACCCCTACATTTCTGGACATGGAAACTCCTGACCATGTGAACTCCCCCTGGCATAGTCCAGAAGCAAGAAAATGTGTCATGCTCTGTGTTCTGAGTGCAATGAACTGATGCAGAATTGTAACAGTGGTAATAAATAATATACAGTCGAATGAAACAGTTGCACAAGGTTAAAATTCTGGAATTGTGGGGGACACAGCTTACTTAATGCTAAGGTCACTGCTCTGAAAACAAAACAAACAAACAAACAAAAAGAACAAAAATATGTGGGACAAAATCCTTTAAACATTCTTTCTCTCTTTCACTGCTGAAGTGAAGCATTGTAGTAAGAAAATTTATGTCAGCGAACCATCGCAAAGGCATTAAACATAACACTAATTCTCCTTTTTGATGGTAAACAGGCCAAGGTATTCTGAACTTATTTTATAGTTTGAATTTTAAATCCTGATTTATGGTATAATCCCTGAAGTTAAATAAGTCAAGCCTACTAAGAAGTAGAAACTAGAAAAGCAAATGCATGCTTTTTCTTCTATCCTTCAAGCTGAATCTCCCAGTTAAGTTGCACTGTTAGTGAGACCAGAGAAGTTTCAACATTTTTCTTCAATCTGGGGCACATATGCTTGGGCCTGTTTCCCATCTACAGTGGAAAGTAAATATCTGTCCACAGAAGCTGAATAATCCCTAAGTAAAAGGTGTAATTCTCCTTTATATTCTCCTATATCCTTTCAGAAATTCTCTTTTTTTTCCACAGAAGCAGCACAATGGGCTCAGGCTCCAGATGGTACCTTGGAATTTACAACAGTTTGTGGAAGGATTCTTTAATTAGATTGCAAGTTATTTGAATTTTTGTGATTTTATGCAACAGATAATACACATAATAAAACTTAGTACCAGTGTTTTTAGAAAGCTGTTCTAATAGGACTTTGGTATTACACCTCTTGAGTGATACGTTTATTAAAAATTCACTCAGAAGATAATCCCTTCTTCTCCAGGAGTGTCATGAGTACCTTGCATCCGGCAACTGCATAACAGTTCAGCAGTACCAGTCATTTTGCTCTTTACCTCAAGTCATGGGATAGAAGTTTACTTTACTTTACTTTACTTTTGCTTCAGCTAAAAGTCAAAGCTTCTATCAGAAAGTTCTGTTTACTGTTCTTTTTGCTGAGTGCAATACATTGACAATCAATTTTTTTTTGCTTCAACCAAGATTTCATAGTTCGACATTGATGTGAGCTATACTAATTCTCCCTTTTTCTGACCATAGCTGTCCAATAAGTATAACATAGAAAGAAATGCCTTATAAGAACCTAAATAGATAAATAAATTTATCTCCTAAGCTGAGCTACACAAAGGAAAGGGAGGAAAAGGAGAAAACACATCTCTGCATGTGAGAGCGAAAAAAAAAAAAAAGAAGAAAAGAGAAATACTGCTCTCCATCATCCTTCATCAAGATGTTTCTCAGCACTGCCTTGATACAAGCCTTTAGCCACTTGACCTATTCTTCATAGCTGTGATGAAATAACTAAATTCCCTTCCTTAGACCACCAATTTTTTCCTGTTTAAACAGCATTTAGAGAGACAGGCAGGATGGCTGTTCCTAGCTTCCCTTCTTGGTGTGTGTGTATTTCATCTGACAGTTATAGTCTCTTTAACCATGTCTGCAAGCAAAACACATCACTTTACTGTTCTGGAGGATTTCATGTCATTGTAATGATGCATGGCATCCTGTTAAGTTCTTCACATTAAACATGCAACTGAAGGCAATCTGAGTTGAATTCCTCAAAGATAGAAGTACTGAAGTTTACTGAAAGCAATGAATCAAAATGTCTACAAGCTGGCTGAGTAGAAGAAGAGACATGAATAAAACCAGTGTGCCAGATCTGGTACTTCTCAAGCTTTATAGACATTCACATTATTTTAAAATGGTTCACTGTCATTTCTATTTAGATAATAGCATTTGGACAATCTGGTCCACTGAACTTCATCTGTTAAAAAGAGATACTAGAAATTATTTACCACTTCCTCAATTAGAAACATTCTTATCCAGTAGCATCCTTAGCTAACTTCACAGTTCTTAGACTTATCTCTTAGAATTCCTTTAGAATAAAGGAAAAAAAAATCTTAAAAGAATGACTCGTCACCTCATTTGACTCATTAGATACCTACCTTAGTATGGGACTAATTGTTTTTTAGATTTACTTGTTTCTGTCATTTGATCATTAAAAGATCTAAGAGTGTCTTGCACCAGCACAGACATCAATATTTGTCCATACACATAGTCTCATTTATAGAATTAATCAATAGTTCTGTTAAAAACAAGTGGTTATCAGATGCCAGCACAAAGCTTAGCAAATGTTCAACAAAATTCCAGTCTTAAACACATCATGTAGATTATACAGTGAGTACTTCAAAAGAAAAAGCATTTTTACATAAGTAGGATTGACTCATGTTTTAAAGGAAAGATGTAGGAGAACCCTAGCAATTACAAAAAAAAAAAAAAAAATCAGTAATAAAGGATTTTTGAGAAAGAAATCTCCAACCCAAGGAGAGAGAGGGTAAAGATGAAAAAAGAAGTCTCACAATTAATTCTCTTCCTCTCCCTCTCCTCCTCCTCTCCTCTTTCCACCTCTAAGTGTTCAGGCACAGATATTTATATTTAGCCGATAAGAACTTCTACAGAACATGAAAGAACTTCAGACATCAGATGTTTATAAACTTGTGAAATGCTTCATGGTTCAGCATGATTCTACTTTTTTGAGAAAATAAAGCTTGTAGTCCTGAATATGTTTATAATTTCATGAGTATATTTCATATTTCTTAGATGTTCTATATGTGAAAATTGTGGGAAAAATAAGTAGGTTGTACCACCATGATGTTTCTATAGTGTTAATTGTTGTATATGTGTGAGAGCAGGAAATTTTAGGAGGCTGAATTATTTTCTTAAGGAACGTGTTTTTTATTGTCACACTCCAAGGCAAAAGTCTTTCTGGAGTTCCAACAGAACTTCCCTGGAAAGGTGTTACAAGAAATAAATATTCCTTTCTGATCTTCATTTGCTCTGGGAGACAGTATTTTGATGATGATGCATAGCTGCTGGCAAGTTATTAGATAGCCTGCCTCCAGTTTCTAGTCTTTGTACCTATAACTACACAATTACAGTCCTTATATCTTTATATGAGTAGGTAGGGTTGAGAAAACACACAATGGTTATATATAAACAGATTACAAACGTAGCCTCAATGAATAGAGCACACTGACTGTTCCACTCTTGAGACACAGGATACACATTTTACTGCCTCAGAGTAAAATGAAAAACAATTTGATTTTCTAAGAGAGATGAAGTGAACGTCGGAGCAAGTTAAACAGTACATGCTGTGAGTCTTTACAGAGGAAAAATAGTGTTGAAAACCTTAGTCAGAGGTTAATTGATAATCAGTTGATTTATTCACTTGTTATTAATGATTACTAATGAGCAGCATTATAATAATCAATGTTCCAGATCAGTGCTTTGCCAGATGTCATGTTAATTGCACGTGAAGATAGCAGTGGCTTAGCAAAATGTGGAAACAATTACTGTGATTGACTCCAAGCCACCTCATGCCTCTCTGGAGTATTGTTCTAGCAGTATCGCAGAGCAGTGTAAAATTCTCTGAGTCTGCAGAGTGGGAAAAAAGAATTCCTAATATCTTTTGATATATCTGTGTTTTTTCTCATAAAAGGTAAAATTACAATAAATCTTACACAAGCAAATATATTTGCTTTTAGTGTTTACAATCACAGGCTAATAACTAAGGAACACCAGATAGCATCAATAACTAATTGAAATTAAAATCTAGTCTTTCCCTGGTGCAAAATCTGTTGAGTTTTAATATACTCAATAAAATTGTGTTTTTAAATTATGCTTTATGACCTGAAACAACAATAAACCACTAACTACCATGCTGCTGTTCAAAATATGCAAAGTAGATTTGTAACCTACAGGTATAGCAAAATGTTAAGAAGTTCAATTTTATTCTATACAGGGATGAAATTTGATTCTGTGGCTGTAGCAGTAGTTTTCATCTGCCTTAGACTGACAAAGCAACAGGACTGAATGCAAGGGAATCTGGAAGAAGATATGCACAGCCAACACAACATCTCCCCATCGTGTAACGTCGACCATCCTATCTCTCCCCACCCAGTTTGATCCTCAGCTGCAAGCAGAAAGCTGGCACATCTATTTCCAGGTGGCTACCCTCTGAGTTTATGATTTTTTCTATCATTCAGTGGCTCAGAGTGATCTTCAGGACCAACAAGTCTAGAGCAGTTGTGCCATTCATCATCCATCAAAGAAAGAATTGGGATAGGTTATACACATTGCAACAGTGCACCAGAAAGCTGAACACACATTGAGTTTACACGTAAAACACATGGCTGAGTTATGTAGCAGCTTTGTAATCAGTCATAAATGGTGTGATACCATACTAGCTGGTGTAATCAGATTATAATTGGGGATGATTGGAGTGTATATCACAGAATCACAGAATTATGGAAGGGACCTCTAGAGATCATTGAGTCCAACCCCTCTGCAAAGCAGGCTCCCTAGAATAGGTTGCACAGTTAGGCGTCCAGGCAGGTCTTTAACATCTCCAGAGAGGACTCCTATTTAATTGATTCTGGCACTGAGAGAAGGATATTCTTTTGATTCTCCTTGGAAAAAATTATAAAAAGTATGCGATCAGTGCATTCAGTTGTCTCTGTGAATCTTGTCTGAGTATGGGAATGCTGTTAGACAATGAAAAGTGATATTATTGCCTTTGCATATGATCAGATAAAAGAAAGTTTCCTCAGGGAAGGTTGGTTTGTGCCTGTGGTGTGTTGCCAGGACTCCTAACACGCTTTCACCCATGTGAGGGCTCACACAATGTGCTCTACGCTCCTCTGGAACAAATCATAGAGTAATGGATTGGAAGGGACCTTAAAGCCCATACAGTTCTAAGCCAGCTCCCACGGGCAGGGCTGCCCCCCACTAGGTCAGGTTGCCCAGATCCCCATCCAACCTGGTTTTGAACACCTCCAGGAGTGGGACATCCACATCTTCTCTGGGCAACATCTTCTGGTGCTTCCACCTAACATCTAATTTAAATCTCCTCTCTTTTAGCTTAAAGCCACCCCCACCTTGTCCTATCACTATGAGATCATGTAAGATGTGTCTCCTCCTGTTCATAAACTCCTCCAGAAGGCCATGATGAGATTCCCCTGGATCCTGATCTGGATGCAATGCTCCATATAGGCCTCATAAGGGCAGAATAGAGGAGGATTATAACCTCCTTTTCTCACATCTGCCTCATGAGGCTGTTTCTGACTTGTTCTGCTCTTTTAGTGGGAGGGATTTTGCTCCCCTTCCTAAAGGTTCAGGAATGCAAGGGTGTGGGAAGCCTGACTGATAATGAAGTTCACGGCAAAGAACTCACTAAATACTTCAGCCTTCTTCATGTCTGAGGAGGCCAGCTCTCGCTTTTCATTTATCTAAGGGGGTAACACCCTCCTTTGCCTGTTCAATGTACCTATAAAACTCTTTCTTGTTATTTTTCACATCCCTCATCAAGCTCAGTACTATCTATACCCTGAAGATTCTCCTGCAAACTTCTGTGACATACTGGGTACCTGCTGATCTAAACTGAAGTTAGAGTTCAAGATTAAAGTTACAATTCTTTATTTAGCTAGGGGCATTTAGGGTTTGTTTGTGCCTTAACCACATATCAAATCCTGCTGTGTTGCTTTCAGCAGAGGAACAAGTGAAGTGCATCAGTGACTTCAAATAAAGATTATGGAAAGCTCTGTCTCCATGATATTTCTGAGTTCTATAATCATGACACACAGTCATAAGTCCTGGGCTTTACTTCAGACTGTCCGGTAAAGACAAAGAGGGGCAGGAGTTCACAAGAATTTCACTGTGAGCTGAAAAATAGTGTTGGTCTGAGGAGATTTTTTGTTTGTTTCTTATTTGTTTTGTTTTTCCTTATACACACATTATGATATATATATATATCATTGGGGTTTTATTGTGTTTGTTTTTGAATGGGTTTTTTGTTGTTGTTTGGTTAAGGCTTTTTCTGCAGTAACTAGGGATTGCTTTTTGTAATCAGTCAGGATTTCTGCAGTGTGGAATACACACATCCTGTGATTTAAAAATAAGAAAATGAAATTGCTGAGTGGAGTCTTGAAGTAATAGAGAAGCTGTTCTGCAAGCAATAGCAGAGATCCCTTCAGGCATTTCAATGCACCCTCGAGAGCAAAGAAGCACTCAATCTATGAAACAAAGTAAAGCAGGTTTACTTTTTGACTCTTAATTCAGATTTTCTTCCACCATCTATCTTCTACAAGAATTTCCTGTACTACTCTTGTTTAGGTAAAGGGTTGATATTTTCTCTCCCGAGAATGTCAGGTGCATTTTATTTCTTGTTGTGGCTTGTTGTTTTTTTAATCCTGGAAATTTAGTAGTACTCTCTGTTTGATCCCTTTCCAATGTACCAGAAAACAAGCACGCCCCAAGAGAACACTGATCAGCACTTTGGTGGATTTGATTTTATCACATAATTATGAATGTCTTTCTTGTCTATGTTAAAAGTGTAAGAACATATCTCCAAAGACTGATATAACATGGCAGCTTAGAGCAAAGGGAAATAAGATTTCTGGGATCTGTACATATGTAGAAGAATGATCTCTTTGGACTGGACTGCAGTTTAAACCACTGATCATTTCCTGCCAGCGGACAGTGGTTAAAGTCTCAGAAATCAGCAAGTAGCAGATATTAGTTCAAAAGATTAAAAATACTTCAGCTGTTCTGGATAGATGGGCTATATGTTTGACTAATCTATTTGTTAAAGACCTTCAAGAAAGGGAGATGTACAGAGTCATTGGGTGCTTCTGTTGTTTCATTTTTTTTTTTCCTATTAACAGATTTAAATTTCTTTTGATGCTCACTAAGCTGGGTTTTATCACTTTTTTTTTTTTCACTGTACATGGAGAAATAACTGATGTCTTTAAAAAAAATTGTAAATAACTTCAAAATTTCCCTTTGATGAAGACCTCATGCATCCAAAATCTTGTCTTTTCCAGCAGCTGGTCTGAGAGAAGGTATTTTCTTTCCTAAATGTCTTCAGAGAATAAATACAGAAATGATAAATATTCTTACACCAATTTGAGAAGTCACCAAACCCCTTCAAAGCTAGATTTGTCAAGCCTTTTTAATGCAGGAGTACCTATTTTAAACAACGATTAATATTTTTCCAGAAATAGCCTGGTTTAGGGAGTAATTTGACAACTTCATGCATTATAAATACGTTGGATTTCACCATCAGTGCACCACTCAGTCTGTTAATGAGTCATTAGAATCTCAGCAAAAAATGTATGCCACCTTAAAACAGGGAAGGAGAATACAATTTGCGAAGAACAGTTTTCCCTTAATTTTCCATGTGATTTTGCCATCAACAAAATAACTGATGTAAGAGGATACTGTCAGCTGAGGAAATTAATACAGATGATAATTAAATATTTAATTTGTTATAGTCTACCAAGCTCTTGTCCATAATATTAGTAGTTCTATTCAATTTTCTCTGCCTTTGTATTACAGGAGGCTGCAGGCACAGGGCATAGAAATCAGCACTGCCATGCTTATTCTTAAAAATGTAGGGGTAGATATTGCATCCCTGTCTTGAAGAGGCACTAAAGGAAATTGATAAATAGCCACACCTGGGTACAGTCTGTCGTTCAGATCAGTGCAGCTATGTGCGTGGTGCCTCTGGGGCCAGAAGCGATGTGAGCCAGGTCCCCTCCTTTGCCCTTCCTCATTTCCTGCACTCCTCATCCTGGAGATAATAGAAGGCGGGGACCAGGCTGAGATCCAGTACAAAGACACAGAAGACAGGCAGGGATCTCAAGTTGCAATACCAGCCTGTCTATAGCTAATATGAAAACAGCTGCAGCAAGCAAAGCCTGGAAGTCAGGCTTTCTTACATTGCATTCATCCAGTGTTAGTGCAAAATGATTCATCTGTTCTTTCATCTCTTTTTGTAAGAAACACATAAGACTGATGTATAGTTCACAGCCTAAGAACTGAAAATAAAAGGAACTACCTATTGTTCTGGGATCCTTTCATTGGTTTCACATGCGTTTAGTCTCAAGCAGTCCATGAGATACACTCTAGACTCATTTTAAATTGTAGTAAGTGTTGAGTAATGCCATATGTGGTGAATGTCAAGGCACAGCAGGTAAGAGGGTCAGTCTGCATTGAGACCTATTGACTCTACCAGTTTCTGCTCCAGGCCTACATTCCACAACTGTATTTTATTTTTTGTTTTAATACAAAGAAAATACACGACAACAGAGAAAGAAAACAGCTGTATTCTTTTCTCCTGGGCCTAATTATAACAGCAGGTGATACAATATTAGGGGCTCAGCACTAATTTGTTAAGTGAAAACTACCTGCCTACACAGCTGTTTTATTTATGAGGGGTGACAGGGTGAGAAAGAAATCCTGGTATAAGAATAGCAAGGACATTTGTGAGCAATAACAGAAAATGTAACTGCATATGCAGTTTTATTATGTGTGAATAGGAAACTGATGCTTGGTTTGATATTATTTCTCTATGCAACTTATTTTTATTTACAATAGTGAATGCATTTTTTTCCAGACATTCAGAGCCGCGTGATTTATGCTGTGTCTCAATCCCAGCATTATGTTATGTACAGCACCAGCTGAGTCCTGAGATGAGTCAGCTGCCAAATTCCATATTAATACATTATTATCTCGCAATGAATCAACAGGCTTTGAAGCAATTAAGTCCCTCATTGTTTAATTTAATACAAACTATTATTTCAGCACATAGTAAAACGTACTTGAAAGTGAGACTCCTCAGGTCCCATTATAACTGCATTTAGCTTCTTTCAGTCACCAGCAAGGTGTGACTGTGAGTCTAATGAGATTTATAACAATACTTTCTTTAGCACTTAAGAGCTTGTAAGATCTACTGTTCTTATCATCATTCACTATTTACCTGTGCACCCATCCTGCCACAAATCTGCAGGCTAACAGCTGAGTACACTGCAGGAAAGGAGTCAGGATGTGAACTGGTACAGAAGAAAAATCTGTCCCAGAAGGAGTTCTTGTTCTCTGTATAGACAATTGTGAGTACTCTGTTTAGGAGTGTGTTAACATTTTAATGTTGAATGATGACAGAGACCAGGCCTGGTCAGCAGACGCACTAGGAATTGTGGAGAGTGACTGCATCTCTCTTTCCAATGAAGATGCTTACACTAGACTGCATAATTCATATGACACTTGTCACATTATTCTCTCAGGATAACAGCATGTACAGAATGACACCTTGCATGGTTAAGATGTTTTGTGATAGGGAAAAGTACTATTAATTTTTAATCTACTGTTTTCGATGTATTTACTCCTTTAGAAGACAAGGTCAAAAGCACAGTACCCCATCCTGTGACAGAGAATGATGGATTTGATGTTAATCCTTAGCTATTAAAAAGAAATTATTCCATTGTCTCATACCAAGGTGTTAGAAGGTGTAAAATTCTTAGCTAGAGTGTTTGTACTGGAGCCTCAAAGACCCATCTCGGTATCTTGCCTGTAAGTGCTACTCAAGCCCTCACAGACTTTCACCTGAGTTCAGTATTCTTCATGCAGACAGCTTTGATGTGCTCTCCATCACCACCTCTAAGATCTGCTGCTGCAGCCTGTAATTACTAGAAGTTCCTGCACATCTGAGTATTCCTTCTTTGGTAGGGCACATTCCTATAGTACTCTAAATGAGTCACCAGCCAGCCAGAATAAGTTTGAATATATTTTGTCTGCATGCTTATCAGTTCTCAAATTCAAGGTAGCTGAATAGCTCACCTACTGCAACAGGATAGGCAAGATGAAAAAGAAAATGTATATTTGCAGGCTCACACATTCTGCAGAAAGGCATCAATACTGGAGAAAACCATTGGTTCTCTTCACCTGCAAAATGCTGACTACACAACTGAGACTCACAAATACCAGTTCAATACAGTACCAGTTCTTGTGTAGAGCTGTCTACCAACTTTTGGGAACATAGGAGAGCTACAGACTCAAAGAATTTGCAAAATATTCATACTGGTTCTGATTTTTTGAAATCTCTAATGTCAGTGTATGGGATCTCTCAGAAAGTGTGAAGATAGAGAGACAGGAGACTTTGGCCTTCCTGGTATTTTTGCTGTGACGCAATCAATAAAGAATGTTGTTTCACATTGTGCCTAGGAAGACATCTGTGATGTCCTACATTAATCTCTCTTCACTGATGAGAACTAAAGATAAGCAAGAAGAACTGTGTTATCTCTGATTCTCATGGTTCACAAAAAGCAAACATTTTGCTTTGCCAGACCCCTAGCATGTTTTGTTGTTTGCAGATAGATGAATGAAGCCCTGTCTGCCTGCTGTCATGAGTCTGGAGTTAGTAACACATCATGCAGGTCTGAAGGATACCACTGTAGCCCACTCAGACTACTGTCCAGATCTTTATTTTACATACTACAGAATGATTTAGCCAAGTGTTGTCATAAAACACCTGATGATAAATTTTACTTGTCTAAACTGTGATGGATTAAGCAACATATTATATCATAGGATAACATGAGTGTGATAAAAGCAGTGTGGGATACACAGAAGAGGCAGGTTGAATCTATTCTTCATCAAAAATTTTGTTATAGTCAAAGGAATCTAGAAAACTGATGCTCACAGAGCGAATTTTCAGTCTACAGTAAAACGTTATTAACATACGAAATCTCATTTTGCAGTCACCAGCTAAGGCTTTTGCCTTCATGATTGGAATTAATGGAATGGAATTAATGAAGATCTCACATTTTCTTCTTCTAAACACATGAACAGTCCCCTAATTCTTCTGGGTAATTCTTCTTAATTGTTTATTTTAGAAAACCTGCAGTAATACAGAAGTCACTCTCATTCACTGCCACTACCTACCTCTAGAGATTGCAAAACTGTGGCACAGATCAAAAGTCTCATATTCTGTGAGTTAACAAGAAACTGAAGCACAGACCTTGACATGAAATATTGCTATTTGTTTAAATTAATAAAGTTATAAATTAAAGTGTAATTATGTAAGGAACCTTCTAAGATCTCTGCTTTTTGAAGAATAACAAAGAGTCTGCAGCATGTGAAAGGCACTAGAGAGTTGTGCAATCGAGGATTTTTGATTTATCATCTCCATATGTGATCCTACAGCATTTTTTTTTTTAATTTATAGCCAGTAGTATACGTGGAATTCCAGTTCTTTTATAATGAATGCGACATTTCCTGTTAATATTACGTTTCTGCAAAAGCAAGCAAGAACATGAAAGCTCAGTCACTGTTAAATTACAAATTAAGTACCATTACATCTTAAGATTCATTGTTCATAGAGTCACAGAATCATTAAGGTTGGAAAAGACCACTAAGGTCATCTATTCCAATCATCAAGCCATCAAGTTCCTGGCTGAATTTCCTAAGAATCACAGATTTGTAAGAAAAATAAAATGTATTTATATGAGCCACTAATCATCAAAGGTAAAAACATGGATATCACCTCTTGAATGATGCTTTTGATTGTTTATTAGAATATGTAGCTTATGAGTTCAAAAGCTTCAAAACTTCAAAACCAGATTAGTGCTACCCACTTAATGATAGATGATAGATTTTAAGTTAAATTCTTTCCACAGAAATTATTAGGAATTAACTTTCCTAGAACAGTTAAGCAAAATATGAGTATCTCTATACCTAATTATTTTGTTTTATCACTAGAAAACCAAACTAATCTTCATCAAATAACCTACAGCTTTGATTATGCTAGTTCATCAATTCATTGGAATTATAATTCTTTATCAATTAAAAAATTGGCCATTACTGTTGTGGTTCAGAACAAGCCTAAGCAAAATTTTGGTGCAGTTTCACATTTTCCTGCATCCTTCTGTTTTTAAGGTAATATATTATTAATCAGTTTGGCTTTCTGAACACTAAATACAATGTTTTTGTTTAACAGTTTACATTTTCTCATTCTCTGGATAGGTGAAGGCATCATTTATAATAAGAAGAACTAGTTAAGATCTTTCTCCACTCATTATTCTGTACTTTCAAGACCACACTGACAAATGTGGTTTTAAAAAAAAAAAAAAAAAAGGAAAAAAATGCTTTTTGTGACAGAATTCTGAGCACAGAAGAAATTTCAGAGTCAAGAGGAAACTCGGAGAAATCTACAGTCTAAGTAAACAAAGTACAAATTTTCTGCAACCTTGCAAAGATGTTTTCTTCCTCCAAAGCAATATCCTTCACAGGCATTAGAATTTCCAAAGTTGATTTAATCTGAACCTTTGACTTTCCATTATTCCCTTTCATATATGCTCTACTCTTTCCTTATATTGTTCTCATTTCTTTTCATAACATTTAACTCCAACACTAAAGTCATACTTGTTCCACAGAGAGGATGGCCATTTCTTCCTTTCTTTCTTTTTTTTTTTTTTTTTTATTTTTTTGCTGACCTTTTCACAAAGGAGTCTAATTACCAATGCAAGAGAAAATTGTTGTTATTAATGACCAAGTGTTTAAAATTAATTTTAACCTGGCTCCACTAATAAGTCAATTGTATTTTAACACTTTCTTAAAAGTTTAGTGTTTCCTCAAATGAGTAATTAAATAAATGTATCAAAAGATAATAACTACTAGATTAAAATGTGTTCTGCTACGGATAGTGTCCTAATTAGATTGTTCTCGAGTGAGGAAGCATGACAGTACTCAATATGAGTGATCAAGCTTCAATTTATTGTTGCACACATTGGGTTTATATAGGTTTCCAATACACATGTGTTCACTTACTATTAGTGCACAATGTTGGCTGCTAGGTGGGCTGCTCAGCCTTAACCAATGTTCAGTCAGCATTCACCCCTGTGCTGCTAAGCCAGTTTACTTGTCAGCCCCCCCCACATCCACAGAGCACAGCTGCAGATGTGGGCCTGCTGTTCACATGCTGCCCCAAGGACGTTGTGACTCCTATCTAACTCCTAGTATTTTCCCATGGGTATGCACTCTTGGGTATGGGTATGACGTACAGACTATGCTCGTACATATTCTCATGGCCGCCCTGCTCTTGCAGCCATTCCCTAACAGTATTCAATAATTTTTTATTTAAATTATTATTCTGCATTTTTTTCTATAAATCTCCTACATCATGAATTCACATACTCCATATCAAAGAGCCACCTGCAGTAAGATACATGTTTCTAGCCTACTAGTCAGCTCCTGCCTTTAGTTTACTCTGTTCTTCCTAAATCTGAGATTCATCCGACTTTTCACTGAATGTTAGCCACTTGCATTTTTAGAAAATACTTTGTTTAGGAAAAAAAAAAATGCTTTCAGTTAAACTTATGGGTGTAGAATAGAAACTAGGCAGTTTATTTGTCTCTAGTACTATGTAAGCATAACTGCCACTGATTTTTCCAATTTGCATATTGTTTTTATTCTACTTTACACTTCCATTCTGTAATGCTATACTTAGGCAACCAGAACAGTCCGCAGTTTCCATGATGCCAAAGGCACATTTCAGAGTTGTTCTTGTTGATTGCTTTATTCGACCTTCCATTGATCAGAAAAGTGAAGGATTTTGTGGAATGAAGGAGAAACTCCAAACCAGAATGAAAGCACTTGTAAAGAATTGGATTTTCTTTGTATTGTCCTATTTAATTGTGTTTCCACAGATAGCAAAGGAAAAATCCAATTTTAGCAGACTTAACTTTGGCGTCTGCATCATTGCAGTCCTTTAGAAAGCTCTGTGAAGACTGCACAAGTAACAACAGAACTACTGATAAAATCTATATGCTCATCATCAAGAGCATAGCATTTTAATCCTAAACCAACTCCCTTCCTGACAGCATTTCCAAACCCTCATTGATGAAAATCTCAGAAGAAATATGATTCAGATGTTGCAGGACAAAATATATTTACAGTAGAGCTTATGTTGAAGGTTATGACACAATTGTCTTTTAGATGTGCTTTTTCTCTGGTCTATATTATGCTAGACTATATATACATTCAGGTTTTGACAGGTGTAAAGATGTATATGCCAAATAAAAAAAAAAAATCTAGTAATATTCAGTACTAACAGTAAAAAGCAGAAAAGTAACAAGACAAGATGCCAAGTCTTGAGTTTTCACTGAGAAGCAAGGAGATAAAAGTAAAAAAAATGCCACTGAAAAAAAAAACACAGCATTGGAGTAATGTGCATACACTCTTTTTTTTTTTGCTGTTGTTGTTTGCTACATATAAATAACTGAAAAGTAGAACAGAGATTTCACATTAGTGAACATTTCCCATTCATATGGACCAAAGAAACTCCTCAGCATTCTTCAAAAATACAGACTTAAGAATAGTAAATGAAAATAAAAATTTTATTGCCTCTCTAAAGTTTATCATTCCACTATTCTTTTGTTACACGGGTACACTATCTTTTTCCCTAACCACTGAAACTTTGTAACTTTGTTCCTATCCTTCCTCTTGTTCATATCAACTTCTGATTGTGTGTATATATATATATATGTGTATATATATATATATATAAATTCAAACCAGAAGGCCTTCCTAAAAACAGGTTATTCTTTCCCATCCTGTCTTATCCACTGTAGAGAAATAAAAATAAGAAATGAAAGCCTTAATGTTTTCTGATTCTTCATATTAATACTATATTTGCTAACTGGACATGAAACTCTTATTTTTCCAAAACATTAGCTATAATATTAAATATCATATATTTATCAGTATTTTTTTTTTTCCAAAATATAAAATACATTTTGTACCATATCTTTAAGGAAGCAGGATTCTTTCACCGAATCACGGAATACACCAATATGAAAAGGACCTACAAGGATCACTGAGTCCAGCTCCCACTGCTACATAAGACCACCCAAAACCCAAATCTACGTCTGAGGGTGCTGTCCAAAAGCTTTTTGAACTCCATCAGGCCTGATGTCATGACAACTGCCCTGTGCAGCCCATTCCACGCCCACCGCCCTGCGATGCAGCCCTTTTCCCTGACCACCAGCTGCCCCTCCCCTGACACAGCTCCATGCCGTTCCTTAGGGCCCTGTCGCTGTCACACAGAGCAGAGCTCAGCGCTGCCCCTCCGCTCCCTGTGAGGAGCTGCAGCCACCATCAGGCCTCCCCTCAGCTCCTCTGCTCTGCACTGAGCAGACACAGGGGCCTCAGCTACTCACACATCTCACCATCTACACCCTTCAGCATCTTTGTTGCTGTAGCAGTTCAGCTCTTATTGCATTTATATGAGTACACGTATAATCCAGAGAATGCCTCCAGTACAGGTTATTGAAGCAAACTTCCTATGTAACAGCATGTAATAACATAGCCAGTGCAAACAGATTTAAACCAAGCATAAATTAAAAGACCAGAGCATTTTACTATATTTACTATAATAGAAGAAATAATTTATGTGTGTCCAATATCGAATTATCTGTACCTCAGTTTACAAAGAGGTACATATTAACCACAGGAATACCAGGGCATGTAGGCACTGAATAAGCTACCACTTCCTGTGCAAATGTGACTATTTAAAACTGGATATGTACGCTTTGATGAAGGCTGAAATCATACTCTTTTCTTCAAAGTCCAGTAGTAAAATATGTTGTTAATATTTCATCCACTTCCAGGTTTGCAAAAGAAACTCTGCCATAAATCACAAATATGAGGAAAATGGAGATAAGAGTGATAACTCAGCCTTAGCCCTTCCTGCTATGAAAGTCTGCTATCTCAACTAGATTCATATTTTTTGTGTTCTTGGTGCCAGACTAGATATAGCATATCATCAGAACAACCCATATGGTGGCAGTTCGCAATCCCCCGTGTGCCCCTCAAAGATAGTAGAAATATTATAAAAGAAATGTTGCCCAAACACTGTCTTTTTTGTTTCACTACATAACTTTCTGTACAACTGAATATATTAAAGAGGAAGAATATGTGACAGAAAGATTCAGAACCCATGTTGCCAGCAGCAAATATTGCTAATTTTATAGCAATATTTTTCCTGTGTTTCAAAGGAGTTGGAGGTTACAGGAAATCAATACTTCTCTTACTTCTCTTGAGAATCAGAATTTATGAAGAAAAAGATCTTGGTACAATAATTTAGTGCATTACTTCTATTTTTTGCAAAGTAAAACAAATGTGCATTGAGGCATGCACAGTAGTTTAGATCAAAACCTTTGTTAGAGCAGAGCACAGCCCCATTTATCGCTACTGCACACCTTAAAAAATTCTTCCATGATTGGCAACAAGAGTCTAGAAAATCTGTGCTTTCAAAGACAATTACTATTTAAGGATGCTTTCACTGTTAGTATTATAAAGTACTTCAAAATAAGTTTTCCACTTATTTTCCATATGTTTAGGTTTGATAGAGACTGAGTCAAGGCCTGAAGAAATGCCTCTCCCAGAACTTTCCAAGCTGCATGTCATTCACCAATAAAGTTCGAGTAGAAATAGTTGAGAAGAAAAGGAAATGATTCATCAAAACACTCTGTAGAACCAATTTGCACAAAGCTTCACACTGAAACTATAAATAAATAAAAATTTTCTCTGTGAATGGCATAACACTGGAAAGTAAATTCCCAGGACTTCCATGATCCCAATCTCTGGGAGAAATATTCACCTGAGAGGCACAATACTAGCGATGTTCCCTCTTGTTTTCTTGTTTCCTAAGGTGCCCGTCTCTCTTGTAATTCCTAAGAAATAATTTTGTAATGTAAAGACAATACGTCATCCTGAGTTCTTCTAATCGAAGTTTGGAATTTCTGTTCCAGGGGAATTTTTTAGAAATGTGCTATATTTCAAGGTAAGTGTCCTTTTTGAAGTCTCAGAAATATGATTGTAGCCTAGAAATCTCTAATGGTATACCTGTTCTTCTAAACTGTCCATCTCACTTGTCAGTTTGGCTTCTGCATGCCTTGAAATATGATTTCTTTTTCCTTTATCTTTAACAGTAACTGTGAAACTTGCTGGATTAGCAGCTTGGGAAAGAGAACACAGCACTTTCTGCATAAATCTTTCGGAACTATCTCAATCAATCTCAAACTTTTCCTGTTATTGCATCTACTACAAACTTTGAGATAAAGGAATTATTTTTGACTGCTGAGAAGTCTGAAGTTAATGCTTATTGTGATAATTATTTTTCCAGAAGGCCTCATAGAAAGGGCCTCAGTACCCATGGAAATGAGCAAAGATTAACTTATGAAGTCAGTTAAAGAGAGTGATGATCTGGAGATTTTGCATCCTGCAACTATTTTTAACAAAGCTTTGTCATCCACTTTGTATCACCAGATAAATTTAATTCTATTTTTGCATTTATTAATAAATCTGCATTGTAATTTTCCTTATATTTCCAATGCTAAATTTCTGAATCTGATTTTACTTGTCTCATCTTGGCTAACACAGCTGAGGTACGACAGGATCCAAACAAGTCAGATGCTTGAAGTGATCATCATCTTTTCCTTGAAATTAGCAACTCCATTCCAAAGATTTTGAAAATAGATTGCATTAGAACACAGTGAAAGCAAGTAATATCCAAAACTGACACACTGACTGTATGACTGTCACAGCTTGTTCTTGTGTTTATCTGATTTCCCATGTTTGCAGTTCAGAGCTTCTGCTCTCCTGACTCAACATGAATAGCTTTTTCCTCTTGGAAAATTGCAAATTGGGACACAGTTTACATTCCTGCATGCAAATGGTTAAGGATGAACGGTCATTAAAACATTAATAGAAGGTAAAATAGAAGACAAGACAAGACCCTCCCAAGATGGGAGGCAAATCATGATTCCATTGTATACTTGACAGCTCTGCCCATTCTCCAAACTAGCTTTGATTTGGAGCACACTGGGAGCTTGCAGCACTTGGTCATGCTCAAAGTAGTAAGCTCTACCTATCAGGTGATCATATTACCATGAGCGTAATTCCATTTCAACATAAAATCTCATAGATTTCAGACAGGACTTACGACATTTTCATTCAGAGTACAAAATGGCTCCCTGTATCTGCTTGTTTATTTTCAATTATTTGTAGCTTTTCTTGAAGCTCTCTCTCACATCTGAAGCATTATACCTGCACAATTTTTATACAAAGGCTGCACAATTAACCAGAAACTCAGTTTGCAACAGGTCAGAAGAATACCAATTTTATTTCTATTGTTGTTGCCATCAGATACCTTTCATAAAAATTGTTATGAGGTGAAAAAGCGTATACAACAGTTATTAAAATATGATCCTTAATTGCTTTGGATTTTCCCCTAGAAGTGTCAGGAAGTGTAGGTACAGGATTATGGCCTCAGTGATGCAGAACTCTCTTCTGCCTGAAGTGGTTTCTCACAGGTGTTTAATAACATTAAGCTTCTTATCAATTTCCCATTAGTGCCTCCTCAGCAGTTAAAGCATTGAGATTAACTGTCCCTCCTGAGCACTTGTACTAATGCACTGCTGTGACCTTATGATGAGGTCTACCAGGAGAGACACATGGTTTGAACTCAGCAAAGCCAGCTGCTGGTATCTTAATAGAGCTCTGTGCCTTAGCTAAGTTACTCAAAGTGAAGTGAGACAAATGCTCCAAGTGTTGCTGACAGTCAGCAATATCATTGCTTGAACTTTGTCTTTCAGAAATCTTTCTTTTTCAAAATTATTTAACCAGCTTCATGATTTTTCAAGTCCTATTTCTTAAACCCTGATTTCATTCCTCTTTCATCCTCTTCTCAACTTATATGAAACTGCTTCAAATAAGATTAATACTGCAAGGAAATCAAATTGTAAATGGAATAATATGGACATTGATCTATCCAAAAAGATCACAACATAGAAAAATATTCTTGGCAACACCTTATTTTAGCGAATTAATGACCCTAAGTATATATTTTTTCCTGATACTCAAATTTACATCTAAAATACAGGATTTTCAGGTTCCACTGCATGCTGCAGAGGTATCCTAACACTCTCCAGGTATCTCACCTGAGCGCTCACACATCTCTCCAACTTCCAATTTCCATGGGTGGGAATCCAGGGAGGGCACTCTGGGGAAGAGAAAGCTGCAAGGTGACCGGATAGCAGCCTTTCATTATATAAGGGGAGCTACAGGAAAGAAGGGGGCAGACTCTTTAGCAGGGTCTGTAGTGATTGAACAAGGGGAAATAGTTTCAAGCTCAAGGTGGGTAGATTCAGGTTAGATATAAGGAAAAAATCTTTTTCAGTAAGGGTGGTGAGATTGCCTAGTGTTGTGGTTGATGCCCTGTTCCTGGATACTTTGAAGGCGAGGCTGGATAAGGTGCTGGGCAACCTGATCTACATGTGCATGTCCCTGTTCACTGAGGGGAGTTGGACTAGATGGCTGTCAGAGGTCCCTTCCAACTCTAAGGATTCTATGATTCTATAAGATTCACCTATCTTCTCAGTCTCAAGAAGAGAGGAACCAGGATCTCTGAGCACACCACAGAATCCACCTTCCGCATTTTCATTTAAAACTTAAGGAATGTGCTAGAGTGGATATAGTTAAATAAAAAGTAGAAGTGTATTAAGTGCATCATATTTATTGCACCTGTATGAAATTGTACATATTTTTGAAACATATTACTGCAGCTGTGAATTTCAATCATAAGAAGATAACATTAACAGGTTTCTAATAAATATGGAATCTTATCTACAATGGCAAGTAACTGTTCAGATACATTTTGTCTTAGAGAAATAATCTGTTGTGGGGTTATTAGCTCTCTGGTGAAGTTTAGAAAGAAGTAAGCAGTGTGTCTTTGAAACAGGGTAAGAAAGATGATGAAAAATCTTTTTCAGGTTGGTGTTCAGTTTTAGACACTGAGTTTTAAAAAAGAAGAGGAAAGGAACAAACATAGTTATCATTGCAGACAACCAAGTTTAAAAAGTTCTAAAATGAGGAAATTTGTGTGTGACATAGTGGTATTAATAATAATAATAATAAATGCTTCCAAAAACACAATTTAATGATACCTTCTTTAAATAAAAAAAAAAAAAAAAAACGATTTTTTTTCCATTTGGAAACTCTGAAAAAAACAATCCAACCAATATATATTATTCATTGGATTAAACATATGTATTAAAATTAACTGGTAATTCCTAACATCATTACTTTTATTTCAATGTATTTTAGGCATTGGGACTTTAAAAGATAAAATTGAAAATAAAATTATGAAATAAATAATCACAAGTTGGACACCAAACAAAAATGGAAACATACTTTAAAGATCCACTATTAGTATGCTTTATCCCTTCATCCATAAACGTATAGCAGGGGATGTAAATTAGAAATTAGGTGGATTTGGGAGCTGTTTTCACACAGAATGTGTGTTATAGCATGACACACACACACGCACATAGACAAAAAAAAAACTGAATCAATTGTTTTATAATAAAACACTAGTTCGCAAGAAATCTCTCAGATAATCCAAAATATATATCTGCAGGGTAAGGAATGTTTTAAGGGTGAAGGAAATAAAGAAAAGGAGACAGCAGGGATAGAGAAGGAAACAAAAATTACTGGAAGGCATGTGAAAAGAAAAAAGGGTTACAGAGGGGAAGAAACTGATACTGTAAGAAAAAAGAGAAAAATCAAAGGAGCAGAGAAAGGGCATTCCCGCAATTGAGGAACTGTTGATAAAGCTGAAAAGAAGGTGAGAGACAGTGTGATCTCTGCAGCGAGAAGTTAACACAGCAGACCTGCTGAACAGTATGTAATCAGCAGCAAAATTTTAGATGCTATATTAGTCCTGTCATTCATTATGCTATATGACAGGCAAAAAGTCTATATTTCTATTTGTTTTCCTAAAGGGATTTAGATAAATTGCTTATATTCTTTTTACCCCCTATCTATATATGTCCCTAAACAAGACCACAAATGTGAGATGAGACTGAACCTTACATTTTATAAAAGATATATTTTGTGGTAACTAAGTATTCCAACATTTAGAGGCATGCCAAAACAAGTGACTTTTGGTATTACTTTAGAAACAAGTATGTATTATTAGCTGCAATACAGTTTGGGGTAAGACCGAATCCTCTTCAAACATGTTTTGAAGTCCTTTAAGAGCAATTTTAGTGTTAAGTTTGAATTTGAATTAAGGCACTACTGAGTTCCCTAAAGACAACTCCTCCTTGCAACTTTCCCCTAGAACAAGGTCCATTCACAGCTTTAAACGGACAACCAAAACTGCTGATGTTAGAAAATGGCCTACTCCTTGAAATTATGATAGTATCACTGATTTCTCTGAACTTACCTCCATTTCTTCATGCTTGGATATCTTTCCTCTCCTATTCTGCTGAATTGTCCATTTTATTGGTTCAAAAGATCATGGTTAGAAATTTTATACACTAATTTTGATACAGATAGGATACACCTCTTAGAATTGACATTTCATAGAATCATAGAATCACCAAGGTTGGAAAAGACCTAAAAGATCATCCAGTCCAACCGTTCACCTATTACCAATAGCTCCCACTAAACCATGTCCCTCAACACAACATCCAGTCTTTCCTTGAACACCCCCAGGGTCGGCGACTCCACCACCTCCCTGGGCAACCCATTCCAGTGCCTGACCACCCTTTCTGAAAAGTAATACTTCCTCATGTCCAGCTTGAATCTCCCCTGCCGTAGCTTGAAACCATTCCCTCTGGTCCTATTACTAATGACACAAGAGAAGAGGCTTTCAAACAAGAAAGAGGATTTCAAACAAGAAGAGGATTTCAAACAATCCTAGATGAACCTTATACTTCATCAAGAATAGGCTACCAAAATTTCTTATGTGACTGTTAGGATTACAAGATTGTACTTAACGATATTTATTTTCATACATAAGTACAGAATCAATACATTTGTATTGCTTTAGGCAATGGATTCCACATTTGTGTAATAAGAGATAACTTCTTAAATACTTTTTAAATCCTGCAAAGAGATCAACACTACAGCATACTTCTTCATATTTGATAGGAATAACTAATTAGAAGTTTGAAAGGGTGAAGTTTATTGACACTTAATTTCTTTGCCTTTTGGCTATGAGTTAGAGCATAGAGGGTTAGAGTGATACAATCACCAGAAATCACAGGCAAGTATGCAGTTCATGGGCAATGAGTGAGAAAACTGGGGGAGGAGAAGGTTATCCTAATGAACAGTTTTTAGTTTGAAGATATCATGGTCATATATTGAATTTGCTGTCATCCCTTTAGTTTTGAAGTATGTTACACGGCAGTAATGACATTCAATAGGATGAATTGAAGGTAACATGTTCGTAAATTGTACAAAGTGATGTCAAACCTGGACATGCACAGTACTATCAGCAGATATGCTCTCTGTGTTGCTGTGTTCTGTCCAGTCACATACTGAATGGTCCTGCTATAAATGACAAAAATAGCAGCCAGGTGTCCAGTGTATGTTAATGCTCTTTGTCACAGTTTCTTTCTGCCAGGAGTGAAGAAAAAGCAGAAATGAGGAACTTTCCATTCTCTTTTTCCTTCTTTAAAGCAGTAGCACCCTGCACTACAGCAATAGCCTAGTTGAAGCAGAGGTAACAACTGTATGATGTCTTCTGGTGTCTCTGAATCTCAGCAAAAGTGACTGAGAGAATAGGTGGTTCTACATGTTTAACATATGTGAAATAAAAGCCCTACACATACTGTGAAATTCAGAAAGTTTCACACCTACCACAGATTTAACCATTACCCATGTTGTTTAGTAGAGAGGTAACTCCACCTGACTGCAGATATTCCAGTAGTATCTGCTGCAGACCTTCTTGTCTGCTTGTCTTCCCTTGAGACCAGGGCCATAGAAGACTGAAGTACTTCTGCAGAACACAACTTCTCCCTCAACTTTGTAAAGGAGAGAGAGTTAGGATTACGATTACGTGTAGATCTGAAAGTTTTGTTCCTAGTCAGCACTCTCTCTATAATCTCCTCTATTAAGACCATTTGTGTTGGCTGACCGGCAGTCTGCTGCTTAGAGATGGTCTAAGGTGATTTGTTTTCCTTTAAAACTCTGGTGAAAGAGCTTTTACAAACATTCCTAGATGTATGACTGCTTTGTTTGCAGTGCTTGGAGTTGGAGTCAGTCTTGCATATTGAGAAGCTTCTTGCAAGGTAACAGTAAAGGGAAAAGGCATGAGATCTGCAGTGTGTAGCAGTGTTATAACAGAAGTAACAGAAGTCTAGATAGAATACAAACTGTGATCCTCCTTACCTACTGGGAGAGTGTGAAAGCAGTCCTCATTAAAATATCCAGAGGTATTTCAGAACTTAAATAACCTATTTATCTTTACAAAAGGGTCACTCTTTCTTATTGCTGCTAGTACCAGTTAATTGAGATGTGAATACTGTGCCTGAGCCGAGCCCACTGTAATCATTTCAAGAGGAGCACTCAGCAATTATAACCTTATAACAAAGATTGGCCATTGTCACTGTCAACCTGTACAATGGATTTTAAATCATTGTTTCCGAGAGGAAAGGCATTACATGCCATTGTCATTTCCCCAAACCCTGAAATTCTGCATAGCAAATAGCTGCCAAAACCACATTTTTAATATCAGATCAGAGATTAACTGGTCATGTTCTAGATAGAATACAACTGTGGAAAAATCTGATTTTACATATGGTCATAATAATACATTTGGCCAGAGAATACACCTTAATTTCAATGTATTTTTCCATGCTGAAATGCAATTGACATTTTACAATCTTTCCAATGTAAGTCATACTTTTTGAATTTAGATGCTGATTAATTGGCAATGGAAACAAAACTACAATTTCAGCATCTTTAAACTCACAATCCCTACAGAAATTAAATAAAACTGCTGTTGTTTCCAATAAATCCTAACCAAAGTACAGCATCTAGCATCTACAACAGATCAGAGAGAGAGCATGAAATGAAAGAAGGAACAGGTAGATGGCAAAGAAATGGATGAATATCCACTCATAGCCCCTGGCATCAGTGAACATGTTTGCTAGCATTAGTGCTCTAGTCTAGTGTTTACATAGTTTTATTATTAAATCCCTATTTAGTAAATTTGTCAGAAAATGCATAAAATGCAATATTGTGTTTAAAAGATCATATGTTGTTCAAACAAACTATTAAAGAAAATTGGATAGTATTTGCTATGTCAAATGGTTCTTTGTCAAACTGATGTGTGACACAGAAGATATTAGATGTTTTAGACTTTTTAGCTATTATTATTTCCACCTGTTATGAAATAACATTCTCCCCTGAGATACTGGGCAACAATGTTGAAATTAAATTTTTCCAGAGTTAATGACTGCAGGTAGACATTCTTATAGGAAAAGACTTGTAACCAGCTGGGTGATAAATCTCATCCAAGTTTTTCCTGTAACTCCAGGGTAATAAAAAGTAAATAAAAATTACTGGATGATTGATTGAGTAGATATAAATCAGACACAGCAGTTTAAAATTCTGGACATTATTCAGTGTGCTTTCTAATTGTGTGTATACCTTCCTTAGGGATACTGGGAATTAGCATTTCAACTGCTATGGGAAAAATTTGGACATTTTCTTCTCTATTATGCTTATGATTATTTATACAAGGATAAGGGAAGGGGCTAAATAAGGATTATTTTGCTCTCTTTCCATATTGCAGATACATTAGTCCTTAAAGCATAATACCATCTTGCAATGTAAATCAGTTACTGTCACTCCAAACTTGGCTACTCTATGGTTAACAGTATCTTGTTCCTATGTATTAATGCTGAAAACTCATTTTACCAATTCTTTTATGAGAACAAAAGAAAAAAAGAAAAAGAAAGGATAATTATTACTTCATGGAAAGGCTGTAAATCATCCTCATTTAATGATTCGTTAGGAAGACTAACTGTGAATTTTGAAAATAAAGTATTTTTTCAGATTATAATTCACATATATGTTTTCTTTTAGACTCCAGGGTAGTTGTAGCCATAACTTTGGAAATCACTGCCTTCAACAATATAAAAGATCATCAATACTGATTTATTTCTACAACAGTGTGTCACACAAACAACACTGTACATGACTCCATTTATTTTCCTGTATGATATGTTATTCGCTTTGATAGTGCACTTATTTTCAGTTTTGTAAATTTGTTTCTGAAATCTGTTCACTTACACTGTTGCCTAAGAAGTAGGGCAGCATTATTTATTTCCTTTAAGAACATGCTATTTATCTCTGTCTTTTTCAAATGGATTATGTTGTTTTAACAGCTGACAGAGTTCAAAAGGAAGAGACCTTAAACGTATCCCTGTATTACTGCATTAATATGCTATACTGTTATTTATTTTCTCCCCTCTAAATACTTGTCTAGTTCATTTTCAGATGAATTATTTTTGCTGACACTACACATTCAGGCTCTGTTCAAGTGTGACATATGTTCTCAGTGATTTTATTTTTCAGTTCACATTTAAAATTAAGCCAGGATTCAAGAATGAAATTGAAAAAAATTAATGTTTTTAGTTTTGTTTTTTTTACAGTAAAGTTCTGTACTCTGTAATGGTTGTACTTCTGGGCTTCTATACAAACACCTCAGTTTAGATTATTGCTGAACAACTCAATGCCTACTTGAAAGTAAACATATTGCCAGCCCCACCTCCCTGAGGAAGGATGCCTGACATGCCTTGGTTTGGTAGGTATCCTGAAAGATGCTTTCAGGGACCAGCATCAGCTTTTCTGTAAAAGATAGAGCTACCTGTGGATTTCTCCTAAGGTTGAGATCAAGTACTGGTATTCTTTTTTTCCACATATGTACATCTTTTATTTAATTGCTTACCCATGGTGCAGGGATACAATCTGTAGAGATGGATTCAAGTTTTGTTGAGCTGAAAGAAAAGGAAGAAATACATCCCGAGCTCCAGCCTCTGCTCTCTGAACTGTTTATATGTGGTTTATAGTAACTTTTTCGTGTATGTGTGCAACAAACAACAGTCTCAGAGCAGAGATGTCAAATCAAGTCTGCTGCATAACCAGAATGCTGTTCTCTATTAATCATGTTGAAAGTGTTCTGCAGAACACATAATCATAGAATCATAGAATCCTCAGAGTTGGAAGGGACTTTTAAAGATGGTCTAGTCCAATTCCCTTGCACTGAACTGGACCATCCACAGCTAGATCAGGTGAATCAGAAATAATCAATGAACATTTCCTTGGAAAGGACTAAAAGAACTGTAACATTCTTCCTTTATTTTAATTAAGGTTGTAGCATCTACTTTGAAGATACTTGCAAAAAAACATTTTTAGCTTCATCCAAATCTTGTTGAAGTTGATGGAAAGTCTCCTGCTGAGTTCAGTAGGCTTTGGATCAAGTGCTTAGTGTCCTCAGAAATGATTTATCCAGCCCTCATTTTCCTTGAGATTATTTTAATTAACTAACAGAAATGTCAAAAAATATATTTTGTTTTTTTTCCACCTGTAAAATGAAAATGTAGAGTTCTATTTGTTGAACAATATGTGATCCACTGATTTAAAGAATATGTGTGTGTGTTCGTATGTATGAAGGGGGAGGCGATATTTTGCACTGTCTTTGTAGCTTCTTATTTATTATCCATCAATAAATTCAATGGTTAGGAGACTTTTAAATGCACTTAATAAGCAATTAAATGTTTAAATAATGCATCTAATCCTATCAATTTTGCCACTGAAAAACACATTTACTCACATAGGTACTAGCTCTAGTATGTGTACTGCTGAATTAAAAGCAAAAATTAAAAGAGCAATTTAATCACTGTCAGTTTGAAGATTTATACAAAGTGTTACATTCTGCCATTTCAGTACAATTATCCCTCAGCATCTCCTAGTTTCTTTTTAGGTTTTGTTCTTTTTTTTAATTCAAAACAAGAATCAAGATTCTGTTAAGTGCCTGCAGAGCAGCCTGTTCAATAGCTACTCTGTCTAGCTGGGTGGCTTTGCAAACAAATCATACTGTTACTTATTTATTACTCTGGGTACCTAATATTCATTACATTATTTCCCAGGCTATTTACCAATATTCTAACAATATTTAAAAGGTGTTTATTTTTATCATTCACGTTGACATCATTAAAACAAAATTTCCCCTGTGCATTTTGGTTCACACTGTAAAAAAACTGATTCATTAACTAAGCATCTTCTAAAAGGAGTGCCTTCCCTTGTCTGTAATGATAATTCACTCAGTACAGAGTAAAATTCTAAATGCGCTCTTTTTTTTTAATAATGATTTTTTTCTACTTATATATATGTCTGTGTGTGCAGCTGTGCATGTGCATATATATGTATATAAAAATGCATTTAATGCTTGTATGGCTGATTCACTTTTTTTAACCTGCTCCTCCTGAACCTAAGGAGGTTTAGCAAGAGCCCATACAGAGTCTTGCACCTAGGGAGGAATATCCACACTTATCAATACAGGTTAGAGGATGACCTGATGGAGAGGAGCTCTGCAGAGATGGACCTGGATGTTCTGGTGGACAACAAGTTGGCCATGAACCAGCAGTGTGCCCTTGTGGCCAAGAAGGCCACTGGTATTCTGGGGTGCATGAAAAAGAGTGTGGCCAGCAGGTCAAGGGAGATGATCCTCTACTCTGCCTTGGTGAGGCCACGTTTAGACTACAGAGGGGATTATAAAAAGGAGGAGAATCAATTTTTTACAAGGGTAGTCAATGATAGGACAAGGGAGTGTGGTTTTAAACTCAATAATTGAAGGTTTAGATTGGATGCCAGGTGAAAGTTCTTTACAGAAAGTGTGGTGAGGTGCTGGAACAGGCTACCCAGAAAGACTGCGGGTACTCCATCCCTGGAGGTGTTCCAGACAGGGTTGAATCAGACCCTGGGCATCCTGGACTAGAACCAGATCTGGAGGTTGGTGTCCCTGCCTGGGACTTGATGTTCCTTAGAGTCCCTTCCAACCCAATCCATTCTGTGATTCTGTGGTTCTATGAAAGGCTGAGTAACCTGAGTCTGTTCAGCCTGGGGAAAAGAGGGCTAAGGGGTGAACATATAAGTGTTTATGAATATTCTGGGGGTCCTGGTGGATGAGAAGCTGGACATTAGCCAGCAGCCTGCACTTGCAGCCCTGAAGGCCAACTGTGTAAAAAACAGGTGGCCAGCAGGGAGAGGGAGGTGATTGTCTCCATCTATGCCACTCTTGTGAGGCCTCATCTGGAGTACTGCATCCAGGCCTGGGACAGGTTGCCTGAAGAGGATGTGGAGTCTCCTCCCATGGAGATATTCAAGACCCATCTGGACAGCTAACTGTGCCACCTGTCGTAGGCTTTAGCAGAGGGACTGGACTCAATGATTTCTTGACATCTTTTCCATTCCTGAGTTTCTGTGATTTCCCCATTTTCCTTTGCCTGTGATCACCCACAGTCCCCTAGAGCACTTCAGCAACTGCCAAGTGAAATGAAATCTGGTATCTGGTGGCCGACTGTATAATCTCCCTCCTAGTTTACGAATTGTGTCTCTCTGGCATTGAGTGGACTGTCCCTGTGTTCAGAGGCAGTCCTTCTGCTCCGATGAGTGCCACGGCCCTTTCTCAGCTTCAGGCAGTGTCCTGGCACAGCTCTGAAACAGACTTGGGCAGGAAAGTTCTGTGCTGCAGAACACTGTTGCAAGCTTTCCATATCGTGGTGGGGTTGTCACCTGCCTCTGTTCCTCTCTGGCATTAGTGTGCAGTTCTATTTGGATCATGACAAAAGCTCTTGGGCTGCTTGTTCTCCTGGTAGAGGTTGGCCTCCAGCACCCACAGGGAGCAAGCATTGCTCACTGGCCTCTCTTCTGGTATGACAGCGCTGCCTGCCTACTGCTACTGCTAAGACCTTCCTTTTGCCTTGGAAAAAGGGATTGCCTCTGCCAAATCCATCACGTGCAATTAGCACGTGGTTTCTTTCTCATGCAATCTCAGAATCATAGATCATTGAGACCAACCCCTCTGCTAAAAGCAGTTCTTTACAGGAGGTTGAGCAGAAAAGTGTCCTGGATCACTCCCCCAACCTGTCCCGGTGGGCAGCAGGCTGGCCACACTGTTTTTAACACACCCCAGGATACCATTGGCCTTCTTGGCCTCAGGGCACACTGCTGGCTCATGGCCAGCCTGCTGTCCACTGGGACAACAGGTCCTTCTCTGCAGAGCTCCTCTCCTGCAGGTCAACCCCTAGCACAAAAAATACGCAGCTGTGTTTTCTGTTTTGATACAGGAATTAGAGAATAGGTTTCAAGATTGCCAAAAATTCAAACTGTTTTGTTTCTTTGCGGCTCCATTTTCCACTGACAGAAATACATTACTGGCCAATTTTCAAATGGAGTATGTAGATCTGCAATCTAAAGTCTGACCTCTTTAATAAACAATAAAAACTAAAAAAAAAAAAAAAATAAGATTTGTTACTTATTATATTCTATGATGCATTTTCTGAGGGCTGCTCTGAAAGTAATGCCTCTCATTGTATGGTGTTGGCCCATGATGTCAGAGGCAGATGTTGGTGGTGTGGCAGTAGGGGTCGAAGCTCCCCACCAGTATTCCATGACGTGTTACTGCCATGTGACAGATGGCAGCGGAGGGACAGTCTGACACAATGCGTCTGACGTGGAAGTGCACACGAAGTGGAGGTGTGTCACTGAACTCCTCCATGTGGAAAAAATGTCACCCACTGACATTCATTGACACACAAGGAACACTGAAGTAGACTAAACAGTGTATGTGAGCACAGTGAGGTGGTGGTCAGTGGTAACAGCAACAGTAGGTCAGCACCGCTGGTGCAAGCAGTTTTGTCACAAGCACAGCATGCAGGCTCTTCATCACTGGTGAAAAGGCTTAGCTCATGTTTTGTAGCTGATAATATGAAGAGGTTTCAAGAGGGATTACAGCTTTACTGTGTGGAACTGCTTTCAAAGTGAGTTAAAGTGGGATTTCTTTCCAAAAGTCTGGCAGCCTATATCTGGATGGCATAGATGCATTAAGGAGCTGCACAGCCCTGGGCAGCTGGGAACAAGTCTGAGCCTTGCTGCTGTGAGAGGTAGATCGTGTTTTTGCAGTGGAATTTTCCACTATTTCTGTATGTAGCATAGGATAAGTTGCCTCGCAGAAAGAAAGGTGCTGAACAGTGTAAAGTTGAGACAGGGGCATTCCGACATAGGTAAAATTGGCACAGAGGCTAGGTAAAGTAATTATATAGTGTAGAGGAGTGTCTGGTACAGGACAGAACTAGTATGCAGATAGTTGAAAATATTGTCCTCCTATCACTGTAAAAAGTACAGAACATACACAAAGACAATGGGTTGGTAACAGATATTGCTAGGAAGTATAACATAGCTATGGAAGTGTAATGTAGCAACAGCATCAGAAGACTGTGAGCCTGAGATGCTCAACCACTGAGTGCCAGGAGAGGCTTCACCTGTGTCGGACCCAGGGTATATAATGGAGTGGATCTCACTGACTAGTTATGCAATTTCTCCCTTGTCAGTAGGGGGTGCGCGCCCATTATTGCAATAATGAATAAAATGACCTTCACAGAGATCTTTGCTTGATTGGAAATTTTTTATCTTAAGCATGTTTCTCCCAATTTGGTGCCGAAATCCAAGAACAACGTCACCTGTGGTGAGCCTCCGCTTCTACAGCACAGGACAGTGCACCCCACTCATTTTTCTGCGGCCCTGTGGGTTGGCAGCAGTGGTTCACCGTGGAGCCAGCTGCAGACCCGAGGATGTTTTTAAGAGGCAAGATCTGTGAACAGCTGAGGGATAGGGATGGACTGCGGGCACTGCAGTACTGTGTGATTGACCTAATAATTCCTGGCAACTCTGTGCACAGACCAAGGTAAGAATAATCATGTGTGATTAAGTATTCCCTTGGAGGTTGAGGTCTGGGACTCATGTTGTGTGCGAATGGCTTGCAAAAGGGTTGCATGATGGTACACCTCATTTCCTAGAACCGAGAATTGGTGTGCATGACGCTGCAGAAGAGCAGTTCGTGCAGTACCATGACCATAGGTTGCTGAGAAAAATGGGGAATAAGAGTTCCAAGGTGGGGGACAGAGAGAGGGCCCCCAGAGCTGTGCCTGCTATAAGTCCTTTAGGAGATATGTTGCAAAACTGGAAGAGAAATTTGAAAACCAGGGATAAGGATAAACAGAAAATGATTAGGTATTGTGTTATTGTATGACCTAAAGAGCCAATTGTAGGGGAATCAGTATTTTGGCCAAAATACAGGTCTGACGAAGATTGGGTTTGTCAGGCTTCAAACCATGGATGTAAACAGTTAAACTCCTCTATTTATTATTTTATTGCTTTGTTTTGTTTTGCTTTGTTTTGCTTTGTTTTGTTTTGTTTTGCTTTGTTTTGTTTTGTTTTGTTTTGTTTTGTTTTGTTTTGTTTTGTTTTGTTTTGGAGTAGTCCACATATGCTGCTTGTTATATTTAGGGAGTACAGCAGTTAATCATGGCTAGACAAAATTCTGTATGTGAGGAAGAACAGAGAAACCCCAAATGGGTTTCTTTAAGCTGTTTACTCGCTGTACCTTTCCCTAGGATTAAACTCACACACTTTCCTCTATGGAACAGCGTTCACCACCCCCCTTACCATCCTGGTCTTGAGTCAAGTCCTGTAATTACAGGAGGGAGGCTGGAGACAGCTGACAGAGTGGAGGGTATTGGCTCAGATCAGCCCCTTAACAACCCACCTGAACCGAGCTCTGCAACTACTGCTGATGCTGAAAAGAAAAAGTTCTGCCAGCTTGAGAAAGAATTGGAACAATGCAAAAAGAGATGTTATAAATCCTCCTTTTCCTAAATCTAAATTAATTAACCCCACTAATACTTAAGTTCCAATGTTATCAGGAGATATATGATATGTAAACTCCCTACTTACTAGTAAATGGAGAGGTGAGAAATTTTAACAGGGAAATGAAATCTTTAATGAAAGATCTTATTGGATTAGCAGAACGGTTTGATCAATTCTTGGTCATCTTTAGCTTGTAAAATACCGGGACTTAATTTAACTGGGAACACCTTAATAACAGGAGTAGAGGAATCAAGAATGATAGTTTCACTTTTTGAGACTATTGAATTAAAATGGGAAGATAAAATAGTCAGAGGGCAATTGTTACATTTGCCAAAAGCAGGGACCAATTCACTGGGGAGAGATTTAATAGTTAAATTAGGATTGCAGTTGTAAACTTGTGGAATAGGTATAAAGGTGTCAATGAACTTGCTAACAGCTACTGATGAAAAAGAAATAAATCCAAAGGTGTGGGTAGGGGAAGGACTCACTGGGGTGGACTCACAATTACTCCCTTAAAAATAACCAAGGAGGGAGTGAAGCTGTGAAACAGCGACAATATCCCATACCTTTAAAAAGGATAATGGGTCTAAAACCTGTAATACAAACATTGGTTAAGAATGGTCTTCTGGAGCTCTCTATGTCCAATTTTGCCATTACAGAAGGCAGATGGCACCTATCAACTGGTACAAGATTAATGAAATAGTTCTCAATCAACACCACCTAGTTCCTAACCCCTATACTTTAATGAGTCAGATCCCACACAGACGTAAATGGTTGAGTGTAACGGACTTAAAAGATGCTTTCTGGACCTGTGTTTTAGACTGTAGTATATGGAAAAAGAAGTCAGATACCTTGGACATGTAATTTCTGAAGGGAAATGGAGAATTAATTCTGAAAAAATTCAGGGCATTGTGCAGCTTCCTCTGCCCGGGACAAAGAGGAAGTTGTGAAAGTTTCTAGGTCAAATTGGTTACTGTAAATTATGAGTAGAAGCATACGTACAAAAAAAAAAAAAATCCCAAAGAGATTGTATATAAAACTATCAGAGGGAGAACCCAACATATTAAAATGGACAAAAGAGGGAAAAGAATTAGTAGAAGAATTGAAATGGGACTTAATCACAGCACCTGTGTTAGAACTGCCTGCCTTAAAGAAACCATTTCACCTTTTTCTAACTGTCAGTGAAGAAGCTACTTTAGGACTTCTAACACAAGAATAGGAAGACAAAAATAAAACCTATTGCATACTTGCCTAAGCTATTAGACTTTGTATCTCAAGATTAGCCCAAATGTGTCCAGATGGTAGTAGTAACTGTCTTATTGGCAGGAGAGAGTACGTGTGTACCCCTTGGGGGTGTAAGGAGCGATTTATTGTTTTGTTGATTCTACGTGTTTCTCACATCCCCCAAGGAGATCGCTCCACTTTTGAGGTTTTTAGAATACGTGTATACCCTTCGGGGATATAAGGAACAAAGTGTTGAGTTATTGATAATTGATAATTGATAATACATGTTTCCCCCCCGAAAGAGATTGCTCCACATTGGCCCAACTTAGAGGGAGTTTCTCACACTGCCGCTGGCCACATGCACTCACACAAACAGGTTTGCGCATGTGCATGTGTGCACGTGCACACACACACACACACACACGACTGCCCTGGTGACAGAAGATACAGAAAAGGTGGTGTTTCTGTCTCTGTCTCTACCTATACCGCTGGAGGCTGTCCTGAGGAGCCCTGTACCCCTGAGGCCCCAAAGGAAGTCAGGATCAAGAAGGAATTTGCCTCAGTTGATGAGGACTGGGTTAAGGAGCAGTCAAACAATCTGGACCTCCATAAATCCATGGGTCCTGATGAGAAGCACCTGTAGGTGCTGAAGGAGCTGGCAGAAGTCACTGCTAGGCCAGTCTCCATTATCTTTGGTAAGTTGTAGGGAATCAGAGAGGTGCCTTGAGGACTGGAAGAAAGCAAATGTCATTCCAGTCTTCAGAAAGGGCAAGAAGGATTAACCCGAGTAATTATAGATTGATCAGCCTCACCTTCATCCCTGGAAAGATGATGGAAAAACTGATCCTTGGCACTGCCTCTAGACATTTCAAGGATAATAAGGTCATTAGGAGCAGTCAACATGGCTTCACCAAGGGGAAGTCATGCTTGACCAACCTGATAGCTTTTTATGAAGATGTAACCAGGGGGATAGATGGTGGTAAAGCAGTGGATGTGGTGTATCTTGATTTTAGTAGAGCATTTGACACCATCTCCCACAGCATCCTCGCAACTAAACTGAGAGAGTGTGGTCTGGACAATCGAGTAGCGAGGTGAACTGTGAACTAGCTGAAGGAAAGAAGCCAGAGAGTTGTGGTCAGTGGGACAGAGTGAGTCTAGTTGGAGGCCTGTGTCTAGTGGAGTTCCTCAAGAGTCAGTACTGGGACCAGTGCTATTCAATATATTCATCAGTGACTTGGATGAGGGAGTAGAGTGCACTGTTTGCAGGCTTGCTAATGACACAAAAGTGGGAGGAGTGGCTGCCACACCAGAAAGCTGTGCTGCAACCCAGCGAGACCTAGACAGGCTAGAGAGTTGGGCAGGGAGAAATTTAATGAAATATTTAATGAAATATAACAAAGGCAAGTGTAGAGACTTGTATCTGGGCAAGAACAACCTCAGGTACCAGTATAGGTTGGAGACTGACTGTTGGAGAGCAATGTATGGGAAAGGGACCTGGGGGTCCTGTAGACAACAGGGTGATCACAAGCCAGCGCTCTGCTCTTGTGGCCAAGAAGGCCAATGGCATCCTCAAGCATATTAGGAGGGCTGTGGTTAGTAGGTCAAAAGAGGTTCTCCTCCTCCTCTATTCTGCCCTGGTGAGATTGCATCTGGAGTACTGTATCCAGTTCTGGGCCCCTCCATTCAAGAAAGACAGAGAATTGCTTGAGAGAGTCCAGCACAGAGCCACAAAGATGATGAAGAAGCTGGAGTACCTCTCTTATGAGGAAAGACTGAGGGAGCTGGGTCTCTTTGGTTTGGAGGAGACTGAGGTGGCCTCATTAACATTTATAAATATGCAAAGGGTGTGCATCAGGAGGATGGAGCCAGGCTCTTCTCAGCGACATCCAGTGATAGGACAAGGGGTAATGGGTGCAGGCTGGAACACAGGAGGTTCCACAAAAATATGAGAAAAAACTTCTTCATGGTGAGGGTAACAGAACACTGGAATGGGCTGCCCAGAGAGGTTGTGGGGTCTTCTTCTCTGGAGACATTCAAAACCTGCCAGGACAAGTTCCTGTGTGACCTAATCTAGGTGGTCCTGCTCCAGCAGGGGGATTGGACTAGATGATCTTTCGAGGTTCCTTCCAATCCATGACATTCAGTGACTCTGTGATTCTGTAACAGGTATGGAGAAGGGACAGCTGCTATTAAATGAAGACTTGGTAAAAAAAATATTCTTTTCACATCATAGCTGGGATTCTGGCATTTAATTTTTTAAATAAGTAATACAATTTTTTTAGCTCATCTTTTCCTCCCTCTTCTCTCTTCTCTCTTTCCCTTCCTTTCCCTTCCCCCTTCCCCTCTCTACCCTCCCTTCTCCTGCCCTCTCCTCTCCTCCCGCTCCCCTTTTAAATTTTCCTCTTTTCTCTTCTCTTCTCTTCTCTTCTCTTCTCTTCTCTTCTCTTCTCTTCTCTTCTCTTCTCTTCTCTTCTCTTCTCTTCTCTTCTCTTCTCTTCTCTTCTCCTTTTCTCTTCTCTCCCCTTTTCTCTTCTCTCCTTCTCTCTCCTTCTCTTTTCTCTCCTTCTCTCTCCTTCTCTTTTCTCTCCTCTCTTCTCTTTCTTCTCTTTTCTCTCTTCTCTTCTCTTCTCTTCTCTTCTCTTCTCTTCTCTTCTCTTCTCTTCTCTTCTCTTCTCTTTCTCTTTCTCTTCTCTTCTCTTCTCTTCTCTTCTCTCTCTCTTCTCTTCCTCCTTCTCTCCTCTCCTTCTCTCTCTCCTCTCTCTTCCTCTCTCTCCTCTCCTCTTCTCTCCTCTCTTCTCCTCTCCTCTCCTCTCCTCTCTCTCTTCCTCTCTTCTCTTCTCCTCTCCTTCCCTCTCCTCTCTTCTCCTTCTCCTTTCTCTCTTTCTCTCTCCTTCTCTCTTCCTTCTCCTTTCTCTTCTATCCTCTCCTCCTCTTCTCTCCCCTACTCTTTTCCTTTTCTTTCTCCCTTTCCTTTCTCCCTTCCCTCCCCTCTTCTCCCCTATCTCCCCTCCATTCTCCTCCCCTTTTAAATTTTCCTTTTCATTCTCTTTTTCCTTCCCTCCCCATTCCCTTTCCATTCCCTCTCTCCTCATCTCCCCTCCCCTCCTCTCTTTTCCTTTCTCTTCTCCCTCTCCTTTCTTTTCTTCTCTTCTCTTCTCTTCTCTTCTCTTCTCTTCTCTTCTCTTCTCTTCTCTTCTCTTCTCTTCTCTTTTCTCTTCTCTCCTCTTTTCTTCTCTTCATTTCTCTCCTCTCCTCTTCTCTCCTCTCCCACCGTCCTCACCATTTAAGACAATACTCTCTTATTCTCCTCCACACCTCGCTAGAAAAAGGAGAGTCTCAGGTTGTAACTGTGTAATTTTCACCTCAAACAGACCTCAAAAGCTGCTTCCTCCCTGGATCCCTCTGGCAAAGGCAAGCTACAACTGTGACTGCAGCAACAGCAAAGGCAGGAGTGCCAATACCTGTCTGTGGGCCCAAGCAGCCGGGAGAAGTTGTCAATCGTGACCTCTGTGTGACAGCAGGTGAGGATGACCACCGCCTGGCACAGGAAGGGCACGAACGTGCTCTGCTGCGCAGACGATGAGCAGCTGCGCAGAATGTGGAGGATTGGTGGCACCTGAAAGAAGAAGGGGAGAAAGAACGACTTGCTGCATCCTTGACTCTGCAGGGCCTAACCATGGACATCCAGCACGTGAACAATGCCTGCTCCCTTGACATGCTGACAAGGCCTAAGCCTAAATTTCATGCTAGCCACCCTGTCCATGTCCTGGCTCTGCACTCAGGCTGTGCTTCTTTAGCACAAGAGGCAAATGGCACAAGGCATAGTCCAAGAGCCAGAAAAAGTCCAAGACACGTGGAAGAAAGTCTCTTACGTCCCAACAGATGTCCTTCCCGTACATCAGCAGAAAGGTGATCATCCACTTCCCAGCTGCACGCACACGCAATCCTTTGGCTCTCCGCAAGGTCTCCTTGATGGCCAACATGAAGTCAACTGTGCGTTCCAGTGGGAAGTTTCTGCACACTATCTGCAGAGAAATGAGAAGCAGGAGACATCCCATCACTGCTCTGTGGCAGCTCTTCAAAACATAAAGCAGTGTTGAGGGCATTCTTAGTTCAGCAACTTGCTGGTCATTCAGGCAGCAATCACAACGCTCCTGCTCTCCATACCATTCTATTTACATGTACGGTGGTTGAGCCTTCTCTCAGCTTCTTCACCCATGGTATTTGCTTGCATGAAAAGCCTACCTCCCAGCAGCCACAGTCTCACACACACACACACAAACACACAAACGTGCATCATGGAATCAGCTCCTTGCACTGGGCACCTGAAGGCCAGACATAGCTCAGAGCCTCCTGCTACTTGCTGAGAAAAGTGGTCTTAGGGTGACAGCTCATTCTGGAAGTGGTGTGAGAGGCTGGGAGCAGCACAGGGTCGTGCAGAAGTCTATGCATTGAGATCTCATCTCCCATTGTTGGGTGCACTCACTCTTGCGATTTTGGATGAGGTCTGGAGCTGAGAGATGGTGCTGCAGGCATGCAGCCCCTCACACAGGCTCCCAGTGTCTCCTGTCTTGATGACTCTATTGGTTGCTTTGGCTGGAAAGAGCACAGGGAAAAAAGGGAAATCATACTTCTGGAAATGGAACTGCATTCCACGGGGAAGAGACAGAGGACAGGGTGGGGACAAGAAGAGAGCTGCACATGGTGCCTCTCACTCCTGTAAACAGAGCCCAGCCCATGGGGCTCTGATACTGCTGGGGAAGAGAGCAGAGGGCTGGTGTCCGCACGCTCTACTTGCCTTGGATTTGGAGGAGAGAGCCCAGACAAGTGACAGCCAGCTGGCGGGATGTGGGCATGGGGTCACATGTCAGCGGAGCCAGCAATCCCACCAAGGAGCCAAAGTGATCGCAGGCATCTCTTCTCTGCAGGGGTGAGAGGCAGGAAGAAAGCTGTAGGTGGCCCCAGCTCTTCCTAGCTTCTTCTGCCTATCCCTTCCCCACACCATTACACAGCATGCACAGCTGGGTGGAGCTCACCTTCCAGCTCAGGGGCACCAGGGAGGGAGCAGGGGGCATGTGGTGGGGCTCTTTACTCACTTGAAGCTCTTCACAAGCAGCCAGCAGCTGGGAGCAGGTCTGCAGGGCCCTCTTGCGCTCCCACATGTTGTCTGATGTCATTGATTTCTGCAGGACCTGGGGCAGAGCAACTGTTTCACTGCGGACATCTTTTCTTTCCCTTCCTGCCACCCCTTTCCCTGTCCCTTCTTTCCTGGCACTTTCCCTCAGAGCCTGCCCTGTGGTTCCATGCGGCCCCCCAACCTCACTGAGCACCAGCACTGCTGCCTGCTCTCTCTGCAGACACTCCTGCCTCCTAACCTGGGAGCTTTTCCTCGGCTGTGGCCTGCCAAGGGCTGGCTCCTGCCTATACTTCTGCAGGGCCCATTTCTTTGCCCATTTCTGAGCTCGCAGTGAGCTGGCACATCAGCAGGAGATTTCTCCCCCTCGGGTCATCCTCTCAGTCCCCAGATCTCTGTCTCCGCTATCAGCAGGCACCATACTTTCTCCTTTGCCCCACACATACTCACATGGACTATGTTCTGGAAGAAGTCACCGGAGGGCTCTGCCTCCAGCAGGACTGCAATGAGCCGGCCCAGAGATTTCAATGATGTTTGCTGAAGCTGCAAGCAGAAGAAGAGATTGAGGTGTGGCATCATGGCTGCTGCCAGAGCATAAGTCTTGTGTGCTGAAGTAGGTTTCTGACTGAGAGGTGGCTGGGAAAGTTACGGCAAGTTACCTGCAGGTACTGAGCTGCTTGCTGTGACTTCCTGATCTTCAGCATCATCTCTGCTGAGGGGTGCGTCACAATGTTCTTGCAGCACAGAACCAACATTTCAGACATGTCCTTGCTTCCTATAGAGAGCTTCAGCTTGCTGAAGGAGGAAAAAAGGAAGAGAAAGCAGAAAGAACCTTTACCAGTGCACTCCAGACTGGTTCAAACATCTCAGTTTCTCCTAATGGACAGCCGCAAAGCCAGCATCCCCAGCCCATGCTGCTGAGCACTGTCTTTAGTTCCGTCAGCACCCTTCTCCTCACCAGCAGCAGTGAACCCCCTGCCTCTCTGAAGGGAAGGAGACCCCAGGTGTCCCTTCTCTTCCCTGCCAGGGGACAGGAACACCAGGGCCTTTCTCCCTGCCCAGAACCTCAGCTTCACTGGGCACAACAGCCCAGCCATCTCTCCTGTAGATGTGGCTTCTCACCCTCTGCCCCCTCCAGGCCTTCAGGAGCTAACCAAATGGAGGACCACCATGCTGCCTTGCAACCCCAGAGGCTCCCGCCCTTACCTCAACTGCTCCAGGGCCAGAACCACCTTGAGGGGCACTGGAGATACAGGGGTGCCCAAGTAGTACTTCTTCAGCAGGTCCTGCAAGTCCCAGAGAGACACTGTCAAAGTGGGCAAAGGGCACACGAGAGCTGTTCTACCCAGCCCCGAGACAGACACAACTGCCACACACAAGCCCCATCACTCCCACGTTTCCCACCAAGGCACTGCAGGATGCAGCAGCTCCATAGCTGGTGGACCTAGCCCACTGTCCAGCCGCTGCCTGCCAGCACCCAATGTCCCCATTAGCTGGAGACGTGTGGCTGAGGGAGACATGTATGCCTCCAGGGAAGCGAGCCTCGCGGCACAGCCCAGAGCTCCGCTTCAGAGAGCCCTGGCTCTAGGTACTCACCATCAGGATCTTCAGCAGCTTGTCCTTCAAGGAAGGATTAAAGAAGGCGGGGTTGCCCACAGCATGGACAGCAGAGCTGAAGTCGGTGATGCTCTGCACCAGCGCGAGCTTGTTCTGCAAGTCCTGAGGCCCAAGAGAAAAGAACATTCTTTGAACTGCAGGAAGGGCCAAGGGCTGCAAGGGGGACACGTGGGGGCAACGCTAAGGGAAGGCCTTGGATCTTGATCTGGGCACAAACCATTCCCCGAGGGACCTTTGGAAAGAGAAGGCCCATCTCAGCATCCCCCCATGTGAAGGGGCTGCAGCTGGGCGCTCAGACAACCTGTAACGCTTTGAGCTCTCACCCGACAGCTGCAGCTGTACAGCAGCAGGATGTTGCCCACGATGTCTCCCTCCAGGCGGGCAAGCAGCTGTTCCTTGGAGGCTTGCAGTGCCAATCTGCCATGGGCGAGGATGAGAGCGCTGCATGTGGCATGAGCTCTCATGCTGTTCAGCTCCATCTGTGTGGGGAGAAATGCCTTGAGACACTCGCTCAACGGCCCCCAGTGCCCCGCGATGCACCAGGGCTCCCAAGGCAGAAGCTGCTGTGAAAATACAGTGGAAGAAAGACAAGATGGAAATCCATAATACTTTACCTTGTTGTGCCTGGAAATCCTTCCCTTCCAGCCTTTGCACAGCCAGGACACAAACATGGTGAGTGTGTCCAGGACTGTGTGGAAGTTCCTCTCAGCAGCGTGGCTGAGAAGAGAGATCATTCCCTGCACAAAACAACAAGGGGAGTTGGCGCAGGCCTGAACCTACTGGCGCAGCCAGCCATGGTGGCCGGGCTGGTCCTCGCTTGATGGAAGCAGCAGTGGGGAGGAGAACAAAAGGCCCGGAGCAGGGCCAGGAGAAGCCCTCTGCCCCAGGGACAGAGTGGGATGCTGGCAGAAGCTGGAGGAGAGGAGAGCTCACCTGGGCCTCAGATGGCTCCTCCGCGTTTGCTTCCTCCAGGTGCTGCAGCAGCTTCTCCTGGATGTGGAGGACTTCTTTACAAGCTCCCAGCACTGTGCCCAGAGCCTTGTACAGGAAAGACTGTGTGGGAAGGGAAAGAAGCAGCTGAGACATGGCAGCAGCCTGACCTGCTAAGAGAGGGCCAGGTGGGAAGGACCCATGCTCCATGGGAGTCACTGAGAGCAGCTACAGGGCCGAGCTTTAGCCAGCCCCCAGGCAGTTTGCAGGGAAAGGCCCTCCGGGGGGTAAAGGCAGGGAAAGCAGCGTGAGCAGCCCATGTGGGCAGAGCACCAGCCACAGCCCCCCAGCCACAGCTGGGCACTTATGGCTGCACCAGTGGGTAGAGTCGGGGGGAACTCACCTTTTCTCTAGAGTTGCTGGGAGAACTGCTCAGCTGCCGGCTCAGCTCGCAGCTCAGGCCCTTGGTCCAGGTCTCGTCCTCCATGGTGTCCAGCGACGCCCTCAGGAACTGTTGGAGACCAGGAAAAGCCAATGTTCCCTTGCCCCTTGCCTCTTCCCACATTCCTTCATTGCAGCCTTCTGGGGAGAGGTGACTGGAACAACAGTCCCCCCTGCCAGCTCCCCCCAGCATTCCCTCCCTGGCTCATATGGGAGCTGGGCTCCTTGAGGAAGGCAAGCGTTTCTCTGCACCGCGCCTGCCAGCAATGCTGTACCTTTAGTAGATGGCACTCCCACTCTGCAGAGTCCTGGAAACTCTCATCTTTCCCTACACAGCAACAAGAAGCAAAAGAAGTTTGCTTGGGATCAAGCCATAAAAGAAGAGCTGCTGCAAACATTGCTTGGCCTGGGCACTCAACATTGCCAAGCTGGGACCTGCACCCCCTCCACAATGACCTGTCCCTCCCCACAAACACTGTCCCCGCAGAAACACAGAACTAACTGCTCCAAGACTGCTGTCTGAGGGAACATGAAGGACCAATCCATGTCCTGGAATGGTCTGGGGTGAAATGTCCCCAGGCCTCAGTGCTGTCTCCCTGGAATGGGAACAGCAGCAGAGCAAGCACTGGGCCGCAGGCAGTGCTTTCCCCCTGCCACACTGCAGAGCTGATTTTCACTCCCTGCCCTTCCCTGCCTCTCCCCTTCCCCCCTTTCCCACCCAGCAGCACTTTACCTTCGAGACACTGCAGCAGCACAGGGATCTCAGCCGCCCACATGGCCCCCACAGCTCTGTGGATCCTGCTGTGGAGGTTTTGCATGAGCAGCAAGGCAGCAGCTTGGAGTTCACTGCCTGCAGCAGGGCTCCCAGCCACCACCTGAGCGAGAGCAAGGAAAAGCAGGGTCACTTCTGCAGCAAGGGTAGGAGGGAAGCAGCTTGGCTCTGCCCTGGCAGGCAAGGAGCAGCCAACAGCTTTGCCCATGGCTATGCTGCTTCCTCCTTCGGTCTCGGGGCACCAGCCTTTGGAGCATCTACTCACCAACAGGCGTGCCAGCAGTGTCTGGGGAGTCAGCAGTGGGCCTGCGAGGAGAAAGAAGTGCTGAGTAAGACTCCAAGACACTCTGTGCCCTGCCACGTGTACCTCCACTGTCCTTTCTGGGTGCTAACACAGGTCAGCAGAACTCACTGGGGGAGTTTCTGCTCCTACCTTGAAACATGGAGTTCACGAAATGGGGATCCAGATCTTCTACCTCTTGGCATGTTAGGTCCCCTCTCTCAGCCAGGGCTCGGACACAGCGGGATACCGGGATAAGCATGCCCGAGTACTGTGCTGGTACCACAAACAGCAGCAGCCGTGGCCACAGGAGCTGTAAGGAACAAGGCAGTTGAGCATGTCAGCATTCCTGCCTCCGCTCAGAGATGAAGAGGACTCTGAATTTCCCTGAGTCTTGTGTGCTTCAGAGCATGTTGGAGGAGAGACCTGGGGTGTTGGAATGGGATGAGGAACACGTGGTGCGAAGGCAGGGACCAGCAGCAGGGCAGAGTGTGACTTACTTTGGACATCCCTTTCGCAGAGACGTCCAGTGACCCCAGGATGTCCATGCACAGCTCCTGGAGAGCTCCTTCTTCCTGGGCTTCCTGGGCAGAAAGGTCTCCAGCTGCCTGCACAACAGCGGTGTTGAAACACTGGTTACGCTCAGTTCTCAGGAGCCTCTTGGGAGGCTCAGGTGTGGCCCCACCGGTGCTTCTGTGCCAGCCTCTGAGAGCACCTCCTGGGGTCTTCCAACCAAAGATGCTGCCCACTGTCCTTACCCTTCTTTCCATGGCGCGGCTGAACTCACTGAAGATGTGCCCCACCACATCCCAAGCTGAGCAGCTCCAGGCATTAGCACTAAGCAGATCATTGATGAAATGCAGAATGGCCTTCCTCACCTGCCAGAGATCAATTGTGGGTGTGATTTTTCAGGTCAGAAGGCAAAGGGAAGCCCTTTGGGCCTGAGCAGAGACAACAAGAGCAGAGGAGAAGCCTTGGCTCCTGAGGGCCAGGCCTTTGCACCAGGCCGTGTGCTTTCCGTACACAGCACAGGGACCTGCCCACTCCACTTTGCCTGCTCTCCTCACAGGAACCATCACAACCATGTGGTCAATGCCCAAGCACTTCTCTGGACACCCAGCCCTACCCGTGTTGGCAGCAGCATCACTACCCTGACATCACTTTCCTTTCCCAAACCAGCTCACCTGGGGCCTGGGGTTGCTGCACAAATGCTGCACAGCCTCTACAATCTGGGGCAGCTGCTCTGTCAGCGCGGGTTCTGCAAGAGATGCGCAGAAGCATGAGTGGAGGCACAACCCATATGACAAAAGGGATCCCTGGAAGTCTTGACCTATGGTACTGACCATCAGAGTGAGCCAGAGCACTGAGCAGACCCAGTGCTGCCACGCATCCAGCTTCCCACTCATCACCTAGCTGCGACTCCAGAAACAGGACTGTTTCCTCTGGGCAGATTTGGGCTGTGGGGAAGAAATCCCACGCTGCATTAGCGAGCAACTTACGCCCATTCCTGAGGCTTGCGAAAGAGGTTTTGGCCAGGGCACTGCCAGCATCGCCAAAGCTCCTCTCCTTACCCTGCAGCATGATGCAGTGGGTCAGCTCTGCACTATCAGCCTCGCTGTGCTGCTTGGTGTCATCATAGAGCTGTGGGAAAAAGGTCCATTTGAGAAAATCACATCAGCACTGAGGATGGAAAAGACACTGTGCTGCCAGCTCTCGTCTCCCTTGGCACTCTCAGGAGGAGGACACGCAGACAAAATCCAGCCCACCCCACAACATCCCTGGGGGCACACGCACAGCTCTGGAGCAGCCTCGGGCATGCAGTTGCTAAGGCTGAGCTGCCTTAGTCAGGGGCTCTGAGCTTTGCAGTCTTTCTGAGACTTAGCCAAGAGGAAAACTGCTGTGTGCACAAGGATAGGCTCCCCTTACCTGGTAGAATACAGCACTGGTGATGGCCAGAAACTTGTCCTTGGGGATGGCATACTCAACTCCCTCTAAGGCCTCCAGGAAGATAGTGAGGCTCTGCAAGGCAAAAGGAGAGGAAAAAAGTACTTAAGCCACATCTAGCCACTTGGGAGTGGAGAAACTGTTTCCCAATGGTTTGTCCACTGGGAGAAGCTTCCGCACAGGCGTTCTTTTTTGTCCCCCACCTCCCAGCAGCACCAAGAAAGTCTCTCTGCTCTCAACCGAGCCCTGTTTGGGCATTGTTTGAGACATCTCCCACCCAGCAGCCCTCTTCTCCCCCATCAGGTGCAACTGGACATGGTCCCTCCTGTTGTTGAGCTCCTCAGGCACTCAGAGACCCACAGGGGTGGTAGTGAAGCCTCCTATCCCCAGGAGATGATCCCCAGTGACTCTTGGCTCCCTCCTGGCTCCTGTCCAGGTTGTTCCTTCTTTGACTGAAGAACTTGGGAAACCTCAGACCCCCCTGGAACACCGATTCCTCCTTTCTCCAAGGGCTCTCTGCCTTCTTCCTGCATCCCCCTGACCCTTCGTGACACTTCACAGGCCCCACATCCACGCTGAGCCATGCACAACATCTCACCTTGGCCATCTTGCAGGTGTCTTTTACCTCCTGACACGGGTGCACAAGCCAAAGGAGCTGCTCCCAGACATGCTCTCGGTGCAGCTCCTCTTGCAGGAGGACACTCAACATGGCAGCCACAGCCCCGAAGACGGCCTGTTTGTCCTGGAGAGGGATGGCAGAGTCTTAGCATCAAAGACTGAAGGTCTTCCCTTCCTGCAAAGAGGGCTTTCTCTTCCCCTTTCCTTTCCCCATATCCCTGTGCCCAGCAGGAGATGGGCTCGCTCTGGAGAGCAGGCAGGTTTTCCCCACACCCTCATCCCCAGCTCTCCCTGCCACAATGCTGTGACGTGCGGCTGCTTCCCGGCAGCAAGATCCAGCCCCAAGCTCTTTGCAGAGCCAGCGCACTCCCTCTCTTCACCCCTCTGCTCTCAACCCTCTGGGCACAGACAGAGCTGCTGATGTCTGAGACATGGATGTCTCCGATGCCATGCTGGGCTGGGAATGCAGCAGTGCTCACCTCTTCCTCCTGGCAGTCCTGCCAGTTCCTCACCACAGAGAAGAACAGCTCATCAAGATTCTCATAGATTTGCTCTTTCTCTGTGGCAGGCCAGGGGCATTGCTTTCCGGAGGACAAGTGAATCTTGACTCCGTCCATCCATTGTTTCACAACTGAAAACAAAACAAAACAAAACAAGAATAATAATTAAAAAAAAAAAACACAACAAAACAAAACAAGACAAAAGGGAGCCTGTGAGAATCTGCAGCAGGATGAGGTGCAAGGATTGTCCCAAGCCCCCGTACTCTGGGGCCAACACTCACCAGCACAAGCTATGCGCAGGGTCCGGCCACTCCTCACCTGGCCCACCACACTGCGCAGGCCAGCCAGCGTCAGCCACACGAAGGAAATGCACTGTGGAGCTGCAGAGAGGAAGGAGATGGGCACGTTTAGAGCCTCAACAGTGAGGGAGGAGAGACTGCAGCCCTGCATCCCCCAGCTCAATGCAGATCATGCGCAAGGGGAGAGACCCCTTCCCCCAGTTGTTACAGATGTCAGGAGGCTGAGGGCACTCTACCATAGCTGCTGAAGAGTTTGCTCAGGGTAATCAGAACAAACTCCTTGGACATCTCCCGTGTGGCCTTCAGGTGGCCCTGGAGCTCGGCCATCACCATGGTGAAGTGTGTCCTGGCCAGAGCCACCAGAACATTGCTGGCAGCCGTTCTCATGCTGTCTGTCACGCCCTGAAAAAGAGTCACTGGTGACACACGGCACAGGAGATTGCTTGAGGCCTTCCCTTGGAAGGGCTAAGCCACCACCATCCGCCAGCAGAACACCAGCGTGGGCAGATGGCTCCCTTTGCCTTCGGGAGTGACTCCTCACCTGGGCTGCTGTCAGGTCCTGGGACACCTCTGCCAGCAGCCGGTTCACCACTCCGCACGGCGGGCAGCTGTCATCTTCCCAGAGGACGTGCTCCAGCTCGCAGTACGCCTGCACTCGGTCACCCTGGGGACAGAGATAGGTCACGTTTTGCTTTGCCCTTGTTCCCGAGGAGCCGCCCGCTGCCACCCATTGCTATGCCGATGTGCTGCCGGGGCCTGGCATCCACGGGACTGTGGCACTGGGCCAGGGCAAGAACTGATGGTTGGACATCCCCAGCTCACCTCCTTGTCTTGCAGACGTTGCAGCAGTAAAGTCACGGCACAGACGGGGACAGGGCTTTCCACCCTGCCTCTCTCCCTGCGACGTGTACGTCTGGGCATGCAGCCCACACAGGCAAAGAGACCTGGAAGGAAAGAGCAGAGCAGCTGTTACAGGTACTGCTTGGAGCCAGGGCCAAGCATCCGGCCAGCTTTGGGAGGAATGCTCCTCCAGCCTCACAGTGTGGGGTCAGCTGCAATGGCACATGTGTGGTTGGCAGGGAGAGGAAAGAGAGCCTTTTCTTTGTTGAGGTACTGGGGAAACCATGGTGCTCTTAGCAGAGCAAGGCCAGTCCTGGCATGTCCTAAACAGACATTGGAGGCACATGTGTTCAGGCAGTGTCACAGTATCCAGAGAGGTGGAGGGACCTCACCTCGAAGGGCTCTCAGCCGCTCCATCACAGCAGGATGTCTCCAGATAGACACAACGCTCTCTCTGGGTTCACTTCCTGCGCGTCCCACAAGCGGACTGAGCCACCGCTCCCACCGCTGCCACAGGGGTGAAAGCAACAACTGTGACATCACAGCAAGGAGTGTCACCTCACAGAGAGTGACGTGCCCTGGGCTGGGGACCAGACTGCATGCAGGGCAACCTTGCTCACCCCAAAACACAGCATGTTTTTGTGATGCCCTCGGCTCCCGGGCAGATGTGTTTTGCACTGAAGCAGGGAATCACCTCAGTGGGTGAGGAGGGCCCCTGCCAGGGAGCTGCTGCTGGGCTCCATTGCCTGGTGTTGTCTTAGTGATTGGGCTTAGTGATTGTCTTAGTGATCCATGCCAGGAGGCACTGAGGCCCCCGTCTGCTGCCCCGACATCCTCTCCAGAGAGCTTTGCTGTCTTCTAGGGATATGTGTCAGAGATGTTAAGGAGGTTAAAAAAAAAAAAAAATCAGAACTAAAAACAGTTAGGAAAAAAGCGTTTCCTGTAAGCAGACATTTCTGTTTAATTTGTATTTTTCAAAAAGAAGTAACATTTTCCTTTTTTCTCCTCTGCTGAACCTTAAAAGTTCAAAGGAAATGCTTGATTTGAATTCATCTACATTTATCATTCATGTTAGCACATCTTGACAAAGATATCTTCTTTCTTTCCATCTTTTGCAGTCCATTTCAAAAGACAAGAGTACATTAAATTCCTATCAAAATGATTTCAAATGTAGCAAAGTCATGACATACAGTTGTCACCCTGACTGACCTCCTGCTCAAAGCAGGTGGGCTCAGCACCACACCATCTCTGTCATGGCTTTGTCTAACTTGATCTAGAACACCCCAAAGGACTGAGATTGTATCATCTCTCTGGAAAGCCCATCCCAATGCCCTGTCACTAGTAACTGAACTTCACCCGACATTCAAGCTGAAGCTGGCCTACCTTGTGGCTACTCATTTACAGTGTATCATCTTTGGCTCTGTTCCCTTTCAATAGATGTATGGAACTATTAAACTGCCCCCCCTTAGCCTCTGTCACCAGACTGAAGAAACCCAGTTCCCTCAACATCAAAAAGGCCATGTATCCATCTTTCCAGATCATCTTCTGGGACTGGGTGCCTGAATTGGACACAGTAAAGGACACAGTAAACTAATTACAAATTCACTGGTACTTAAAAGGGAGATAAATTTTCTTTGACTGATGAGCCATTATTCTTAAAAGGTTGGCTATATGCAGCTTTTGTTGCTTATTCATTTGACTCATAATCAATGTAGTCCAACTTGCCAAATATTTCCACAGTGAGATACAGAACAAGGGTGAGTCTCTGAACTGCTTGCTAAGGCACAAGTTATAGTATCCTCTCCTGCAAATGATGATCAAATGTAACAGCCTTTATTTTTGTTTGTTCTTTAATGAACAAAATTAATTTCTATGAAATGAGTCAATGGTTTCCACTAGCAATTCCCAGTGAAAATATTTCCATATTTTTTCCAAATAGAATAACTGTAGGCAGTTTCTCTGGAGAGATTAAAAACTAGCAAAAAACTGTCAATTCTTTGTTTCATCTTTCAACTGAATTTAATTAAATCTGATATTCATAGAACTAAAGAATGAAGAACACTTGTTAGACTGTCACACATACTGGAAATCTATAAAGAACTTCTATAACAACAACCAAGAGAATTCCCATCAAGGGAGATTAGCATGAAGATCTAATCTTCCTTAGAAGATAGTAAAAGACCACATTACAAGAAAGAGAAATAAATGGAAGTTTCAAAACTGGGAAGAATCTATATCAACAGAGAGTAAAAAAAAAATTAAGTATAGTTAAAACTGCAAAGCTGAAGCTCAGTTTTATGTTTTATTAAACATTCTGGTTCATACTGAAGTCATATCACATGAACTACGCATAAAATTTAAAATAACAGACTCATTAATCATAGATGAAAAGTTAGTGGCAAATTTAAAATATCTACCAGATATGATGATGAAGTCTTGATTTCCTGTAACAAGCTTATACTGTCCTAAGGCAATTCTCCAAGGAGCCTTCAGTTTAGTCAGCATCTTGGATGTAGCAGTTAAAGTTGATGGCTTGTCCAGGTGCCAGGAAATCACCTCTTTCCTATCCCAAAAGACAGTGAACATCACTTTACCTTTTTAAGGCCACATTTTGAACTTTTTTTGAAAGGGAATTCACACGTAAGCTGCCCAGAGTGTGGTTGTCTTTCATGTCGCTGCTGGCACTGCTGAAACACAGCACCCACTACCTCACTGTGTTCACATCCATGTTTAGTCTCCACAAATATTCATCAAGCATCGATGAATGTCAGTGTTATTTTTTCCACATGGAGGAATTTAAATCCATACCTTTGCTTCATGGGAACTTCTATGTCAGACATCATTGTGTCAGACTGCCCCCCTGTTGTGTCCTCTCACATAGCAATAAAATAGAACAGATACTGGTTCAACATCTACTGCTGTACCACCAACATCCATCTCTGATGTAGTGGGCTTGTAATAAAATTAGAGGCTTTGCTTTCACAATAGCTCTCACCTATGCAATATTTCCTTCACCTATTTCTGTTTTATTTCCTGGAACTGACTTAACATAACCCAAATCTGCAGAAGATTCACAGACGAAAAAGAAACAAACAAACAAACAAACAAACAAAAATTAATGTGAATAACTAAGGAAGATACAAAATAGAAAAATAATTTCCCAGGGACATAGCTGTGCAAGCATAAGAACTGCTGTCCTGGAGTAGCTCAAATTGTAATTCGCAGCTCAGTAACGAATATAGTAGAAACAAGATGAAAAAGAGAAACACTGTGCCATCTGAAATAATTTTAAAATCAAAATGATTTCTCTTTAATTAATTATTCTCTCTCTGTTAGTATTGCAGCAGGACAGTTCTTAATCTGTAATGCACACATTATTTTTCAATATAATAGTAAAAGATTACTGAGAGGATTTTGCCCAGTACTGATGAAAATTTAGACACCTTGAATTTCAATAATGAATTGGTTTTGCTCAGATAAAATATTTTTTTCTAGTTTGGAATAACAAATATAAATTATCTGCCCAGAGTAGTAGTCATCTACCAGGAAAACTTACTTGAGGTTATAAAGGCTTTTTTTTTTTTTCCCATTCTATAGTAACTCCTCCATACTTGCTTCTATATAATTTAATCTTTATTCTTATGTCAAATCTGCTTCAGCTCTTTCTTCTTTTCTTTTCTTTTCTTTTCTTTTCTTTTCTTTTCTTTTCTTTTCTTTTCTTTTCTTTTCTTTTCTTTTCTTTTCTTTTCTTTTCTTTTCTTTTCTTTCTTCTCTTCTCTTCTCTTCTCTTCTCTTCTCTTCTCTTCTCTTCTCTTCTCTTCTCTTCTCTTCTCTTCTCTTCTCTTCTCTTCTCTTCTCTTCTCTTCTCTTCTCTTCTCTTCTCTGTACCTCTTTTCAATACCATGTACATCTTACCTGCCAAAAATATTGAAAATTCTTCTTCGTTTTTATTTGAATAATTAAAACATACCAACATCCTCTACAGCTGGCAGACTTTCCATATTACTTGGTGCCAACAGGTTTTCTGTTGATTTCTTTTATAAGTATATTTGGATTTTGAGTCCGAGCTTGTGTCTGACAGATTAGCGTGATCTACAGCCAGTGAAAACATCTGCTTATATCAAAACCCAACAATTCTAGGGTGTATTTCCAGTAGAATAAAGGCATTGATGAGGACAGAGTACCGTGTTCAGTTTTATTCACCCATGCCCCAAAAAAATCACGTTGAAAACACTGCTTGTAGAACTCAAAGAATGTGTAGGAGGAGACTGAGAAAAAAATTGAATTGTGCAGTCTGGAAAAAATTAAACAAGTAGGAACATTTTTATGATTTATCAATATATCTGATGGAGTACTGAACACCAAGAAAAAAAAGGAGGGCTGATTAAGGTGAAAAATAATACTGAGATGAGAACCTACAAGTGCAACTTGATATGAATTAATTGTCTGTGCTTCTAGGTCAGCTGGAATCCTGCACTGGTAAGACTTTCTCTGAAGTAAGCTATGCACAGGACCTGTCCTTTCTTCCCACAGAAGCTGCTTGAAATTTGAGACCCTCATGCTTGGCCTCTTGCTTCAGCTGTGTCTGCATCCTGTCCTATGCCTCCTCACTGTGCAAACATCCCTGCTGATCCTTCCAATTGGAGTAATCAAGAAAGAAGGAAATATTTTCATGATGAAGTAAACCGTATGCAAACCATATGATGGTGAAGATCATGACCAGTGGCTGCTAACTGATTCTCAAGAAATACACAGGGACCAAAGAGAACCATGGGTTTCAGGAGAGAGTGCTACAATAACAAGTGGCTCAGTGTGCCCAGGGAACATTTTCTAGAAGCCATAAAATAATTCATAAATTTAGAATATGCATTTTTTATGAATGTATATGCCTTGAACAGAAGAGAGATAATTAATACCATGAGGATACAGTCTCCATCTATCACCCATTCCCTGACCACAGTTATCAAAAATAAGTAGTCCAAACGATTGTAGAGAACAAACATTAGACAGTGAATAAAGTGAACAGCAGAGACTGATCATCTACCATCCTATAGGTCCCAAACTTCTCTATAATTTTCCTACTGTCTGTGAACCATTGTAATAAGCTTCCAGCAGTTTGGGGAAGTATGTATTAGGTATCTGTCTCTAGTATTCATCAGTGGAAATGGCATAGAATCTTTGTCTACGACAACAGTAAGTAAACACTGACATTATGTCTGAAGAAAACACACTCTTTTCACTAGAAGTGAATATAGTCATTGCTAAGATCAAATAGCCCCAAGACTCTTGCTTTCATTTTCTCTGTCTTTTGCACTTCAATAATGATATAGTTCCATCCTGACAATATGTTCACATAGGCTTTGCACCACATCCTAATCATTTTTCCTAATCTTGTGCTGTGGTATCTGTTGATAGTTTCTCTATCCAAGTCATAACATGACGTGAAGCTGATAGACAGCAGGACCAGCAGGACAGGTTTGCAACTGTGAGAGGTGGAAACAAATATCTGTGTGACTAATGGGGAGAAAAAAATGAATGTCCCTGTTTTCAATACATAAAATCACTTAGGGTTTCAGTACCTTAATTCGATAACGGTATTTTGAACAAAATATTGCAGTCCATTTATCTTTTTAATAAGTGAGCTTGACACCTTCATGTCCTTGAGCTGTCTATAATTCACACTTATCTCTAGCTTGTCTTCCAGCTTTTTTCTTAATCCATGCCTTCAGTTCAAGATCTCTACTACCCTAACAATTATTAACAAGATATAATAAAATATGATCATTGTGTTATGTATGAGTACTAACTGATGAGCTGAGTGCTTCCTTGTGGTAATAATTTAGATTTCAGAAATTTTAATGAATCAGAAGTGTGAAGTATGTAGTAGAACTTTGTTCTAACAGCCATTAATTTGTTACTGTAACGGTTGTGGGATTTTTTGCTGTGACTGATGCATATCCTGTAGACGTCTTACTCTGTAGAATAACATTTTGGTCTGTGCATACTCTTCTTCCTAAACAAATTTAATTTCTCCAAACAACAAGAACACTTCATCCTTTCTTTCTGTTTCTGTTCTTTGGAACCGTGAAGAGAAAAAAAAATATTGTCTCATTAAGCAGTTAAAAAAACTACTTGGAAAAATAAAACAGCAGTGAAAAACCCACTTGTAAGCAAAATATTTTTTTAAAGAATGAATGTTAAAGTGTTGTTTATCTGCATACATCTTTGTTCAGAGTGAAGGAACTGGCTTTTTGATTGTTTAAAGTATTGTGGTGATTTGTTTTTCTCAACAAACAAAAAACAATGCAGAGGAAGTAAAATACAACAAAACAACCATTAAACTGTTAGAAAGGAGGTAAGTATAAGGCCATAACAGGAAATACTTTCAGCTGCATTAGCAAAGTATCAAAACTGAGATGTTCTAGGTGGTTACCTAGAGCCAGCAGTATGCCCAGGTGGCCAAGAAGGCCAGAGTACTGTGTTCAGTTTTGGGCACCTCAGTACAGAAAGGACATTGAGGTGCTGGAGCAGGTCCAAGGAAGGGCAACAAGGCTTGTGAAGGGCTTGGAGAATACGCCTTAAGTGGAGAGACTGAAGGAACTGGGGCTGTTCAGTCTGGGGAAAAGGCTGAGGGGAGACCTCTTTACAGAAAGGGCTGTTAAGCACTGGAATAGGCTCCCCAGGGAGGTCGTTGAGTCACCATCCCTGGATGTCTTTAAAAACTATTTGGATGTGGTGCTCAGGGACATGATTTAGCAGAGGGTTGTCAGGGACATGATTTAGCGGAGAGTTGTTAGTTAAGGTAGTATGGTTAGGTCATGGTTGGACTCAATGATACTTAAGGTCTTTTCCAACCTGAGTGGTTCTATGATTCTACCTCATCAATCTGGATTAATTCCCAGGTTCGTCAGGCTTCTTACATGTTCCTGGAAAATCATTTACAAATCAAACTTAATCTCAGTCTGCACATCTGTGTTAGAAAACTAAAGCAAGCCTTGTATCACCTTCTCATGTCCCCGTGCCAAAGAGCGTTCCAGTAACACACCTGGCAATCTATGACAGCATGTAAGGGTCAGTATCAACCCTAAAGGAAGGAATAGCTCTGAAGTGGAATGAAGGCATTTCCCTGCAACACTATCCAGCTAGTAAGCAAAAGAATTACTACTGCTGATTTGGACCTGAAAATTAATGGTACTTTTAATTGATATTTTCTTCTTTTCAGGTCTGTCGTACATCCCAGCATTAAGTCAAAACTTAACAGAAAATAAACCTATTCATTTCTGAGAATGAATAAATAAAACCATTATGAAACGCCACTTCTTTCACGTCAAATATTTGCAATGTCACTGACTTGGTGTTGTGGGGTTTTTTTTTTTGATGGATCTGAATCATTTTTCCAGACTCAGTTGTTTCTGCTACAATAAAAATGACAACATTCCCCAGCTTGTCAAGGCATGTTCTGTGATCCAGTGAGTAAAAAAGCACAACATAGAGTCTGAATGTCAGCAAAGTATTATGTACCAGCTTGAACTTTCAGATGGCAAGAAGTTCAGTATGTGCATGGAAATAGCGTATCATGCACTTACAATCACAATTGATGATGATTTTCATGTAATTCAATTCTTTCTGTAGAGCTGAACAGTAATTTGATTTTTCAATTTGTTACAATTTTGAAGAGTTCAGTTATTTTCCCATCTCCTGTTTTGTACTTCTTACATTTTTAGCACAACATAGAAAGAAAAATCTCAATTTTCGTGATCTGAGTGTATGTAAAGGAAACTATGTTAGATTAGTTCAAAATATCATGTTTAAATAACAGAGTGTTTCACCTCAATTGTGAATATTTAAAGACTTTCATGTTTTAAAGCTCCTTACGCAGAAAAAATAAAGTTTTTTTTTAAATCAAAAATGTATTCTCAAGTTTTTTTGCAATATTTTGTTTGCTTATTTGTTTCTTTCTTTTCTTCCTTCCTTCCTTCCTTCCTTCCTTCCTTCCTTCCTTCCTTTCTTTCTTTCTTTCGTTCTTTTTTAAGAGAAGGCATTTGACACAGCAAACACACTCTTCCTGGTAGAAATGTATTCTAACCAAAAGAAAAAGTAATTGACTTTATATACTATCTAATTCAGTAGTTCTAGGCCTGACCTTAAGTGGTACATACTTCTGCCAGATATACATCTAGATTTGATTTCAGTAAACTGAAATAATGTGAAGTAAAACAGTGATCTCAGGAATGAGCCTGGAATCTCCATTCTTAAATGAATGGTTGCATGTTCTTGATCTACTATTCATTTTGGCTTAATCAAAATGCAAAATCAAAAGATAAAGTGACTAAGCTTTCTAGCTGACATCAGTGGAAGTGGTTTATTTTGTGACAAGTCGATGAAAGGAAGGTAGAAAACATTTCTAGTTTTTATGTATAGTAGGAAGAAAAACTGGATTTTCAATTCTCCCTTGTTTAAAATCAGCACTTTAGCTGCACCTCTTCTTCCCTGTCATTTAGTCTTTCTTTAGAGGGTCTTGTAGATGTCATAAGCACTTCAGATATAGAGGTAGCAGGGCTCAGTTCAAAGGAAACTGCATGTTTTGAAGCCTGTTTGAATCTTATCTAAGCTGTCCAAGTTTCCCCACTCTCAAATTTGCTGTGGAGAGCTCACAGAAATACATCTTTCTTCTTGGTTTCAAACTACTCTTTCTCATTTGACAAATTTTCATAGTTATGCAGGTAAGTTTCCCATATTTAAAAAATGAGAGATACTGAATAAAATGTGAATGTTTCTAGTTGTGAGTAGAGCTAATTGCACTTTAAAAAAGAAAGAAAAGTATTTTTCCAGTATTTTTCTATTACAGAAATTTGAGTGAAAACTGGATAGAAGTACATCTTTTTTTAATTAAATATTCTCATTTTTCTTTTTTCTTCATATTCATGTAAAATAATTAATTAATTTAATTAATTTAATACTTTTTTTTCTGGATCATTCTTGATATATGCTTTTCTCCATGCAGCAGTTCTAAGGGAGAACCCCCACTGAATATGCAGGCAGGGTTTCTTTATCTGAACCAAATAGAGTGATCTCCATATCCTTGCCTCGAAGGATAATATAATTTTCACAGAACAACCATGACTTGCCAGTTGTTGCAAAATCGAGGCACTAAGACCAATTTTTAGAAATAGTTTTCATTATACCATTTTTTTCAGAAGGTCATATGCACCAATGAAGAATTTTCAATAAATTTGAGTTTATAAGCTAAGTTGTGCTGGTTCACAAGCTTTTCTATATATAATCCAATATATCATTTTCCCCCTGCTTTGTGTGCTTTTTACATTCCAAAGACGATCAAGAAAAGTAATAGTCTGTTAGCAGGGAGAAGTCATCAGTCAAAGAGAAAAACAAAGGTGTTGGATTCAATATACCAAACCTGATTATCAAGATAAAGCTTTTAATGCTGCAAGAAGTTGAAGAATTATACTGTGTTAAGGATAAGGTCATACCAAAAGCATCAATTTAAATAACTTTCTACAAACCTATGCATCTATTTACCTTCAAGGTACAAATAGTAAGCTGCAAAACCTCCCTTCATTTGGGATAAAGAAGGTTGTTGCATTGCTAATGAGTGGTAAAGCTCAACAATAACTTGAGCCAGACATATACACCCACAAGGCGCCTAACCCTTACATGTAAGTAGTCTTGGTTTCTCGGGAAAACTGTTGTGTTGCGCGGGTATAAAAGGAGGTAAGCACCTGGAATAAATGCCTTTTGTTCTGCAGCAGCAAAGGAGTCTGCACCTCATTTTCCTCTTCAGCAAGTCTCCGGGGTAGCCCTGCAACACCTTCATGCAGGACTTTTCTTTCTCTGACTTCAGGAACAAGTTGTGTTGCTAGTGAGGATTCTTTCCTTCTAGCTGCTGAAAACTTGGGGCTTGAATCAGTAGACTGATTGGGTGTACTCTTGAATCAAGTATCCTTTAATTTAATTAAAAGTTACAAATTTTATGTAAATAAAAGGAGATGGGAGGTGCAAATATTTTTTGCAATTGTTTTTTGCATGTTTTTAACACACACACACACACAAAAAAAAATCACATACTGCACTAATATCTCCTGCACAGGACCACTACTGTGTCTGTGTTGAAGTGCAGATTTCAGTGGTAAAAACTGCTCTCATAACAGCTATGGAGAAAGCTTTAGCAGGGATATAAGCAATAGGAAATTCTTCATGACCCACAGCTGATAGATGAAAACAGGTTTAGGAAGTATGCCTTGTTGACTCATCCAGATATTTTTACTAAAACTTTTAGCTCTCTAAGTTGAGGTTACTGTTCCAGATCCTCCTCATAAAATCTATCCAAACCAAATTTGGTTATATATTGCACATCTTTCCATGATAGGATCTGTAAACTGAGATGTACTATTACTTTGTATGTTATAAAATCCAGGGAGAACTATAACCATATCTAGGGTCTGATTTGGTTTTACTGAGATCCATATCTTATCACTTTCATATAGAATACATTACAGGTATGTGCAAAAGATATGTGGTTATTTTATTAGTTGCTTTGCTAACAAATTAAATTTTGTTATCTTTTCCAGTGCTGTGTACAGCTCATTGAGGAGTCAGTCTGCATATCAACAAATCAGGTCTTTGCTATCGGGGTCATCTTACCCATATAAGATTAACTCAACAACTGTTGGTGTTAAAACTGACTTAGCAAAATATTACTAGTCTCAAAGGAAGTAGATGGATAATGGATAATAAGAAGTTCCTTCAAGTGTACTGGCAGAAGGGAAAGTCTCTCAACAGAGAGGTTCAGCAACTCCCTGAGGAAAAAGAGGTAGCAGTAACAAGGGAGAAAGGAGGCTGTCAGAGAAGTGACTATTTTTTTTCCGCTCCCATGAAGACACTTAGGGTTACACTCAAATCCCAGTCTTCAAATACAAAAAGCACTGAGTTTTGGGTTTTGAGATAGCTGACAACTGTGGTTTTGCCTGGAAAAAGAAATGAAGGATTGCCTTCAATTTCTTAGTAAAGGAGAAGACAGTACACACAATGGAAAATAAATATAGAAAGACATTTCCTAGAGCAAAATGATCGCTCTCCCAGACTGATGCACTAGGACTGACAGATTTCCTTTTGTCTTTTTACAGTATTGTCTGTGGCAACCATTGCCTGGGCTGGCAAAGAGCTAGGCCATTTAGAGAAAGCTGTGTTCATCCATACTTTTAAATGCTGTTAATTACAACATTGCTGTTAATTAGAGACGAGTCATCACACCTTTTATTCACACTCACCTTTTCTGCTTCAACTTTCTTAGTAGCTTAACATCAAAAGATAAATTTCATCCTTGACTGTCTTCTTACCAAGGCAGCCTGGAAAGCTGCTGAGGGAGGTAAGCCCTCTCTATCCCTCATTTACAGCAACTGTCCCTAGTTCAACCTTGAGTTTATAGCGAAATCAGCTAGAGACCTCTGCCACTTATAGTCAGCAGAAATGTTTTACTACTGGATTCTGAAACCATTAAAAGGAAAGATCTCCAGGACAGATAAAACTGCCTATTCCAGAGCTGGAAGCCACTTCTGGAAAATACAAAAATCACATCATTACAAAAAAAAAACAAACAAAAAAAGGTTATTATTATATGCTGACAAATAGCAGGTATTGTTCCACAGTCATCTGCTTTATAGATTTTCATTATTCATTTACTTACATTTTCTATTAATGTCTGCAAATATGTTGAGAGACCAGCAAGATTAAATAAAAGTATTTCAGAAATGGGGGAGAAAGCCTTCCTAAAACTGCTTGAACAGGAAAAAAAAGATAGTTGTAAGAGATTTTAAATGTATGAGTTAAAAGAGCAGGAAGGAGAAATTGTGTGTTTGTCCAGTGTAAAACTTCAAATACAGGAGTAAGACATGCTTGCTGCTCACTGACATGACTTTCCACAATCTCTGGATTGTCTGTATTTATCAGAGAGCACAAGTTATAGGGCCATCTAGATTTGAAAAGATGTTTGGAGATAATCTCTCTAAAAATATCACACTTTGTTTTATTAAAGGCTGTAGCTATTACTAGCAGAAGCCACTAGGAGTGAATGATTTAATCAGTCTTTTCAATTTTTAACTTGTGTGCTGAACTGCATTTTGTGTAGTTTTTTTGTATAGCCAAGCCATTTCTCTCTTCCTAAAAAAAGCACAGCCACGCATTGACAGCCATGCAAAAAATTTACAGTCAATGAGCAGAAACACAGAAGGTTTTAAACAATGTTATCAAAAGTGATGGGGCTTCAGGTTTTCATAATTAATGCTTTATCTGTTTTACCTTTCTGAAACATAAAAGGTTTAAATAAGTTAATTGCAAGAAGTTGAGAGGTTGATATACCAGCTGTTGAATATGAACTCTAATTTTTCCGCAGCATAATGAAGAGATTTACAAGTGAGTAGAGTAGCTTATAAACTCTACTTACAATGAAACAGTGTATGCAAACTGCACAGGATGAATATTGAGTTGTGAGCAAAAAGTAGTTTTTCATTTCGTTTTACAAAACGGTTTATGAGATGTATTTCTGACATACCTGCAAATAACTTCTCCATAAAAGAGAACAGTTCAGTTGTAGAAACACTTAAATGGGCAGTGTCACTACAGTAGGTATTATCTATTTCTTGAAACAGAAAGTCTATCAGTCAGACTTGCTTATTACTGGTGGTTCACATTTTTTTCTGTATAACGTAAAGAACAGATTGGAAATATTATGAAAAAACTAGAATCGTTGTATCTCTTTGTTTATAAAAGATTACCCTCAAAGTAATGTCATAGAGCCTATCTACTTACGAGCTAGGAAAAGTTTTAGGTCTCAGTAAAGGACACCTCCCTCCTGCAGACTGAGCTAATGTTTGTCTCTTGTCGTTACCGAAGATCCTCTACTTGGAAACGAAAGAATGAAAAAAAATTTTACCATAAGCCCTAAGATGACTGATACATTTTTAAAAGCTTTTAGAAGGAAAAGATTCTCGTCTTCTTCTTACTGTGTTAGATGAATTCCCAGTGTGTGAGAGATGTCTTTTCCTTGTTTGTATTTCAAACTTAACATCCTTATCATCATCATTTCAGATGAGACGTTAGCATGGAAATACAGTTGTTCATTTTGTGACACACTAAAATTTAGTTTCTGTATGCTCTTTAGGGCTCTTGCCATGTAATCAATAACAGGGATATTGATCATTCCTTTGGCATATTTGAGAAAAATAAAACAATATTCTTCCCTTGGTTGAGACAATGTTTGAGATTGTTTCTAATGTTGTCTGCAAGCCCACAAAAAAATCTGTAATTAGTTTAACCTCAGACATCATTAAAATTAAACTATGGACAACAGGATATGCATAGATCCATGCACAGCTTTCCTGGTTAACTTCGTACTCCCCATTCATACAGTGCCTCCTAATATCTTCTGCCATGGTGGCTGACAGATGAGGTTCAGGTACTTCTGAAATGTTGGCCAACTACTTTCATGTGTTCAAGCCCAGCTTGAGAGAACTATGAAAAAAAGATAAGTTCATGTTGCAGATCTTTTTACAGAAGACACTTTCTATGAGCTTATAATATTTACTAATCATATTTTGTCCCCACTATAATTTCAAAATACAAACAAATACAAACTCTTGTCTGTTTTCTTACTGTAATAAATAAATAAATAAATAAATAAGTTCTTGCTTTGCACAGATCACAGCTACATTGTGGTTGAAGCCCTGAGTCAAATGAGAGTGTTATCAAGCTTGAGTTTCTCTAGGTAGACTTAGGGAAAAAAAAAAAAAAAAAAAAGATGGCAAATCAAATACTTTGAAAATGACTGAAAATGCTCTAGAAATTTCACAAGGGGGGTGGGGGGGAAACCTACTGAAACTATAACAGAAAAAAAATATTTCTAGTATGACATATGGGCACTCCATATATGGTACATTCACAAAGGGCCACAGCTGAGGCATTGTCAGTGAAGAAATTAGGAAAATCTGTACAGACATGAGTGCTCTAGGGGCTGGTGCTGCAGCCACAGTGGAAGCCAGAAGAAGCAAAGCGTAACACTGATGCAAACACTTACTTGTGTGGCTGCTTCTTCTCTGCAAAAAGAAAAAAAAAAAAAAAACTGAGGTGGAGGAAGTCAATACAAGTTTAGCTCATTTATCAGTCAGTCTGTCAGCACACGACAAAAATTAAAAAGCTTGAAAAGAAATATCTTGGTAAAAAACTGAGTGTTTTCCCAATTTTCTGAGAATATGCATAAACTCAAAATATTTCTTCTCTGAAAGGACAACATATTTGCTTAGAAAATGCTCCTTAATTATTTTATTCTTATTCTAAAACTCCTTCCATTCCCTTTTTCTTTCCATCTTCCTTCAGAAAAAAAAATAATAATAATGATAAATAAGAGAATGAAAGACAAAATCTTTTTATATGGCAAAATAATACTTTCCTGGAAAGCATTTGCAAAATATTTATGATATGAGAAAAAGATAATTTGTGTTCAAACAACTTTTCCAACTTGAACAAAGACCATGAAAGTAAAATACATTTTTCCTTTAATTTTTTTGACAGAATGATCATTTGTCCTCCCACAGTTGAATACTGTGAGATTAAATATCTTCTGCCTTTTTCTCATAGCAGCCACTGCCTTTTGTGATTGCTTTATTCCAGAAGTTGAGTTTATGCAAATCATATACCACAGAACACTGAACGATTCTTCGCCTAATATCAAATCTCTATATTATACTGAATCCTGATATAAAATCTGCATTTTAGTGCCCTGTAACTGAAAATTTGCTTGGTTTTCATCTTAGAATCATTATTGTTCTCTCAAGCTGGAGAAAATATATTTATAATATTTAAAAAATTATCAGTGTTTCAAATGAGTAAAACTTTAATACTTTTTTAATATTAAATGTAGGCAGTTCTTTTTTATTTCACTTTTCTTAGAATGGTTGATACTGAGGTAGAGAATATGCGTATAATGAAATATAGTCTGGAAAAAAGGGTGACATCAAAAATTATGATCTTTTTGGAAAAGTAAATATACTATTATGGAGTAATGGGTGTCTTTTAGTTTGGTTTGTGTTGTGTTTGTTTTATATAGGGGAAGGAGATGATAGTGGAAGAGAAAAAGTGGGTGGGAGAGAAGAGAGGGATTGAAACTTATTTCGTTTTTACAGTTTGGGAGAACTTTTGTCCCTTTATGGAATTTTAAAAATAAATATTTATTAATTAGTCATATAATTGCTTAAGAAAAAGATGTGCAATTTTTCTCCAAAATTATAGCTGAAACTAGTTTTACAACATGCTTTTTTCAGTTCTATGAATTAGATAAACTAAATTAATTGTTTGATGAAAGAAAGTTAGGATAAAAATAGTGAAGGCAAAAAGAGAAGAGAGCCATCTGTTATGCAGGATATCCTAACGCATATATTCTTCCTCATCATGATTACTGTGAAAGAGTGCAGTTCTGTTATGTTTCATAGATTTCTCTTCTTCAATAACCAAGCTCAACATACAGATTCAAGTTTTGTTGCATTATGATTACTACAGTCAATGCTTAATACCAAAAAAATAAAATAAAATAAAATAAAAAATAAAAAAAATCTCAGCTACCACAAATTTAAACTAAAAGATTTCGTGTATGTTCAGCATAAGCAAAAAATTCAGCTGAATGACAGGTCTTCCTCATTTATATGCTTCTGCACACTGTTTAGTAAGAGGAGATAAAAAGTGAGGGGGAGATATTTATACTTCCACTGATTAGTAGGATTGCCTTTGGTATTTGGAGGTTTGTTTTTTTCCCTACATCAGTGTAATTTTCAATATTACTCTGATTGTATTGAATATGCATTTAAATATTTACATTAGTGATGTTGAAAATGCACATATACAGAACTATCTGATAATCCTTTGTCCAACCATGTCTGAAAATCTAAAGAATACAGCAACTCAGACAAGTAAGAAGGACTAATATAAATACACTGAAAAGCTTTTATTTCAGCGGTAACTAATCAAAAGAAGCTAGAAACATTTCAAATATTTGAAATATTTAAAATATTTGACTGCAGATTGCAGTGGATAATTTATTCTTGTATATTTTTTTTTATTTGCCCTGAAGTTTTATATCTCTGTTCTGTCACTGTTAACTCATTTAAAAAAAAAAAAAATTAGGAACAGGAGAGCCATTTTTGCACTTTCTGTATTCTGTTTAGAAACTGCTGGGAGTCAGAGTCATCTTCAGGATAAAAAGTAGATCTCTCTCGGGAGTTTCTCTAATTTGCACTCTGTCACAGTGACCCTGTGGGTTTCACAGCCCTCAAGAGTTGCTAGAGCACACCGTGGGACACTCATGGGTCAAAGAACAGCGAGGGACTGTAGAAAATACTGAAAAGACTTCAGAAAAAGAGAAAACCTTTTACGGTAAGGAATGTCTTCTTTCATGCTGGGAGCTTCACAAGACAGGAAAAAAGCTTGACTATCCTTTCACTGCAGTGAACTGTTAAGAGATCTGTTGTGATTTGAAAATAGAATTTGGAAACTCATTGTGCAGAGTATGCTAAAAATGAAAGTTTAAGGCTCCACTGCAATCAACATCAAATCAAAACGCCATGAAAACTCCTTCAGGAGACTAAAAAAATCTACATTTTTCAGTTGTAGGTGATTCTTGTTGCCTTTCCCAGAATAATGTAGTAAAATTAGAATAGATACAACAAAGAGTAGAATAGTCAATCAGAAGTACCAAACATCTACTTGACAACAACTCTGTGGACACAAACTATATAGTCTTGAGCCTACATTTATACAGAACTCATTAAATTCTTGATGTTCATGCAGTCTACTATGATTATGTTTGCACTTGTATCTAGAATGTCTAGCATACTGTCTGGGATCTACTGCAAGATGAATGTGTGCATTAAAGTAAATCAACAACAGGAATATATGCATTTGTGATTTTGCTCTTCACAATCATATCCTCTTCCAGATTATGGTGTGTTGAGGTTTATTACACTTTTGTTTACAATATTAAAGACCTTATTGTTTCTAACCTGTAAAAGTGATGGCTCAACATAGACAAGGAAAATTCACAGAGACACTCAAATCCTGGAATAAATAAATCTTCTTATTGAAGTGCTGCTTCAAGGCTACTTTGCCCTTCACCCTGTTAATCTAGGCATACTGATGCCATCAGCAGATCTCTTAGCACCCTTTTGGATTTCTGAATCATTCAGTGTTGAGATATCAAGCCTTATGGGCCTGAAAGGAAAAAAAAAATGACTGTATTCTGTTTGTCTGTCTGAGAACATAGCAGATACAAAACCATCATTTGTACAGGATAGAAGAAGACTAAGGGCAAGCAAGTGAATTACAAATGACTGACAGCTTGGAAGCAATCACCAGAGCTTAAAAATACCTGCTGGGAATTTTTGGTGAGGTACAGATTTGCAACATCTCTAACTGGGGAGGTAATGACAGGGTAGTCATTACAAAAATCACTATGTTCTTAACTATGACAATATTATTAGCAAGTTTTTAAGACTCGCTTAAGGTCTTGGGGTGTTTTCTAAAATTTCACATCTGAAATTGTTTATTCTTTGTCAGCCAAGCTTCAAAGAGGATCATAGTTTTTTATGTTGTGTGACTTAGCTGAATTGTGGATATTTCATAGAATCATAGAATCACTAAGACCTGTAAGATCATCTAGTCCAGCTATCCACCTACCAGTAGTATTTTCCCACTAAGCCATGTCCCTTAGTACATCAAACATTTCTTGAGCGCCCCCAGGGACAATGAGTCCTCCACCTCCCTGGGCAGCCTAATCCAGTGCCTTCTTCTAATCCAGAATCTTCTTTCTGAGAAGAAATTGTTCCTAGTATCCAGTGTGAACCTTTCTTGGTTCAACTTGAGGCCCTTCCCTCTCATTCTGTCACTGCTACCTGAGAGAAAAGATGAACCCCCACCTCACCACAACCTCTTTTCAGGCAGTTGTAGAGGGTGATCCAATCTCCCCTGAGCCTCTTCTTCTTCGGACTAAATAATCCCAGTTCTCTCATCCACTCTTCATAAGACTTGTGCTCCAGACCCCCCTCCACAAGCTTTGTTGCCCTTTCTTGCCCAACATAAAACTTCCACTTAAAAGCCGACAAGTAGAAGAGCAGGGAGTGTTACTGCAGCTTCTCAGCCAGTCTTAAAAGAATAATAAAATATTTTGATGCCTGGGGTATAATCTCCCCCTCCTAGCTTTGCAGCTGTTTTTATACTGACAGGCATTTTTGCATACATTTATAAGTAAAAGCATGGAAATGAATAAAGCTCAGCATTTGCTGTTATACTTAAAGTGTTTCCCTGAATGATATCCTAAGATTAAACCTCTTGATGATGAGTCAACTTCAAATTAATAAAGAAAAATCTTCACCAGTGAAACAGTCATTCCAGAACTGTATGCACTTTAGTATTTTCTCTCTTAAGCACTGATAGCTGCTTCCTGTCAAAAACAGGATGATAGAAGAAAGGACTTTATGGCTTAGTTTTCCATGGCAGCTTCTCTGTTCATAACCCAGTTTGCCCTGATTTTTCTCATCAAGGGAGATTCCTAATGTCAGTAACATTGTGTTTTCTCCCTTAATTTCTCCATATCAACATAGCAGTAAATGGCAAACTTTGCAAGCTGTCTGTTTTTATCTCACTTATATGTATGGAGTATATTTACTTCCCTTTCTAAATTCTTCTTTCATAACTGACAAAACTCTTTTGATTTATTCTAGTATTCTAAAATCATCTGTCTCTGTCCTTTCATTTTTATATATTTGTCCTATTCCTATTTTCTGTATGCATGCTACTGTACAAAATCTAATGTATTATATAATAAGGATCCTGAGCCCTACAGAGTAGTCTGTAAAAACTATCATTAATTTTGTTTTTGCAATTTTTTATTATTCATAAATGGTACCCATAGTTACTTTCTTGGCATCATTTTTGCATTACATATTTTATATATTCTGAGCTAAGAAATAGATTCATCTGACAGATCAGTTTGTATTTACTTGAACAGAACTCCATTTTACTTATTATTCTTCCAATGTTCTTTGTCTTTCTTTATTACTGCTTTATTATTTATTGTTACCATTCTATCTCAACCTTGTGCTCATTTTATTTTGTCCTGATATGTCAGAGCCAACCATCAATTCTTTTCGTAATCTTTTACAAGTAGGAAACCACAGGCTGAGTTACCAAGATGCAACCAGATGAAAAATGCAGGACTCTCCACGTCTTAATATTTAGGAAAGTTTCTACAGCTCTTCAGTTCTCGCAAAGTACATATCTAGTGATTTGAAAACAACATCCTAGAACATCTTCTGGCACTACCATTGAATGTGTTAAAGTGTATGTATATATTTCACACGTTGCATAATCCTCCCTTATAATTTGCATGTTTTTGTCTGTTCTGTTCACCACTTTATAATTAAATGGGAGGAGACATGCAGGATTTTTCTTTCTGAGATTCTCATCTTTGTGATTTCTTTACTTTCTTGACTTTGTTCTTGTGGATCTTTTAAAAAAGAAACATTTATAGTGATTTTCTCTAGATAACACAGATTCACATAATACTCTGGAGGTGTGATCCTTCAGTAAAGCTTTTTGCTTTTTAATTAATAAGCATTTAAAGTTAAAGGTTAGCATCTAACTCATACTTGCTATTGCCAGTTCTCATTCATATAGTAGTGCAAATGAGATATGTATCAGACACCTCTGTATAACCTGGAAAACACTACTTGCAAGTGCATGCAGAATAATGAATTTTGCAGCTGGTACACCAGATGCTGAATCCCATAAGGACACAAGGTCTTTAGTACAATAACTTCATATCTCTACTCACACATATTGACCAATGTGACAGTGCCATTTGTCGAGCCTCCTGTCTCACACTAACTACTGAAGGTTTGATATATATATATTCACAGCAAGACTAAGGCAGCAAATATGGCCAAGATGTTGTCCAACCAATTTATTAGAAATTCTAAGCAGTTAAGATTCCTTAGAATCTGCAGGGAAGATGGGGAAGTTAGTGATAGTAAAGGGATGAATCTTAGCAAATGAATCATAAAGCAGAAATAGTCATCAACATGGATTCAGTGACATCTCATTGATCTGTAGAGGGCCTAAGTTGGTCAGTGGCGTCTTATTGACCTGCACAGCTGAGTTTTGGTGGAGGAGACACCCATCCTACCTCCAAACTCTTCAGGTTTGATCCTCTTTGTTCTGTTCTCATGCACCTCTGATTGCTTGGAATAACAGTATCTACTCCCTATCAGGTGACTGGCAGTTGATCATGCAGCAATCTTGCAGCTGTCACCTGGCAGGCTGGTGGGCATATGCGCTGACTCCATAGTGGTCATTTTCTCCAAAACAACCCCAAAAGTCATCTGATTCTTTCTGGACGCTCAACGACACAAGTTCTTCTTAGCCTATCATGGCCTCAGGTGGGTGCCGCTGTACAATCTTTGAGACAGTAGTGCTTTCTTTCAGCTTCTCACACATCCCCATGAACATATGGCTACCATAGACAACCTCCTAATCTTCCAACAGAGGTCTTGTAGTGGCTGTTTCATGGTATGTCATTTTAGTACTTAGTGTTGTGAATAAATCAGTGCCTCAATTTCTTCACTGAAATAGATAAGCTTAAGATAAATTTATTGAATTTTTTAATATAAATGATAAAAATGCATTTTTTAGGCATAATTTAGTATTAAATGTGAAAGTTAAAGCTTGATCTGTAAATAAGTTTCAGAGAATCTCTTCTTGATAATATATTTTTTTAGGGAAATTGTTACATTAATTTCAGTGGAGCTAGTGGGCACAGAAAGCACAAAATATTAACATAGTCTTACCACATACAACAAGGTTAACTATGTTTCAAGACTTTGCAAGAAAGTCTGATCTTTTAGCTATGTGGAAAACCAGTCTTAGATACTAGAAAATCAGTGTCAAAATCAATGACAATTAAGTATGAAATAATTGAAGTAAGTCTTCACAACAGATTTAAACAAATTTTATTGTACTCTCTTTTAGTTTGAGCCTTTTACTCTGTCAATAGCTTGAGTTTTCCTCAAGTCTTGTTGCAATTTGAAGTTATTTATAACTAGGAGGAATGGTCCCAATTCCGACACAGGTTTTAAGACATTATAAAATTAAAGTTGGAAAAATTCCTGCTTTTTCTTACAGTCCTGAGTAGGAGACAGGAAAACATTCAGTCAAGGAAATGCTTGGAAGTGGCACAACTATAATGGCTTTTGCTTTGGATCCTGACTTCTAAAGTCTGAAAACTGCATTTCTCTGGACTGCAAGACTCTCTTTTCCATTATAACTATTGCTTTAAGGTATCAAAATGATCTTGGAAGACAAACAAAAAGATTTTATTAGTCTTTGGTGACTAGCAAGCATTACACACAGTTACAGTAGAACATAACAAGCTATAAGCATTTTTGCATTTCACACAAGTGACTAAAATAGCCACTTCTCAGCTTGCCAAATCAAAAAGGTCATAAGCTAGGTGCCTTCCCCTTTGATGTGGGAGATAAGATATTGAGGGATTCTTTTTTCTTCTTCTCTTCTCCAGGGGACTACCATCTTTCTAGGGTTGGCATCGTTCCAGCTACACATTCACTCTTTTTATATTTGTGCATACAGTGACCATATGATCAGCCTACTCCAAATATGTATCTTTGGCAAAGCAGTGAAGTTATTCTACTCTCATGTCCTGGTTTCATATGAAAGCTATTCATGTCGACTTCAGTTACATTTCAGTGAGCTAATAATATACTCTAAAATGCCATATATCAGCAAAAAAGATTCTCCATAGCTCCATCTACAGCAAAACAAGAAATTTAATCATAGAATAAATCGTAGAACGGCCTGGGTTGAAAAGGACCAGAAAGATCATCTAGTTTCAACCCCCCTGCTATGTGCAGGGTCACCAACCACCAGACCAGGCTGCCTAGAGCCACATCCAGCCTGGCTTGAATGCCTCCAGGGATGGGGCATCCACAACCTCCTTGGGCAACCTGTTCCAGTCACCACACTCTGTGTGAAAAACTTCCTCCTAATATCTTACTTAAACTTCCCCTGTCTCAGTTTAAAACCATTCCCCCTTGTCCTATCACTATCCGCCCTCATAAACAGCCGTTCCCCCTCCTGTTTATATGCTCCTTTCATGTACTGGATTACCACAATGAAGTCTCTCTGGAGCCTTCTCTTCTTTAAGCTAAACAAGCCCCAGTTCCCTTAACCTTTCCTCATAGGGGAGGTGCTCCAGCTGTCTGATCATCTTAGTGATCAATTTAAGTGTTGAAGTGTGCACAGGTAAGTGGTGAAGAAGTCTATGCATTGGTTTATTATAAAGAATATGCTTATTCCAGTCTAAGTAAGCTTTTGGTATTTTTATAGCTCTTTCTGGAAGCACTTAGAGCTGTCATGTAATTTCAGACTGGATATCACTGAATGGACCTACTGGTCTCTATCATAAAGCTTACAGTGAGAGAAAATGAAGAAAGAAAAAAAAAGCTTCCTTTTTCAAGAAAAAAAGCAAAGGGAAAAAGCAACTGATCATCTTCTCATAATTTTATTAAACAATTATGCCTAAATTGTAATATATAAGCTGTAATCCATTCAGTTTCTATTTTACTTATGGTTCCTTTTAACCCATTTCTAATTTACTATAGTCCTTAGGTGATATCAATGGATCCTGTGTCTGATATTCTACATTTGTCCTCGTCTCCTTTTTCTAATTCTTTCCTTTCATCCTTCATCATCAAATATTATTTATATCCTTTCAGTATCTTTCTTAGTTGCGCTTCCATTCAGAAAACTCATAGGAACTATTATTAATTTGTCTACGTTTCAGAAAAATAAGAAAGTGCTGATGGATTGTGTACACTAATTGCTCAAAGGGCAAAGAGTATCGTGCTGCTGTGACTGGAGCTCTGTATCTAATGTGCAAATGGCCAGGAAAGAAAAAATTGAGTGCATCTGCCTCAATAACAAATTCAATTTCCATGTCACTGAGGGAAAGCATTACTTGCACTGGATGGTGATCTTAACCACACCACAACATAAGGACTGCAAAGTATACATAAGCCTTTTCTGAATTGCCACTCTGATTCTGCCAAGGTCTTCAGTTCCTGTGAAATTACACTGCCATTTTAAATTGCATTGTTTGCATGTACTTCTACAGCACCCATCAAGTGAACAAAAAAAGGAATTTTATCTAGATCACATCACGTATTAGCAAGGCCAGAAAACATCCATCTCTAAAGGCAAAAGTCTCACAAACAGCAGTATACAATCCAAAATAAGGTAGAACTTTTGTTCTCTCTTTCTTGGAATATCATACCTGCCTGAGAGAGGCCGCTTCCTCATTGCAGATAGTGTATAGCTTAATACAAGGAGAGATTTACTTTAAGAGTTCAGCATATGAAGTAGATAATACAAAAAGAGGTCTGAGCTTCACAAAGGCTGAATAGTAATCAGGTATAGATCAGAATAAAGCCACATTAAATTATTAACCACAGCAATTGATATATTGAGTTCAATTTGTGAGAAGTATGTAAGCCATGTCCACTTTGCCAAAAGGGTTCGTATGTTTGTCTAATGAAAGTCCTATGACTTCCTACAAGAAAGGACATCATGAAACCAGAACTCCATACTGAAGAATAATGCATGATTCATGATATCTTTTCTAGCTTCTGCTCCCTGAACAGCACATCCGTATGCAGAGTTGCATAGATTCATGGGTAAAAGTGCATTACACCAATCCCAATTGTGGGCTATTTTAAATGTAAAAATGTTCATTCCTTGAGTAATAAATAATACAAGGTTGAATCAAGGTCCTCAAACAGGATCTTTTCAGTCATGCTGTCCTCACATTTGTAGAGACAGCATCCTAAAGAGACAGAAGACACTTAGTTAGCAAGCCTCAGAGTTTCCAGTCATTTTATTTGCATAGTAGACTTAACAGTGATTCTCTGCATTACTGTACAGAGATGGTAAACAGAAAATATTCACCAAGAAGCAATAACATGCGAAGAAAGATATCACTTTCAAGAATCCTTTTGCAGCTTTTTAAAAGTTACTCTCATGTTGTTTTATGGGCAATAAAATCTTTAACATTCCATTCTTTCATAGATTGCTCTTTAGCTTTAAGTATGAGCTCATAACAATGAAATATTTAACAACAAAGTGTTTGTTAATGGAGCAGCTCTGTGGTAGTCCTGAAGCCTGGTGCATATCTAATGAGATAACCCACTTGTGTGATATTCTAAGACTTGTAAATAGAGAATAGGGTCTTCTCAGTACGTTTGCTACATAGTGACCTGATACAAGGGCAATTTATATAAGCAAAATAATTTCACAGTATTTGTATAGTGGGTTTATCATAAATAGGAAATTCACAGTCTTTTTTCTCTTAATTTCTTAGGTTCTGGATTTAATAGGATAGTACAGATGAAAAAAAAGTGGGCGATGTTGGTAACCTATTACCATGGTTAATCTTGGCAAATTTCTGGATATATCATAGCATGCTAATACTGACATGACTGTTTTGTTTGAGAAAACCTTTGTCCAAAAGGTTGTCAAACATTCTGTCAGTGATTAAAGTTTAACCCTGTAAGAATTATTTAGAAAAAAATCAAATGCTTTCAATATCCTGCTCTTTGTAATTTTATATCACACCTTTTTATCCCAGTATTTGCAAAGCGAATCTCAAATTCATAACAACTTTACAGAAACATAACACTAATGTCTTCTTGTAGTGCTTATGACACAGATGGAAAGTGACAAAGACTAGAAAGGCACAAACTGACACGTCTCTATGTAATTTTCAGCCACTATCTAATAGCTTAAGATACTCAGAGCAAAGTAAGCATTTTAGTTATCATACAGAAAAGATGTTTCATGCATGTTTGTATAATAATTCTTGAAGATTTATTTCCTGTTCATTTCCTCTAATGTAGAGTCTACCATTTGCATCACTTATTTGAAGGCAGATGCTAATTTTAGTAGCTCAATTCACACAAAGCATTTTAAAAGTTAGAGTACATTAAAAAAAAAATCAAATAAATAAACAGAAGAACATTTCAGTTTTCCTTTATTTATGGAAAAAAAAAAATGATATTCATTTTTATGTAGTAGAGTTCTGAGACAATGCTGACATTTAAGGTCCAATACTAAGAACATTGCCAAACATGTTCTAGGTAATGCTGGTACTGCTTTCATTGTCAATATAAACCTGAATAATGCTGAACTACAGTTAAAATTAAGGATATGTTTGCTCCAACTTGAGCACTGTACAGTGCAGTGCATGCTTCAAAGCCATGGCTGTTCCTAGATCAAAGTTATGTACTGTTCTTCTATATTCCTTTTTAACTTCTTACTTTCCTGTATAATACATGATCCTCTGGTCTGTATGGTTTATAGAAAATAATAACAGATAATGGATTGCTGTACTATTGGCTGACATTTAGAAAAGCAATACTATTAAATGATGTTCCGTGCATGCTGTGAAGCAATATCATTGTGGAGGAAATGCTATGAAAAACATTTTTTTCAGTCCTCTTTATTTGTTCTCTCCAGGACTCAGAAAATGCAAGTATGAAATAGATAAAATAATTTCCTCTATCTGTTAGATACATAAGAAGAATCACTTCTTTAAATTTTGAAATACAATATTTTTCTAAAGCTTCACATTGTGACCTTATATGGTTATTATCCAGGCAGAGTTAAACTCACTGATGCACATATCCTTAAACAAAGTTAAATACACTCTTCTATATATCTAGGGACTGGAATTGGAATGTGGTTATACAGGTTTTACTCCGGAATCTGATATAAAATTCACACTATAGTTTAAATGTTTTTCTGTTTTTGAAAATTTTAAGAAGTATACATGTTATAATATGATTTGGATAATTCTAATAGGCTTTATATATAAATCGATCTATCAATCAATCAATCAAGGAAGAGGTCTAAGCTCACACTAATTCTGTCTTTGACATATGTGAAATACAATATTGCACCCACTGACATACAATTTGCTGAATGTTTCTGGAGACCAAGCAGCGGATGTGAGCACCATGAGGAGGTGGGTGGTGTGTGTCAGCACATATCAGTGATGACAGCAGCAGTGGGTCACCTCTGCGAGTGCAGATTGTTATACATGCTCTTGTTCAACTCTGGCAAAAATGCATAAATAATGGTAGTGACTGTGTTGAAGACCATCGGTTTTTAGCTGAGAATTTTCTCTGTCAAATATTGTTACTGTGGTCTTTACATATGTTGTCATTTCCATGGAAGTAAAGAGGAGGCATTACATTCTGAGTGACCTATGTAATTTGTATATCAATAGGAGCCCTGCTATGGCAGGAGACTGTTGTTTGCTAACAAAAACAGCACAGACCTCAGTGCAAATTAACTGTTTCTCAGAGAATATATGTACACATTGAGTGCATCTGCACAATCATTTTTATTCAGCTCTAACTTAATTTGAAGCAAATCTTATATTATTTCTCCAAATGTGCTTTGATTCATATTTTCAGGGATTCTCTGGGATGCAAACCGGAGCCTTTTGGATGAAAGTAAAATTGAAGATACTCTCCAGGAGAATTTATAATCCTCTCTAACCACTCCCAAGCATTCAATCCTTGGGACCTGTCTAGAGACCACCTGAAGTAATAATCCTCCTAAACTCTTATGGTGTGAATGTCACCTCCTTGTGCCATCTGTTTTTCTGCAGATACAATCCAGTTGATCCATGCTACTTGCTAATGTAGACATCATATTTCTATCCTATTTCAGTTCATTTGCTTCCATGATCTGAGCAGGTTTAAAGATGTGCCAATTGCCTGTGTTCCATGCTGTTTAGGAACTGTTAATTGACAGAAATCATGGAAATATATATATATTTCTTGGTCACTTTGATACTTTGGATAGTAATAAACAAGGACTGTGTGACAAATAGGAACATGTTTTTTTGTTAACTTCCGTAAGTTTCCAAAAATTTTCTAGATAAAAAAAAGCATGGGAAGAATTCGACGTTTTCACACATTATTCTTATTCCAATACTATGTAGCTGTTAACTAAGCCATTTCCACAACTTTTTCCACCAAAAAAAAAAAAAAAACCAAAACCTTTGACCTAATTTAATAATTTTATTTGTTTCAACTTGAAGAATTAAATAGATAATATCAATGGTGATGTCATCATAGACTTTATTCAGGATAAAACATTCCAGACTCACTTTCAGCGTTACGAATCTTTTTCAAAAGATTTTAAAGAACCTCATTGCACTGCTTGGTTGACATTTTTGCCATAATCTAACTGCTCTCTATTTCACAATCAAAATAAGAAAATAAACTTCCACTGTTTTCCCTAGATCACAAATTAAATAGTGTAACCATGGAATTACTTTTTTTTCATTTGAGAATAGTGAGCAATTACTTACTGAACTGAAAATGCATGTTTTGATCAGCGGTAACTGCAGCTCTGAGTTGAAGTGAAGGCACAGGTGGCTTTGCATAAGGTAATCAGAAAAGGGAAGTCTAATCTGACTTGATCCTAGTTCCCTCCACTTCTCCTTAGCTGAACTTAAAAGGGATATTTTTGTTGTACCATAGAGAAGATAATTTATTCCTAATATCTAAACAAAGTACTTCTCTTCCAGTAAGGTACTCACATTTCCTAGAGGCAGTAGACCAAAACCTTTTCAAGTGTAGCACAAATAACAAACTTAGATTAACACATTCAAAATGCTTATAAAAAGTTCAGATAGTCATTCAAATATCCTGAGTCTTCCCAAAATTAATTTCTGTTTCTCGCACACTCTTCTCACTCTTTCATGAATATTTTCAGGATTATCTAGTTTTGCTCTTTAGAGGCTGTGAACCAGGCTGATGGAATCAGTGCATTTCAGTTCTTGATAGCAGGCAGTGGAGCATGAATACCTACTGAAAAGTGAGGAACACAAGCAGTTTTTTTATTATTCAGTTTACTGTGGGTAGAGGGAAAATCCATTATTCTTCTGGAAGCTTATACTTATCAAATATAAGAAAAAAAGGGGAATGTAAGTCATGAAAAAATTTAAAAAGGTCTTGAAGTTGGAGTTCAGATTCGACTGTGATTAAATATGATAAAGAAATCACAACACCTTTGTAAAAGCTCATTAAATAAGTTTTCAATGTACGCTGATGTAAAAACTTGCCAAACACAGTGAAGACATTGTGTGTACAGCCTCAGGCTGGCTCTTCTCTGTGGAGAAAATGTAGTGGGGAAGCTCACTGGAAAAGCTTATTTTCTCTGGGAGTAACTATTTCAGCTCTGGCTGTGAACTATAATAGCTCAGTCTGGATTCATTCATTTCACACAAGCAAGATGACCGCTGCAAACGTTTCCAAACTTCACCATAGAAACAGATCAAATTAGCTGTCTCTGTTCCTTTTCACACCTCAGGGACTCCAGTCTTTGTACATTAAAAAATGAGAACCTGCGGAACTACTGACAGAGCACGAGAATTTCTAAGACAGTGCAAGAAAAATGGACCTTCAACCCAGTATAAGAATAATTTTTTTTCTTTCCTTACTCATACATTCACATTAAAAAAAAAAAAAAAGTTCTATTTATTTCACTAAGGAAGCATTAAAAGTAAATAAATAAATTTGTGTTTGTGGATCATCTCATGTTGTATAGATGACTAGTATAGGCTGTTTTTCACTGCTCATAGGTTGTGTATACTTCTTTTCTTTGCTGCTCCTTTTATCAATTCACATAAGCAGATGAAGGACATAAAAAGGATTTTCTCTCAAAACTTTTTATGTAACCCCTGAAGATTCTTTTGAAGATAGCCAGAGTTGTTTACTGAATTTTCTTTGTTTCCTAAGCAAATGATGGTGTCAATTCTGTAAACTCCATACATGATTTTCTTGTCAGTTTGCAGGAATAGATCCTTTAGACAATTGCAAGGAAAAGCTTGTTCAATTTAATGAGGAAGCCACACAGGAAAAAAAAAAAAAAAAAAGAAAAGAAAAGAAAAGAAAAAAGAAAGGAAAGGAAAGGAAAAAAAGAAAGGGGAAAAAAAAAAAAAAATGAGGCAGCCTTCCAGGAAAAATTAATTGCACAAGTTAAGGGAACTGTTTAACTAGAATGATTACAGTGCCTCTGAATACTAGGAAAGTCACAAATCCTATGCAGTAGATATTGCTTTGGTGCCGTAAGTACATTTTAAAAAATATTAACCCTGTACCAAGCCAGTTTGCTAATTCCTTTAGAGAACAAGGTTCTATTTATCTGTGGAAAACTTTGGTAAGTTTTATATTTCAAAACAGTCGCTTTCACAACATTTTGCTGCAAACAACAGTTTGATGCAAAGCTATTTTAATAGTACAAAGGAATAATTTATAATGCATAGATTTTCAAATACTTTATTTATCTGATTCTTTTTAATTTATCAAATATGTACATATATCTATCTTACGAAATTTTTTGCTTTGAACTTTCTGAAAATGCCATCTTTAAGATTAGGCATACAACTTCCAGGCTTTTGAAAAAGATTTGTATTTTTTATAGAAACAAATTGCATTATAATTTAATTACATTATCTTGATATCAAATTATTTTCTTTCTAAAATGAGGTAAGTATCTTAATAACTCCAATAGGCTATACTTTTATACAATCAGTGTTTCTTTTTTGAACTATGCAAGGGAAACTGCATTTGATTTTGAACTATATCTGGGAAATTCTCACACGATTACACCAACATCTCGAAGGAAAATTTCTGTTTGTACTTATACTTTGAGACAAAGCTCTTCTCACCTTTCCTCATCCCATTAGTAACACTAATGGAAAGATAGTGAAGTGAAGCACATTTTATTTCAACAAATGGTAACAAGGACTTGTCTCCCTCCAACAGAGCAGCAGTGAGAAGAGATATCTCCTATGCTTCCTCAGAAATGAAGACTCTTTTTCTCCTCCTGCTTAGTCTTATCATTGAGCATAACAAATGTGTATTCCCAGATGTACTCAGCAGTAAGATCCATTCTGTGCTATACTCTGTATGATTGGCAGCCCCTAAAAAGCCTCCCCATCTCCAGGTACATAAGGAGCAGCCACCTCTCCAAGGCTTTCTGCTGCTTCAGGAAGAAGATTCTTTGTCTCACGGGCAAACCTATGAGCCCTTTAAAAGGGCTAATAGTGGATTGGGGTTGGCCAGGAGAAAGGAAGTTGCTCAAAAATAAGAGCTAGTATTTCATCTGAAGAATAGTGTGACTGCAGGAATTGGAATGAAAATCCAACACAGGCTTGTTGTATCTGTGCCCAAATCAAGCTTCAGTGCTGGGATGTGCTCAGTTTACTGCAAAACTAAATCAGTAGGCCAGTGAACGCAATCAATCATCACTATATTGAACACAGTACACAAACCACAGTATATAGACAAAGAATTTTGCCTTAAAAGAGTTAGGACAAATAGTTCTGTGAGCACTAAAGTAAAACTTACAGCTGCCTCAGCCTAACATTTGGTTACACCTGGTGTATGTCTGTCACCTATTTCTCGAGCATTTCTCAAGCAGCTTCTCAGCATCCTGTGTTAATTCTTTGTGTCTAATAAGGTTAGTCTTCATTCAGAACAGGTACGACCTTAATTTCAATTTCATCGCCTACTGCCATTAAATTAATTGTATCTTAATATCTTTCAAAATCTCTTTTTCTCTTATAAAGTTTCTTGAAACTAATGGTTTTCAGAGTGGGGTACACGGAAGCACAAATCTTAACATAGGAATCATATAGGAAATTAAACTAAGGTGAACAGAAATATGCTTATTTGTATTGTATAATTACAAATTATCTTGACCACAAGTTGGAACTGAAATTAATGACAGTGAGGATGAGATAAAAGGCCAATATATAGGCAGGAATAAGCAATAATGTCAAAGCCATTAAAAGTCACATTTATGTCTCTGCTATTAATAATCAATAAAACGGAGTCCTATTTCCTTCCCATGGTGTTACCATTCACATCTGCTGCTCAGCAGTTTAACGTATTACAGTCTGAGTACCATTTTGGAAGGAATTGCTTTCCAGGAGGAAGGGTGAACCTTGAGTGAAACAAAGCAAGATATTTTCTATTGCCAAATGCTAAAATAGAATTTAATGTAATTAGCAAGCAATATAATCTGGTGATTACAAATCAGGAGGAGTTCTTACTCCTACTCTTTTGTTGGACTGTTTATTTGTATTATCAGGTCTTTAGGCAGGGACTGTCTTTCTGTGTGCATTGGTAAAGTGCAGAGCACCAAGGCAACTGATTTTACTGAGGAAAAATGCTGTTGAATGACAAATACATTTTATGCTATAACATTAATGGGGATCTGTGGACCACTGCAGAGTTGTGTCAGGGCTTGAAACAGAGAGTTCTTCCCACTCTTGTACTGAGTCCTGCGCAGCTACACCTTTCCAACTACTCCCACATCATTCTTGATATTTCATATAGTCTTGCTTTGACATAACCAGCTATTTATAATCACTCGTGCTTGCCAGTTTTGCCCACACTCTGCACACATCCTAGACAGGTATTTAGGTTGCTTGTCCCTCCATCCCATCCCTGCTATGACCATAAATCTCTTCTTAAAGGGTGCTACAAGAAGAGTAGACTGGCACAGCTTGTCATTGCTCTCATAAGTCCTCCAGACCTTCAAACTCTTCTGAAAAGTGAGATCCTTCTCATCAGCAGTCACTGAGAAGGCAATTGTGCCATCAACCTAGTAGAAACATGGATAATGCAATTTGAAATTTCAGGTGCTACTCTCAAAGCTGACGTCCTATGTGATGTACAAACAGGGAAATAAACCTGTTATAAACTTCAGTGTCTATAGTACTAAGAGGAAGTAACTCAAAGATACTTAGGGGAGAAAGATAAAAATTTGACACAGATCCCATGTTCTTCATTTTTATGTCCAGGGGTCTAATTTTATGTTTTTAAGGCACAGAGTAGAAAAGGGGAGATAATTAAATACTGTTAATGGACTGGTCTTTTAAATGAAATGTATATTTGTCATTAGAAACAATACAGAATTTATTTGATGAAGCCATCTTTGGAGCTTACTATAGTCACAGTAAGCATATTAGAGGACTCTGGTTTTCTTAGTATTCATTTTTTATTTTATTTTACTTTTATATTCATTATTTATTTTATTTTAACTCTAGTTCACAGTTATAAAAGTTTCATGTAACAAGGTCAGCAGTTCTGTGTGAAATGTACGCTCAGCAACTGCCTTCAGTTCCTCAACTCTTTGTAGTCACCACAAGAATAAGCTATGCGGAAAGCATTTTGAGACCATGAAAATGATATAATTAGTTAAAGAAGACAAATATTAACAAAAAAGAAGGAAAGTCATGGATAACAACAACTTAAAAAAACAAGCAATACATTAATTTGTTTAGTACAATTTTAACCCTACACCCTAAAATGAAATATAAGAGAATAATACCCAAAGGTAAATTCTATCTACTATATCTACTCCTCTTTCTATTGACTTCTACTGCTTAGTCATCACATATATCATGCAGTGTCTGTAAAGATTTGGAGAGCACAGCAATCACACTATGCGTGAGACCTGGCATATATAAATGATGCATTTGCCATAGGGGCTAAAGCTCATCTTCATAATCCTCATAAATTTGGGGATGAAAGAGCAGGAAAGGTTCCTATCTGATGTAAATTGGCAAAGATCTATTAATGTCATGGTGCTGTGCTGATTTACAACACCTGAGGAAGCAGCCTTGCTTAGCCATTGACTAAGCTGCCACTATTGGACAGAATGAGACAAATAAACTGCAACTAGAATTCAACACAGTTCATTGGGCTCCTTAGGAAATGGCAATTATAGGTATATAATCACACTGTGGATAAATTTCAGGAGGGATTTATCCAGGAAATGCCAGCAAGCTTCTAATATATAGATATAAACAAAAATTCTTAATTCTAATCTTAGTTACACTGCTAGAGATCCTGTTTGATCCCGCATACATTGACTGAGTTAGTTTTAGCCACAGTACCAAAAAGTAGTGAGTAATTAGAAATTGCTGGTGAAGGGCAATGGTTTTCCATTCACATTCTCCTGTGTTGTTCTGGGGCAGACTTGTTATCTGTGTTTCCCATATTCAAGCTTTAAGCACTGCAAATTTAACCACAGTATTGAGCCAGCATCAAATCATGACTGCTTTTCCTGCCAGAATTCAGAAGTGCAGCCTACATAGTGTGTGGCAGTGAGATGCCAGGTTTCCAGCACAGGGAAAGCTTATCTTCTCTCTCTCAGTGTGCAGAGATGCTCAGAGTACACTCCATTTCATTAAGATATGTAGCTCTTGGCTTTCATTATAAAACCTTGGTGGTTTTTCTGTGCCTGAGTTCCACAGGTGTCTCCAATGTCCCATGAGTAGTTTGTCCTTTTCCTCCCTAATCTCTCTGCAGGTTATAATTGCCTCATAAGATACAAGAAAATTCAGAGATTCCTCACAACAGCGAATATTACCAAAACAAAGCAAGTTTTGGGTCACAACAAATTCTCCGTTTCTCCCATTTCTTATTCAGCAAATGGTTACAAAATGCACTGTGTAGATTTATGCTTGAAGATTTCAGGGAATTTGTCTGTTGCTTTCTGTTGTTGTTGTTTTGTTCTGTTGTTTTTTTTGTGTGTGTGTGTGTGGATTTTTTTTTTTTTCTGGGAAACCAGCTTTTTCTGGCTGACTAGTGATCCTTTTAAAGCATTTATCCAGCTTCTGGCTCACGTAACGTTTAGTTTCTATATGAGTATACACCATAAAATCCTCATTAGAGGAGCAGTTAGAGCAGGTGATGCACACCACTAGATGCAGCACTATCCTCCTACAAGGAAAACAGCACTAGTTGTCTACATATGGTCTTTCCTGCATGAGCACCGTGCTGGTTCGCGTCTCCTCTGTGCCCAGAGAGCAGTATTACGTGTAAGTGGACAGCAGAACTGATGAATCAACAGATGTGGTTCCCTTTATTTTGTTGAATCTCCACAAAAGCAAATGTCTACAGGAACTCTCCCATGTCACCAGCAACTCACCAAGATTTGAACATTGATTTTAAAGTGGGAATACTAAAGGACAGACTGATTTTCCAGTAAGCAAAGAAGTGTTGACTGATTTTCATTGTTTCCATCCTTCCTCAGCCATCTGTGGCCCTTCGGAGTTTGAAACTGAACTGAATATTGTTTATTATATAGCTGTCACCAGACTTTCCCAGTTGTCCACAGACGTGTCTTTTTTTCAAATTTGCAACCAAAGATTTAGTCTTCAGTCTCTTGAAGCAGGAATTTGTCTCTGTTGCTGAATCATGTGTCAATAATACTGGAGACAGACATTAGAAATAGCTATGTTGTTTTTCTGGGTTTTATCTACAAATGAGGTTTGGTAATTTCCAAGTACATACAGAGAGTATACACACACATACTAAAATATCTATTTTGTATGCAATTATCTATATATTTTTACCTACTTTATATCTATATAGGCCTTAATATGTCAGAATATAACTCTTGAAAATATGTTAATCACAAAATGCCGTGACACAGCATCTGAATCCCTATAAAATTTAAGATATCAAACAACTAAATGTGCCATAATCTGTTAGGAAACTCCTGACCTGTGTGGATATTATTACATGCATTTTAATCAATCTCAGATTATATTTAGACTAATGTGGTAAGAAATAAATGTTAATTATCACAGTTGATCAGAGTGAGAATAACAATAAAAAGGGGAAAAAGTCAACGAACTAATATAATTTATTTAAGCAAATTATTGTGCAAAGAACAGTTCCATAATATTTAATTACTGAGGCCCATAAAAGATGTCCAAACAAATTTGTTTTATGAGATTTGTTACATGCTTGGTTTATTGAGAACAATCTATTTGAATGGTTTTTTTGAACTAATAATATTTCAGATTGCAAAAGAAATCTTCATAGTAGACTGGAAATTTTCTGCATTCTATAAAAGGAAACAATTGCTGTTTTTTAAGGAAAAGAAAAGCTTGCAACCTTCATCATTTTATTCAGTGCCAGATAGGTTTAAAGATACTTGGCCACATGCACGTAATAAATTAAATGCATAAGAGAAAACTGAGCAATTCACAATTTCTTGTCTGCAGAGACAAGCTCTAAAGGAAAAATTAGGTGTATACTTTGTATCTCAAGTAAATGGTGTAGAGACAGAATGCGGTATAGTGGAAAATGCATTGTTTTCCATGGCTGCAAAATCTATCCTGCACAGTCAGTCATTAAAATGAAATTCTGTATGTATAAACGCCACACTCTTGCCAGCAGATTAAAGGCAATGTGGTGAACGCGGAATTGCCTACCTACTTTATCTTCATACAAATGAGCTGAAGCGCCCTTGGCAAAGAATGCAAAGTCATGCCAAGAGAATACAGATTTAATACTGCCGTAACCAGGTATTTTATTAAACCTACAGTGAAAAGTCTTCGTGGGCTGAAAATTCTGGTGATCAACATTTCAAATCACAAGTATTACCTTTTTGTTGGTTCAGTAAGTTATCTTGACATTGTTACAAGGAAACACCCAGATGACAAGTAGTAAAAGCAGTTTAAGAAATCAACTGAAAATTGCCATAGGTAGGGATATTGGTGACTTTATTCAGTAAAAATTTAATTCAAGATAAATCTCATTTTAAGTTCATTCAAGTCAAGAAATTCAATGGATTAAAACATGATTGAGGGAAAATGAGAATGCATCTTTTTCTTTTTTTCTTAAGTTAAATATGACTTTAGCTACTGTTAGACAGGCAGACATATAAATTGATTAAAACAGAAATGATAGGAATGATGGATTGGAAGTGGAGACAAAGTAACTACAGCCACGATAACATCACCCTTGGTGGATATTCCTTTGATTTGGATTGAATTTGAACCAGCAGCAAAACATTTTATTGGGGTTTTCTCATGATAATTCCAAGAGCTTTATAAAAATAGGTATGTGAAATTTTACTTCAATAAAAAGCCAAAGATTTTTTAAAGAAGTAATATTGATGAAAAAGAAAAAACCTATTCAGCTCAGTTTATAAACTGAAGATTTCTAAAATCACATTACAAATTTGCTAGACTTATGGGAAAAGAAACAGAGATCAAAATTTCAGCTCCTTTACTGTGTTCTTTCAGTTTCCTGTAGAACTGATGATAATGTTGCTCCCTTAGTGAGGTGGGTTGAAGAATTTTAATCTCCTGCTTCAAGAAGTATTTTACACAGCATCTTTTACCAAGATTTCTTGTGCATAAATTTTGAGTTATCTATTAAAACAACAAAATAAAATTAAAAAAAAAAAAAGTTTCAGAACAACAAAAAAGTTACAACCCTGTAACTCAATAAAACTCAGCTAACAATACAGACTTTACAGGTGCAAATCTTCAGAGGAAAACCTTAGAGCATTCTTGTTTTCAATAGCTTCCCATGTTAGACTCTCTCAGTGTATTCATTTTCTTTCACATACTTTGTGCCTCACTGCTGATAGGACCTCAGTCCCCTGAGTTTTCTGAGCACCTATCAGGGACACAAGAACTTTACAGAAGCTAAAGTTGTCCAAGATGCAGGCATTATAGCAAAAATAGAGCAACTTAAGTAAGATTTAATATTATTAATCTCTGCAGACATTCAGAGCTGCTGGTGGCATGATTGTTGGTGTTAGTATTCTTATATGAACTCTTTAATATGCCACAACCGATTACTGTGCTAGTGCCTACGACTGGACAAACTCTTTGAAACAAATACGTTTTCTTTGGTGACAGCTATTACAATTCATTAACTTTGCTTAGACTACTCTATTGCTGTGAAGCATTTGAGCAAGAAAAATGATAGTATAGGATAAAAATAGTCTTTAATTATCTCTAAAATGAATTTGCTGCCCAATAAACCATGGTGACATTTCATGCTGGTCAATTACCCCAGAGTACTACGGTGAGCGCCTGTACATATTTTCAATAGTCAGAGTGCAGAAGCTATTATAGAAAGATGCAAAGAGCAGGTACAAGGTGACCTTGAGGTACTTGGAGGAGAACCAGATGGGGAAAAAAATGCTGAGAAAATTCTCAGCTGATTTATTTTAGCAGTAGTTGTGAGTGTCTTCAACCATAAGAAGAAATGGACTCACTGCTTTCTATATGCATGTAGAAACTTCAACATTACTCACATTTCTGGACACGCACTGCACATTTTTCACTACTCTTTCAAAAAGCTTAGAAAGCAACAGAAAGATTTCAAATTGCAAAGTTTTAATGATGGATATATCAAAATACTGAAATTATTATTTAAGAGTTTTTCTCAGATATTCTGAAGTTTTCATTTGTCAGGCAGGCCTTTGTAGGCTTTGTATGTTGTATAATTGCACAATGTTTATTTGTGTTAAAGTAATTATGTACAGTGTAGAAGCAGTATATATCTGTGGGAGCGCCCCATGGAAACTAATTAAAGGTATATCACTAGCTAAAGTAAAATTGGGATTTCGTCCTGCATATTTCATTCTGTCATTAAACTCTTCAACTTCTATACTTCAAAAGTCAAATGTGAGATATGAATGAACTCAATTAATCTCAGAAATTAAAAGATTCCAAATCTTTAGCCTGTTATAGTTCTCAAAAGTTTTTTTGTTTTTTTTTATCATCAAAAATTGTACAGACTACAGAACATTATTTCAAGAACATCTAATTTTATATTTCTGTCAAAACAATTCTGATATTTAAATTAGACATCTAAAAATGTAATGATTTAAACGCTACTGAAATTACTACAATCTGAAAAGAAGATTATTTTCCTGGCATACTTTAAAAACAGAAAAATATTTGTGCCAACCCAATCAAACAATTTTAGGACTTGTAAATAAATACAAACTGTCCTGATGAACTACTATTTATTGAGACAAATTTTTTGTGACACATTTGAAATACTAAAACAAAGAACTTGATTTTTCAAACAAGGAATCTGGTTTATTTCACTGTTATTTTAGTTTAAAAAGTTTACTAGACAGGATGTTCAGTCTTCTTGAAATGTTAAAACCAGCACATCCTAGAGCTCACTGAACTAATTAATGGTAGGGAAACCCAAGCACTCAAGCCCTTTAAGCTCCTGGAGTCCCTTCACCTCAGCATCTGTTGTGTTAGGTTTGCTAAGTGTACAACCCTGTGGAGTTCATTTTTATTTTAATCTTTTTGTGGACAAACTGTCCAAGTATTTGTCTAACACATTATTGGACTCTTTATCTGCTATTACAACTTCATGCTGGGCAACAATTTTCAGAATGCCAGAAGTTAGCTTATGTTGATTTTCATTTACTAGGAATCTTCTGGAAAGATGACAGATTTAGCAAGCCTAAGTTGTAACTGAAGATGGAAGAATTGGAGTCTTCTCATGGCTCAGTTGCTCAAACATTTTATATTTTGACTGAAGTTGGAAAAAGTTCTTCACAGAGGGTTACAGAATCACAGTGTTGTAGGCATTGTAAAGGACTTCTAGAGATCATTAAGTCCAATTTCCCTGCCCAAGCTGGCTCCCTAGACCAGGTCACACAGGTAGGTGTCCAGGTTGAGTCTTGAATATCTCCAGAGAAGGAAAATACACAGCCCCTCTGGTCAGCCTGTGCCAGTGCTCTGTCACCCTTACTGTGAAGAAGTTCTTATACATGTTGTTCCGTATCTTCCTGTGATCCAGTTTATGGCCATTTCCCCTGGTCCTGTCCCCACAGATCACTGAAAAGATGTTGGCTATGTTTCTTTGTGACGCACACTTAAGATATTTATAAAAATAAATAAGATCCCTTCACAGTCTTCTTTTCTCAAGGTTGAACATATGCTGGAATAGGGTGGTCAGACCCTGGAACAGGCTCCCCAGGACAGTGGTCATGGAAGAAATCTTGCCCAAATTCAAGAAGCATTTGAACAATGCTCTCAGACATAGGGTTTGATTTTGGGCAGCCCTGTGTGATGCCATAACTCAATGATTCCTGTGGCTCCCGTCCAAACCTGGGATATTCTACAGTTCTATAATGCAGTGATTCTTGTTGATGATACTTGTTATTACTCTTGATTGTTAATGATTTGTTACTTCTTATGGTATTAGTACTTCATATAAGTGAAAATATTGGAAAATCAGAAATGTTACTAGGGTAACACTAATATAAAATTGGGACAAATAATAAGTAACAAGGTATCCCTGAGATACCTTCATGCATGGCACCATATGACTACAGCAAATTTAAACCAGTATAAAATCATTTTCAAACATTGAAGTGCTCATAAAAAGGAGAATTTTAGAAAGATTTTCCCAGATTAAATCATTTTTACAGGAGTTATTCACAGAAAAAAATAAAAGCATGCACTTTCAAAATAACCAGACTACTCAGTTTAAATCACAAAAATCTTCCTATCTTTGGAAGGATAAAAATGACAATTGGTGACAGAATAACTTTCAGGCAAAATACAACTCATCTTTCACAAGAAGATAATAACTGGGAATAATAAACTTTCACAAGAAGGTAAATGACTGAGATCGTACTGTGAAAAAAATACATTCAGAATGTAAAAACTTCTTTTATTCTCATGAATGAATGAAACAATTAAGGGAACATTTGTTACAACAAAAAAAATAATTAAGATAATAATAATGCAGTATTGACAGACAGAATGCCTGGGTGTTTTCAGAGTTCTGCAACATGATTTTTTACAAAAAGTAAAACTACTTTTCCTTGCAATGAAACTGAGCTGAGATTTAGTGAAAAATACATGTAGACTTTTTTAAATTCCCAGGTAAACATGGAATTTCACTGTTTTTTGTAATTATTATGTAAATTTGTAAGAGTTGTTGGACCCAGTCTGGATTCTGAGTGTTAAGCCAATTAAAGTTATCATGCCAACTTTTAAGTACTTCTATTTTAATGTTATTTCTGACAATTGCACTTTTAAACGGATAATTACTTTTAAACTATACTGGCTGGCTAGCATGTTGCTCCGAGCTTATCTCAATATACTTGGCAGCTTAAGTAATCCTGAAAAACAAGTGCACAAAATGATTCATATGTTTGATATATCTCACAAGGCTATGTAGACCAACTACTCACACAAAACATTCTGAGCTCCCAGAGTTCCCTAGGCTTGTGAGCAAATTCACTGCAGGAGGCATTTTAGAATGTTCATTTCTTTAACCTAGCAGTGTCGCTGTGTTTTATTTTTGTAAATGTTATGGTTAAAATCAGCAATCAGCTAAGAGCCACGCAGTCATTCATTCACTTACTGCAGTTGGGACTGAGGGAGGAAACTGGAAATGAGGTAATACTAGTGAGTTAAGATAAAAAACAATTTAACAGTTTAACAGGACAGAAAAGGAAGAAATAATCATAGAATCATAGAATCATAGAATCATAGAATCATACAGGTTGGAAAAGACCTTAAAGATTGAGTCCAACCACACTCTAACCATACTATCCTAACTAACAACCCTCCACTAAATCATGTCCCTGAGCACCACATCCAAACGGTTTTTAAACACATCCAGGGATGGTGACTCAAACACCTCCCTGGGGAGCCTATTCCAGTGCTTAACAACCCTTTCTGTAAAGAAGTGTTTCCTGATGTCCAACCTAAACTTATCCTGGTGCAACTTGAGGCCATTTCCCCTTGTCCTGTCAGCTGTCACCAGTGAGAAGAGACCAACACCGCTCTCGCTGTAAGCACCTTTCAGGAATTGGAAGAGTGCAATAAGGTCTCCTCAGCCTCCTTTTCCCCAGACTGAACAGCCCCAGTTCCTTCAGTCTCTCCACTTAAGGCATATTCTCCAAGCCCTTCACAAGCCTTGTTGCCCTTCCTTGGACCTGCTCCAGCACCTCAATGCCACTTCTGTACTGAGGTGCCCAAAACTGAACACAGTAGTCGAGGTGAGGCCTCACCAGTGCACAGGGGCAGGATGACTTCCTTAGTCCTGCTCACCACACCATTCCTGATACAAGCCAGGATGTCATTGACCCTCTTGGCCACCTGGGCACACTGCTGGCTCATGTTCAGCTGACTGACATCAATAATAGCACTAATAATAGTAATATATACAGAATAATTGATGCCCAAAGCAATTGCTCATCACCTGCTGACCAACGCCTAGTCACCTTTTTTACCAACCCCCTCACTGGTAGGACAGCAGGAAAAACTGAAAATTCCTTGACTTGGTGTAAGCACTTATCCACAACAACTAAAATATTAACTTATTAACATTATACTCATACTGAATCTAAATCATGGCAACATACTAGCCACACTGAAGAAAATCAGCCATATCTCAGCTGAAACTAGGTTAACTAGGAAGATAGAGAAAAGCATGAAGTGAACAATGATGATAGGTGGCCAGCAAAAAAATTCAGGTTTTCACACTTAATGGCATCCTGCATGACAAAACTGAATTAGTTAAGTGCACAACATTTTAAACTCAGTAACTTTCCTCGAACGTGATTCTTCCTTCTCACTTTATTAAGTATCTACGTAAGATAAAGCTTTTCCTGTGGAAATCTGGAGGAATAAGCTAGTCACATCCTGCACATGTACAAAATAGAGACATATATTTGAGAGTAATGTACATTTTTTGTGAAGTCTTTTACCTGTTCCCAGATTCATCTCTTTTTTAAATTTCCACCTTTATGGGAGAATACATCTGTTGAATATCCTGTGGAAGCCATAATATCTAAATTGGATAGCCAATATCTTTGCAAATAGTCAGAATCTCAGCTTTTCCATAGACAGCAACACAATGCCAGAAAAGCCCTTAACAGTTATACACCTATTTTCTTTTCCAGAATGTCTGCCTTAACATTTTCATTTTTCTTCACTACCTTTACATTATTACTCCACATTGCAATCACATCTCATTAAATAAAATAATAATAATAATTAAAAAATTGCTAGAATTCATGCAAAATTTCAATAATCAAAAAAACCCAGCATGAACCTTTTTCCTGCTTATGTATCTTGTAAGACGTATGATACGATTTCTGTAAGGCTGTATAATGTAATTCAAAATTTGCAGGCTATATTGCGATATAATTGTAGTCCAACAGTGCCATCCTCTGCTTCTTCCAAACAATATTTTCCAATAAATCCTTCAAAGATTGTTAAGGAAGTCTGACTGTCAGTGTGGTCAAGTTTCACACTAGGCACAAGACCAAGTATTTTCTGCTTGTGAAATATTAAAAAAGAAAAAAATTGTATGCATTGACATTCTCATGGACTAGATTTGTGAAACTTCATTGCATGATAAGGTATCCAATTAAATCTCCAGAACTTTACTACTTATTTTACCACCAAAGAACCTAATCGTGAACTAGAGAGTTTTCCATGAAGTATGGACGTGTAAAGAGAAAATCCCCATCATCCCAAAAAATGTTGTGAGTTCAGTTTAAGGAAAAAGGAAAAAAAAAGAGCATAGTTGGACATGCACAAAAAGTAACACCCAGAAGAAAACATTCATGTGATAAACAGAAATCATGGCACAAAGACTAGTAAAAACTAGCATTTGTTTTCAGTGGTCTGAAAACATCCTGGCGCAAGTGGAAAGAAACACAAACATGGATTTTATATATTCCTCTATTTTAAATATGATGAGGTGAAACTTTGAGCACACTTGCAATTAAATATAAGGAAACAATAACAGCATTGCTAGAAAAGCCACAGTATGTAAAAATTTGTGTTGGAAGGAAAAGTGCAAATATTCTAGATGTATTAGAAAATGAGGAATCAGTTGCACACAGGTATAGGCACACAAAGGTATAGGAATATATATTTTCTTTTTTAATTCAACCTACTTAGAATTTTCTTACTGCAATTGCAGATAAAGCAGGACAGCTGTCTGATACCTTATTTGACTTCATTTCATTATCTTTGTACAATCAGTGAAACCTTTCCTTCTATTGCTACACAAGATTATATCAATGATACATAAGGAAAGAACACAGAAGAAAATTCTCCCTAGGAGAATAATTAAGCAGTAGAAACGATGTGCACAAAAGTAGTGAAATCTACAGTGTTTTCTGAGACCTGGATGGAGAAAACCCTGAGTAACATGATTTACTTTATGACTAGGTAGGATGTTGGATTGAGGACCTCGTGAGTTCCCTTCTTTCTTGAACAGTTTTGTGACTCAAGAGTCCTAAAATATCAAACCAGTCTTATGAAGGTCATGTTATCAGATGTGAAAGAGATTTATAGATCTCTTTGTTAAGTTATTGGAAATACCTTGTGTGAATAGAAAACATTGAAATTTAGGCATTTGTCTGTAAAGACAGAAGGCTGTGAGAGAGAGAATCAGCAATGTCAGTACATCAACTACAGAGTTAAAACCAAATGTTATCAGAAAAACTTTTTGAATAAGATTAAAATTTCTAAGCCAGAATGTAACTGAAATGAAGGGAAGAAAAGTTAACTTTATGAATTGCAAAACAAAAAAATCCTCTAAAACACTCCTCATTTTTTTGTAAAAGTGGGACTTAAGGACTTATGTAGATATTAAACTATTTTCAGGAGCTTTGAAATTCCTTCCTATAGATTTCAATGAAGCTTGAATGCAAATACACTCTTCCAGGCTATTTCACACTAACTGCTTTATCTACATAGTACTTACAGCAATGTAGCATGGTATCAGTCTGGATTTCTGAGGTTACTCCATTATAATGATGACATCATGTGGCCAAATATAGCAGGATTTTCAGTGATACTGACAGATTGTAGTTGTGCTTGGCTCATAAGCCATGCAAATAGTGAACAAAGATTCACATTTGTGCTTCATCTCTACAGGCATATTTTGTCATTACTTAGGAATTTTGGTGTTGATGTTAATATGCCTCTCACACAGCTGAGATAACCTTCCTCCCTGTTAAATACACCTCTGTATGTTTCTAAGTTCTCTCACATAATGCACTTAACAGCACTGGGTACAACAATGTATTACTTAATGTAAATGCCATAAAAGCACTCCATAGTGAAATAAAAGACAGAAGGTTTTTCACAGAAGATCTTAATTCTCAAAGGAAAGTGACTCCAGTAATGCTCTGAACTCTCTAGAATGACAGCCATTAATAACAGTAGACAATACAGCACCTTAAGCATGACCATTTCAGACATTCATCATGCACTCTCAAATTTCCAGGATGAAGGAAAATTCCCTTTGCACAAAAATGTTACAGGTTCCTGTAATAAGAATCTGATCTTTGTCACTGGATGTCTCAGAAAGATGTCAAAAGGGTAGAGAGAGGGAAATAGGCACACAGGAATCTACATGACCTTCAAGTAAGTTAGACTAGTTTATACCACTGGTAAGAGTTTGCAGCACTTTCTTTTCCACTCATTGAATATCACTTTTCTTTACCAACCTGCACACCTGGTACAAGTGGTGAGGGAAGCATCACCCTACTAGAGTTTTCCAGGGTAGGGTAACATTGTACCAGGAGGAGGCATCCTTTCCTGCTTCTCTAATGTCATACTGAACATCTGGACTGTAGCTAAATGTTTATTTCTGTACTCAGCAGTGATGACGGAAGAGAAGATAACTCTTCCTCGGGGACTCCCCAGCTTATTTCTGGTCCCTTTCCTCTATGTGGCTCTTGAGAGCCACACATCTGATGCTTCTCCTTTTCTCAAAGTGAACTTACTAGTAAATATCTGCTGTTAAAACTATTTGAGATAATCTAGTGCATTTGTACTGAAAGAGTTGCAGAAGCCATAATCAAAACAACTAAGCTGACAGGATACCAGTGCAAGGAGTAATTTAGCACTGCCTGTTCATCTTCCACTGTCTCAGTAATATGCAGAAGAGGACATCTATTCAAATCCTTAATCAGAGGAAATTTTGCTTAAAGAACAAAGATATTCAAGAATGTTTTCCCCAGTGGTATGAAATCTTTACATAATTTCAAAAAAACATGCATTAAAAAGTCTTAGTTATCTTAGTTATTATCTCAGTAAAAGTTACTCCAGACACATGGCAAATAATTATATGTACTGCCTTTTGGTTCACTTTTTTCCACTATGCAGTTTTACGGTTTGAAGGGGTTTTCAGCAAAATAACTGATTATATAAATCCTGTTTCTTTGACATCCTTCTCATATAATTCTGGATGCTATATTATTAGTTTAAAATTAATCATTCTAACAAAATATTATAAATCTGCAGAAAGCTATCATAAAGTTACTAAGCTGTACACCACCACTCAAATAATCTTTAACACAAAAACAATCACTCTCACATTAACTTCACATTAAATTTTGATTAGTCTAGTATTTTTTGTGTGCCTTTTTCTTACCATCACTGACAACTTCAAGTATGAATTGATAGCATAGGAGTAATTACAGATTATACAGATACATAATTTCAGGGATCTAGCAGTGACACACTGTTAAACAGTAACATCATTAAATGTGAATATCTGATTATTAACTGCTTTTAAGAGTGCTTATATTATCACTAGAAAGGCTTGTTAACAGATTTATAAGATATTATTTACCCTCTTTATGAGCAATTATGTTTCAAATTTGTTTTACCTTTTTTTTATTACCTACTATGTAAACTAGATGTCACTCATCAATTCAGCTTCAGAAAATGGCTCTCAGAGCCATTCAATGCAGTTATCCAAATGTCTTGTTATAGTTCATTTATGATTAACATGTTCTGATTTTTTAATGAAACCATGTTTCTACATTCAACAGTCAAAACCGTATTCCTTAAAACTGTGCATTATTAGGTCTGCAGTACACTATGCAGAGAAAAGTTGGGGTCCAGAACCAAGATATTATACCAGTTTAATATCCTACCTTGAAGTGAGGCAGTTTATGTGTTTTACCAGATCATGAATAGAGTAGGGAAACGATTGTGAATGAAGATCATTTGTTACATAGACATTTTCTCCATTTATCTACTCTTAGAAAATATTCTGAGCACTTATTATGTGATTAAGCTCACACAGATGCATTTCTTTATTTTTGATATCTTGGCAAAGAAAATTTGGAAATCATATCCTGATCAGTTATATCATGGCACAAAGGTGAAGATTTCTGCAAGTATTATATGGAGGTCTAATTTCAGATTTTTGCATTGATTTTGGTCATACATGTGTTCTGGAGATGCTAGCTCCTTTTGAAAATCCCACTGGTAATACTTTGTGATCAGCAGCCACTGTGACAAACTTTCCAGAAGGATGTATGGATGTATAACATGCACAAGTCCTAATGATAAGTATGCAACAAACAATATATATTCTGTATTGCACTTCTTAATCTCACTTTCTAAAGTAATAGTTAATCACTGTATGATGAATATTCCAAAAGAAGAGTTCCTGACAAAATTAATCCGACCAATAAAAATGTATACGTTCCACAGTTTGCTCATCACTACTCCTAGAAAGTCTCAATTGTATAGTGAGAAGAATGTTCTACAGCACAGTGATCTAGTGAATCCCAATAACAAGTACTCTCGCCATTGCCATACAGAAGCAGAGGTGATTCTACCTGCTATTTGTAAAGAACAGGTAGTAAGCTGATCACCTTCACCATGGTTCTGTAGCAGCTTTTGGTCTATGCCTTTATTGCTGCACCCTAGGGACATATGAAGGGAGATTTGTTTCATTCATAGATGATCTGTGGCTAATAGTAAAAACAAAATTTAAATATTCATTTTGAAGATGATCTGAGTGGTTTAGAAATGCCCCTAAGGCTAGGCAAACCCTCAGAGATCTTGAACCTTATAATTTGTTAGAACAACCCAAATCTGCATACTCCTCATTGATTTTATTAAAACAGATAAGCAAGCAAAAATACATTTAAGAAGGCTAATTACCAAGCTAAAGTATTGCAGTTTTATTTAGCTAATTAGGGATGGAACGATGCACTAGCAATATTAAGTTCGTAACTGAAGTAGACTCAAAAAGTCTGAGGCTTGTGCTACCAAGGTAAAGTAGGAATGCTGAATCATGAAAAAGACAATGAAATGTGTCACTTTCCAAGAAGGGTCCATCCCAGTGAGCAGGGAGTTGAGCAAGATTGGCAGGAGTCTTGTGTGGATGAACAAAGCCAAAAAAGAAAGGGGAAATGTCAAAAAGGCAAAGGCATGGAACAGGTGACTGAGGAGGGTTCTAGAGGCATAAGATATAGGAACACAGGAAAGACAAAACCTATGTGGAGTTCAATCTGGTGAGGGACATGAAGAGCAATAAGAGGAGCTTCTGCAGACACACTGGCAGCAGAAGTCTTACTGGGGAAAATGTATGCCTGTTTCTGAATGAGTCAGGGAACCCGTTGATTAAAGACATAGAACAGGGCAAGATACTGGATGCTTCTTTGCCTTTGGTCTCAATCCATCCCAGGCCACTGGGACAAAAGAAAAGACCGAAAAAGACTTGAAGATCCCACTTATATCAAGTTGGAAATTCCTTCCTGTAGGACTATATGATCTCCAGAGGTGACTTTCTATCTCAGCCATTCTGGGAATCTGTGATTCTATAAATGATTTGGTATTTTAGTCCTATCTTGCAAAAAGTTCCATTTTTCTCATTTCACTCTTAGATCCTACATAAGGTTCTGGGTAATAAATTACAGTGAATTCTATGGAAAAACAATAGCAGTGGGCAATGGAAGGGGAAAGCTTTGGAATTCTAGCAGAAAATGTTATTTAATGAACCAAGAAATACTTGTTTTTAGATTGAGATTCAACAGATCATTTTTGGTATCTTCATCAACTCAGTGTGAATATGTCAGAATCCCTAATACTCTCTCACCGACCACATAACACAATTTGTTTTTGAGTTTTATTTAAAAATGGAAGATGATTTTCACAATAATATATTTACACTTATGGCTCACTTATGGCTCACATTTCCTCTACTCTCAGTCCTAAAAGAAATCACAGGAGCAATTGCTTCCTTGCAGACCTGTTCCAATTCTTTAGAAAATGCAATTTATTATTTTACTGTCATTCTGTCACTCATCCACACTCACCTATTTGATTGTAGAGTTTTATTTTATATCTTCCATTTCTAGTCATAATCCTATTACTTTTGGGGGCCTATCAACCAGAAGCAATTGCTAAAGATCAAATAGAAGTATCTAATCTGCTATATGTTTGCCTGGGGTTGTTGTGACCAAAATGCAGCACCCAACACTTGGCCCTATTGAAACTCATACAGTTAACCTTGGCCTATTGATCCAGTCTATCCAGGTCCCTCTGTAGTTCCCTTCTCCCCTCCGGGGGATCAACACTCCCTCTCAACTTGGTGTTGTCTGCAAATTTACTGAGGGTGCACTCAACCCCCTCATCAAGACCATTAATAAAGATGTTAAATAGAAGCAGCGCCAGTACCAAGCCCTGGGAGACACCGCTCGTGACCGTTGTCAACTGGATTTAACTCCATTGACCACAACTCTTTGGGCCTGGCCATCCAGTCAGTTTCACCCAGTGGAGTGTACACCCATCCAAACCATGGACAGCCAGCTTCTCCATGATAATTTTTTGGGGCACAGTGTCAAAGGCTTTACTGAAGTCCAGGTAGACCACATAGTCAGTCTTACCTTCATCCACTAAGTGGGTCATGTTGTCATAGAATGAAATTGGGTTTGTCAGACAGAATCTGCCATTCGTAAACCCGTGCTGACTGGGCCTGATCCCCTGGTTGACCTTTAATATGATGGCTCCCAAGATTATCTGTTCCATAACATTTCCAGGCACTGAGGTGAGACAGACAGTTCTGTAGCTACCAGGATCATCTTTCCGGCCCTTTCTGAAGATGGGCGTCACATTTGCCAGTCTCCAGTCCACTGGGACATCCCCAGTTAGCCAGGACTGCCAAAGAATGATGCAGAGTGTCTTGGTAACCACATTTACCAATTCCCTCAGCACTCTAGGGTGCAATCCATCTGGACCCATGCACTTGTGAGCATCCAGCTTTTGGAGCAGGCCCAAAACTATCTCGTCATGGATGATTCAGGGCTTATTCTGATCCCCATTCCTATCTACCAGTGCAGGGGACTGTGTTCCCAGGGAGTAACAAGTCTTATTGTTAAAGACTGAGGCAAAGAAGGCATTGCATACCTCAGCCTTTTCCCAATCCTTGGTCACCAAGTTGCCCTCGGCATCCAACAAGGGATGGAGATTCTCCCTAGCCCTCCACTTGCTGTTTATGTATTTATAAAAATATTTATTGTTTTCCTTTACCTTAGTGGACAAGAATAATTAACCATAAACAATTTTATTTGCCTGATATTTAAGTTTCACAGGGACTGTTTTAAATGGCAATGGCTAGCAATAGATGGGTGCTTTTTACTTCCTAATCTGAACCCAAAGAACCAGCTAAGTGTTTTAATCCCAGCAAACTCAACATATGACTAATATTTGTAAATATATAATGGGACGTGGGAGGCAAATAGATGAGGCCATGCTCTTCTCAGTGGTGCATAGCTATAGGACAAGGAATAATGGCTTAAAACTTGAACATAGGAAGCTCCATACAAACATGTGAATTAACTTCTTTACAGCAAGGGTGATGGAGCACTGGAACAGGTTGCCTAGAGTCTCCTTCTATGGAGATATTCAAGAACCGTCTGGACCCATCTACCTGTGTGATCTAATGCAGGAAACTTGCTTTAACAGAGATGATGTTGGAAAGATGTTGGAGAGGGTCCAGAGGAGAGCCACAAAGATGATCAGGGGGCTGGAGCACCTCCCCTACAAAGACAGGCTGAGGGAGCTGGGTTTGTTCAGCCTGGAGAAAAGAAGGCTGCAAAGTGATCTCATTGCAGCATTTCAATACCTAAAGGGAGCCTATAAATAGGAGTCAACTCTTTGAAAGAGTAGATAACAGCAGGACAAAGGGAAAAAGTTTTAAGTTGATGGAGGGAAGATTTAGGTTGGATATCAGGGGGAAGTTTTTTACAGAGAGAGTGGTGAGGTGCTGGAACAGGCTGCCCAGAGAGGTTGTAGATGCCCCGTCCCTGGATATGTTCAAGGCCAGGTTGGATGGGGCCTGGGCAGCCTGGTCTAGTATTAAATGTGCAGCTTGGTGGCCCTGCCTGAGGCAAGGGGGTTGGAGCTTCATGATCCTTGAGGTCCCTTCCAACCCTGGCCATTCTGTGATTCCATGATTCTGTGTGATGATCTCTTGGAGACCCCTTCCAACCCGTGCAATTTTGTGATTCTTTTTGATGATAGGAGCAGCTGAAGATACAGCTGCCAAAATATGCAACTAAAACAAGGAATGCAGAAAAGGTATGAAGCAGAAGAAAAAAATGGCCATTGATCCACATCCTGAGCACCTTCAGTTCAAGGATGGAAGACAAACTGTTGGCAAATCCTGCAAGTCTGAGATTCTTACAGGCAAAGTGACTGTAGAAGTTTTCTGACACCTGAACAGAAAACTTCCATTCAGTTTTTATAGCTCTATCTGGCTTTCCTCAACCAAGCATTGGGATGAGAGAAGAAAGGCTTACTTTACCAACAAATTAACATCAATCTTGAGCCCAACCCTATTCCTTGTTGCAGATGTAATCTTCAACAGAATACTAGTATATTTATTGCTTGGTGTTAGTTACTTAAGAGCTTCAGAAGTTTACTGGAATGGAAAGGAGCTTAAGTTTTGTTCCCACTAAATATATGTTATATAATGCTCATTCCCACACTTCCAAGTCAAAATCATTAACAGAATTACATTTCATGTTCTTTCTTCTCTCTCTGTTACTGACGATTCAGTCAATTAACACTTCCAAGTATTACATCCCTTAGAGAGTCAAAAAAGTGTGAAATTGCCTTCTAGTAGTGACAAGGATGAAGAAATTTTATAGAGCCTTTACTATGGCTTTAAATCTGAAGTCAAAATTAAATAAAGCATATCCTATATGCTATGAGCCAAAGCAAGAAAAAAATACTTGTTTCATGCTCCAAATTATTTAATACCCACTGTTGCAAAAGAAATGCAAAAGGCCAGAATCATGATCTGAAATTTGAGTTGTAATTCACCTCATATCATGGTAGTTAATTAAATTTACTTTTCCCAGTAGCATTTTATTCAATTCTACATTTTCTGCATCACTATGTTTGGGAAGGGCTGAGAGAAGACAGATATGCTGATTTGAAATAATTGAAATAACTTGAGTTATGCTTATGCCCCCCTTATTAAAAACATTACTGCATAAAAACACTGGATTAAAATGCCTTTATAAGTATATTCTGGTATAATACAAGAGCGAAGCTGCTTTAGGAAATAGCAGAAAGGCAGTATAATGTCTCTAGGTAAGTAACATTCCAATAGAGATAACACATAAATAAATGAAAAAAAAACTTGTATTAAGCGAAAAAGAGGGTCCTTCTAAGTCACACAGCTGCTTTTTCCATTCCAGAAAATGCTCAAATAGAATGAACCTCATTTTTAGTGACTAACCACCATGAAGATCTAGACTCTATCAAGAAAGACTGTGAACAGTGCATAGGCCTCAAAAAAAAAAGAGCTGACACTTTTGTAAATAGTTTGCTTGTGTATACATTGAGGAGTTACCTAATGCCTTGCTACATTCCTACTGCCAGGGTCTGAATAATATTTCAGGTCTTTGCTTTTAACACCAATCATAAGCCTAAAGATAATTGTCATAGAATTGATGTTGTAGAGAGTCTCCAAAATATTTATTGTCTTTCAACTTGGTTAGCAAGTATAGAGTCTCATTATCACTCTGAACATTATGTCAGGAATTTATCTTAACAAAGAATCTAAATGGAAAGATATATTTTACTTAAAAGAGCCTTGGTGTAGTCAGCTCAGTAATATTGGAATCATGCTCACATTTGCTCAAATGGATTTGAAGAAGACATAGATTTAATGCAACTCTTTTTGTGGCGTGTGAATATCCCTGATGCAATGGTAATGTAATTTATTTTATTTTTCTTTGTGGTGCAATGAACGTTATACTGAATCATTGTGCAAATCAGCTAAAATTTAGGGGATGTTGCTTCATTAAAATTGCAACAGCTTATGGAAATTTGCCAGAGAGAACACATGGAATATCTAAACTAGAAATCTGTTCAACAGGATACTTGATTTTTACCAGGGTTTCTTGTTATTACATCTTTAATCATCTGAACAAGAAAGTATTTGTGTTTTAAGACAAAAATCAGGGGAAAAATAAATAAGCCAAGAAATGAAATGGAAAAGTGATATCAATATGTGCAAAGTGTTTTTTCAAGAACATGGATGTGGTGTATTTTGTAAATAATCCAGACAAAAAATTTAAATTAGCTGATCCTGATCCATTGGTGCTGTCCTGTAGAAAGCCTCAAAACTAGTGCTACTTCCCTGGTATTTTTCCCTGGACCGTTCTCTTCCTACTTAAAGAAATTATTCAAGTTATTGCAAATAAAGGTGGAATTTATTGGAGAAAGAGACATTATCTTCCTTTTCATAATTAATAACAAAGATTATACTCATATGAAAGGTAAGATGTTTGGTCTGGCACATCTATGGAAAGACATTGATGTCATAATTTTACATGTCTTGAGTTTTGATTTTACAGTCTTCCATTCAGTACCTTGCACATTGCAGTCTGATATGAACCAACTGTGAAAAGGTGTCCTCATAAATACTTCTTGAAAAGCTTGCAAATTAATATTCATGTTTTCTGCTATAAGTCTTGCCCAGTGGATGGAGTATCTCAAATTATAGCACTTCATCACTTCTAAAATAACGTAGTAAAACTTGCTCAAGAGGAAAAAGAGCATGAGCTACTCATTATAGTATTTTAGCTGTTTGAACTTGGCAAGAAAATATAAGGAGATTAAGAATAATCTTTGATAACATAATGAACTTTTGTAGAATGCACTGACAAGGAAAATAAACTCATTTCAATATGTATGTGATAAAAAATTTTAGTTCCTCCTGTTCTTCTGAGATATAAATTACAAGTTTCGTCACAGTGCTAAACTCTACATATCTGTAGTCAAAATAACCTAGTTAAGCTAATAATTTAAAATCACTTAACTGAGAGCCATAGTCATAGCTCAGAATATAGAAGTGACAAAAGAAAAGAAAAGGGTTGCTTCTGCTGCATGGAAAATAGGCTGAAGCAATCTTACTAAAAGCCCCAACAAGCCAAATTTTCAGATTTTCTGATTTCATTTTAGGAGAGAAGCACACATTTGTATAAAATAGTTAACTAGAAACCACACCATCTGGTCCTTTAGAGCAAAAAGCAAATACAAGGGGTTCTGGAAACACTAGAAATACCAGTATGTTACATTTCAGAAAGCAATATTTGACCAAAATATTTGGCCAAAATATTTTTCTGTGTTTGTGTGAAGCTAACATACATTCATACATTATTTTGCCAGTTGGATTATCATGAATTAATCCAACATAATAAATAGTACGGTTTTGTTCATTTTACTTTAATAAGTTACTAAACATTTATTAGAGGGAACATTCATAGAATGTGTGAATTTAAAACTGATATTATGCATGCAAATTCCTAATTCAAAAAAAAGTGAGTCTACACTGCCCAAGTATTATTAAAATGTCATCTGACCAAGAGACATCAGAGATACATGTCTACACTCACTTCGAACTAACCAGTGTGGACAAAATGAATAGGTAATGGTGATATAAGTCAGTGAGAAAACACTCAGCCACGCACATATTTTCTTTTTCTGAGCAGAACAAAGAACTGAGTCAATATGAAAAGATCTGAATGGATTTCTATGATTTTAACACCACTTTAAACTTGGGCTTATGTAAGGGCCTATATAAACCAGGATGGCTGTAGGTTTGAGCATCCTGTTGTGCTGGTCCACGCACTTTATCCATCAAAGACTCCTGCTATGGCATGCCTTAGCACATCCTATCTCTGCTACAGAATAAGAGCACAGAACTAAAATGTAGGACTTTACCATTTTTGTCCTTCAGAGATCACATTTGGTGGTGTGAACCAGATGTAAGGATTTAATTTAAGCTTTCAGAAGTAGACAAAAATAATATTCTATAATCTTATAAGCTAAAATTAATAGAGAAACATACATCATAAAGTGAGTTAATTCCCCTATGTCTAGAGAATTTTCATTGTGAATCTTTGGAAATAGTCTAATAAGGATCTATTTGTTCTCAAAAAGAAATATAAACACAGAATAAAATTCTCCAAGCTAGTAATAGAGGATGATATATATATATTATAAAGTAAAATTCACATTTTCATAGACCTACATTTTAAGAGACAACAGGTGTCCTAGTCTAATGTCGAGTGATCTATAAATCGCACTAAAATATTTCAAAAGAAAAAAATATGTATTCTTATTTTGTGTAGTATAAGGGACATCTTATGAGAATTCTTGTAGACTCTAATTATTTTAGAAAAACTGTCTTCATCTTTTTAGATAATAAACACCAGCTGAGTATATAAATTATCGTTTCTCCTCATTACCTCTCTGAAACTCGCCCCTTGCAAACAAGCTATTCTTCTTGTAATTATCTAATTCCTGGTGAATTTATGAAAACTTAATAGACTGAATCTGGTTCAGTGAAACATATTTTAACTTCTGAAATGTACAATACCATGATTGTATTTAAAACACCTATGTTTTTTAAGACCTCAAGCGTATCTTCAATTTAGTGTTGTGAATTTACACTGCAGATATTAAATGTGAAATTTGTTTCTCATGGTTTGTGATGTCCTTAGTGGGGAAGGCTAGATCAGTAGTAGCCAATTTTGACTTTTTATTTAGTCAACAGAGAGCAATCAGCATGTTTGCAGAAATCAGTTCATCAAATCTTTGCTAAATGTCTTTGTTTGTTCACATGAATCCTACCAAAGAAGTTAAGAGTATTTTCAGTAACGTTCTGAATTTTTTCAAGCTTTGCAACATTAATTGAAACCAAACTGAATCCCTATCAGCCTTTTGCTTTGCATAGAACTTTTCCATAAAGCTAGAAAGATTTGGATGTGTTTTATTTCTGTTGTGATTTGTTTTACTGTGAATATTGGCCCATTTAAAGTAAATTGTCTTGCTAAGATACTCAAGATTGGATGCCAGAGATCAGTACATGCAATTGCATTAAATGAGAGTTAACATTTTCTTTGCTCATCTAATTAAACTAAATAACATCTGCAAGATATATCTACCCTTCAAAAAGCAGTGTATTTATATGTAGTACTGGGATTCATTTGGCTAACTTCAAACTTCAAGAGATTTCAAGTAAAATGTACAAAAGCTGCCATGCTTCTTAAATAGGACAGGCTGAGAGAGTTGGGGCTCTTCAGCCTGGAGAAGAGATAATACAGATGTCTAGATAATACAGATGTCTAGATAATACAGATATCAAGACAGTTGTCTTGATAATACAACCACTAATTTGTTGGAATAATACTAATTTTCACTGTGAGCTTAATTACGAAAGGAAACTTCTGTGAAATCAAATATTTCCAAAGTAAGTAACCTAAAACAAGCATTCATACAATTCTGATGTTATTCTGAAAGATTCAGCAATGCCTTGAAAAGACAGTTGTATTATTTTGTTTTGCAAGTAAGAACCAATATTGCAAGGCAGTCTTACAGTCTTAAATGCAAAGATCTGTGGAATAATTTTCCAGATACCTTGAAGCAGTAAGAAAAAAATTAGAATGAATATTAGAGAGCCTTTTTCTTAGAAGATTTCTGTGAAGACACTGTATATCATTCACCTTCTAGCCTAAGGCTGTTAAAATAATGCCTATAAAACATGTATATGGGGAGCCTTTTGTTATTCAACAAAGTTTCTTCTTTTCTGATGTACTAAGTAGCACACAAAAACTCCTTCAGTAGGAGTATACTCCATCATGGAGTATGATATATCATTTTTCATCATTCATTTCATTTTTTGGGTTAATAGCAATTGCTTTATTACCGAGGAGCGTTTCAAAAATACAGTAGTGACATGCACACATCATTCTCTCTCTAGAGAGAACTAGATCTGCATATTCATATCTTTCTTTGAATAATGATTAAACAGAAAACTGTTCTTCACTAGTAAAAAAAAAATGTTTTAAAAAAGCATTTTGAGGAGTTTTTTTGTTTGTTTGTTTTTAATTATTCAGGACTGGTCACAAATCTAACAGGAAGTGCATCTTTTTCTCCCAGTTTCCCATAAGCTGAGAAATGTCACTGATCCTGAATCAATATTATCTTAGTAAACTAGCACTTGCTTTTGTCTCTGATTTTAAGATCTAAGTCTGGTATATTTCGTTTTCCATTCTAAAATGAACTGCAATTAGTAGTTCATGAAAGGCAAATACTTTTGAAATACTGAAGACAGTGAATTATGACAAGTGTGCTACAATTATCAGGCTAGATTTTAGGAAAAATGTCTTCTCTTAAAGAACAGTCAGACATTGGAACAGGCTGCCCAGAGGAATGGTAGAGTCACCATCTCTTGAGGCATTCAAGATCTGTGTAGATGTGGCAGTGAGGGACATGGTTAATGGGCATGATGTGATGGATTGATGGCTGGACTGGATGATTCTTAGAGGTCTTTTCCAACCATAATGATTGTGTACACCTATGATTCTATCCACAACAGAGTGTGAGATTTCTGTCTAGCATTTTAGTCATGACTATTTAATACAAATCTGAAACTTAAAACACTGCAGGCAAAGATCCAATTTAACATTTGAAGCCTAATGAAATATGGTTAGATTTATAGCATATGTTCCCGCTATGGGCATATGTGCACAAAACTTCACATTGGTGTATTGCTAAAGAACTGGTAGATGTTATTGTTAGAGGTACATAGAATAATATACATCTATAAGCCATCACTTGACAGAAACTAGAAATCAAATATATATTATATAGCAAAATCAGCTATTCCCAAGCAATTTTCAGATTCTGGCATTTTCACATTACCATCAGTGACAGAATTCTATTTTAAACCATAATGTTTATTTGAGAACATGATCCTACATGGTACAGGTTCTAGCACTTCGGATTGCATTTGGGTATTAACATTAAAATAAGTCAGTTCTACTGAATATTAATTATCTGTGATTCCTTCATACGCGTATTTATGTGTTTAAGATGTTACAGTCATGCTGAGAAACCAAACATTACAGAGAATAACTCAAAATAATATGTAAGTACTAAGTGAAATCCTCGATTCTCCATCACTTTGTTTATCCTGTTTCAAACTGAGATGTATTAGAACAAAAAAAAATATGAACAAGTTATGAAAGGACTATAAATCTCAGAACACAAGTTGTTGAAAAGTAACCTTTTTAAGCAGAATATGTATACTTGAGTAAGCTAATAATGCGTCTTTTTTTAAGATTCATTAGGACGGCTCTAGATTTAAAAAAAAAAACTATTAACACAATGCTGAGATAGCTTCCTCACCTTCATTTTATTGTACTGTGTCTATTCTGAATACCAAATTTTAAGGATGAAAATGTTAAGTCTATAAAATAGAACAACTCTTAGACATCTTCCTTAGATATGTTTTGTAATCTTTTCAAAATAGATATAGAAAATTCCAAACTCAGATACCAACTAGAACAAGACTTAACATAAAACAAAGTACACAGGACTATGAAATCCCAATGTTGAAACATCAGTTGTTGTACATCAAATACTAACTTTTGCAACTTGGGGAAAATGGAGGATACACATCATAAAAAGTTTTAAATTATCTCAGCAAGTGCTGTTAATCTTTCTGAACTCTGACATATTGAGATCCAGTGCCAGAAAAGCACTTAGGTATAGCTTTTTTCTCTAATCCCAAAAGTAGATCACTGATCTATACATCTGCCTGCCTACAAATGTTTAAATTAAGAAAATTATCCCAGTGCCAATTTTGGAAACATTTAGTTCAATGCTGCCCGTGTAACAATGAACAAGATCATTTCAGCACATAAGTGAAAAAAAAAAAAAAAAGAAAAAGAAAAAGAAAGTAAAATGAAATGGAAAAGGCAACCAGAGCAGTATTACCAAACAGCCAATGACTTGAGTGGAATGACTCTTACAGTCAAAATTAAATGTTTTCTCAAGTTGTTTTGAATTCATTCCTTCACTACGCTGTTCAAAAACCACAATGAAAATAAACAATATATGTCAAGTCCTTGATTCAGCCTTGATCATGTAATCTGATCAGGGTTAATTCAGAAGCAGTTGGCAATCTATATTTGGAACTATATACTGAATTGAATTTTAGTATTACCCAGGGTGGTAAATGAATATAGAAATATAAGGGCTTCAAATGTTCCTAAAATAATAAAAGATGCATTGTTTGCAGTCTTAATTTTTGTCATAATTACAATAAAACTAGGTTGTTTCCTCGCTGTTCGTCTGCTCTGCAAAGAAAGAGGCAGAATTTCTGAATCAGGTATATTCTGAAGTCATGCAATTAACTTTGCATTTTAACACCAGTGCTTGAAAGAGAAAAATTAGAGTTAATGAGAAAAGTATTTTCGTAAGCAAAGGAAATGTGATAGATATTTACTGTGAGGACTTTCAGTGAAGCTTTTGATGGTGTCTTTTGTAGAAAGCTCTTGATACAGATAGAAGATATGGAAATTCCTAAAGGGAAACATATTCTGGGTAAGGGTCTGATGAAAAAAAAAGGGAAGTAGCATCTAGTAGAAGTAAAGGATGAAATACCCTATTCAAAAAAAAAGATACAGACATTCTTTCATGATCAAAAATGGAACCATTGTTGTCTACTCATGGCTTGCAGTAAAAGAAAAGTATACCTGGGACATTTCTTGTTGGCATAAACCTGAAAATCATGGTCAACATAGGGAAGGATCAGGACACCACACTGACAGACTCAGTTGATTTTAGGACATACAGAGTGGGAAAAGGAATATAAACTCAGTGGGAAAATGCAATGTTATTTAAATATACTAAAACATCTGCAATAATCTGCGAAGACTGGAAGAATACAAAGAGCTCAGTGAACTAGTGAGCTTCCACAGCAGAGCAAATCAGTAAACAGTGAATGTGATCCTAGATATTAAGCGGAAAGGCTTTTCCATTAGAAAAATAGAATTGGAGGAAGAAATATTGTAAACAGGTAATTAATGGAGTTATTTCACAGCATAACTTTGAGTCCATAGCTAAAATTCAATGTATAATTCTGACCTGTTTGCTTGTTTGTTTGTTTGTTTGTTTGTTTGCTTGTTTTTACCACTGGAGAAGTGAGGTTCTGATCCACAGAAATGCTAACTGTAATGACAGTGTGTACCTTTGCACCACATCCTCTTTCTATTCCCCACATGATCCCATAGTCGTATTTTTTTTTTCACCCATTTGTGATAAATTTTTATGAGAAAATCTGACAAGGGAGAAAATCTAAACAATTTTTCATCTGAATTTTTTAAGTTCCTAGAAGTGGCTGTGGGGCAAGGATTTGGGCTTTTCAAATCCAGCATTGCATTTTTTAGTTATACTTTGGTTATATTTTCATACAAGTCTGATACCTTTTCAGATCATGAAATTAGAATTCTTGTGATGCATTCTATACTTAAATATATAAATACAAAGCATATCATGTACGTTGGTGCATTTTATGTCATTAGCCAGCTTTACACTACTGCAGTTATTACATTACTCTGATTAACCATCAGGTAAGATTAAATAAACCTCCTCTATTTCCGGCTTGGTGAATGGATTATAGGATCAAATATAATTAAACTGGAGACAGAAATGAGTAAAATTAATAGCTTGCACTGGGTTTAGCTCAGTTCAGCGGTTTATTCTGTTTTCTGTTGAAAAGGTTTAATCATTACAGTGCAACTAATAAGAAATTAATTGACTTTTTAAGTTCTGTAAGCAGACTGGATCTTATGCATAGACATAATACATAATTATAAAGAGTTTCAGTTGCATTCCTTCAGTATATGTGTCTATAACACAGAGTAAGCTTAAAAAGTAGGTCAATTTTTCATTACAGGTACAAAGCAGTGTTGTTCATCTTACAATGCAGCATGAAAAATAGAACAATTTTAGTTACAATTGTCACACACCTGACAACTGAGTGAAACTGTACATCGTATTACTATGAATCCATTTTAGGATTATATGTATGTCTATATAAGAATGGCTTTTTTCACTTGTGTTTTTTTGCCGTGTATATCAAAACTCATGTCTTCCATGCAGCCACAGTATGTGTTCTTAATAGCTACATGTGCACAAGACATTTCTTTCTTTCAGAACTCTTCCATCAGCAAATAAAGCAAATGTATTTGTACCTGTATTGCTTTCTTCATATTCACATCCTAAATATATATATTTAAATATAAATATATAAAGGATTAAATATATTTTTACATCATACCTGGCTGGCAGTTTGCTGAGCTATTTTCTTAAAATATGGGTAGAATTACATGGAATTAGTTATTGTCTTAGTGGTTTTGTGTTTGCTTTGACTGCTACTTTTTTTTTTTTTACTACTGTGGAGCTGATTTGATGGTGTGAATGATTTTTTACTTTCCAAAAAGATGCCTTTAACATATATATTTAAACAATTCTAATGGATTTCCAAACTGTACAACCCTTTTTTTTTTTTTTTTTTGTACTGCAATGTAAACAGTAGCTCACTTAGAAACATGCAGTAAAATTTAGTGAAGTGTCTGTCTAAAAATAGTATGTGACTATAACAGGAGGGATTGATGGACCTGAGTATTTGAATGCACATAAAATAATGAAACTTCAGCAAAACAAAGTAAATTAAATTTTATATTATAAATAAATAAATAAATACTTTTTTTCCCCCCACGTTGACAATCAAGACATTTATTAGTGCAGTGAAGGTTCTACACTGATGCCATAGAGGAGAAAATAGGAAGAATGAAAAACAGAAAAATTAAAAAGCAGAATGAGAAAACATCAGCAAAAGAAAATAAGGCAAGGGCATTTTTTGCTGTGCAATGTAATCCCCTTATAAAAACAGGCTTCAGTCTCACTAATGCAGGCCAGTACAATTACATTAGTTAAATAAGCCAAAATGGAGCATCCTGATGGAATGCAGGCAGGCTTTTCATTTTGAATGGAAACTTGTGTCACTGAGCCATTGTGGAGGAGGGACAGGATAAAGTCAGCTTTTCTGTTTCTCAACACTTGTCCGCTACAGCTGTGATGTACCACCATCAGTGCAGTTGGGGGAAACTGGTTTAACAGAAGTAACATGACAAGAATGGTTGACAGATTTATTATTCACTACATGAAGCTTAGAAGACAAGTATTTGAGAAGTTTCAGCATTTAATTTGAACCAGATGTTCTTAGTTTCCATCTTCAAAGATTTTATAATGCTTTTTCTGATCTTTGTAGAAGAGTACTCTGTTCTGTATACCCTAGTGTCTAAGTAGGGCAAGTAGTAATTTCAAGAGTCACGTAGCTTACAAAGGTTCTCTGTGAGTATTATGAATGTGAAACTAATTTCTGAGCACATGAAAATGGGGTGTTGGAAATCAATAATTAAAAGAGAAAAAAAAAGAAGCTGAAATGTATAAATAAAATAAATATTGTAAAATAAAAAAAATCCTGCTATTTAGATAATGTTTTCCCACATTTATTAACTTCATCTGTAATGTGCAAGAGAAAGTAGGTCTGCTCTCTTAAACTCTTAGCAAAGAGCATTATTAAAACAGAGCCATAGGAAGCGTGCACAGGGCACAGGAAAGTAGACAGAGATCAGGTCAGATCAGAATCATTGCTTTCCTGCCTCGTTCAGTGCATCTCAGGGCTGTTCAGAGAAAAATAATTCTTTTTTAAGCCTCTGAAATATGGCAGATTTTTTTTCTTCCCTGCAGACTTTTTCTGTACTATTTTTACTAATGAGGAGCACATGAGACACTTACAAACTGGTCAAGAAAATGAAACCTGAATTGTAGAGTGCAGCACTATTTAGAAATTTAATGCATTGTTTTCTCCCACAGGTACTTCTTTATCAAGTTTTTCTCAACACCTGTAAGACAGAGGTTTGTCATCACAGTAGTCTCTGTACAAGTAAAAGCTACAGTTTAATTTTTTCACCGGAGACGGAAATCTTTTTACCTCTATTGTTGTTTTTTTTTTCTCCATGTCTCCATCATAAGAGAGCAAGCCAAGCTATCAGCATTAGGAAGAAAACCATATGACAAAAGTATTATGCTAGAGAAGTAGAAATCAATTCACTTTCCAAAACTGGAGCAGTAGGATGACGTATACCAGATGTATATTTGGTTCATCAGACCACTAAATTTAGATAGTCATGCAATGACACCTAAATCTTCTTTTGTTTGAAGACTTTTCTGTGAGCGAGGAATGCTCAAACTCCACTATGAGAGAACTGTTCTGAGGAAAAACTAAGGTAGCTTGTGTCAATAAAACGGAACAATGCTAAATAAAATGAAGTAATAAAATAGAATAGATAATTAAAACATAAACTTTCCTTTGCATTATTTTGTTAATTAAGACTTTAAAGTTTATGAAAATGTTAATGGACAGGATATATTAGACATGCTTCAGTTCATGCGAAAGGAGAATGTGGGCAATATTTATTTTATTGAGTCCTGGATATAGACCTGCCTTCTAAATCCATGGGTGCCTATCCTCTAGGTACAACAGTGAGACACCTGTCCTGTTCATTAAACACTCTACATCAGCAGTATTGATAGCATGTTTGTACTGCCTTTGGGTGGTCAACATTGTAAAAAGTCCTGTTTTTAAAAATCTTTATTAGCAGAAACAATACTCCATTGTCTCTACTTGTCATTGTAGTTGTTGTATCAGAAGAGTAATATTTTTTTCCCTCCCAGCATTTTCAGTTATAAAAGAAAAACCTAGTGAATACAGGTAAGGCATTTCAGTGAACAAGGAGATTGATCAGACAATATCTGTGAAACATATTCATTTTATATTTTGTCTCTTTAACTCCCATTTGTACTGGGGAAATTAACTTTCTGGAGCTGTTATAGAAAGGAGCACACACAATCAAAATGGAAACAGTAAACAAAAAAAAAAGAAAGGAAAAGCAATTGTGTGCTTTCATATTTAAAATATGAGTCTATAAAAGGGAGAGAAAGAGAGAAGCAGTCATTTCTGTACATCTCTCAATACTTAGATGCTCTTCCTCCTGTCAGAAATGTGCCTCCTTTTCAGTGATTCCTTTCACACCACAGACACAGAGGTCACTGCATGAGAATGAGGAGACATCTGAGCTAGCACAAAACTACCTTGCTCAGCTGTCAGCAGCATTTCTGCAGTGGAGGACTGTAGCTCAGTACTGGCTCAGAGTACAGGTGACCTCCATGGGCTGCCACTGCTTGCCGTAGGACAATACAGCCTTTCTGGCTAAGTCACACCCATCATGGCAATAAAGGAACAGAAGTGTGATAATGGAGGCAAGATAGATGTTGAATGCTCCATTAAGTATTTGCCTACTTTTTAAATGTAAATTTAGGTCCTCAGATATTCAAGTTTTGGTAGCTTAGAGTGAGATTTCATGTTTTGGAGATTTTTTTTATGGTATGCAATACAAACTAATGATCTGACCTTTCAAGCACTTAGAAAATCCATTTTCTACACATCTCTGTGTATATCATGCTATTATGTCAGTGGAAGTAATTATTTTCACTCTTCAAAATCAGGATAATGACAAACTGCTATTTGTTTTCCATTACTGTGCTTTCTATATAAATCATTGTGGAATTTAACAATATATTTACCCATCTGACTAAATTAATTAGAATTCATTAGCAAAATACACAAACAAACGAAGTCAACACAGAATCACACCTGTCTCACTAACGCCTCTCATTTTAATGCTGTGTTAAGCTTGCAGTGATTATCATTTGATGGTTTGGGAATTAACTGGTACTGGATTATTAGTACAAGTTAGAATGATACATTCCCCAGCTAACTTGATTTACATCTTGCTTATCTTCTACATACAGAAATTGTTTTGAATAGTTCCAAAGATCCTGAAATTCCCTGGAAAGAAAGAAAAAAAAAGTTAATAGTCTTCTTAGCATCCTTTTGAGTTACAAATTAACAAATCACAATATTGCAAATAAACTATTTTTTTTTTAATTGGAGACAAAGTTTAGGATAAATCTGTAGTAGATACTATTTTCCAATGCGATACCATGCACACCATAAGCTCTTTTTCAACCATAGGGATAAGAAGGTCAAGCACAAAGCCACCAGTTCAGAAATAAAGGTATATTAACAATGAATAATAAAAAATAGATTATAAAAGGTTTTGTATCTCTGCAACCTTCTCAGTAGATGCTGAAAGCTAGCTATACAGTCTGATTTCTGATTTTTAATAGAGTCTGAGCAGAAGTTTGAATCACTTAAAATGTATACCTTTATTCTGAGCAAGTAATATATTATGCCACTTGATTAAGAACATGTAAAAGTGCACAGAACAGAGACCTAGGGGTGTTGCAAAGTTAGAGTAACTAAAATAAGAAAAGGTAAGTATATTCCCCAGGTTCTATTTCCCATGAACCAGGTTCTTTTCAAAGAAAATGAAAATGTTGGTTACCTAATGAAAATACTTCTTCTCCTACTCAGAAAGATTACAGAAGATCAAGGAAATAGACATGAGAGATCTGAGCTGAAGTATAAGTCAGTTCTGAGTTGCATGTGTGTCAGAGCTACACTTGATAAGGTAGTTCACTGAGGGCAATTAATTCACCTAACATGTTTTTCACTCAAAATTAGTGGGGAGAACAGTAAAAATATCACATTGTTCACAAAGTAGACCTAATCTTGATCTTTGTCTCCTCTAGTTGTCTGCACATCTGTTTTGCCTTTCAAATGGGAAATACTGTAGCTCCTCCAGCTAGTATCATATGTAGCCAAGTAGCTCTATATTACTTTATTGTCCCTTTTGTTTCTTCTTTTATGGAGCTATGAAAATCAATCCACAGCTTCAGCATAGCATTAACACAGCATTAAAATAGTACAAATAAACAAATATATACATTTGTGAAGAACACAAAACACAAAGGTTTCTAAATCTTCTTGTCTGGCAGCACTCCTTTTTTGAACTCAGAATAGAAAAATTCTATGTCTGTTGTTCTCCCTATCCAAAGAAGATTGAATTTGGTAAGATAAATGACATCTGTGTTAGCCCATTACATTAAAGTCGTGTGGTCATCCAAATGTATCACTGATCTAAAATGATCTGTTTTGCTTCCCATTAACACTACCAGGAATTGAGATAGTCAAAAGAAGCTGACTGGTAATTTGAGTAATTTCTCTCACTCATCTTCTAGATATCATTTGACAACTGCATTTGGAGAGTGATTTTGCCAGTATTTCTTGTCTCCATTTCTCTAGATTGTGTCTGGATTGGTTTATTATTTCCTACCCATGTATCATGATGGTATGTTCCACTCTGAGCTCTGTGAATTTAATTCATTTACTTGGATGTGCTGTTTTACTGACATACAGCTTTGGAATAGTATACATTAGAATAATACACTGTCTAAATGCAAGGTATTGTAAGATTATATCCAGCTATCTGTGCAGGAATAACCTAACTTACATTTAAATCAATGTAGGTGCTGTAATATCTCAAAGACAAATGGCCTCTAGTGTTTAAAGTCCATCATATCTCCTGTTAGATGGGTTGGTAACACATCCTTGACCCAGACCTCTAGGGTGAGAGCAAATATGAGAGGACAAAAGGTAGATCAAACCCAAGAAACATACCAAAAGAGAGACCTAAACTTTTAAAATGCTCTGGTGATGATCTTTGAAGAATTACCCTGGTTTCAGGGCAGTATATCTTAGCTTGAGGGACCTGGATGTCAGCATCCAATGGGAGGCAGTCCCTATGAGTCCCAACTCTTTCAAATGGTAGAAACCAACAGGACAAGAGGAAATGGTTTTAAGTTGAAGAAGGGAAGATTTAGGTTGGATGTCAGGGGGAAGTTCTTTACAGAGAGAGTGGTGAGGTGCTGGCACAGGCTGCCCAGAGAGGTTGTGGATGACCCATCCCTGGAGATGATCAAGGCCAAGTTGGATGGGGACCTGGGCAGCCTGGTCTAGTATTAGACCAAGGGAGGTTGGCAGCCCTACATGTGGCAGGGGTCTTGGGAGCTTCATGATCCTTGAGGTCCCTTCCAACCCTGGCCATTCTGTGATTCTGTGATTCTGTGAAGAGCAAGGTGGCTCAGAACAGCTGATAGTCAAGGGCCACCTCCTCAAAGTACAAGGACAGTACGTTATCATGTGTAGAAAGACAAGGAGGAATGGTCAAAAATTTTCATGGATGAAAAAATATCTCCTGTCTGAACTCAAATACGAAACACAAAGTAATCAGGAGGGTGAAGCAAGGAAGGGCTTCCTAGCAGGTATACAGAAATGTTTCTCTAGTTCAAGGAAGTGGATTTAGCAAGGGCATAGCTCATTGGGAGCTGAAATCATCAAAGAATATGAACATCAACACCAGGAACTTAATACAATTGCATCAACAGAATTAAGACTAAAGAGATTGTGCAGCCACATCCCAATGTATGAGAGTTCAATCATCATCAACATCCCTGATGGGATCAATCATGTCCTGCATTGAGTTGTTATGGAATTGGCTGGAACTCATTCTCTCTGATGTGGGAGGCAGTTCCTGTTTTCTACACACAGAAGCCACCCCTGCAATGCTTCCACTACCAAAACCTTGCCATGGAAACCCAAAAAAGTAAAAAAACAGTATGTATTATTCTGAAATGAAATTAAACAAAATATATTCTGATTTAGTACATTAAGGAAGAATATGCAATGTGTTCTTTATAACTACAGTTTGATGGAAGAAAATAAGGATGAAATACCAATATTGGAATCACCAACTTTCCTTTTTTTTTTTTTTTTTTTTTTTTTTAAGAATAACTGTGCACTTCGTCTTCTAATTTTGAAAAGCTGAAAATGAAAGTTCAGTCATTCTTTAAAGCAATTAATGGGCTGATTAATCTTTGAATATTTCCATTTTCTGCTTTAACAGATAAAATTCTGAATCTCTTTTTGTAATCATAAAGCCCCAAAGAAAATTTCCCAGTGTAACACATCTACACCCCCATCCTCCCCAACAACAACACTTAAAATAGCATCAGATGCAGCTGTCAAACTATTCCTACTTCTCTTGATATTTATGAGAGGCTTTTGAAGTGTTCTTCAAAAATTCTACAAAAATTTCTCCATAAAATTGCTTTCAGAATTTTAATCAGTTATCATTATTATGCAATAAGACTTTTAAAAGATATTTAATCAAATAAGCATGCCAATAATGATTAATATCCAAAAATTTTTGCAAGTTAATTTTGTGAATTACTTCACACTTGTATGAGAGAGAATCTTCACTGAGATCTTGAGTTAAAGCATGGCTCTGAAGCACTTAAGGAACAGCCATACAATATGTTTTTGGGGTATGTTTTTGGGGTTGAAAAAAAAAACAGTTTGTTCTAAAAATTATTAGTAAAAAATTCCTGTAGAAAATTAATCAGAAAAGAGAAGCAAATCTAGTCAACCAAACAATACATTTCAACAAATAATTCTTACAAAGAAAACATAATTGGTAGCATTGTTCATACACCATTTGTCAACAATAACAATTGCATTTCTTTGTGAACTTTGTAGTCTTATCAGAAATACTGTAGCATAGTATACTTCATATCTGATCAATAAGAAAGAAAATCTCTCAATAGACTTGAAAGAACTTCTAGTTTTGAGGACAAATTTATGTTTGTCTTTAAAATAAAGTTACATCTTAGCTCATCAGAAAAACCTCACGACTGCACTTAACTCATATATAAAATGGAAATTTATCAAGCATATAGAAGAATCCTCCAACTATTTACTCCCCTACCTGTTGCCACCAATGATTAAAAGAACCATGAGAAAGGAGACCAAATAATTTTGCATAAAGAAATAGACATCAAAGTACTTTTGATTTCATTTGTATAAAATACAGGTGAACATAAAAAAGTAGATAAAGTAGAACTACCTTAAGTCAACTGAATCACTGAGGTAACTGATAAGATTTTAGGATGAATGTATATTTGAAGTAAGGTTCAAGAGTGGCACATATTTGTGAGCCTAATCACACTCTTGTTAAATCCTCTATGTAGAAAGTCAACAGATTGTTAATTGAGCCAAACCTTTGTATCACACACATATAACTGAACTGATCAGCTGTGGAAAAAAGCATATTTACAGTTCCCAGCTGCAGTGTACATACGAACTCACCCAGATTCAGATCTCTCCTCCCCGGGCTAAAGGACTCCACTATGAACTGTTTTGGTCTGCAAAAGATTATATGAAAAATAATAAAACCTTCTCAACTACTTCCACATTATTCAGGTTCCCACCATTTACAGTCCTTTTTCCAGTTTTATGCCCTTGGAAATCACAGAACAAATGTTCATAGAAAATTTCTTAAACACAGTTTTTTATTCAAAGTCTACTCTAAAAAATAATACAAAGCTACAAAATAAGAAATGTCTGGCAATACCACTGATAGTTTTCACCTCTTGCAAAAGTTTTGGGGTTTGTATCAAGATCTCAGAGAAAATTGCCTTCTCTGCTTCTTCAGGTATTACTCCTGCCAACTGGACTGGCTTCCTTGCTGTGAAAGTGCATCATATTTTAAAGCAGCCTCCAATTCCTACATCTGAAGAAGTCACCAGAGATTCCAGTCAATATCAGTGGATAGGAATAGGACTTAACAAGATTTTGTGTCCCTCATCATAAATATAAAATAGGCCAGATAGATTGAGACTTCAAAATGTATGTTTCCACGTTGTCTACAAGTGAGCCTGGGCTGACTCAATCAGGTACCTATATTGCACATATAGTATAAACTACAGAGTCAGCAGCATCCCCAGTTTTCTCAACTTCTTCCTACTCAATCTGCAAAGCAAAGTTTGCATTTTACCAGGGAAAGTTAAAACAGTAAAGCTATGTCACAAGCATGAGAGGAATCCATAAGGTGATACTGCACAGTTCTTAAAATAGCACATGCCTCCTGGGAAGAATGAGCTACTGGGAAAGATTTACCTGAGGAGAAGCTACAGCTCATTAGAGAAGGATTTAGAGTGTGTAAGCAGAAATAGAGTCAAAGAGACTTGGGTGTCAGAGGAAAAAAAAACACTGCAAGGAACAGCTGTTCAGAGAAAATACACAACAAGATACAAGATTCTTTATAAAGATTAGAAGCAGAGATTAACAGAAAAAAAAGAAAATTTCTCATGCATGACTTGGGAGATGGATACAAATAGCTTTATGACAGGCAGAAATGTCAGCTTTCGGACAGCTCTGATGTGGGTGTTTAGGAGCGCAGTGTTGGAAGCATTAAAGCCCAAAACAGGAACTCAGTTCATGGTGTAGAAGACCAGGGGAGGATTTTGTGCACACATTTTCAGGCCTGCAATAAGAAATCAGACTGCATAAGGTTGTAACTGTTATGTGGCAGCTCAATTTCTCTGTACTCTTGACTGCATTTACGTGACAGACTGCAGAAAGGACCATTTACCCTAAAAGGACATTTAAAAGAGAGAGTATGTCATTTTTATCATATCTGTTTTTGCTAATTCTTCTGGATATTACAACACTTTTCAAGTCACTTGATATTGCAATTTTCATTTGGAGTTGAGTGTCCCACAAAGCTTGGTGCTAGTTCAGACAGGTTTAAGACATCACAGAATGGCTTGGTTCGAAGGGACCTCAAGGATCATGAATCTCCAAGTCCCCTGCCACAGGCAGGGCCACCAACCTCCCCATTTAATACTAGACCAGGCTGCCCAGGCCCCATCCAACCTGGCCTTGATCATCTCCAAGGATGGGGCATCCACAACATCTCTGGGCAGCCTGTTCCAGCACCTCACTACTCTCACAGTAAATAACTTCCCCCTGACATCCAACTTACATTTTCCTCCTTCAACTTAAAACCATTTCCCCTTGTCCTGCTGGTATCTACCATTTCAAAGAGTTGAATAGCACATGCAGTGCTATTGCCTCTTCTGACCCTGTCCTGACAGTTCAGCAACTAGCACTCACAAGGTCATTGATTACATTCACTTTGTGACACCCTTCCATGCATCTTAAATTTTCAACAGTGCAGTGCAATTTATTGTGAGGATGCAGAACACCATAAAGACTGCTGACCTGGGATAGACAGATGAAAGGCAGGAGTGCTTAAGAGATATTTGTAGTGACTTAGTTAAAACCAGACTGAAGTCAGAGGATTTGGTTGACTAAGTATACTTCAGTGATGAAAAGCTTGTCTCCTTGTACAATATATTATTAAGACCTTTTATTATTCTTTAAAAGTTTAAAAACCTTCAGTCAAGAAGTGAGGTGTGATATCAATAAAAAATGAGAAGAACAAAGAGTATGTGGGTAGAACAGATTTTGATAATAAGAACAATTCAGAGAAGGGAAATTCACTGGGCAAGGTGGGAGTAGGAAGAGAATCTCATTTGAATATTCACACATTGGCACAGGGCAGAAAAGGCTATCTACATAGTAATTTTTAGTTCTGCTTCAGAATGAAAAGAAAACATTATGTAGGAAAGCTGAATAATTGCATATTTTGTTTTTGAACAAAGCACCTGGAAGATTGGTCAAGAAATAGATTTAAATAAAATCTGTTTGCCCAGGATAGTGGAAGTTTCTGGAAATATATATACATGTGTGTGTAACCTGATTTTGCTTAAAGAAACAACAGTTATGCAGAAAAGACAGTTAGGCAGAAATATGTTCTTAGATGGTTATGATGACTGAAGGAAGAATGCCCTCCACCATGGTCCACATGCATATTTTTGCCCTTTTACCAAAGATTATTGCTGCCGCTGTATCTGGCACAGATACTTAAATGATCAACTGAAATGAAGGCAGATTGATATTGCTCATTGCCTACACAAGAATGGAAATTCAAAATCCTGAATTTTAGTGTTATTTTTAGAGGAAGAAATGAGAACAGATGGGGTAACCACAAAATAAACTGTAGAATAGTTTCCACTAAGCTCCCTCCCCTGCAACTCTCAGGTGATATTTTAGTTCTTCATAAAGTATTTTAATTCAAATAAACAAAGACTGGATGCTTAACTTCACCCTATTTGGTTTTATTTTGGAATTCAGTTGAAGGTATTGCAGATTGAGTCAGAGAACAGAAAATATGCAGAAAAAAATATATTTTTTTTTCTGGAAAGGAAAGGAAAAAAAGAAAAAGATGACATCTTCCTGTCTGGGAGAATCCATACGTAGTCTAATCTTCTACATACTTTGTACACTCAAACAAAAGTTAAATAAATGCTTGATAATTAATTATTTGATTGTGTCACTGAAATGGTTAAGAAGAAATTCATATCTGAGAAAGTTTAAAGTGACTGACTGAAAAAATCCCTTTCCATGAATGTTCCTACATAATCAACAAAGTAACAGATTTTTCATGTGATTTCATCCACCTCACCATCACATTTTACTTCCCAGTGTGTTTTTTTCTTAATAAATGAAAAACAGTCCATGGGTTCTCACAGCAGAGACTTAGCTTGCAGAAGCTTGTTCAACTTTCCGCATGTGAGATGTGGTACAAAGCACATAATCAAAATCCCAGTGTGGGTTACATGCTTATGATTAGAATTCTGCTGCCATCAAGAGCATTTCTCTTTTATAGCAGATCACAGACATCAGTAATTGGACCATTTTCACAGTAAATTTCACTGAAGCACTAACTTCAGCTCCTTCTATATGAGTCACAGAAGTGTCCTTAAGTAATAAATTATAATTTACACAGTATTTTTGTTATTGATTAAATCAGTGTATTTTATTTACTTCTGATGCTGACCACTTCTTACAGAAAAATGCTCAGTAAAGTACCTGCAGAGAGTGTCATTGCTAAAACAAGGGATGAAACTGCATGTGCTTTCTTCTTTTTAAAATCATAACTTTTGCAGCATTACTTTGCTCTTGAAAAATGATATTTCACACCTCAAGGCACTGTTACCAGAGAAATAAATCAAACTGAATCACAACAAAGTTGTTTTCCTTCCTTCTCTCCTGAATGTCTGTGACTCAAGTGAATGTTTCCAGCTTTATTATACTTTGTAGAGAAAAGTGACTGCATGCAGAACAATCTATTTTCATGCCATCAAAACAAACAAGATAGCTAGGGGGAACAAGCGGCTCTCCCCTACTGAGTAAACTTCATTGGGGCACACTACCTAATGTACTTTTTGTATGCTGCCATGTCAGTTAATTAGTTTAAACGTACGACATGTCTCCCAATCTCTGTTGTTAGCAAGCTAAAATTAGACCATTTCATCCTGCAGATGTTTTCACCAAGGACAAAATCTTGGCAACTCTTAAACAGCACTTTCAGTCAGGAAACAGCACCTAGTATGGTCACCTACTGGGGAGAAAAAAAGACAAGGCAGTAGCAACAGAAAAGATCGTATACATTCCCCTTCCACAGAATGAAAACTGAGACACAGAGAAAGAAAGATATTCCCTGAAGTATTCATTTGCTGATGGAGCTGGAATGATGATGGCTTCCCACTTATTGTCTTCCAAACTGAACAGGGTTTCATCCCATCCTAATGGCCTTACCTAATGGAATACCTTGTTTTCCAAAATGTAAAAATGTAGAAGAAATCTTCACTTTTAAGATTCAAGTCAAATAAATTTGAAATGGTTATGATACTAAATAACTTCTGGCCTTCACTCCTCTCTTGGCTCCCTTTTGGCTAAAAGTGTTTGTCCACATATCATTATTAAAGTCTTGTACTCATTGGTCAGCACCAGCAAAAATAAGATAATTAGTCACTTTTCCACATGCAAGCAAAAATTATCACATCTAACCTGAATTATGATTGTTTTTCTAATGGTGGCTGATCTTCCAGCACAATCACCCAAATGGCATCACTGTTTCATTCCTCCTACTTGACTTTTCCACACAAAGCCCAGTCACTATGTATGAACTGTATCCATATAAGAAGAGAGCATGCAAAGAAAGGGTAGAATCAAAACATTCGGCACTTTCTCTTCCATCAGAGATATCTTTGTCAAATCTGGATGCACCAGAAATTAAAAAGTTCAGTCACTTTTATTGTAGTCCCAAAGCTGAGTCTGAACCTGGATCTTGTGAAATAATAGACTGAGTCAACTGGTATGGAAACCACATAGTGATAAATACATTATTATCTAATAATATTCAGATATTCATTGTTCCATTGCAGATGTAGTCTTTGAGAATACAGGTCACAGAACGGATATCTGTAATACAATAGGAGAAGTACACCTTGGAATGAATGCCAACTGGAATAAAAAATATAAGCAAATAAAATGTACTGTTCCAACAATAGCCTTTGAGTTATTGCTACTGAAAATAGGCTGGACTGAGAGATCATGCCACAGAAGCTTGTAAAATCTTAGGACAAGCTAAGCAATAATGTGCATTAAGATAGGTTGTTCCAGTGATATGTTGAAAGCTTTGCAGAATGTAAACTGAAAAAATAGAAAAATTAGATGGAAGATAGTAAAGGAGAATGTGGCACTGAGGTTGCAAGTTTCAAAATTACCCAGGAAAATGATGGAATCAAGTGGTTACATAGTCTGTGATTGTCTCTGCAGAATAAAAGACATAGTTTGGAAAATAAGCTAGGAGCTGGAATTCAGAAAAACATAAACATGCAGACAAATTGGACCAGATGGCCTATTTCTTTGTCTTAACTTATGTTCTTGGAATCTGCAAAGACAAAAACTCTCCCTGTCTCAATTGAAATCATTGATGCTTCTGGCTTTATTTGCTCCATTTCCTGTCCCCGGTAAATACAGATCATAAAGTCACACCTCACCTCATGCCCTGTGTGAGAGGAGTCAGCTTACATGGATAATAATTTCAATTGCAAAATGACAATAAAGAAAGGACAAACCTGGCTCTTTAGGCTCCGCCTGAAATGAACAGTCTTGTATAAATAAAATCACAGTTGCATTCCTCCCCTAACTTGGATAGCATTTTCCTGCTGGTCATAGGAGCCAGTGCTGTAATTATTGCTTAAGACAGGGAGATCAACAACTGGGGATCACACTGACTGAGTTTTCATGCCTCACTGAACAGGTCTGAAATATGTTTGAATCAGTGACCTGGAATATTCTGCACCTCTTTACCTGGAAAATAGCTGTGGATACATTAGTACCATGGTGTACATATATACTAAGTGCCATATGTACACAGATACAAAAATTCTCATTTCAGTTCAGGAAAATAGCCAGGGCATGGCAAAACCTTTGAGATACACTTATAAAGGTTAAGATGTCCCCTTTTAGACATATATACCTGATGAAATTTTTCTGATTTTCCATCAGAGTAGGGGAAAAAAATCTGTAATTAAAGATTAAAATTTTACTATACATTAGCAGAATTTTCTGGGAATGTACAGCTATTAGCAAGAATATCTCTTGTAGAATTGCCTTTTTCTAATTATATATATATGTTTGGTGATTTGATGATATTTCTGCCCATGTGCTGAGTATTAAGTCCAGCAGAGAAGAAGTATTACCTTGAGAAAAAGAGAAAAGCAGCAACATCTTAATGTGTGTTCCTCTGCGCTCACATGTGCTTCTTCAACTGTTTGGCTCATTACCAGGATGGAGAAAAAAATGGGCAGGAAGAGCCCTCTTTTGCAACACCATGGTTTTTATTGCATGGAGAAAAAGAGATATGAAAGTAAAATATCCACCTGTTTACCATCCAAACTTGTCAAGTTTGACTCCCAAATACACAGCCAGCTGGCTCCCATGCATACTAAAATCATCATGCCAGAACCAAGGATATTTGGCATCTAGCTTTGGTAACGACTTCTTTTTGGATATATATTACTGGCATGTCTAACAGTGTACTACCATTTAGGATGGTTCTTTGTCTCCCTATTGTTACACTGAGCTGCCTAATAGTGGATTACAACATGTGATATCTAAATCCCATTGTTAGCCTGACCTCAGTCCCAGGGAAGGTTATGGAGCAGATTGTCTTGAGGGAGATCACACAGTATGTGAGGAACAGCTGGGGGATCAGGCCTAGCCAACAGGGGTTCGCGAAGGGCAGGTCCTGCTTGAACAACCTGATCTCCTTCTACGATCTAGTGTCCTGTCTGATAGATGAAGGAAAGGCTGTTGATGTAGTCTACCTGGACTTCAGCAAAGCCTTTGACACTGTCTCCCCCAGTATCCTCCTGCAGAAACTGGCAGCCCATGGCTTGGATAGGTACACTCTTGGCTGGATATGGAACTGGCTGGAAGGCCGGGCCCGGAGAGTGGTAGTGAATGGAGCTAAATCCAGCTGGCAACCGGTCACAAGTGGTGTTCCCCAGGGACCTGTGCTGGGGCCTGTCCTCTTCTGTATCTTTATTCATGACCTGGATGAGGGCATTGAGTACACCCTCAGTAAGTTTGCAGATGACAAGTTGGCTGGAAGTGTCGATCTGCCTGGGGGTAGCGAGGCCCTAGAGGGATCTGGACAGGCTGGATAGCTGGGCTGAAGCCAATGGGATGAAGTTCAGCAAGGCCAAAAGCCAGGTCCTGCACTTTGGCCACAACAACTCCAGGCAATGTTACAGGCTTGGGGCAGAGTGGCTGGAAGACTGTGTAGAGGAAATGGACCTGGAGGTATTGATTGATGCTCGACTGAACATGAGCAAGCAGTGTGCCTGGGTGGCCAAGAAGGCCAATGGCATCCTGGCTTGCATCAGGAATGGTGTTGCCAGCAGGAACAGGGAAGTGATTGTCCCCTTCAACTCAGCTCTGGTGAGGCCGCACCTGGAGTACTTTGTCCAGTTCTGGGATCCTCGCTGCAAGAAAGACATTGAGGCCATGGAGCGGGTTCAAAGAAAGGCGACAAAGCTGGTGAGGGGTCTGGAGCACAGGTCTTATGAGGAGCGGCTGAAGGAGCTGGGATTGTTCAGTTTGGAGAAGAGGAGGCTCAGGGGAGACCTTACTGCTCTCTATAACTACCTGAAGGGAGGTCGTAGTGAGCTGGGGGTCGGCCTTTTATCTCGTGTAACTGGTAATAGGACTAGAGGGAATGGCTTCAAGTTGTGCCAGGGGAGATTTAGGCTGGACATTAGAAAATACTACTTTTCTGAAAGAGTGGTCAGGCACTCGAATGGGCTGCCCAGGGAGGTGATGGAGTCACCGACTCTGGAGGTGTTCAAGGAACATTTGGATTTTGTGGTGAGGGACATGGTTTAGTGAGAACTGTTGGTGAAAGGTGGATGGTTGGACTGGATGATCTTGTAGGTCTTTTCCAACTTTGGTGTTTCTGTGATTTCTGTGATTTCTGTGAAATCCCATTGTACTTCAAACATCCATGTGGGATCCATTAAATGAAAAGGTAGCTGAGTTTATCCTCAGTCAAGAAGATGCAGTTATAATTCTGCCTAAGGAAGCTCACAAACAGCAATTAGAAGAAGAAAAATAGGCTTAAGGAAAAGCCACTGGAATGTAGAGTTTTCTACTGAAATGAATATATTCCTGATGACAGTCGTTGGAGTTTAACGACTTTCATGAGTGCAGAATTTGGCCAATGGGCTGAAAGCATATGAAATTTTCAGACTCTGTAATCAGGAACAAGCAAAGACAACTCAAATTGTCTATGACTATTTAAGATTAGAATTTGCATAGTGAGAAAATTGAGGCTGGGATAAAGGGAAATAAGGTAAATAAATATGTACATATATGCACAATCATTTTTATTACCGTTTCAAAGTACAACTTGCAAAGTTATTTCTGTATTCATAGATATATTTGGAAAAAATATTTATATTAATTTATATTAATAAAATTTTCAGTAGATTTACAGTAGTGCAAATTTTGCTTTTCAGGTCTCCACACACTATTAGTAGCTAGCAAGGATACCAAGGATTGAAGCATATAGCCTTCATCCCATCTTTTATTTCCACTGGAACATTCCCATTATAGAGGAAAAAGGCACTTTCAACATTCTACACTCTAGCTGCAAAGCAATCTTTAATTGGCACTTATGCCCTATCGAAACAGATATAACACCCTATGAGCACATATTATGCCATCTAGACAGATGGATATGAGTACAGGTGCAAAGCATGCCAGAGATCAGTGTGTACATCAGTTGTGCGTGGAAGGGCCAGATTCCTTTCCAGGACTGTTGAGAGGGCAGTCTGTGCAGATTATCAGCACTTTTATGAGGTTGAACCATGGCACCACCACACCATTTTGGCTCTACGTTAATAATGAAAATGCAGAAGTATATTCCAAAGCCATTTTAAGTAAGCTTTTGGCTTTCTGAAGTCATGATAAGAATAGAAACAGGACAGTTATCCCTTTTGACACTTCATTGGAACATCTCATTAGCCTTAGACAAAATGTTTCAGCAGCACTGTTGAATCTACTGAGAAAAGCCAATGCTTGACCTTCTATTAGCTTGTATATCCTGAAAAACAAAGTTTTTGTGATACTATGGGTGTTATTTACATTTTACACAACTGTAGGATCTATTAATCTGTTACACAAAGTAAATGAGGATGAAAAACTACCTTCTTTGATTTTCACTAAATAGTTCACAATTAACACTGAACTGCAAATGAGGAAATAATGTGTCTCTTTTAGAAAACCATATGTTTTGTGTTTTAAAGTACTTGCAGTAATACTGGTGGAATAGTTAATGTACAATGAATGCCATCTGCTGACTAATACAGAGTATTTACAAGGTGAATAGTTCAGATAACTGTTTGTGAAATGACTGTACAGCCTAATATAATATTGTTTGGACAATTATCTGAATCTAATCCAATTTTTTTCCTTTCCTCTCCTCTTCCTTATGCTGTCATTATGTTGCATGCTTATCAGAACCCTGCTGACAATGGCAGATTTAACAGCTGCAATCCATTCAGAATTGTTGTGAGAAATCATTCAGTCCCCCTGTGGAAAAGAAATGGAAACCATCACCCAGAAACTCCATCGAGCACAAAATGGACCTGAAGTCTTCAATGCATTGGGCAGAAAATCTGCATTGGGAGATAGATAAAAAACAAGTTACTGAGCTCTCTTGAAATTATACAGTGTAACAGCATAATAGGCACCAACAGCACAGCAAGAACATAAAGGTGAGTCAGCAGAGTTATTCAGAGAAGGGAGTATGCTACCTGAAAAAGTAAACTGGAACTGTAAAGTTACAGACTGCCTGGAATTTTGCTAGTGAAAGACATTGCTGCCTAATGTTGCTTTCTGCTCTGTTCAGAATCTTTTTTACTATCAGGACTGCATTAAAAAAATGCTAGAATCCATCGTCACCTTCTCACTCTGACAGATACAGCTCGCTTTGCTTTGATATTTGGTCAAATTAGAAGAAATCGGAGTAATTCCTATAGGATACTAGATAGTGTTAAATAATTCATGCTGATGGGTAGGTGTTGTAACAGATATATAAGAAATAATTGAGAATGAACCAAAGCTTGTTGTAACTTCTTTGCTATGGTATGTAAAGTATTTAGTTGAAACTTACACAGTACCCTGGACTTCATGAAGAAAGATGATTTTCTGCCTGTTTTTCTATCGCCAAATCGCACTGAACTCTCTTATCTTCCATTATGTCAGCAATAAAGGAACAGCAGACAAATACAAGTATTTTGGGAAGGTAGTTTGCGCTATCAGTCCCTCAGTTTGTGTTCTGCCTCCAGAAAGCCATACTTCTGAAGATTCATTCTATCATAGCACTCATTTATTTGAATCTGATGATTACAGGGAATTTTCAAGGTGACATAGCTGTAGAGAAAGAACCACGCCATTCATCTAAATTTTTTCATGAGGTAGAATGTGTCCAGAAGGTGGATAGCAATTTCTATTTCAGAATTTCTATTTTATGGCACAAGAGACCCTGCCTTTCCAGCCCATTTCACACCAGCTAGCAGCCAAGCACCCACTCATTCACTTTAAATCAGCTACAGGGAATAGGGGGCCAGAAGAATGAGTTGGCATTTGATTTCACAGGAAGTAAACCAGTTTGGGTTCTGAAGACAAAATCAGTTCTACCTCATATTCTTACATCTAGGTTGCAGACTGTTGACAAAAACAACAAAACATGAATTTTCAGCTTCACATATACACGTGTCAAGTTGAAATTAATAGAATTGTAGGAAGCATCCAGGGCAACCTGGGCAAATTTGTCCCTAGAATGCAGAACATGTCATCAATCTCTTATGAAATCAAAAGAGATTCACACAATCACACATTGATATTGCTCAGTATCTGTTGCGCAAACATATTTACGCTGACAGTGAATATTTTGGCAATTCCATGTTATACAACAGATACACAGGCTTGGGTCATTAAGCAACATCCAGGTTCAGGGAACAAATTAGCATTAGGAAGCAAGTTGATATTTTCAGATATATCAAAGTTTTTGTTGTGTTGGCTTTTTGTTTGTTTTTTAATTCTATATAATTAGCCTAAAAAAATTAGCCTGCATTACCGAGCTTTCAAATAACAATAACCCTGATCATTTGGTGTGCACTGGCACAGTCACTCTAGAGTCACACTTTCTTGCTCTTGGCTCTGTTGGTGGCTGGAGGGAAAGCTAGTCTCAAAAGAGAAAAACTGCCTGTTTATTTTTTGTTGTTTGTTTTTCTTTAATTTGAAATTATCTGTAGCCTGTTTGAAAGTAGGTCTCCATACAATCTGATCTTACAGTTACAGTGGTACAACTATAAAGATGCTTTACTGCTTTTGTGATTTTTTTTTCCCACCAATATACGCTAATAAAACTAAGATTAGAATCTGACCCCTAAAATCTTTTTTTGCAACAGATTTCTCTCTTTTGAAAGAGTTCACAGTCCTTCAAGGACTTCAGAGGGAGGAAAATCCATAGGCCTCTCTATAGTATCTCTTTGAAGTGTTCTAGATGTGATGCTGCTTCCAGGAAAGAGTTTGAACATTGTAAAAAAAGACACATGCCATTCAGGAATCTTTCCATTCATCTTTTCAAAGTCCTTTGCTAAGTCTTACATAAGAAATTTTTGCATAGTAGTGCAAATGGTATAAAGACTCTACAGTTATTTAAAAAATTGATTTGATGCAGTAAATAACAAAACCTATCTTTCAGAGAAAATCTGGTGGTCCTCTAGACAAAGAAATTCCAAATATATCCATTTTTATCCATGACTTTTTAAAACTTTTTGAGTGCTTTCTTTTTTTTTTTAACACATACACATTTATATATATGATGCAAAAACATAGCTAAGGATATGTCTACATGTGTGAGACCCTGAAGGTAGTATCAGGTCTGACCATTCTTACCTAGCTTCCTGTGGGCCTTCCCCCACCCCTGCCCATGGGCTCAAGACACCACTTCATCTCAGGACAGTGTTGTCAGTTCTGACCTGAACTATGCTTTAACTGCTCTGTGCTCTCCCAGTTGTCCTGAAATGCTGACTGCATTTCCTAGACTAACCCTGAATCTCACTTGTTACCTTCCATTTGACTGACGGCCACTGCCTCAAATCCAGATCTGGAATTCTGGATGCCTCTGAGAATGATGAGAATTTTGGAACAGGACTGCTGAGGGAGGTTCCATGCCTCACTACCTAATCAGTTCCTACCTTGGTCCCACAGCTGTTCCTTGCTGTACCCTATCAGATAGCTTAGGCCATTAAGAGCACACTTATAGAGAGAAATATTTGATTCTGACCTACACTATCCAAGTTCTGAGGTTGGCTTGGATTATGAACCAGTAATTTGAATGCTCAAAGTGCCTGGAGCTTTTCGGATGATCTCTAAGGGGGAATCTTTCTCTTCCAAATCATCCAGAGGAGCCCACTGGACAGAATGAGACAAAGCATGATAAAGGACAGACTTCTTGGAGATGCACTTCAAAATACCCTTCTATCATAACTGGCCCATAAGACCCTAACTTTGTAAAATACTTATTTCAGATGTTCCCAAAATTTTGAGTAATATTAATGATTACTTAGGAAACACTATGAAAGTTATGTCATTATAAATGTTTTACACTTCTACACACAAGGTAATCACACTGTATGTAGATTTTTTCTAAGATTTTTCTTCCTCAAAGTTCTTTTTGTGTTACACATAATAATTAGTGCAATGATCCATACTTGCTTGTGGGCAAACACAGATGCACACACAATGCAGACCACAAAGTAAAAACTTCTTAGACTCACTATGGACATGACACCATGCCAATAAAGCATCTGTTTCTTGGCTTGCAGAGACATGATTTTGAGGTTTTTCTATAAAAGGAAACTTGCAAACTCCTATTTCTTCTTCAGAATATTTTTATTTTTTTATGCTATGTTTGTTGTTGACATATGAGACTACAGTGGGAGACTACAGACACAATCTCAATCTGAAGGAGTTCAGTTCCCTATGGCATCTGTTTCCATGTTATAGTCAGACAGGATGGACCAAATTGACATATTCATATGAATATGAAGAACCATAAGATCATGATAGTGAGTCCACAAGAAAGAAACTGTTGTCACTGAGAAAGGTACCAGAAGTCACACAAGTCAAGGCAAAGGGTGCATCTAGGGAATTTTTTTAGAAGAGTTTCACTTTTCTCCCACCATATAACATCCTGTACAGATGGGATAAGGCCTATGCCATGTTTGGAGATATAGTAATCCCATGCTTTAATGCATATGTATCAGCTCACGCTTCTAGAAACATTTGTCCCAGATCCTATTCTACCATATATTCCCAACAGAGAACATCACTGAAATGAGCTGATCACTTCAGGTTTCCAAATGGAGGTACACAGAAAGACAATTTTCCTTGCTACAAATTTCATACAAGCTTTAAGAATTCCTTCTGTTCTTCTGTGCTATGTGCAGGTAATGAGCTGTGAAGAGACTGTTGAAAGATCTTTTTCTTTAGTAAACAAGGAAAAAGAAGGGGTGAGATTCAAAAATTGCTCTTAAAATTCTAATGTACCAGGAGTAATAGAGATTCATTTCTTGGTCACAGGTAAGCAAATTAAGTACCTTCCTACTATGAACTCAACAAAGATTGTAAAGTTAATGTTGTGTGATTTAGCATAGAAGAATATTGTATGCTTGTTTAGCACAAGTAGATATATTTGTTGAAGCCTAAAGTCACAGGCCTTTGAGCTTTTACCCAGTTAGGAGTAAGGAAGGCCACAGAATTGGCTTGAATTCAAAGACAAGAAAGTAAGAAAAACTACATAGACACTGCAACCTGAAGACAAGAGCAAATAGCTCATTTAGAGAAAAAATAAAATATCAGTCCAGGGTAGAAAGACCTCCTGCCCTAACATTAGTATTGGTCTGGACTGTCAGGCAAGGAGTTGAGAATGTAGAGTGGAAGGGCATTACTGCTTTGGGATTTGTTTGTTTGAGTTCCCTCCTTGGAGGCACCCAGCTTAAGCTCTTTCTATAACTTTAATGCTGCAGAAGTGTTCCATGTATCTTTTTTGGTTGGTTGCTCGGTTGCTTGGTTGCTTGGTTTTTGTCTGATTAATTTTGGAGAAACAAGATTTCCATAACTGTTACTCCTAGATTCCTATGTGTTCCCTTGCCTTACAACTGGATAATGGCACCTCTACAGACACTTTTGTCATTTTCTTATTTACTGATTATTCCTCTTCTAATTTAAGGCAATGTCTATACTCCTACCTGTCTGTTGTTGAAACAACCTAGAGCTACCTAATCATCTGAGATGTTAATTTGCCTACATGGCTTCAAAAGGTGGGAAACAGATTCTCTGATTATATTCGTGAACATGATACTTTTCCTGAAAAGGAAATTCTGAAAATCCTCTTGCTGTTTGCCTCACTACCAACTTTCATCTATCTTATGCTACGCAGGGTTAAAGTTTTATTGCCTTTTCCACAAACATTCTGTCTGATGGTATCTCTTTCCAAATGTTCCACAGCCACTTCTTGTTCAAAACAGCATAGTTACAGGAGACCAATTCCTGATTTGTGACCCTCTTGAATGTTGTGTGGGGCTTGATATAAGTAATGGTAGACCAGGTAGGCAGCGTCTCTCCTGACCTCACTCCCACACAACCTGAACTCTGTACAGTGCATGGTGAGAATCTAAAAGCTGATTGTTCAGGAGTTTTATTTTAATTTAAGGAGGGATATTTTTTTCTATGATGGTGAGAGAAAATGTTTGTCAGTGATAGAAGCAACCCTGTGACTTAACTTCCTTCTAATAGTAGTGTCATGATTTCTTTCACCTGAACAATCTCAGATACAGAGCAATAGAAGGATTTAAATATTTTGCTAGATATTGTTACTGGCTAATATTTGGAGTGCTCCATACAGTATGAATGCATTGTATTTAACAAACAGATCTACACAGAACAGTCAACAGCTAGATAACAATACAGGAATGTTCCTGTGCATAATGGATACCCTGCTTTATTTAAGTCATTGAAAAAACTCTAATTAGATTCCCTGGGGCCAAGAATTCACCTTAAGTTTTCTCCTTCAAAAAGAATGAAATGAAAAAAGTATTGGTTCAGGGACACTCTGAACGATATTGTTATGAGCTTTAACATCAAAATTCAATCAGTTTCATTCTCTGTCCCCCCAGCTGGGTTCATCTTCTTACACTTAAAACTCTCACTCTCTCCTTTAGGGAACACTGACAGCTTTCTTGCCCGCTTTCCATTAGGAAAAGGGAGAATAAATTATTTTTTGCTCGCTTTATTCTTCCTTACACTTCTCTCTATTGTTCTCTGAGGAGTTTTGTGCTTTTAATTTCTGTATGCCCGGGTGGACCAAGCAAATGACGTAGCTTCAAACTGTGTTTCATTCTTCTACATCTATCTCATTAAACATCATCCATCTGACTAGCTAGATTCATTAAATTTGACTCTTGCCCATGTGAAAAAGTTTCTTGTCTGTGTTCTGAATATTATATAGGTTACTAAAACTTTCTCCAAGGATGATCCTGGAGTCCATTGCTCTGTACTCTACAAAGCTAATTGAATTTCATCAGCAGTTTTTTCTTCTGCCATAAAACTGTTTAACATGGATAAACCCATCCCAGGCATGTGATTACCTTAACAGTACAAGCTCACACAAGGATGTTTTGCATTGCATTTCAGCACTGTGATAGAGGCCAAAAGGTATTACTTGTGAGCCTGATACAATTTCTCTCAGGCTAAGACGGCATGCTAAATAGAGAAGTGTAGTCTGTAGTAAAGTTGAATTGAGTAGGTAGAAACCTACCAAAAATCACTTTGAACAGAAAAAGAGACAGCCCCAAATACATATTTTATGTGGAAGGATAACACTGATATTAGACAAATATTATTTTGATATGTCATTATTATTTTTATTTACTTTCTCTGAAAGATTTACAACAGTGCAGTGTTATATTCTTGGGTTATGTTTTTAGATCTGACCACAATATTAAATTAACTATAGTTTTCTTCCTCTACCTCTTCCTAATGCACCAATACATTATATTGCATTTGAAAATGTACCATTTACAGTGCTATGTTTCAACATTGTTTTAAACTATTACAGACTGTGGCTAGTCCTGCCAGCTTCTCAGTTAATATCCTACCTAATTTCAATAGCAGACAAGATCTGCTAAAAGAGAAATATTCTAGCTGCAATCTTCAAAGCAAATAAACCCCAGGATGCCCAGAGAGGTCCCTAATCCCTGGAAAATTTCAAGACTAGGCTAGACCAGGCGCTGAGGATCCTGATCAAGCTGCAGATGTTCCTGTTCATTGCAGAGGAGTTGGGCTAGATGATATTCAAAGGTCCCTTCCAACAAATTCCATGATTCTATTCCATGATAAATGAAGACAGAAGGATGCCAAAGGATTTTTAGTGATCTTTGTGAATTAGTCAAAGAATATCAAAAGCTTCTTCCTAAACAAATCTGACCAAAAAAAAACCCTGGGTATAATTCTGGGAACAGGATTAATGTCTTGGTGTAATGCACACATCTGAAATGAAGTATAAAATGCATATGGTTTAGTGGTTTTCTGTTGTGTTTGGTTTTTGTTTTTGTTTTTGTTTTTGTTTTTGTTTTTTTTTTTTTTTTTTTTTTTTTTTTTGTTCCTGGAGAAATTGATTTAAGCATGAGGTTATAAGGAAATAAAATTTAAGTTAAATTCTCCTCATCTGGAGATAACCTTCATGCATGCCTCTTACTATTCTAAAGAAAGATGGGCTACAAGTTGTGTGTGATCTCACAAGGTGCTTGATTAACCTTGCTGATGAACAACAAAAATGATGAATAACTTCTTGTTTGAAACACACCACTAAACAGAGTCCTTTAAGAGCTTTTAATATGAAAGCTTTAAATTATTGACCTGCTTTGAACTCTGTGCAAATGTGGCAAAGTCTGTATCAGTAAAGGGACCATGCCTTCATTAATCACACTGTCCAATAACTACTTTTCTGTGGCAACATCTGTGTAGCAGCCAACATAGAAAATAGCTGTATTATATTAAATGGGAGAAAACTAATAAAATGTACAGTATTTGGTCAGGGCACCTGTGGATACTGAATTCCTTTCACTATTCTTGAAAAATGCAATTAAATACAGAAAAGAAAAAAATAAGAAAAAAAGATTTTTTTTAAAAAAAGAGTTGGTCTCCACCTCTTTCCAATAAATAAAGAATGATTTGAATCTTTAACTTGTATTAGGAATTATTTTTTTCACATGACATGAAATCTCAGCAGGATTGGTAACATACACCAGCAGACAGTGTTGTCTCTAAAGTGATATGAGTTGTTGCTTCAAGAAATTTCCTTATTTCTAGGCATAGCAACATTGAAAGGTAAAGTGTTGTATTTTTTTTCTTTTCTCAGCTGTAACTGAACTGGTAACAGTGAAGAATACTAGGTTCAGTCTTGTGAGCAAGTGAAAAATCAGCCTCTGTAATTTCTTTAATGAAGGAAATCCAGTGACATTATTTTGATAGCTAGAGTAAGAATTTTGGTTTTAGCAGAGTGAAATTAATTCATGAATTGAGAAGTAACAAATCATTGCTTTGGCTACTATCTCAGACTCTAACAGGCTATGAATATTAAATGACTAGATTACAAACATATAAATAAAAATACAAATACTGTCTTTTTGCCTGAAAAATTCCAGTTAGCAGTGACCAAAAATATTTTGGATTAAGCCACCATTACAATAAGTTAGCAACCTTTGTACCGTATAATAAATTCCTTGCACACAGCCACTTTTGCTGGCATTTGCCCAAGTTTATCCTTGAATATGAATTAAAAGAGATGTTAGTGAACAAACACAATTTTATTTTCTAACAGGTTTGCAGCAGCAAGCTTGAGAAAGGGTAACAAAGCCAAGATCAGAAGCATATCTGCCATCACATTCACCAGGTGTTCTGATAGTCCATCCTTACTGTCTTGACTGAGCTGCAATCTCTTAGTCTTCAACTAGCAGACACAAATATGAATAATGCCTCTGAAAGTGACAAGAGGAAGAGTTAATGTAAAGGTCAGATGACAAAGAACAAGGCCCCTCCTTGAATAAAGAGCAAAAATCAAGTTGCATCTTTCTTGACTTTGAAATTAATCTAACAAGGAATATAATGTTACAGCTCCCATGAGCAACATGCAAATCAGGGAATTAATCTCTAGCAAAATGTTTTATGTTATGGAAATCCACAAATAGATTTGATTCAGTGACAGTAAATCAAACACAGTGGGTAGTTGTGTTTGACTGATGAGTACACATGCCACTGGCAGCAGGGCTGTGACGTATACAGGATAGTAATAAATACTTTCACTGGCAGTTCTGCAGTCATTGCTCAGTGACACCAGAAGAATACAGAAGGCTTCAGGCAAAAATGCAATCCAGATGTCAAAAAGATATTTTACTTTTCTGCATCTTTTTCCATGCTCTTCTTTTCTACTCATGAGGAAATGAACAACTTATAAAGAATAGGTGAAAAAAAATTATGAAAGATTTTTGTGCTGATGTAGTTCTGCCAATAGTGAGTTACTACAGCTAATATATACCTCTATAACAGAATTGGTATGTTATCTGCATCTCTTCTTATCTTTGCCCTTTGATTCTACTGTGTTCTCATCTAACTACCACCTTCCCAATCACTGTTAAAGCAATGATTAAATTTGAAAGAGACTTCCCCTAGCGTTTCTCTCCAGAGCTGATGATGCTGCTGAGCAATATCCTATCCAAACTTCCAGTGTGGCAACTAGTTGGAGTGCTTATTCACCGGTGCTTTAAAGGTCCTTTTCTTCATCTCCTGACCAGGCATGATGTTTAGAAATAGCCACAACAGAAACTGTGGACATATCCAATGAATCCTGTACTTGCGGATGACTTTTGCTTGTGGGGATGCTGTCTTATTATAGCTACTCTTCTCTGCCCTGCTGTGTTGTTTGGTTTTTTTTATGGAAACTACTGAGCCATACCCAGGCCAGTTAAGACCAAATAACTTGTGTCTGACAGCGATCAGTTGGACCATTCCTTCTTATATCTGCTCTCCTAGTGTTTCTTGGTTTCTTCTATGTACTTTTCTCCCCCTCTGCTCTTTCTATCACATACTCTTGAATACTAGTCCTTTTTAAGTTTAATTTTAATATGGTAAAGGAACAGCAAGAAATCCCCCAAAGTGACGCTGTCTACAAACTCTGGCAAAGCAAATGAAAAATGCAATGGAAATGTCAGTAGTTAGTTACATAAAGTATTCCACTGTTGCTAGATAATTGTATTTCTTGTCAACTGAAAGGCTGAGATTATATCACTTTCTAATATTTCTCTTTGTGTTGAGATTATTGGATCTTACAGATCATTGCATAAGTCCAACAGGCAACTGACAGTATTTACTGTGTGTTTACTGAGTAACTAGGGGCCAAGTTCAACAGCTGAGAAAATATTAATACACTTTTTATTAAATGAACATACAAAGACTGTTTAGTTTAAGTCATATCAGGCTTCTGGAAACATTTAATTCACACTTGATTTGTTCAAACATTTAAAAAAGATTTGCCTCCATTACTCTAATGAGATAATCCTATTTGTGACATAATGCTAACACTATTTCTTTAACTTGTACCACAGGGTAAAGACTTAAATGATGTAAATTGCAATCAGTCAGTAGATTTTGCAACATTTTCTGTTGTATTCAATGGCAACGACAGTTTATCTGCATTTATTTCACTGCCTTCTCAAGTCATCTGCTAACATAATTCATTGCCTAGAATCCACTGTCTTATTGAATAAGTTCTTTAGTCTAGAAGCAGATTGTGATTTTCACATGTGTAATGATTCTCCTCTTTATAACTCTTAGTTATAAAGTTAGTCTTGATCACTGTTACTGATGCTAACGCTTCTCAGAATTTCTCTAAATCCCATCATTTTTTCTATTTTTGTTTTGTCTCTAAAACACAGATATATATATCCATCTTTTTCTCTAGAAATACTAAAAATTTTCAACCAAATACCTTTCCAAAAAAATATGTATTTTCCACAAAATGGATAGTAGCTTTGATGCTTGCTTAGGGGGCTTGTTTTCCCTGGTGACTGGTGAAAAGGAAATATTACTCCATTTTTAAAAAAGGGAGAAAGGAAGACCTGGGAACTACAGATCAGTGAGTCTCATGTCTGTGCCTGGGATGATCAGCCCAAGCCTCTAACAAGCTTGTAGCCCTGCCTGGGGTTACATAGTTAGACCTGAGGTATGCTTAGGGGCTATGTGATTTATACCCTTACAGGCAAGATTAGAATTGTGAACTGTAATGTGTAATGAAGAAGGCACAAAGAAGTGGCTTGGAATGGTTAGTAATGTGACACAACAACAGGTTAATTTGGAGTCTAGAATGTAATCCTAATAAAGAATGAAACTTTCTTACAAATATCAAAATATCAAGAGAATCATCTTAAAAAGGAGCTAGGTACTGGAAGTTTTTCAGCAAAGAACAAAATATACAAAAAGGAGAGATTCCAGAACTGCACATTGTGCTACTAAAGGGAAGAATCTGTACTTATATAGTGTACACAAGCTAAGAAGTGCTGTCTTATAAACAGAGGTCATGTATTCCGTCATAAAATTGCTATGGCAATTTCTCTACAATTGAAACTATTATCTATGTGACACACAGTTATATATGATGTCTGTCTTATGTTGCTGGTGTATATTGACATCTACATCATTATAATAGCATACCATAGTAACATTTTCAGTATTATCAATTTGACTTCAATAGAAGAAGCATAAATATTATAGATAATAACAAGTGTACAATGATGAAGTCAGCAAAAAGAGTTAAGACTTCATGGTGATATTATAGACTGTCAGGATGTGTCTTGTTGGCATTGTTACTGCAGATACACCCAAGAGGACAAAAAATTACACTTTAAGAAAGAGAATTAGTGCAAATGTTGCTAATATTTTTTGAGTTCTCACGCAAAATTCACAGAGTGGTGCAAGGAATTGAAAATTCTGTCTACTGGAGTGAATGTGGAATGTGAAGTGAATGTGAATGTGATTTGGATTGCTTTATCAGCTGTAAGTCCTGCATAGTAGGGGTGTTTACATCAAATACTGGAGGTGTAGGAATCTCAGTAACAATTGCTTCTGTCTACTCATTTGTGTGTGTGTGTGTGTGTGTGTGTGTGTGCGCGCACCAAATACCTGCTAGGATGGATATGGCCTGACAAGCTTCCTCTTCAGGGATGCCTCTGATCTCTGACTTGTAAGCAGGCATTTGTCATGGTCAGTTTGTATCCATTAAGTGCTCATTATGTCTCACAGAATAACTGAAAAGCTGATGTGGGAAGGCATCAGTGAAGACAGTTTTGTCCAATCTCCCCACTAAGATCAGGACCAGACAGAGAAGGCTGTTCATAACCAAATCCAGGCAGGTTTTGAGTTTCTCCAAGGACAGAAACTCTGCAACCTCAGTTGACAACATGCTTAACTGTTTGACCAACTTCTCAGAATAAAATGTTTCCTTAGGTTTACATGCAACTTCCTGTATTTGTTTATTTCTGTTTATGTTCATTGCCTGTCGTTCTGTCAGTGGGCATGACTTGGAAGTGTTTGATTCCATCTTCTTTACTTCCTCTATCAGGTATTTACACATATGAAAAAGAGCCCCCTGATTCTTGTCTTCTCAAGGCTGAACAGTCCCAGATCTGTTCGTGTCATCTCTCTGAAGGTCTCATCAATCTTTTCACCCACTCAGACTTAGGCCTTCTATAAATATATAATTTTCATTTTAAATCCCATGCTATATGTGTGTTTGAAATTTTATTTAGACATAGGTCTATGCAAATACCATCTTGCTGACACATAACACTGAGTGTAGATTAGTTGGAAGAATAAGACTGACGGAAAAATAAAAGCAATTCTACGATAATTTAATAGCCTTGCCTTAAAAGAAATAATTTAATAACAAGTACATCGAGATTGCTTCCCTGTGACATTAACTGCAGCTAGCCAGAGCTATTCTTGCTACTTCATAACAAGAGATTTTAGAGGAGTAAGTGGTAGGAGGCAAAAGGGAAAGGCAGAACCATTGGGGATTAAAAACAAAAGCTGTTGTGTATTCCCTCTCAGATCCGCAGTGGAAGAAGTAGCTCTATCTGTGAACCAATGGGCAAAATAAAGTGAGTGTTTAGCTGCCTGTGGAATTCAGTCAGTATCTGCATAAGTACATGATATCTTTCATTCCTATCAAGAAACGTAATGTCAGAAATCTGTGAGAGCACCTGCGACATCTCAGACTCAAGCCGCTGGATGTGTTTCTTTTTTCTTCTCATTCCCATGTCCAAAAATGTCACTCATTTCTTATGTAATCAAATCTTCCTCTTAAGAGTTGAACAGATATTCCAGTAGTATATTCTTTGCTATTCTCTAATGCTAGAAGGGAAGTCACCCTAATGGTGTCCAAATAAAGAATAAGGGGCAGCTTCCAGGCCAAATCAATTTAAAGGATAACGTAAAGAGAAGCAAAGCAAATACAAGTCCTGAAAACCAAGATAGATGCACATTTCAACAACAGAACATTGAAGCAGAGATATAAGAGCCAGAATTAGATATATAAGTCAGTGTCCAAAGCAGAATTTAAATGTCAAGAGAGACTAATTCCCATCTTCAGAAGGTTTATATCTAGTATGCCAGATTTTTCAAGAAGTATTGAAGCTAGGGATCTGGTGATATTTTCAAAAGCACTTGATCATTCAGCTGTGATTGAATAAAGATGTGATTATACTGTCCAACCAGTTGTGCAGTTTTTCTCATGTCATTGTGAATAGCTGCCACTTCAGATGTGACATGCAGAAGCCATGCTAGATAATTTTACCTTGCAGTAACCAAACAGAAATATGAGTTTTCCACTGGCAATTATCAAAGATTTTACTGACTCAAAAAATCATTTCAGCTGCATCGTTTATTTTCCTCTTTTTGACTAAATTTGGCAGTGATGCAAATGTCTGTAAATTATCAGGTAAAGGCTACTCGGTTGCAAATATAGAGTTAAAATGACTCAAGTTCAAATTCTCCAAAAAATTGTCATACTTTATCCATGATAACAAAATAGCAGGTAAGTGTTAAAGCAGTGCAAAGTTGTTGAAGAAAGAATTAAAAGATAATGATGGAGGGAGGGTGAAATGTGTGTCCAGAAGTTCCAGACAGATTGTAGTCTGCAGTATACAAAGCATTGGAAATGGCTGAAGATGTCAAAAATACAGGATTTTCAGAAATGCTAGAGGAGTACTGAGAAGCTTAAATTGTGCCAAGCATTAAATCTCAAAATAGGCTGTGTGAAATAGCCTCATGAAAATATACAAAAAGAGAAGACAGGATAAGTCTAAAGAGAGATTCTGATGCCACAGATGACCAACAAGATAGAAACGGTTCAGAAGATACCCATCTGTTTTTAATGCTTCAACACTAGAAGGACTCAGACGAGAAATTTTGCTTGAATGACGAGTACTTTCGTGCAGCCGTTGTTTCTAAATGAGTTTATGGTTCTTGAGCTTTCCTTGGGACTCATCAACACTATGCCTTTAATAAAGTTATGTATATTTTTCTGTTTCATTTATAGAAAATAAAACCCATTTGTTTTCATTGCTTATCCTGTCTCCTTTGTAATGTTTAATTACATTTGTGAACATGCCAAACTCAGACTTGAGATGCCTACATACGGAAAAAACTTTTTTCCCAGGACACAAGAAGATTCCTCAATTTGAAGATAACCTACATCAAAGTGCGTACACAAGAAACAATTCTAGTGCTAGGCTTCACTTCTTTTTGTAGCACTGATGTCCTACTTTTTTCAAAAAGTGAAGAGGAAGAACTCACAGCAGGCATAAAGTGACTTAAGTTATTCAAGAAAAGCTGATGGGAAGAAGTAGAGAAAGATTGAAAAAACAATTGAGCACTATTAGAGCAGATTAAATTCACCGTAGATAACAAAAACTAATGGGGTCATCTAGAAGCAATCAGCACACCCAGCAAGTTTTAATATAACTTTGGTCAGCTCAGAGCTGGTCAAAAAGTAAGTTAATGTGCTAAGCACAAGTTAAAGTGCGACTTAATGTGCCACGTTCTTGCCCTAAGAAAGATGTAGAGAAGAATGACCTCGTTTTTTGAATGCCATTTTATACATGAATGATATTTGCATATGGCTCTAGTTCTAAATTTCAGCAAAGGAGCACCACATTGTCCATGTATGTATATGTGTTCATAAGAAAAGTTCTTCAAGCTTTACTGTAAATTCATGTTAACTTTATAGTTACATCCAATTTGGACTGCCAGAAAAAAATACTTCATGTTATCAGTGTCGTGGTATGCTTTATAAAAATCTACCGCAGCTCCTTTTTTTGATCTCCTGCTTAGACTTTATTTGCTTTGGCTGAGAAAGTCTAGCTTTTTGCCAAGCAAGAATGCTTAGTTACCTATTTCATCATTCTTCATTACTGTCCCTGTTTGGCTAACATCTGTACAGGTGTCTTCTAATGGACCAAGAATATCACACTTTCTTCAGAGTAAGCAACAGTACATCTTTATCTCGCCAAAATCAAAATAGTGTAATAAAACCTTTAAAAAGAAAATAAATAGATGGCTATTTTCTTTCTAACACTAGGAGTGTGGAAACCTAATATTGCAAAGTGCTCCCATTTCATTCCACCTCTTATGCTGTTTAATTTTGTTATCTCTTGAAATGGCAGATTTATTTTGGGCAGCATTTGGTCTGAAAAATCAACAGTTTTTCCTGCCACTACAGACACTTTTATTTTCCATAAACTGCCTGCTTGCCATTAGCTGTCTCACTGCCACTGTTTGATGTAAGCAATAAAAACAGTTAAGTTTATGTTTCCTAGCAATGTCGGGTATTTGGGATGTGAATAAATTACAGGACAGAAATGCTGAAGATTTCAGTCAGGTAGCACTTTTCTCAGATTACTGGGAGCCCTTATGGGGAGGGACACAACATTTGCAGTCCATCAACATGTTTTGTTTACAGCTGTTTATTTAAAATGCAGTTTTAAAACATAAATATTGGTTACAGTTCTTGTGGTTGTTTGAAGCAAATTAGCTTTCACTGCTAAGAATAACATTGCCTAAAAATCCCAATGGAGCTTAACTCATTCTCCTTTGCTTTCAGCAAAAGAAAATTATACAGATTTTTGTTACTTTGTAGCTTTACAATCTCATTAAGTTTTTTGACCAGAAGTCTGAATATTAACGACACTTCTTAAGTTATTTTATTTTAGCTATTTTATGATATTTTATTTTTTGCTACATGTATTTGATTCCTACATGTCTTAGTTAGCTTTCCCTAGTGGAAATTATCTGGACCTCATTTCTAGGATTTAATTATCTGGAGTGGAAGTTTAAAAGTTCTGCTCCCCTATCACAGTGAGACAGCAGGGAGCCCATCAGTATTTTCTGTACTGAAAGATTTTCAGGGCTGATGCTATTCTCCTGCACACTGGGGTAAATCAACAGTAGCTCCACTGTTATGAGTAGATTTATATACCGGAAAGTATATTTGGATCATACAGCACTTTATAATTAGCTTTTTTCTCCTGATGACTGATAAGAAGTCTTCCAAAGGCAAGAACAAAACAGCCCATAATGCACAGAAGGCAACACTGTTTCATAGAGCAGCTCTTGATCTATCCAGGCTCCTGACAAGGCTTACTCCATTGCAAAGATGCCCAGGGCTCAAATTTTGCCTCTAGTCTTGTGGCCCATGCTTACAGCTTAGATCTTTCTTTCATTGCAGTACAGAGGAAAAACTCCTATTGACTTCAAAGGGAGCAATACTAGACCTAGGAGTAAAGCCAAACTCAAAAAGCGATATGCATTCCTAAAGCAACTCAACTGGAGGTGTCTCACTGGAGACTTCTCTGTCCCAAACTTCTCAAGCACAGAGTGGAGATGCATTTTTCAAAAACTCTAAATCCTGTGTTCACTCTAAGGTCCAAGAACCCACATCTCACAAACAAACAAACAATCTAACTGTTGATGGAAAAGCTACACATGCAACTCAGATTCCCATAGGGGGAAGCCTCCTCTCCTCTTAGCCAGCATTGCAGGGCATGTACGCTGCCTGCAGCAGTAGATTAAAGCTTTCAGCTCCAGATAGACACTCGCACAAATATGAACAAACCCAACAAAAGCAGGAAGTGAGTATGGAGACTAAGGCTTATTACTGAATAACGGAGTACAAGCCTACTTAATGTGACAGATGCAGTGGTGACAGATGTAGAGTCCAAAAACGGCACAATCTTTTTGAGGACACATTAGTAGGGAAAAAGTAGGATCAAGTTATCCAGCAGTTGAATAGCACTTACTAAGAGAAATTACTTAGAAAATCTCTTTTGATTTCAGGAGTTTTGTGTATCTTTCTCTACTTCCTGTCAAGAATCACTTTTGTGAAGTCACCAGTTTAAGGCACAAACATTTCAAAAAAAGTGGCCTTATATCCTCTAGTCCAAATATCATATCCTGATGCTTCTTAGTTTCCAAATTCATTTTTATGTACAAAGTCTGATTTGAGCCAAGAAAGCAGCTGTATGTAAAGAAAAACAAGTATGAATATCATATTCCTTGCTATGATGGTGAAGAGGTCCTTTTGAAACGTGACATATACTGTACATTTGGTGATTTGAAGTTTCTTCATAGAAAGTGTTTTCCTTGCTTGTAATGAATTTAAATGCCCAAATTTAAACTCATTTCATCTGTTGGTTTGTTTTTTAAAATTAGTTTACTGTTCAACTATGTACTACCCATTGTTTTTATTTTATTAGAGATACTTGAAACTATTACTGCCTAAGGATTTCATTTTTAATTTATGAAATTTACTTGAGAAAATGCCATGCCAGGGGATTTTTCAATTTACTTAATTATTATTATTTTTTTTAATTTACCTTTTATTCGTGCAAGCATATCACACTATATATGAACAGGTCAGCTACCCCAAAAATGTATATAAAGCCAATTATACCCAAGAATGACTGTTCATTTCAGTCAGTAGGTTCCTCTAAGACAAAAGCTTTTCAAAATATTAAACAATTAATTATGCTTTTCAGTAAGTTCCTAGCTCTGTCAATGTTTGACAGAGTATCAAAAGTTGAATCAAGCACATTCAAGGGCTTTATTATTACAAAAATGTGGAGCAACTACCTGGTAATGAAACTGGGAACATAATTTCCATTATACTGTAATTTCATCAGTGACAGCTTTTTAGGTATTTAACACCAATACCACTTTTCACAGACTGGAGTGAACATTCTGATTTTTTTCTAAAACACAATATGAAGCTTATTCATCTGGGAAAGACCTGAAATAATATTTTATATCCAATAATATTAAGTATATAAGCAGCTGTGAATTCTATGAGTTGAATCATATTCTTGGCCTTCATGGTTAGCCCAGTATAGAGCAGATGGCTGTATTCCGATCTGATATGGAGTTTTCGATAACTACAATGGTAAAAATAATATTTTGAGAGGACCATTAAGTAGGCAGACTGACACAAATGTAAGATGACAAGCCTGACTGACAGCATCATCTGAGATCTCCGAGGTGTTAAAGGATACAAAATCAACAGCGATTTAAGAGTTTTGGTGTGAAAAATACTAAAACAGCCCTGTTACAAAGTAGAAAAAATATCTTTCCAGAACCTGTGTCTTTCTTTTATCTCACTGTGTATATTTACCTTATCTTCTGGGCCTTTATACCCATTGACATTCAAGTATCTAAAGAACAATATGAAGACATCACATTTCATTTTCATTGTGGTGAGATAGAATTGTATATCATCCATACATTACTTTTCTGAAGCCATACCCTTCTCCACCAATTTCAGGGAGAAAATATACAAGGGCTGTTTCAGAAGAGAAGCTTCCTATTTCAATGTGTTGACCCACAACATCAGAGATGGGTGTTGGTTGCATGGCTGTAGGGGTTGAGCCTTCCCACAAATATTCCATAACATTTCTTTGCTGTGTGACAAATGACAGTGGATGGGCAGTCTGACAAAATAGCATCTGACATGGAAGTGCAGGTGAAGCAAGAGTGCGGAATTTAATTCCTCCATGCAGAAAAAATGGCATCCACTCATATTCATCAATGCTTGCTGAGCATTTATGTAGACCAATCAGTGGATGTAAGCACAGTGAAGTGGTGGTTAGTACGTTTCAGCAGTGGAGAAAGTGACGTGAAAGACAAGCTACATTCCTGATGGTCATGCATAGATGTCATACCATGAAATGAAGAGCATCTCCAACAGCTAATCTGTGCAAATCAGCAGGTTAGAACCAGGAAACTGTGTATGGGACTGAATGTCAGTTTCAGTTAAAAACAACGGAGCCAACGTTGGAATACTGCAAAGTTTGCACCAGGTGGGAACCACGAATACTCACACAGGAACAGAAAGAACACACTAATTTTGTCAGGATCTGTTGTACCAATAGAAGGCTGAAGATCGCAGTTTCCTCGATCGCATCATTACCAGTGACGAGGTATGACCACCACTATGAGCCAGAATAGAAATGGCAGTCATGATTGGTGACATAAATTCCCCACTGAAGAAAAAGTTCAAGATGCAGCTCTCAGCATCTTGATAAAGTGATGTGCAAAATGACACCAAATGGAGTAAGCTGAAATTTCTTCAGTAAAAATGGAAATCCAAACTTTCATGAGTAATGAAAGAGGGGAGAATCACTGTGAGATTGAAAGTGGAGGGAGGCTGCCCTTCAAGGTGTTTGGTTTTTTGCAGTTTTCATATTTCTGCTAAGTGTGAATGGATGGGAGTACTGTACACAGGCACTGGAATTACTTTGTAGGATGGTACAGATGTTAACATAAATAACATCTCAGACAGTATCAGTATCAGTCTCAAAGACACCCCTAAGAATTAAAATTCTTAGGTTCCTTTCCTTCAGGATTAACTTTTGACACAAATCAGAGCAGAAGGAACAAGTTATGAACATGGATATATGGTTTCTGAAAAAATGTTCCAAATTTTGCTTTTCTCTAGTGTTAAAAGTGATAGCAATGTAAGAAATTCACATACAAGTGCACTAACAGTTCCTAGTTTTGCTTTGTGGGAGTACATAGTGATTTAATTTGGTGTATCCTGACAATAAAATGACTACCAAGGTGGCATAATAATACATTGTGGTTTCCACTGCCATGGCAAACTGGAATAGTTATTCGACCTCTTCTGAAAATAAAGTGATGAAGGTAACAAAAACATTTCCCTTATTGACAGGACCAATTGGTGAATGACAGTGACTCTCTGCTGGTGTGCAAGCATCATCAAAATGAATGTTGAATATATTAATCTTTTGTTTATGAACAATGCATCTCAGCTAGATCTAAGGACAGTGTTGGTCAGAAACATATAGACATGGAGTTTTCAACATTTTAACAATGCCAATCAGCAGAAAAATCAGCAGCTGAAACCTTTATCTTCTCAGAGATTTATTGTGATGCTCTCTACTAAACTTATTGCAACCTTGAGAAATGAAGAAATCATAATATAATAAAATATGAACCAGGAAGTTACTGGAGATAGTTTATGTCTTAAGACATTTCCAAAGTATTGTTGACTTACAATTTTACTATTGGGTATAAAATGTTACTGCTGACTGAAATTCTTCTTTAACTTTAATGTTTGTGGCACTCCTCATAGCTCAAAATTTCTTCATTATTCTACTGGATGAACCAACTTATGCGCATTCCATCTCTTTTTTATGCCCACTGTTAAGATACTTACTTTCTAAATGTAAGTGAAAATATGACCTTCCTTTATTATTCCTGCTGGCAATTTTTGATTTCTCTTATCTGTCTTGCTTCTTGATAATATGTATAAATCATAAATAACTTCTACATTTTCTGCATGGACAGTTTTTTTCTAGAGATATCTCTGCCACTTTCCCACTTTCACTCTTAATTCTGTCCAATATTCGCTCTGCTACCTTACCTTTCCCGTTTTTCCTTTACCATTTCTATTTATAAATCTAATAAAATACCAAGGTATCATTCTGACCTTTCCAGGTAATCAATATTAAGGATAGTCAGCTATCAGCAAATATTGTTTTAGACAATAATTATATGGAAGAGCGACAGGTTCTCATTCATCACCTTAAGCAGATGTCTAGGGGAGGAAATAGGAATGTTTTAAGTACCTGAGATTCTGCTTCAGAAACATCATTTTTGACACATACCCATTAACCAGGCTGGGTTGTGGATAGTGTCTGCTTTCAAGCAGTGTTGGCACTATTAACAGAAAGTGGTCCATTCTGTCAACTCTTTCTCGGCATAATTGCTCAATGGATGACAAATGACTGCTCAAACTATTAGCACAATGGTTTATTGTCTTTTTGCAATGGAGGCACTTCACTGAAATTAAAAGTGAAATAATGCTATTGGATTTCCATCTTATTAGTAAAAGAGCAAGGAGAAGCCAGGGTGAGAGGCAATGCCTACTGTTCAGCCTAGAGAATGAAGTATTTGGAAGCATATTGGTGCAGGGGGAATTATAGTGAAATGATGAACATTTCAGAATAGGAAGCATGGGATTTAAAAGAAAAAGGAAAAAAAAAGAAAAAAGAAAAAAAGGAACACTTTCTGAGGTATAAAGAAACAAATGGTTCTTCCTATAGGCTTATTGTATTTGTCCTTAAATAATGATACCAGGAGAATAATAATCACTCAGTGTCCTTAGTTGCTCTCTGAAGTGCAGTAGAAAGATAAGCAATTTTTGGCAGATAAACACAAATCTATAATTCCTACTCAAAGAATAAATACTTTAGAATATTTCTTTAAAAAATAAAATATTCCATTATTCGGGGGGGAGAAAGGGAGAGAACACAAATATTTCAAGATGTTCAATAAATAAAGATAAAAGGCCATTAAGAATGCTGGTGCTATCATGTTTCAACAACTCCTTGTCCCTTGAAGCTTAAATTGTTTCAGCAACTCTTGCTTTCCTCTTTTCTTTATCTTTTTATAATATCCCCTTCATTTGTACTAGGCTTTCCTGATTCCAAAACTGATTCCTCATAGCTGAACATATTTCCCAACTTAACATTTTCCAAACTTAGCTCTAATCAAAAATTAGACATTTTCTTATTGCAGAAAGAGAGGAAACTGTGTTTCATTTACTCCAGATGTTCCACTCTCTGTCTAGAATAATTGATAATGACAGAATCATTTCTATTTTAAATGCAGTTGCTTCTGTCAGCCACCCCTTATTCACAGAGCTCCTTTGTCAGCAATATGAGCCCTTCTGCTAATACTGCAGATATTGCTGAAGAAAGGTTTTGATTCCTGGTTGTCATGATCCTTAAAAGAACTCAAAAACGAGACAATTGAGAAAGCCATTGAATCTTTTCTATATTTAGCCAGTAAAAGTGGAGAAATGAAATTATTATCTGAAGTATTAAGTAGCTGATACCCTTGATTTAGCCTACCTGTATTATAAGATAATTATGATACCTAAACAGAAATGATCAGCCAAATAAATTCTTCTGCACAAAACCAGCAATGATGATCTTTGATCTGATCATGGACCTAATTTACAATTATCATCTCACCAAACTTTAAATATCTTTAAAGATGTCACGCACTTCTGAGCTTATCACACAGCAGAGCTCCCTATATAGTTATTGGAGATAAATAGGCATTGTAGGTGTAAGTCATCTGAATTCTTCTGCATAGCTCTGTAACAAGAGACTGATTCAGCAAGTCTACATACAAGTGCTGATTATTCCTACATCTAGGAATTTAGGGTCTAAATGGTCATTTGCAGAAATTCCAGTGCAAGTACATAAAATGTCATCTAATGCCTTATACCCTCAGTACACAGCTTAAATCAAGTTCAAGATGAGAATAGTATTGGGTAAGCGTCCTTATCTTTTTTATCTAGAGACACAGATCATTAAAAAGATCCAATCACAAAGATGTACTTCCCTCACCACATGTCAACATGCCTACGAAAAAAAAAGAGCTATGCAGTAGAAAACTCATGAAGTACACAGATATCAGAAGTTGCACACACAATAAATAGAAAGATCATAATTCTGCAGCAGAATCCTGGCTGTAGACTATAAACTATGCACTATAGCTGGGATTTGCACAGTTCATTTCAGTGGACAAAGTCAACCTGACTTGTTCTTAATTCGGGGAAGTTAGCATACAAGCAGAAAATATACAAAGAATATACAAGGTAAATCCAATGGAACTGTCACTTATATCTTTGCATTTGCTGTGCAAATGTTCTTTAGTCCAACTACCATACATCAGTTGTATTCCATCAGTTAAACTCTCTACCTTCAGGTTCATGCTTTGTGCCCACTGGTCAGACCCAATTCATAAAATCCAGATAAGCATTCAAATACCATGTAGACTAAATTTCTAAGGGGATGCACAGTAACTATAAATAAGTGGATCTGAACTAGGTCATTAAAAAGTACTGAAAAATGATAAGGCAAACAACATATAGATCAAATATATATACTTGCACTAAGAAATACAAAAGCTACTCCAAAGTCTTGTTCATTGTAGCACTACTGTTTTGAGGTAGGCAGATCTTTTTCTCTATCCTCCAAAAAGTCCATAGAAATTATCATCACCAAAAAAAAGCAAAACACAAGAGAATATACATTAATGTGAAAGGAGGAGATGGGAAGAGATTGCCTGTTGAGTATTTTTTTCAGTTTTAATCATTGCCAACATTTCCTTAATCCTTTTTGTTCAAACGTTATTTGTTGTTCTGTAGTTTTACTTAGAGGCATATCCGAACCACAGACTGAGGATACTTGTAATTGGAAGAACATTGGGTTTGGAAAGAAGCAGGAAACTTGCACTCTGCTGAACATTTTTCCTATCTTTTGCATGAACGGAGTTGGGAATCAGCAATCGTAGTCTGCTTTTCCTCTGCAACGTCTCTCTGGGCAGAGAATAGGAGTTGTTGTAGCATTGTGTTTCATCATGAGTTTAGTATAAACAGTGTCACACTGTGATCCAGAGACAATTTATGGCTTCAATATATCTATTTCATGCTTTAGTAATATCACGGGTTTCCCTACCAGGGGGAGATTTTTTGACCTGATAAGGTTCTACCCAATTCCAATCACAGTCTGATTTTAGAGTCAAAACATAACACTAGGATACCAAAACAACCTAATCCAAGATCCTATTTGTGGTCTCACCAAGCTGCTGGACACATGGCTCAGACTATATTGTCTTCTGTTATGAGTCTTAAGAAAGATGAGAGGTTGCCTCTGGAAGCCAGACTCCCAGGCAAAAGGGATAAATTGGCAACAACTTATTCCTGGACAAACAGGTTTTCCACAGGATTTACCACAAAGCACAGAAATATTCACGTTTGGTCTCAAATCTTAGGTTGTAAAGGTGTCTCTGTAGTAAGGGAAAGACCTCCTCTTCTTATCAAGGTAGAAAGCTTCACTGTTCTGCTAATGCTAACAATGGGACCCAAGGTGACTTCTCAGTGCTATGTTGAGTGTCCCTTCCATTTTCTCCAGAGACATCTTGGACACGTTTAATAGCACTACAATATAATATGCAAATGCAAGAGTCTATCTGGGCTCAACAAAGATTCCTTTTCCACCACTCTGCCACATAATTTGTTGCAAAACAAAACTGCCATGAACACTCTCAGTCCTCTCTGCAGCTCTATCAAGCAGATGACAAGATAATTTCATATTGATTCATGTTTCAATTTCTTGGGGAGTATTTGTTTAAAAGTCAGAAGTAATTTTTCAGGTTTTTCCTGCTATTTGCTCTGACTTGTTCAACATCTTTCTTCAGTTTACATATTCTTCTATGATACTCTCCAATGAATTAAATCATTGCAAATGCCATGGAATGATTTATCCATGGCATAATTTTATTAAAATATAAAAATTAGTACAGTATTTAATTGAGAAGATTGTATACTATAAAATGCTTAGAAATACTTAGGATACAAGAATTTAGATAAAACACTGTTCTACTTTGTTTATGCAGTGTTTAATTAAATTAGTCCCAGTCCACCTCCAAGATGCTATCACAAGTGTGACACAGCTTGGAGGAGAATCAGAAATCGAGGCTATATTTACCAGGTCACTCAGTCAATTGGTTTCCACATCCAGTATGATAGCTTTAAGAGGTATTCAAAACTGTAAGACTTCTATAGGCAGTTTCAGTAGTTGAATAAAATTATCCATAATACACTTTGCATTTACACTTAAACTCCAAGCATATAAAGAACATATAATATATATAGAAGTCTATACTTAAATAATTACTGTCAACAAGTGTCTAGTTGCTCATTGGATTACTTGAAATGAAAGCTCAAGGCATTTAGGAGTCAGGGGAAAAAAAGCATACAAGATCATAAAGATGCATCTAAAAGCAAGAATTCTATGCAGCGTGTTTTTCCACAGCATTTCAATTATTTGGTGCTTCACAAAAAGTTTGCCTTACAAAACTTTCCCACTGTCATTTTTTATTTTTATAGAGCCTGAAAAAAACAAAGCTGAATGGATGTTTATATCTTTTTTTAGTGAATGAAGCTTCTATAGGGAACATCGTGCAGAAAACTGCAACAAATGTCTTACCATCTCTCCTGGTATAATAGGAAAATTGATATGATGAAATCTCAGTTACCAAAAAGAAACAGAGGATCGGGGGAGGTAAGATGTTAAAATGGCCTAGAAATAACTATACATCAAATGAAATGCACTGGACTGAAGGCCTGGGAAACAGCAATCAACCAGTCTTTGAGGTGTCCTGTTATTTTTATTTTTTTGAGCAGACACAGCCTCTTCAGGTCTTTAAGTGATCTGTCTAATCTCTGACAGTCTTCCTCACTAAACAGGGGTAAATGAATTTTCCATTTAAATATCTGGTTTGGAGAGGTATACTGTAAAATAGACAACTAGTGTCTACATAGCTCAAGTAAAGTCCTGTAAAAAGCAGCTGTGGACTGCAGAGTAAAAGGACAAAGGACCATTCCCATATCCTAAACCACTCCCATATGGCCACAGAGCATGTGAGGAGCAAAGATGAGATGTTAACAAACATTGACGAAGTTCAGTGTCAAAAATGTAGCAGGACAGAACATTTTTCACTTTAACTTCCGTGCTGTTCAAATGTATAGTACACCTGACCACCCTCCACAAGTCAGATTCTCTGAATGCTGCCACCTGCAAGTGTACAACAGCTCTGAACAAATCAAGTTTTTGAACTTGAATCTTGCTGGCAGCTGAAGTATAACAAGAATGGGCCGTAAATACATGTTTTAGAATTCCAGATAAAAAGGCAGAGTTTTGTGCAGTATGAGAAAGCTACCAAGACCTTCAGAGTACACAGATGACTCCAAAAAAATCTGAGCTAACAGTCAGAGCTAACACAGTGAGGTATGTTCACACTTTTTAAGCCTATCCCTCCATACTGTAGCAGAACCACTAAGAACTATTAGCATACATATATATGCACACATTTCTAGCTGGCATCCAGTTTTTTATCCCTTAGTATGTTTGCTTATGTTTATGTGTTATGGGTCATTATGTTTATTCTCCAGGAGAGCTCACTGGATCAATGCATTATGTTCCTTTCTGTTGGGAAAGGCTAGCACCCTTAAGGTCTTATACACTGCTTGGAGAACAAATAAGTACATGAAGTACCACACAAGTTTTGAGTGTCCTCCTCAGTCTCGGTGGCATTCCTCCTTTAGACAAGCAATGGCCAAGCAGAAAGCTAACAAAGGATGTGGTGGTTTTCAGCCAAATTTCAGCCAATTAAAGTAATAGGAGTCTGGGGAGAAAACCATGAGGGAGACTGTGATCATCCAAAATCTGCTGCACAGTACATTGCATTTATATTAGAAAATTATTTGGTAAGCATTTGGTGTCACCAGACATTGCTCCACTCAGCACTTCATTTTGCAATAGCATTTTCTCTGCTCCCTCTTCTATTTTTCCAACTTCGGTAACCATATTGCTTGGTGCAGTGCAGCACCTATGCTCTGTATCACAGCTATGATTTGTCTGCTCTGGGAGACTGTGGTGTGCAGACTTTTACCTGCACAGCTGGGGGACCAAGCACTGAATCTTCTTTTATACTACTGGCATGGATGCAAAACTGAAAAACCTATTTTGCCTATGTTTCTTGAACATTCAAGGACTTCCGATACTGTCACCCTCAAGATACGACAAATCAGTCAATCAATCACAAACCAAATGCAGACTTTTTCTTAAAAATAATTTAGCTAAGCTCCCCAAGGAAGTGAAACTATAATCTGCCTGCCCTTTTCTTCATCAGTCTCTCAGTATCCTTCCCCATAGCTGCTGAAGTTGCTGCCATATTCAACAATCCTACCAGAGGACTACAGTCTCTGCAGAAATGTTGTCATGAGCACAGTGCATTGAACAAAGGAGAGAAGCACAAATTAATGCCTCATCTAATATATCTTGCTACCCAAATTCAATGATCATTTATTATTTTTTCCCTGATGATAAATCAGCAGATATGCACTAACCAGCTGGTTAGTAGAGAGCTGGTAACTAGAGAGCAGACGATGCTGCAGAGAAGTGTGAGGGCACAGTAGGGAACATGGATGAGCTGCAAAAAAGTGAGGATATTTCGATTAAATGGTAGAGGACCTACTGCAACGAGAAGGACAGCACATGAAGAATAAAGATCATATATGCATGTTTTCTAAATGTCATTGTTGACTACAGAATGATCTTTGATGGGGTTCAAGTCTGTCTTCCAATACTCTAATTCAGCTTTTGTTAATCCCTTATGCACCATTTGATGGATTCTGCATTAACTGCTATCTGCAGGCACGTGTAACATTTGTATAGCTTTTATTTCAACCTCTATGGACTACACCCTTCGTAAATTTTTCTTCTGTAACATCTGTCTCTCTCCAACCTACTTTCATTTCTTCCTCACACACCAGGCTTTGTCGTTTGTCTGGAAGTCACGATGCACAATTCTGAACTTGATAAGACAGTGCCTGGTGATTGACTTCACTAGAACCAACTGTACTGAAACCTTGGCTGCTTTTTTTTTTTATTTATAAGGTAGTTTTAGGCTGATAAGGCCTTTTTTTCTTCTCTTTCTTTCTCAGTGAGGATAGAAAATAGGATTGTGTGGAAAATAACCTGATAATCAAGGTTTTTCTCCTTAAAAAGTAAAAGAGTTGGTGTTTTTAACTTAGGATACTGTAACTAAAAGTATATAAGGGAACAATAACCTTTAACTGTGAGAATTTTACTGGAAGGAAAAAGCATATCATTTTAGATGTAGAGTCTTCCTTATGCCATTCTGCAGAGATTTTCTAGAGCAGGCCATGATACTGAAGTTGGCCCACTGTGTTTGAGACTTCAATCTAAATAAATGAGGAAAAGAAATTAACTGCATCAAGATATATTACTAATGTTCGACACATAGACAAGAGAAATTGGTGAATCCCATCTGGCTAGTAGAAATAATCGTAACTAAGCTTTTTCTGAGTGAAGACAGTTTTACACCTCGTTTACAGGTAAATCATCTTAAGAGCACTCCTGAAACTGTCACAGAGATATTAAAAAAACTTAGTTCACATTAGATGTCCTTCTGTTGGTGAATGTTAGATTTTGTCTCCTTTCTAGGAACTCACTGTCAAGACAATTTGGCATGGAAAAGAATGAGCTGTTGGTCAGCTGGATTGCAGTAGAACTTCAGCATCTCATTAATTACATTAGGGGGGCAGGGTGGAACATTTCCTTGGCAGCACTTTTGGAAATTCTATCTCAACTGTGATAGTGGGTGATGAAGCCCAGGCTCTGCTTGTCATAGTATACGAAGAACAGAAGTTGAGTATTTGCTTCATATTTAAGCATTTTGTCCTTTGACCATTGTAATATAGAATTAAAGGCTGTATGATTTGTAAGAGACCTCTCCAGTGAACAGCTGTTCAACATAAAAGATAAAGTCAGGAAATGGAAAAATTAAACCCAAAGATATTCAAACTGCAATGGACAGTAGATAACAGAGACAGTCTTAAGGCTGTCCTGAGGAGCCCTATACCCCTGAGGCCCCAGAGGAAGTCAGGATCAAGGAGGAGTTTGTCTCAGTTGATGAGGACTGGGTTAAGGACCAGTTAAGCAATCTAGACAGCCACAGATCCATGGTCCCAAAGAGATGCGCGTGCAGGTGCTGAGGAAGCTGGCAGAAGCCACTGCTAGGCCACTCTTCATCATCTTTGGTAAGTTGTGGGGAATAAGAGAAGTGCCGCCTTAGGACTGGAAGAAGCCTTAGGAAGAAAACAAATGTCACTCCGTTCTTCAGAAAGGACAAGAAGGAGGACCTAGGTAATTGTAGACTGATCAGCCTCACGTCCATCCGTGGAAAGGTGATGGAAAAACTTATCTTTGGTGTTGCCTCTAGACATTTCAAGGAGAATAAGGTCATTAGGAGCAGTCAACATGGCTTCACCAAAGGGAAGTCATACTTGACCAACCTGATAGCCTTTTATGAAGACGTAACAAGGTGGATAGATGATACGACCAGTGAATGTGGTCTATCATGATTTTAGTAGAGCATTTGACACCATCTCCCACAGCATCGCCACAGCTAAACTGAGGAAGCTTGATCTGGAACATTCAAGTAGCGAGGTGGACTGTGAACCAGCTGAAGGAAAGAAGCCAGAGAGTTGTGGTCAGTGGGACAGAGTGAGTCTAGTTGGAGGCCTGTGTCTATTGGAGTCCCTCAAGGGTCGGTACTGGGACCAGTACTATTCAGTATATTAATCAATGACTTGGATGAGGGAGTAGAGCACATGTTAGCAGGCTTGCTGATGACACAGAACTGGGAGGAGTGGCTGACATGCCAAAAGGTTGTGCTGCCACCCAGCGAGAGCTAGACACGCTGGAGAGTTGGGCGGGGAGAAATTTAATGAAATATAACAAGAGCAAGTATGGAGACTTGTATCTGGGCAAGAACAAGCCCAGATACCAGTAGGGGTTGCAGACTGATCTGTTGGAGAGCAGGGCAGTGGAAAGGGACCTGGGGGTCCTGGTGGACAGTAGGATGACCATGAGCCAGCACTGTGCCCTTGTGGCCAAGAAAGCACAGGAGTATGATTCCGTGAAATGTCCAACTCCATGAGAAAATCTTCTTAACTTCATAATCAGGAATCAGCATAACTTTACATGCGGAATTGCTATGATACTGTTGCAAGGTCTGTCTACACTTTAAACAAAACAAATGGAACTGCTTTTCTCACCCTTTTTGACATGAATATTTGCTTATTCGTGTGTTGAACATCGCAGTGTACCTGATCCAGTTTTGTGTGCAAGTTGAAATAGCAATGGACCTCATTGCTGAGGAAACTGGGACTGCTAGAAAATGTAATACAAATACTCTACCCACATGGCTTGGAATAAGGTCAGCAAGTGCCTTAGGTGTTTCAGTGCTGCCAATTGTAAGTTTGAGGACTTGGTTGCAGCCAGAGTGCTGGGACTGTAGAGAGTAGAAGGGCATCAGAGTCATTCAGGTATTGGTTAACGGCTCCTTATCTTCTGTTTTTCTCTTTTAAATACATCAGTTCAGTGTCTCTGTCCTGCTGCTGCTGGAACAGCTCTCTACAGGCACTTGGGTGTCTTTCCTCTTAGGTTCTTCCATCATCATTTATGGAGAATGATTTGCCTTGTTTCATCTTATATTTCAAATATCCTCCCTTATGCTTATTGCTTAATCCCTTATGCTTATTGCTTGTCCTTACTTCCCTGTCAGAGCCTAAGGAGATGCCTCCTCTGCTCTGCCCTGGTGAGACTGCATCTGGAGTACTGTGTCCAGTTCTGGACCCCTCCATTCAAGAAGGGTAGGGAACTGCTTGAGAGAGTCCAGCACAGAGCCACAAAGATGATGAAGGGACTTGAGTATCTCTCTTATGAGGAAAGGCTGAGGGAGCTGGGTCTCTTTGGTTTGGAGGAGACTGAGAAGTGGCCTCATTAACATTTATAAATATGCAAAGGGTGTGCATCAGGAGGATGGAGCCAGGCTCTTCTCAGTGACATCCAGTGATAGGACAAGGGGTAATGGGTGCAAGCTGTAACACAGGAGGTTCCACAAAAATATGAGAAAAAACTTCTTCATGGTGAGGGTAACAGAACACTGGAATGGGCTGCCCAGAGAGGTTGTGGGGTCCCCTTCTTGGAGACATTCAAAACCTGCCAGGATGAGTTTCTGTGTGACCTAATCTAGGCGTTCCTGCTAAAGCAGGAGGATTGAACTAGATGATCTTCCAAGGTTCCTTCCAATCCCTGAGATTCAGGGACTCTGTGATTCTGTAACAGGTATGGAGAAGAGACAGCAGCTATTAAAATGAAGACTTGGTAAAAAAAATACTCTTTACACATCTCAGCCAGGATTTTTTTTTTAATAATTAATATTAATGGCTTTTTTTAATTAACAATACAATACTTTTTAGCTCTTTTTTTCTTTTTCTCTTCTTCTCTCCTTTTCTCTTTTCTTTCTTCCCCTCTCCTCTTTTCTCTTTTCTCTCCTCCCCTCTCCTTCCCCTCCTCCCCCCTCCTCCCATCCCCTCACCACTTCTCCCCTCCTCGTTCTTTCTCACCTTCCCTCCTCTCCCCTCCCCTTCCCATTCCTTCTCCCCTCCCCTCCCCTTTCCTTTCCTTCCCCTTTAAATTCCCCTCTTCATTCCCTTTTTCTTTCCCTACCCATTCCCTCTCCCCTCATCTCCCCTCATGCCCTCTCCTCTCCTCTCCTCTCCTCTCCTCTCCTCTCCTCTCCTCTGCTCTCCTTTCCATTTCTCTTCTCCTCTCCTCTCCTTTCCATTTCTCTTCTCCTCTCCTCTCCTTTCCATTTCTCTTCTCCTCTCCTCTCCTTTCCATTTCTCTTCTCCTCTCCTCTCCTCTCCATTTCTCTTCTCCTCTTCTCTCCTCTCCATTTCTCTTCTCCTCTTCTCTCCTCTCCATTTCTCTTCTCTTCTTCTCTCCTCTCCTTTCCATTTCTCTTCTCCTCTTCTCTCCTTTCCATTTCTCTTCTCTTCTTCTCTCCTCTCCATTTCTCTTCTCTTCTTCTCTCCTCTCCTTTCCATTTCTCCTCTCTCCTCTCCTTTCCATTTCTCTTCTCCTCTCTCCTCTCCATTTCTCTTCTCCTCTCTCCTCTCCTTTCCATTTCTCTTCTCCTCTCTCCTCTCCATTTCTCTTCTCCTCTCTCCTCTCCTTTCCATTTCTCTTCTCCTCTCCTCTCCTTTCCATTTCTCTTCTTCTCTCCTCTTCTCTCATCTCCTTTCCTTTCCACTTCTCTTCTCTCGTCTCCTTTCTTTTCCATTTCTCTCCTCTCCTCTCCTCTTCTACCGCCCCCACCGTTGAAGACAAAACTCTCTTATTCTCTTCCACACCTCACTAGAAAAAGAAGAGTCTCAGGTTGTAACTGTGTAATTTTCACCTCAAACAGACTTTGAGAGGAAAAAAGAAAAGATCCCTCTGGCAAAGGCAAGCTAAAACTGTGACTGCAGCAACAGCAAAGGCAGGAGTGCCAATACCTGTCTGTGGGCCCAAGCAGCCGGGAGAAGTTGTCAATCATGACCTCTGTGTGACAGCAGGTGAGGATGACCACCGCCTGGCACAGGAAGGGCACGAACGTGCTCTGCTGCGCAGACAATGAGCAGCTGCGCAGAATGTAGAGGATCGGTGGCACCTGAAAGAAGAAGGGGAGAAAGAACGACTTGCTGCATCCTTGACTCTGCAGGGCCTAACCATGGACATCCAGCACGTGAACAATGCCTGCTCCCTTGACATGCTGACAAGGCCTAAGCCTAAATTTCATGCCAGCCACCCTGTCCAAGCCCTGGCTCTGCACTCAAGCTGTGCTTCTTTAGCACAAGAGGCAAATGGCACAAGGCATAGTCCAACAGCCGGAAAAAGTCCAAGAAACGTAGAAGAAAGTCTCTTACGTTCCAACAGATGTCCTTCCCGTACATCAGCAGAAAGGTGATCATCCACTTCCCAGCTGCACGCACACGCAATCCTTTGGCTCTCCGCAAGGTCTCCTTGATGGCCAACATGAAGTCAACTGTGCGTTCCAGTGGGAAGTTTCTGCACACTATCTGCAGAGAAATGAGAAGCAGGAGACATCCCATCACTGCTCTGTGGCAGCTCTTCAAAACATAAAGCAGTGTTGAGGGCATTCTTAGTTCAGCAACTTGCTGGTCATTCAGGCGGCAATCACAACGCTCCTGCTCCCCATACTCTTCTATTTATATGTACGGTGGTTGAGCCTTCTCTCAGCTTCTTCACCCATGGTATTTGCTTGCATGAAAAGCCTACCTCCCAGCAGCCACAGTCTCACACACACACACACACACACACAAACACACAAACGTACATCATGGAATCAGCTCCTTGCACTGGGCACCTGAAGGCCAGACATAGCTCAGAGCCTCCTGCTACTTGCTGAGAAAAGTGGTCTTAGGGTGACAGCTCATTCTGGAAGTGGTGTGAGAGGCTGGGAGCAACACAGGGTCATGCAGAAGCCTATGCATTGAGATCCCATCTCCCATTGTTGGGTGCACTTACCCTTGCGATTTTGGATGAGGTCTGGAGCTGAGAGATGGTGCTGCAGGCATGCAGCCCCTCACACAGGCTCCCAATGTCTCCTGTCTTGATGACTCTATTGGTTGCTTTGGCTGGAAAGAGCACAGGGAAAAAAGGGAAATCATACTTCTGGAAATGGAACTGCATTCCACGGGGAAGAGACAGAGGACAGGGTGGGGACAAGAAGAGAGCTGCACATGGTGCCTCTCACTCCTGTAAACAGAGCCCAGCCCATGGGGCTCTGATACTGCTGTGGAGGAGAGCAGAGGGCTGGTGTCCGCACGCTCTACTTGCCTTGGATTTGGAGGAGAGAGCCCAGACAGGTGACAGCCAGCTGGCGGGATGTGGGCATGGGGTCACATGTCAGCGGAGCCAGCAATCCCACCAAGGAGCCAAAGTGATCGCAGGCATCTCTTCTCTGCAGGGGTGAGAGGCAGGAAGAAAGCTGTAGGTGGCCCCAGCTCTTCCTAGCTTCTTCTGCCTATCCCTTCCCCACACCATTACATAGCATGCACAGCTGGGTGGAGCTCGCCTTCCAGCTCAGGGGCACCAGGGAGGAAGCGGGGGGCATGTGGTGGGGCTCTTTACTCACTTGAAGCTCTTCACAAGCAGCCAGCAGCTGGGAGCAGGTCTGCAGGGCCCTCTTGCGCTCCCACATGTTGTCTGATGTCATTGATTTCTGCAGAACCTGGGGCAGAGCAACTGTTTCACTGCGGACATCTTTTCTTTCCCTTCCTGCCACCCCTTTCCCTGTCCCTTCTTTCCTGGCACTTTCCCTCAGAGCCTGCCCTGTGGTTCCATGTGGCCCCCCAACCTCACTGAGCACCAGCACTGCTGCCTGCTCTCTCTGCAGACACTCCTGCCTCCTAACCTGGGAGCTTTTCCTCGGCTGTGGCCTGCCAAGGGCTGGCTCCTGCCTATACTTCTGCAGGGCCCATTTCTTTGCCCATTTCTGAGCTCACAGTGAGCTGACACATCAGCAGGAGATTTCTCCCCCTCTGTTCATCCTCTCAGTCCCCAGATCTCTGTCTCCGCTATCAGCAGGCACCATACTTTCTCCTTTGCCCCACACATACTCACATGGACTATGTTCTGGAAGAAGTCACCAGAGGGCTCTGCCTCCAGCAGGACTGCAATGAGCCGGCCCAGAGATTTCAATGATGTTTGCTGAAGCTGCAAGCAGAAGAAGAGATTGAGGTGTGGCATCATGGCTGCTGCCAGAGCATAGGTCTTGTGTGCTGAAGTAGGTTTCTGACTGAGAGGTGGCTGGGAAAGTTACGGCAAGTTACCTGCAGGTACTGAGCTGCTTGCTGTGACTTCCTGATCTTCAGCATCATCTCTGCTGAGGGGTGCGTCACAATGTTCTTGCAGCACAGAACCAACATTTCAGACATGTCCTTGCTTCCTATAGAGAGCTTCAGCTTGCTGAAGGAGGAAAAAAGGAAGAGAAAGCAGAAAGAACCTTTACCAGTGCTCTCCAGACTGGTTCAAACATCTCAGTTTCTCCTAATGGACAGCCGCAAAGCCAGCATCCCCAGCCCATGCTGCTGAGCACTGTCTTTAGTTCCGTCAGCACCCTTCTCCTCACCAGCAGCAGTGAACCCCCTGCCTCTCTGAAGGGAAGGAGACCCCAGGTGTCCCTTCTCTTCCCTGCCAGGGGACAGGAACACCAGGGCCTTTCTCCCTGCCCAGAACCTCAGCTTCACTGGGCACAACAGCCCAGCCATCTCTCCTGTAGATGTGGCTTCTCACCCCCTGCCCCCTCCAGGCCTTCAGGAGCTAACCAAATGGAGGACCACCATGCTGCCTTGCAACCCCAGAGGCTCCCGCCCTTACCTCAACTGCTCCAGGGCCAGAACCACCTTGAGGGGCACTGGAGATACAGGGGTGCCCAAGTAGTACTTCTTCAGCAGGTCCTGCAAGTCCCAGAGAGACACTGTCAAAGTGGGCAAAGGGCACACGAGAGCTGTTCTACCCAGCCCCGAGACAGACACAACTGCCACACACAAGCCCCATCACTCCCACGTTTCCCACCAAGGCACTGCAGGATGCAGCAGCTCCATAGCTGGTGGACCTAGCCCACTGTCCAGCCGCTGCCTGCCAGCACCCAATGTCCCCATTAGCTGGAGACGTGTGGCTGAGGGAGACATGTATGCCTCCAGGGAAGCGAGCCTCGCGGCACAGCCCAGAGCTCCGCTTCAGAGAGCCCTGGCTCTAGGTACTCACCATCAGGATCTTCAGCAGCTTGTCCTTCAAGGAGGGATTAAAGAAGGCGGGGTTGCCCACAGCATGGACAGCAGAGCTGAAGTCGGTGATGCTCTGCACCAGTGCGAGCTTGTTCTGCAAGTCCTGAGGCCCAAGAGAAAAGAACATTCTTTGAACTGCAGGAAGGGCCAAGGGCTGCAAGGGGGACACGTGGGGGCAACGCTAAGGGAAGGCCTTGGATCTTGATCTGGGCACAAACCATTCCCCGAGGGACCTTTGGAAAGAGAAGGCCCATCTCAGCATCCCCCCACGTGAAGGGGCTGCAGCTGGGCGCTCAGACAACCTGTAACGCTTTGAGCTCTCACCCGACAGCTGCAGCTGTACAGCAGCACGATGTTGCCCACGATGTCTCCCTCCAGGCGGGCAAGCAGCTGTTCCTTGGAGGCTCGCAGTGCCAAGCTGCCATGGGCGAGGATGAGAGCGCTGCATGTGGCATGAGCTCTCATGCTGTTCAGCTCCATCTGTGTGGGGAGAAATGCCTTGAGACAATTGCTCAACGGCCCCCAGTGCCCCGCGATGCACCAGGGCTCCCAAGGCAGAAGCTGCTGTGAAAATAAAGTGGAAGAAAGACAAGATGGAAACCCATAATACTTTACCTTGTTGTGCCTGGAAATCCTTCCCTTCCAGCCTTTGCACAGCCTGGACACAAACATGGTGAGTGTGTCCAGGACTGTGTGGAAGTTCCTCTCAGCAGCATGGCTGAGAAGAGAGATCATTCCCTGCACAAAACAACAAGGGGCAGTTGGCGCAGGCCTGAGCCTACTGGCGCGGCCAGCCACGGTGGCCGGGCTGGTCCTCGCTTGATGGAAGCAGCAGTGGGGAGGAGAACAAAAGGCCCGGAGCAGGGCCAGGAGAAGCCTTCTGCCCCAGGGACAGAGCGGGATGCTGGCAGAAGCTGGAGGAGAAGAGAGCTCACCTGGGCCTCAGATGGCTCCTCCGCGTTTGCTTCCTCCAGGTGCTGCAGCAGCTTCTCCTGGATGTGGAGGACTTCTTTACAAGCTCCCAGCACTGTGCCCAAAGCCTTGTACAGGAAAGACTGTGTGGGAAGGGAAAGAAGCAGCTGAGACATGGCAGCAGCCTGACCTGCTAAGAGAGGGCCGGGTGGGAAGGACCCACGCTCCATGGGAGTCACTGAGAGCAGCTACAGGGCCGAGCTTTAGCCAGCCCCTGGGCAGTTTGCAGGGAAAGGCCCTCCGGGGGGTAAAGGCAGGGAAAGCAGCGTGAGCAGCCCATGTGGGCAGAGCACCAGCCACAGCCCCAACCCCAGTTGGGAATTTGCAGCTGCACCACTGGGTAGAGCCGAGGGGTACTCACCTTTTCTCCAGAGTTGCTGGGAGAGCTGCTCAGCCACCGGCTCAGCTCATAGCTCAGGCCCTTGGTCCAGGTCTCGTCCTCCATGGTGTCCAGCGACGCCCTCAGGAACTGTTGGAGACCAGGAAAAGCCAATGTTCCCTTGCCCCTTGCCTCTTCCCACATTCCTTCATTGCAGCCTTCTGGGGAGAGGTGACTGGAACAACAGTCCCCCCTGCCAGCTCCCCCCAGCATTCCCTCCCTGGCTCATATGGGAGCTGGGCTCCTTGAGGAAGGCAAGCGTTTCTCTGCACCGCGCCTGCCAGCAATGCTGTACCTTTAGTAGACGGCACTCCCACTCTGCAGAGTCCTGGAAACTCTCATCTTTCCCTACACAGCAACAAGAAGCAAAAGAAGTTTGCTTGGGATCAAGCCATAAAAGAAGAGCTGCTGCAAACATTGCTTGGCCTGGGCACTCAACATTGCCAAGCTGGGACCTGCACCCCCTCCACAATGACCTGTCCCTCCCCACAAACACTGTCCCCGCAGAAACACAGAACTAACTGCTCCAAGACTGCTGTCTGAGGGAACATGAAGGACCAATCCATGTCCTAGAATGGTCTGGGGTGAAATGTCCCCAGGCCTCAGTGCTGTCTCCCTGGAATGGGAACAGCAGCAGAGCAAGCACTGGGCTGCAGGCAGTGCTTTCCCTCTGCCACACTGCAGAGCTGATTTTCACTTCCCCCCTTCCCTGCCTCTCCCTTTCCCCCCTTTCCCACCCTAGCAGCACTTTACCTTCGAGACACTGCAGCAGCACGGGGATCTCAGCAGCCCACATGGCCCCCACAGCTCTGTGAATCCTGCTGTGGAGGTTTTGCATGAGCAGCAAGGCAGCGGCTTGGAGTTCACTGCCTGCAGCAGGGCTCCCAGCCACCACCTGAGCGAGAGCAAGGAAAAGCAGGGTCACTTCTGCAGCAAGGGCAGAGGCTTCCCCCAGGAGGGAAGCAGCTTGGCTCTGCCCTGGCAGGCAAGGAGCAGCCAACAGCTTTGCCCATGGCTATGCTGCTTCCTCCTTGGGGCTCAGGGCACCGGCCTCTGGAGCATCTACTCACCAACAGGCGTGCCAGCAGTGTCTGGGGAGTCAGCAGTGGGCCTGCGAGGAGAAAGAAGTGCTGAGTAAGACTCCAAGACACTCTGTGCCCTGCCATGTGTACCTCCACTGTCCTTTCTGGGTGCTAACACAGGTCAGCAGAACTCACTGGGGGGAGTTTCTGCTCCTACCTTGAAACATGAAGCTCACGAAATGGGGATCCAGATCTTCTACCTCCCGGCATGTCAGGTCCCCTCTCTCAGCCAAGGCTCGGACACAGCGGGATACCGGGATAAGCATGCCCAAGTACTGTGCTGGCACCACAAACAGCAGCAGCCGCGGCCACAGGAGCTGTAGGGAACAAGGCAGTTGAGCATGTCAGCATTCCTGCCTCCGCTCAGAGATGAAGAGGACTCTGTGAATTTCCCTGAGTCATGTGTGCTTCAAAGCACGTTGGAGGAGAGACCTAGGGTGTTGGAATGGGATGAGGAACACGTGGTGTGAAGGCAAGGAGAGGCAGCAGGGCAGAGTGTGACTTACTTTGGACATCCCTCTCGCAGAGACGTCCAGTGACCCCAGGATGTCAATGCATAGCTCCTGGAGAGCTCCTTCTTCCTGGGCTTCCTGGGCAGAAAGGTCTCCAGCTGCCTGCACAACAGCGGTGTTGAAACACTGGTTACGCTCAGTTCTCAGGAGCCTCTTGGGAGGCTCAGGTGTGGCCCCACCGTTGCTTCTGTGCCAGCCTCTGAGAGCACCTCCTGGGGTCTTCCAACCAAAGATGCTGCCCACTATCCTTACCCTTCTTCCCGTGGCGCGGCTGAACTCACTGAAGATGTGCCCCACCACATCCCAAGCTGAGCAGCTCCAGGCGTTAGCACTAAGCAGATCATTGATGAAATGCAGAATGGCCTTCCTCACCTGCCAGAGATCAATTGTGGGTGTGATTTTTCAGGTCAGAAGGCAAAGGGAAGCCACCTGCTCATCAGGGCAGCCCTTTGGGCATGAGCAAAGACAACAAGAGCAGAGGAGAAGCCTTGGCTCCTGAGGTGAGGGCCAGGCCTTTGCACCAGGCCGTGTGCTTTCCGTACACAGCACAGGGACCTGCCCACTCCACTTTGCCTGCTCTCCTCACAGGAACCATCACGACCATGTGGTCAATGCCCAAGCACTTCTCTGGACACCCAGCCCTACCCGTGTTGGCAGCAGCATCACTACCCTGACATCACTTTCCTTTCCCAAACCAGCTCACCTGGGGCCTGGGGTTGCTGCACAAATGCTGCACAGCCTCTACAATCTGGGGCAGCTGCTCTGTCAGCGCGGGTTCTGCAAGAGATGCGCAGAAGCATGAGTGGAGGCACAACCCATATGACAAAAGGGATCCCTGGAAGTCTTGACCTGTGGTACTGACCATCAGAGTGAGCCAGAGCACTGAGCAGACCCAGTGCTGCCACGCATCCAGCTTCCCACTCATTACCCAGCTGCGACTCCAGAAACAGGACTGTTTCCTCTGGGCAGATTTGGGCTGTGGGGAAGAAATCCCGCGCTGCATTAGCGAGCAACTTACGCCCATTCCTGAGGCTTGCGAGAGAGGTTTTGGCCAGGGCACTGCCAGCATCGCCAAAGCTCCTCTCCTTACCCTGCAGCATGATGCAGTGGGTCAGCTCTGCACTATCAGCCTCGCTGTGCTGCTTGGTGTCATCATAGAGCTGTGGGAAAAAGGTCCATTTGAGAAAATCACATCAGCACTGAGGATGGAAAAGACACTGTGCTGCCAGCTCTCGTCTCCCTTGGCACTCTCAGGAGGAGGACACGCAGACAAAATCCAGCCCACCCCACAACATCCCTGGGGGCACACGCACAGCTCTGGAGCAGCCTCGGGCATGCAGTTGCTAAGGCTGAGCTGCCTTAGTCAGGGGCTCTGAGCTTTGCAGTCCTTCTGAGACTTAGCCAAGAGGAAAACTGCTGTGTGCACAAGGATAGGCTCCCCTTACCTGGTAGAATACAGCACTGGTGATGGCCAGAAACTTGTCCTTGGGGATGGCATACTCAACTCCCTCTAAGGCCTCCAGGAAGATAGTGAGGCTCTGCAAGGCAAAAGGAGAGGAAAAAAGGGCTTAAGCCACATCTAGCCACTTGGGAGCGGAGAAACTGTTTCCCAATGGTTTGTCCACCGGGAGAAGCTTCTGCACAGGTGTTCTTTTTTGTCCCCCACCTCCCAGCAGCACCAAGAAAGTCTCTCTGCTCTCAACTGAGCCCTGTTTGGGCATTGTTTGAGACATCTCCCACCCAGCATCTCTTTTCTCCCCCATCAGGTGCAACTGGACATGGTCCCTCCTGTTATTGAGCTCCTCAGGCACTCAGAGACCCACAGGGGTGGTAGTGAAGCCTCCTATCCCCAGAAGATGATCCCCAGTGACTCTTGGCTCCCTCCTGGCTCCTGTCCAGGTTGTTCCTTCTTTGACTGAAGAACTCGGGAAACCTCAGACCCCCCTGGAACACCGATTCCTCCTTTCTCCAAGGGCTCTCTGCCTTCTTCCTGCATCCCCCTGACCCTTCGTGACACTTCAAAGGCCCCACATCCATGCTGAGCCATGCACAACATCTCACCTTGGCCATCTTGCAGGTGTCTTTTACTTCCTGACACGGGTGCACAAGCCAAAGGAGCTGCTCCCAGACGTGCTCTCGGTGCAGCTCCTCTTGCAGGAGGACACTCAACATGGCAGCCACAGCCCCGAGGACGGCCTGTTTGTCCTGGAGAGGGATGGCAGAGTCTTAGCATCAAAGACTGAAGGTCTTCCCTTCCTGCAAAGAGGGCTTTCTCTTTCTCTTCCCTTTCCCCATATCCCTGTACCCAGCAGGAGATGGGCTTGCTTTGGAGAGCAGGCAGGTTTTCCCCACACCCTCATCCCCAGCTCTCCCTGCCACAATGCTGTGACGTGCGGCTGCTTCCCGGCAGCAAGATCCAGCCCCAAGCTCTTTGCAGAGCCAGCGCACTCCCTCTCTTCACCTCTCTGCTCTCAGCCCTCTGGGCACAGACAGAGCTGCTGATGTCTGTGAGACATGCTGGGCTGGGAATGCAGCAGTGCTCACCTCTTCCTCCTGGCAGTCCTGCCAGTTCCTCACCACAGAGAAGAACAGCTCATCAAGATTCTCATAGATTTGCTCTTTCTCTGTGGCAGGCCAGGGGCATTGCTTTCCGGAGGACAAGTGAATCTTGACTCCATCCATCCATTGTTTCACAACTGAAAAACAAAACAAAACAAAACAAAACAACAATAACGAAAGAATGATTAATTTTTAAAAAAAAGAAAGAGAGAGAAAAGAGAGCCTGTGAGAGTCTGCAGCAGGGTGAGGTACAAGGGCTGTCCCGATCCCCTCTGCTCTGGGGCCAGCACTCACCAGCACAAGCGATGCGCAGCGTTTGGCCACTCCTCACCTGGCCCACCACACTGCGCAGGCCAGCCAGCGTCAGCCACACAAAGGAGATGCACTGTGGAGCTGCAGAGAGGAAGGACAGGGGCATGGTCAGAGCCTCAGCAGTGAGGGAGGAAAGGCTGCAGCCCTGCATCCCCCAGCTCAACACAGATCATGTGCAAGGGGAGAGACCTCTTTCCCCAGTTGCTATAGATGTCAGGAGGCAGAGGGCACTCTACCATAGCTGCTGAAGAGTTTGCTCAGGGTGATCAGAACAAACTCCTTGGACATCTCCCGTGTGGCCTTCAGGTGGTCCTGGAGCTCGGACATCACCATGGTGAAGTGTGTCCTGGCCAGAGCCACCAGGACATTGCTGGCAGCCATTCTCATGCTGTTTGTCACGCCCTGAAAAAGAGTCACTGGTGACACACGGCACAGGAGATTGCTTGAGGCCCTTGGAAGGGCTAAGCCACCACCATCCGCCAGCAGAACACCAGCGCAGGCAGGCGGCTCCCTTTGCCTTCGGGAGTGACTCCTCACCTGGGCTGCTGTCAGGTCCTGGGACACCTCTGCCAGCAGCCGGTTCACCACTCCGCACGGCGGGCGGCTGTCATCTTCTCTCAGGACGTGCTCCAGCTCGCAGTACGCCTGCGCTCGGTCACCCTGGAGACAAGGATGAGTCACGCTCACTTTGCCCACTGCCACCCATCACTATGCAGCTGTGCTGCTGGGCCTGGCCCCCACAGGACCATGGCACTGGGCCAGGGCAAGGATTGATGGGTGGATGCCCCCAGCTCACCTCCTGGTCTTGCAGGCGCTGCAGCAGCAAAGTCACGGCACAGGCAGGGACAGGGCTTTCCACCCTGCCTCTCTCCCTGTGACGTGTTCGTCTGGGCATGCAGCCCACACAAGCAAAGAGACCTGAAAGGAAAGAGCAGAGCAGCTGCTACTCATGTTGCTTGGAGCCAGAGCCGAGCATCCAGCCAGCTTTGGGAGGAACGCTCCTCCAGCCCCATGGTGGGGGTGGGCTGCGCTGGCACATGCGTGGTCAGCAGGAAGAGGAGAGAGAGCCTTCCCCTTGCTGGGGTACAGGAGAAACCATGGTGGGCAGCTGCTCTTAGCAGAGCAAGGACAGTGCTGCTGGCATGTCCTAAACAGACAATGGAGGCACACGTGCTCAGGCAGCATCACAGTGTCCAGAGAGGTGAGGGACTCACCTCGAAGGGCTCTCAGCCGCTCCATCACAGCAGGATGTCTCCAGATAGACACAACGCTCTCTCTGGGTTCACTTCCTGCGCGTCCCACAAGCGGACTGAGCCACCGCTCCACCACTGCCACAGGGGTGTATGAGGTAGCCACTGTGACATCACACCTCAGAGTGTCTCCTCACAGAGAATGACATGCCCCAGGCTGGGGACCAGACAACATCCAGGGCAACCTTGCAGGCCCCAAAACACAGCATGTTTTTGTGATGCACTCGGCTCCAGGGTTCTGGTTCTGTGCCAAAGCAGGGAATCGCCTCAGCAGATGAGGGAGAGCCCCTGCCAGGGAGCAGCTGCTGGGCACCATTGCCTAGTACTGTCTTAATGACTGGGGCTCTGTGCCGGGAGGCACTGAGGCCCCCATCTGCTGCCCAGACAACCTCTCTAGACAGCTTTGCTGTCTTCCAGGGGCACATGTCAGAGACATTAAGGAGACTCCACCACATCAGATCAAACAAGAAGACCACCATCTGCTCGTTGTCATTCCAGTAGGGTCATGGGAGGCTGCCACAAGGAAATGGCAGAACATCAGAGAGGGACTTTGCATTCCTTGGAAAGATGCTAAAGGTATCGGGAGCACCAGGAGTGTTCTCCTCTGTCCTTTTGACTGGTGGCTGGGTCCCAGAAGGAAGGAGGCAAATAAAGTTGATAAATTACTGGTCAATTACTGGGATGGTGTCAGGACCGAGGTTTTGTGTATCTTGATCTTGGACATATGTTTGAGAGAACAGGTGTGTGGGCATGAGACAGAACGCAACTGAGCAGTTGGGGCCAAAGTGTTCTGGGGAGCAAGCAGGCTGGATTGATTACCAGAGCATTAAACCAGATTTGATGGAGGAAGAGCATGGAGTTCCTTGTGAAATGAGGAAAATGAGTTAGGTTAAAAGTTATATACCGTCATGAGGTGCTGAATTGGCAGCTACAGATCTAACCTTTCAAAGCCAGGTTTTTGCTGCCGATAACAGATGCTTTTCTACAGACCTACAGAATTAGTACAGACAGCGAGTCTCCTGTTTCTCCAAATAACATTGTTAGCTATCCTAACGCAAGGCAGCAGGCTAGGACAGTAAACCACAAATTAATGAAGAAGCAGCGGATTGGTGGACAGAGCTGATACTGATAAGAGGACCGGTCAGAGCCAGTCAAGCATCTTCCAACCTGACCCAGTGAGGAAGACGATGGCCTTCATCAGAAAGACCACCAGATGACCAGTGAGAAATGCCACACATGCATATAAGAACTGAGACTTGGGGGGAGAAAAATGTCAATCACTCTGGGGACCCATTGTAATAAAACAACCTTTTCTTGGACATCTAATGCATTTGTAAGGAGCTTGTTCTTTAAGCATGTGCCTTTCTTGACCTCTGGTATGCAGGCTAGGACGAATACCCCCCTGCATCCAGCATAGGTGCACAGCACTGAGTAAACATACCTGCTTTATGACTGCACTGTGGTTATAGAGTTTGATTCCGCATGTCACTTGAAACAGAGAAGGGCCTGGGAATGCTGTCTTCTTAGTAAACTGTGGAGAGAGACTTCCCAGTTGTCCAGAAGGATCTTGTGAGGACTCCTCAGAGAAGACCACATTGCAAAGAGCCCAGCTTAAATCTTCCTGCATCCCTCTAGAAATACCTACACCCTAAGGTGCCTGTATTGTAATGCAGACAGCGTGGGGAATAAACAGGAAGAACTAGAGATCTGTGCGTGCTTACAGGAGTGTGATATCATTGCAATCATGGAGACATGGTGGGACAGCTCACACAACTGGCATGCTGTTGTGGATGGCAAGTTGAAGTGAGGTGGTGGAGTTGCTGTTTATGAGAGAGCAGGTAGAATGCATTGAGCTCCACTGCAGGGGGATGATGAAAAAGTGGATACAGCTTGTGGGTAAAAATTAAGGGGCGGGTTAGCATAGGCAACACTGTTGTTGGTGTGTGCTACAGGCCACCTGATCAGGGAGAGGAAATGGATGAGGCCTTCTACAAACAGCTGGAAGAAGCATTGCGATCGTTCTTATGGGGGACTTAAACCATCCTGATATTTGCCGGGAAAATAACACGGCCAGGCACACAAAGTCCAGGTGGTTCCTGCAGTGCATTGATGATAACATTCTGATGCAGGTGGTGAAGGAGCTGATGTGGAGGGGTGTGCTACTTGACCTTGTTTTTACTAATGAGGAAGGACTAGTAGGAAATGTGAAGGCTGGGGAGCTTGGGATGCAGTGATCATGAAGTGGTGGAGTTCAAGATCTTGTGTGGAAGGAAGAATCAAAGCAATCAGTAGGAGTGCTACCCTGGACTTCAGGAGAGTCAACTTTGACCTCTTCAGGGACCTAATTGGAGGTATTCCATGGGCTACAGCATTAGAAGGTAAGGGAGCCCATGAGTGCTGGTTGGCCCTTAAACTCCACTTCTTCTGAGCTTAAGATTGCTTTATCCCTCAGAGTAAATAACTGGGGAAAGGTGGCAAGAGGCCTGTGGGGATGAGCAAGGAACTCAGAAATAAACTAAAAAGAAAGAAAAACATCCATGAACAGTGGAAGAAGGGCCTGTTCACCTGCGAAGAATATAGGAATGTTGTCAGTGCCTGTAGGGGTGCAACAAGGAATGCTAAGGCCCTCTCGGAATTAAACCTTGCAAAGGAGGTAAATGATAACACGAAAGGGCTTTTTAAAAGTATGTCAACAGTAAAAGGAAGACCAGGGAAAATGTGGGATCCCTACTAAATGAGATGGGTGCCTTTGTAACAGGGAATGCTGAGAAGGCAGAGATTCTGAATGCCTTCTTTGCTTCAGTCTTTAATGTTAAGATTAGCCCTCAGGAACCCCAGACGCTGTAGGTAAGAAAGAGAGTCTGGGGAGGGAAAGGCTTCCTCTTGGTCGAGGAGGATTAGACCAGAGAACATGGTGTTGGCTCATGACATCAGAGGCGGATGTTGGTGGTGTGGCAGTAGGGGTCGAAGCTCCCCACCAATATTCCGTGACGTGGTATTACTGTGCGACAGATGGCAGCAGATGGGAATTCTGACACAATGGGTCTGATGTGGAAGTGCACATGAAGTGGGGATGTGTCAATGAACTCCTCCATGTGGAAAAAATGTCACCCACTGACATGCATCAATGCACACAGAACACTTAAGAAGACCAAGCAGTGGATGTGAGCACAGTGGGGCGGTGGGCAGCTGCAGCAGCAATAGTAGGTCAGCTCTGCTGGTGCAGATTGTTACAAGCACGGCATGCAGGCTCTTCTTCATCACTGGTGACATGGCATAGCTCATGGTGGTGACAGTTTTGTAGCTGAGAATGTGAAGAGGTTGCAGGAGGGATTACAGCACTACTGTGTGGAACTGTTTTCAAAGTGAGTTGAAGCGGGATTTCTTTCCAAAAGTCTGACAGTCTGTATCTGGATGGCATAGATGCTGGCATTAAGGGGCTGCATGGCCTTGGGCAGCCAGGAGCAAGTCTGAGCCTTGCTGCCACTGGGCACATGCACTCATACAAACAGGTGTGCACATGTGCATGCATTGCAGACACACACACACACACACGCACGCACAACTGCTCTGGTGACAAAAGATACAGAGAAGGTGGTGTTACTGAGTGCCTTCTCTGTCTCTACCTATACTGCTGGAGGCTGTCCTGAGGAGCCCTGTACCCCTGAGGTCCCAGAGGAAGTCAGGATCAAGGAGGAGTTTGCCTCAGTTGATGAGGACTGGGTTAAGGAACAATTAAACAATCTGGACATCCATAAATCCATGGGTCCTGATGCAAGCACCCATGGGTACTGAGCAAGCTGGCAGAAGTCATTGCTAGGCCGCTCACCATTATCTTTGGTAAGTTGTGGGGAACAAGAGAGGTGCCTGAGGACTGGAAGAATACAAACATCACTACAGAAGGGACAAGAAGGAGGACCTGGGTAACTATAGACTGATCAGCCTCACCTGGAAAGGTGATGGAAAAACTGATCCTTGGCACTGCCTCTAGGCATGTCAAGGATAAGAGAGTTATTAAGGGTAGTCAACATTGGTTCACCAAGGGGAAGTCATGCTTGACCAACCTGATAGCCTTTTATGAAGATGTGACCAGGGGGATAGATGTGGTAAAGCAGTGGATGTGGTCTATCTTGATTTTAGTAGAGCATTTGACACCATCTCCCGCAGCATCGCCACAGCTAAACTGAGGAAACGTGATCTGGAACATTCAAGTAGTGAGGTGGACTGTGAACCAGCTGAAGGAAAGAAGCCAGAGAGTTGTGGTCAGTGAGACAGAGTGAGTCTAGTTGGAAGCCTGTGTCTATTGGAGTCCCTCAAGAGTCGGTACTGGGACCAGCACTATTCAATACATTCATCAATGACTTGGATGAGGGAGTAGAGCACACTGTTAGCAGGCTTGCTGATGACACAGAACTGGGAGGCCTGGCTGTTATTCCAGAAGGCTTGAAACTTATTATGGGATGCTTTTGGGATGGGACTAAGATGGGAAAACAGGAATTGAGACATAGCAGTCAAGAGAAGTAAGTGTGGGAAGATGGACTAAAGGGGAATAAATGTGGTCACATAAACAAGCTGCTGATCAGCTACTGCCTAGTCACCTGGTCACTGTCATTTGAGCTGTCTTCCTATTAGATCCTACTTCTTTTTTCTGTATGACACTTTAGTCTCTGGATGTGTACACATTTGTGTACATGCCTGCTGGAGCTGGATTCATAACAGGAAAAGACCAAAATCTAGAAAAACCCAAAGCCTGAATTGGTGTCTGGGTGATGAGCCAGGATATCACAGCAGGCTATTAGATGGGATTAGGGTCTGTGAATGTGAGTGTGCCTGGAAAAGTAGAAAGTGAAGATGTATATATGTACCACTAGTGAGCTTCAATTCCAGTTTGACACAGGTGAGGAAGATGGGACCATCCGTTTTGGTGATGTCCATGCAGCTTGATACATGGGGGTTTATAAAGGCACCATGCTGTCTGCGCTGGTATGTGGGGTCCTCTGTGTTTGTGTCTTTCTGTATGTCTTTGTGTGCACACTGGGAACATGCATCCAGCCTCACTGCTAACTGGATCTGGTGGCAGAGTCACCATATTCGTGGGGCTGATGGGGGCACATTGAAGGCTGAGAGGGCACCAGAGTCAAGGACATCTTTAATATCAGAGAATGCTTTTCTTTTAAAATTGTTTTCAAACCATCAGTCTTCTGATGAACATTTGAAGAATGGCAAGAATAGAAGTTGAAGATTAGTCTTATTGTAATTAATTTGTCTTCCCATTATTATTATTTAAAAAAATAGGAAAAATTTTCTGAATGAGTTGAGAAGACTGACATCACAAGTTTCAACAATACAAAATTCTTTTCTCATTTCAAAGGTATTGTTGTTACACTCGTTTTCAATAGACTCATTTTCAATAACAAAACGTTTTTAGAGAGATGCTTTCTCTTGACATAAAGTTTACATCTCTGATGAACTGTTACCTGACGTATTAATTAGGTGAAATGTATCCTCTTGATTTGACTCTTTTGGTAATAGAGTTAAATTTCAACCTTATATTTAAAATTTTCTTTTAAAAAACATCAATTTTTAATGCAAGGAACGAATTGTCTCACATTTATGTAGAACTTAAAAACTGCTGTGGTACAGAATATAGTCTAAAACTAAAATTTTTAAATGTTGTGTTTTATTTTATTTTGTTTTTAAAGTTTGTGTTTTTATTTTGTGTTTTATTACTCAGGAGTAATAAAGTCATATAACTGTTTTAGGAGATATTACTTTCCTTGACATTTGTCTGTGTTTGACAGAACTCAACTACCATGAGTTGGAACATGTCACCTAACATAAGCATTAAAACAATTATATAAGCAATTAAAACAATTGAGAGATCATCTTCTCTAAGTATTAAAAATCTATGCATTTCCTAAAATTCAGTAGACGCAAAAGCACTCACACAATAAAAATGTAACATTACAGAGATATAATTTTCATGAATCTTTTTGTTTCTGAAAAACTACCATTCATCTTTTCCTTTTCCAGTAGTGAAAATTATTTTGCTAAAAAAGTTACCGGGTTTCTTCATTTTTTAACCAGAAACTAATGACACAGATATTAGAAGTCTTGTCTCAGTATTCACTAGAAACAAATCAGTACAATAAAAAGGATATTTCTTAATTGCAAGGCAATCTTTTTATGTTGCACCATTTTCTTAAAAAAAAAAAAATGCTAATAGAATTTTAAGTCTACTTTAAATCTTGAACATCATTGATAATGTTCAAGACGTACTGATAAATATTGAACATTATTAATCCTTCCCTCATTCCACTTCATCTTTTTTGCTGGAACTGGACAAAAAGAGAAGAGTACCCATGTTTGAGATGACACAGGGGGAAAATATTACTATGAACACCAACTGTGATTTGTCTAAAACTTTATGGAATATGAGTTATAGAATGAGTTAGATGGACCATAACACAATTTTCCAACATCTCAAAATCAAATAGTGGTACACATGGAAATGCAAGTCATCACAGTGCCATCGCAGAGCTTCTGCTTCTCTCTCAAAGTTTACCTTCCCCAAGGAGGTGAACACTAACAGTCAGAGAATGGAAGTGTTGAAACATAGAAGTGCAGAATTCCTATTTATATAGTAAATACCCAAAGTACATTCTCTGGGACTGGTTCGTAGAAATATGAAGCAACTCCTGCAAAACACTGAACCAGAGCTGGATTACGAATTCCTGCAACATCTCAATATATTCATATGCCTGAGCCAAGTTTAATCATTACGTGTAAAAAACTATGCATACTTTATGATTCATTAGTTATAATCTGGTAACAACCTTTTTTTACTTTTTCAGGAGGTAAGAATATAACTATTCCTTGAACATGTTATAACTAGATGTAAATAAATCAACACTTCAGAAACACTATTGGCAATCATTCTCCCTCTAATAATTTAAGGTATCAGAGAAAGTGCCCACATCTTCACCAAACCAATTAACCTGACTATAGCATTGGTGCTGTGAATATTGTTTCTCACCTGTCATTATTCTCTTCTGCAAAGTTGTTCACATGAAGTAAAGTGGTGGTTCTTTACTGGAAAAAATGAAGTAGTTGTTCAACACAAATACAGATATTTTTCTGAGAGGCAATAGTCAGGAGGGATGGGGCAACATACCACAGTTATATTCACTGTGGTTCCAGACTGACTGAGAAGTAAAACCTATAAAGAAGCAGCTGTTTAATGTTCACTGCGAAACTGTGACTTCTAATTGCATGGCAGAACTAAGGGTGGCAGAGAAGGAGGTAAAAGACAGCGTACACTAGAAGTCTGTCAGCAAAGGGTAATATCTCAATTTGCATCATGAGATAGGCGAGTTTGAAGTCCAGGACAAGTTCCTGCAGCTTTTGAAGGAAGAACAGCACCTATAAACCCTTACTTTTAGATGGACAGGAGTAATGATCTCCCACAACATCAGTTCACTGAAAATATTTCATTGCAGCCTTCTAGTAGATGAAGAAAACTGATAAGCAGGAGGGGGAACAACTTTTTATATGCTCTAATAGTGATATGACAAATTAAAATGGCTTTAAACTAAAAGAGGGGAGAACAAGGTTTTATGTTAGGAATAAATTATTTATTCAGAGGGTGATGAGGCACTGGCACAGGCTGCCCAGAGAAGCTGTGGATGCTAAATCCTTGGACCTGGAGGTGTTCAAGGCTGGATTGGTTGGGGCCTTGGGCAGCCTTACCCGGTGGGTGGCAGCCCTACCTATGACAAGGTGGTTAGAACTGAGTGATCTTTAAGGTCCCCTCCAAATTAAGCCATTCTGTGTTTCCGTAGTTCTATGAACTCATCTACTGTGCTGTAGAGGAAGCAGGTAAATATCCCAGAACTATAGAGATATCAGGTTTAGACGACATACCAATGTTATGTAAATGTTACCACTAATGGGGAAGATTATAAGAGATTGTTAGCCATCTTCCCTCCTAATGTTCTAGGAATATACATCTGTGAGATGAAAGGGAATTCCATAGTCTATATCTCACATCTCAAAATTAGTTCATACGTGATTCTAACTGCAAAAACTGAGAGAGAATAATGTCGAAGTAAAAAGTCAGCTATACAGTGCACCATTTCATATTTGAAAGTTGTATTAGCTTCATCTTATTTCTTAACTCACGAGACAAACCCTAAGAAACAGCTACTGAACAACTACTGCATGCTTGTTAACAGCTATTTATAACTTTTCCTGGCTTCTTAGTTCATCCTGGACATTCTGCTGACTTCCTAACTATCAAAAAAAATAGGAAGAAAAAAAAACATCTACAGCCTTCTTATGTGTCTTTGTTGATACTGCATTTTTAGTACCATGAGCACAGATGACCTGGATTCTCCTCTACTGGATAGAATGTCAGAACTGTTACTTAGGCTTTATTTGCAGAATATTTATTCTTATTGACAATGATAAGCTTAAAATAAAATAATTGACCTTGAGATGTCTGGCTCTGTATTCATCCTACTACTCAGAAATCCATCTTCCTCCTTCTGCACTGCTGGCTACAAACATTTGTTAATTCCTGAGTTTTCTTGTGAATTTTGAATTATTTATTCAAAAAATACACCTATTAAAAACAAATCTAATTCAAGACACGGTAACTTTGATGTTACCTCACCTTTCATAAGCAAATTGCAGGAGTTTTAGTCCTAAGTTGACTCACAAAGGAAAGCTATGTAGACATCCACATTCAAATTGCAGATATCTATAGAAGAGAGATCTAAAACAAATTTGAAGTACAACAGCTTTCAAACAAGCAGACTTTTGTCTCTGTGGGTGAAATTACAGTCTTTACAGTTATGTCAGGCTGTAGGGCACAGCCCTAACCTGACTTCAAATTTTAGGTGCGTAAAAAACACTTAAACATTGCAGGAGAGGTGGTCTTTGCCTCTACCACTGTGAAACCAGAAGGAGCACAAGAGTGCAAAATGTTATCACTCTTGCAAGCTTAAAACTCCTAGTAAAGAAGACTCAGGAAACAGCTTCCTTGGGCTTGAGGCAGCTGATGCTTTTGAATGTCCCTGATGCCACTGAATCCTTCATACTCAGAAGCAGAGCCCCATTACCCATTAAATGTTTGTGGGCTTTTATTTTGCCACTAATGAAGGTTAAAGCTGAGTGTTGCACCATAAGGTCCTTGAATGCATCCCTCCCTGCACATGTCCTACAAGCCAACAAAATGGGATGACTCTGTCTGGCATGTGCAGCCTTTCATTTCCATGTCATCATGTTTCCTATGACAATTAATACAAGATTCGCCACCAACTCACTTTTGTTCTGTGGCCATATTCACCATATTCTCAAACATTCATAATGATGGAAATATACTTTTATGTATTTTGTATGTATTCAATGCATAAAAAATCTTTTTTTTTTTTTCCTGTAGAGGATTATGTCTACAATTTTTTAAAATTACATTGCATTCAAATAATCTGATGTCAGAGTGGTATAACGTGGTTATACAACAGCATAATTGGAGAAAGATGACCAGCAAGCCACCACTCAGAGCATATCCTTTTGCCTGAATACTGAAATGAAGCTGTTACCCAAAAGGCACAGACTTTTACCAGTTACAGGCAAAAAGTGGTATAAGAGCATTCATGCAAGGTGGCCTAAGCACCTACTAGTATAGCCTCTGCTCCCATTCCTTCCTTCAGTATTGTCTACAAACTTTTCCTTCCATTATAAATCAACTTACTTGGTTTTATATGCACTTCTGAAGGCTGAGGACACTTCATTATATCATAAATTTGATGTGTTTTGACTCATCATTATAACCTTAAATATGAGGCCTCATTCTGAGTAAGAATATTCAAGCTGATTAATAGTTACGTGAATTTAAGCATGGATTTTATGCTAGAGCGCTAGCTAGTTATCCCATGAATGAGTCCTTTTATTCCTGATATTTGAAGAGAGTTTTCAAGTGCATCTGTGGATCACAATTAGTGTGTAACTGAACATTATTCAATAAAACTGCAGAAAAATGTATGACATCTATGTCACAGGAAGAAACAATGTGGACTGCAGGTGCACCACAGGTACCTGGTTTCCTATTCCCTGAACCACAAACAAGGCAGAGAGAAGATACAGAGTCAAAAATAGCTTTTTTCTATGGGAATTGGTAACGCTTCAGACATGTTAAGTGTCACAAAGGTATTTGTAAATACCCAACATTGCCACTGGTAGGTATTTTTTTATGAAATTTATTTAGTTTCATTGATATACTTGGAGGTTTAAGATTTTTTTATTAACCATTTTCTTCTGAGCATTTCTGCTCTTTTGCAGCAGCAAAAGCAAATTCCTCTTGGGAATTTTGTGTTCCATTTCATTATCATGTTGAAATGCGTTGCTGTGGAATCACAAGAATCACCATGAAATTTTCCAGATGTTATGCAGACACTTTAGCATACGCTCCTACTTTCGATAGTTCCTTTTACTGCATGTAAGCTGTTTGTAACAGGTCTTGAATTGTATGCATAGCACTTTTGAAAGTGTGCAATACGTAGAACTCTATAAAGGATTATGAAAGCTGGATTGCTTTTTATACTCATAGCTTTTACTGACAGGGAGGACATATACACAATGAATAACAGTATTTATTTCACAGTACTTATCTCCATGTGAATCACTTCTCCAGTTCAATATTAAATTAAAAATAATTAATTAATAAATAAGCAGGCAAGTAGAAAAGATCCCCATTCCTCTTTTAAACCACTCTGACACAACACAGGATTCCTGTCCTGTACAATGAAAAGCAAAGTCAGTAAAAAGGTGCTGCTTACTGCTTGCATTCCATCAGTGCTTAAAAACTTTATCTGATAATAAATTTCCTACCGTGCACCCTCTTTCACAGAAAAATAGCACAAAGAGAGATCTAGATAGCCTATAATCTCTAGGATAAAAAATATTTCAGACAATCATGCTGGTAAGTAATAGATCAGAGGATAAGGCAACAGGTATTTATTCTGGTCTTAGTGTCAGAGCATGGTGGCAGCTCCTGCAGACTGTAAGTGAGGCAGCAGTAGTACCTCAGAAGTGCTGAATCCTTACACTGATTCAGCTGGTTGTGTTTACAAAGGATCCTCTCTCTCCCCATACAAACACCATTAAAAAATTTAAGAATCATTTAACAGTAAATGATTTGCTATTAAACAGCTATGCAGTCGTAAATTGCATTATTTAGAAATCCCATTAGCAGCATGAGAAACGGATGTCCTGAGGAGGAGCAGCTGCAGAGTGCCCTGAGGATGAAAAGATCTGCCACACTGCCAGGTGATGATGAAGACAACGTGTGCAGTCATTCTTCTTCCAGTCTGGCTGTGCGCTGTGCCATGCAGGCACTTCTCTCAAATGTATTATAAAGGAAAAGAAAAAAAAATCAGTACATCAGCCTGTCCTGTTTATTCACTGCATGTGTATTTGGGTTCATCTGCTGTACCATGCATGGGTTTTTCTTTTCCTGCCGGTGTGCTGCAGTTGGAGACATGGTGCTGGATAAATACAAGCACACCTTCATCACCCTTTGTTCCCTGAACAAGCTGTAATTACCACAGAGTTGGTACATCCTAAAATCCCATCCATTTCTATGCTATTCCAGACATGTTTATTTTTAACTGCACCAACCATCCAAAGCCTAAACTATTAAACTGAAAATAGCACATCTCCAAAGGTTTTTTTTTTAACGAGGTAAAACACTCTTCCATTGCCTTCATCACTAGCTCAAAATTGCTCAACCTTTTGTTTTTGACACAATATACTAAAGCCAATTATGTTCAATTAAATTAAAAGGTCTAGCAAAAAAAAAATATATATATATATTTATTTTTTTTTTTTTTTTGAGCAAAACACTGGTATTCACACTGCCACATGGCCAAATAATACATTGTATGACTCAGACTCCCTATAAATAAGCAGTCTACGATAGAAGATATGCAAGCAAATGGCTTCCTTCAGATGTTGCACAGAGAGGATGTGCCAGGTGACTGATGTCTGCTTGCAGCCTCTCAGGAAACTGTGTGTCATCTTGGCGTTGGCACGTGTTACCACAGTATCAAGCCCTTTGTTCACGAGAGCTGCTACCCATGCAGATTGTCAATGACAACGATCATTTTCGCTTATTTTAGCAGAGTAACTGCAATTACTGGCACCAGCGGGTATCACACACTACATGCAGCAAAAGTGTTTGGCTTCAGAGTACTAATTTAGTTCGTGTCACAGAGGCAAGAAAATGTGCTTTTCTTTCCTGCAGCTTCTGCTGTGCATCAGGCTCTAGTTTCAGCTCTGTATTTTAGGGATTTTTGGAGAACCACACATTTAATTACAGTCTCCTGCCATGACTTTGGTGAAAGACTTGTCCAAACATCAGAAAGAGGATTACAGTTTATGGAACCAGAAGAGGATACTCAGTAAAAGAAACCAGCCAGCTACTTATTTACATACTGAAAAGTTCCAAGCAGCAGTGCTGGCCAACTGCCATCTGCTTTAGATTTTTGAATGAAATACTTTTCATTCCAAATGATTTTCAATTGGATTCTGAATATCAGACCTTGTGGGCTCATTTACAAACCACAGGTGAAACAGGTTGTCTGTCAGTGGACGGCAGGCCATCCTGGCTGACCTCGTGCTGCAGCAGATTTCTTCTGACACAACAGTCTGCTCTTCTTCCAGAACAATTCACTCACATGTTGGCACAGAGACGTTTGAAGATGACCCAGCTAAAAAAGGCACAGTGCATAGCTGAATGTGGAACCCATTTCCTCTGTTTTCCAATCACTTCTATCTATTGCTCCTTTTCTCTACTCTGCTTATTCCTTTAATTATCAATACCAGTGCCTAAGTTACTAACTGTTCTTCATGTGGAAGTAAAGCAAGAAGTAATTTCCTAATCAACTGAGGCAGTTCAAAGGGTCAAGAACCAGCATTAGAATATAGGGAAAAGAAAAGAAAAAAAAAAAGACCAGGGGAACAACAGTATCCAGCTCAAGAGTTTTTCTACCAGGTGAGTAAATATTTGTCCTTGGTCAGGCTGGATGGGGCAAAGACTGCCCTTATCTAGCTTTGGGTGTCCCTGTTCATTGCAGGGGAATTGGATCAGCTGGCCTTTAAGGGTCCCTTCCAACTCAAATGATTCTATGATTCTATGAATCAGTCATGCCAACATCCTGCAGACAATTAGCTTGCTAAACTTTGAGTTATCCCATTGTAGTGCATAAAGTTAACTGTCTAATTAACATTTTTGTGATCACTTATGCATATAAATAAAATAGTAGTAGTAATCCTGGAAATACTGCAAATATTAGAAGCAAAGAAGCAAGGATTTTGGTATAGTTAAGCATATTTTCAGAGTAATATGGACAGAGATTCATCATGGGAAAACTGCAGCAGTTCAGTTTATAAGAAGCATAAAAGGTGGATCAGATGCAGGAACTAGAAAGAAGAGGTGAGAACGAAAGGTCACAGACATGAACTAGGCAAGTGTCAGTGGTCAGTGTAATAACAAACATGAAGCATTTATAGGTCATTCTTCTCCAATACATATTATAGTCTTTTGGTATGAAAATAAAGCCAAAAGCCATTATCATTTTCTGCATTTTACAGAGGAGGAAACAGAAATACAGCAAAGTTCTCAGGAACATAAGAAGTGACAGGAGGGCAAAGCATGCAACATCATGTCTGAAATCGAGCTGCTTTCACTTAGATTCAGATTGTGTAGAATTACTTGGTGATAAGCTAAAGAGACCTCAGAGGCTATGTGCTAGCATTCCCTAGAAAAGGCAAACTCTGGAAAAGGTAAAGAAATATCATCAGGAATGTTTTAGAAGGGATCCAAAAATGACAACAAATGAAAAGAATATGTCTGACATTGTGGACAAAGTAACTTATTCAGCCTCTCTCACACTTGCCACTAAAGAGACTATAAAGAAGACAGGACAACTTCTGTGAGGAACATTCATGGAAAAGCCATCCATAATACAGACATATTATGTAACAACTATCTTCTATGTTCAGTGGTTATGAGTTTGTCCTTTATAAAATGGTCTCCATCTGTAATTCCTATGTCATGTGGAGGAAGTCCTTAGTGACTGCTTATCAGTCTCTTTTCTTCCTTCTGTGCTTTAATTTACAACCTGTGACCTCTAAGCCTCATAAAAAGCATTTTATTAAAATGACATAATTCATTATTGCATGTTTAAGACCTGACAGTAAGAAATGGGTTTTATGTTTACTGCAACTGTGTAAGACTGAACCCTCCAAAAGGATGACTTTCACACTTACTCCATAACATGCTGCAGTTTCAATTATGGAGCTCAGAACCAAGGGATCATAATCAGTCCTTTAGAGGAGGAAAGACAGAAGTAATTCAGGTGTCAATTACATGTAAATGCTTTTTTTTAATAATAATCTCATAGCATGTAGAACACTATAAAGTAAAGGGTATTTATTCTGTTACAGAAGCTCAGACAAAATCTTCTAAGGAAGAGGTTAATATCCCTTCCATACTCAAATTCTCAAGACCCTCAAGGTTTCAAATACCACATGACAGATCTCAGCAGCCAAAGCTCACTCATTCAGCATTGGAACCTAGCTCTGCTCCAGTCTTTGGCTTAGCCATCCAGTAAGCTGCAAGTTTTAAGTGATAAACTATGCATAGTCAAATTAACATCATTTTTTAAGTTATTTCCTCTTATCTCTTCTGTTCTTCAGTAGAAAACTGTTTTGAATGGACTAAATCTTATGCTACACTACACATCATCCTAAAAGCTTATGAATATTTTATTAATTAAAAAATATCACAGTAAACATTGACTCAAAGCAAAGACCTGTAATGTTTGATGAGTTTTTTTGTTTTGTTTTAAATTATAGCTTTAGTGATGGCTTCTGTTCATATGCTTCCAGCGGGGATAAATGACTGATTATAATTTTGCTACACACAGAGGAAAATTAGTCATTCCTAATTGGAAAATATGAGATGATGCTGATGGCTTGCACACTATCAAAACCATGGGGCTTGTGCAGAACAGCCTTGGTAGCACACTTGGTCCCAGTGCAGGCATATCTTTTATTTTAATTACTGTTCAGAACTCCAAGGCAAAAAAAAAAAAGATCATTTTAAAATGAGCATACAAATTTTCTACTAAAGTTCATTTATAATTACTATATAACAGGAGCAATTTTTTGCCAGCTACATTCTCTTTTATTTACATTATGAGAGGAAGTATTTTTTTTCGTGTAAATTAATGTAATCTTCCCAGAAATACCAACCCATTGACCTCTGTCATAGCCTTACTTTCTCAAATAAGTTTGGGAAAACTTAAAACAAAAATCTATAGAATAAATCAACAGAGAAATGAGCAAAGAGCAGCTAAAATAAAAACTAACTCCCCAATTGCTTTTCTTGCACCCTATTTATCCTCTAGTTTTCATTCTCTGTAGACTCATTCCCCAAAACTAATTGTTAAAGTTGCCTTTTCATTCCCATTTTATTTATTTATATTCATTTATTATTTATATTTTATTTATTTATTTTAGTTAATTTATATTTTTATATATGCATTTTATTTTTCTTATTTTATACTTCTATTATGGGAGAAAAAAAATATATGTGCGCTGGTAAGGACACAGTACTACCTAACACAGTGCTAACAGTTCCTGACAGTTAAAATATGGACCAGCACTAAACTTTTCTGGTTCAGTAGTGTAATATTTACTAGCTAGGTATGTCTGAGCTGAGTTATTTCCTGAGGCAGTTGAAGCCATTTTAGAAGAGCAAAGATTCAAAGTGACTTCATGCAGCTCGTTTGTTGCCATATAAATTGCTCTCACAGTCTGACAAAGAGTCTGCATTTCTATCTCACTCTCCACTCAGAAAGTCTCCAAATTAGTATACTTCACGTACTCATACACTTCAGGTCTTCAAGGATACCAAAGTAATGCAATACACATGTATAGATCTCTACTAAAATGAATCATTTCATAATCCAGGTCTGAGAAGCACAGTAAGTGTGCTACTGTTTCCTTGCAGTTCAACCTGCATGTGATAACTTGGCAAAGTCCCGTCCAAGAGCATTAATGGGAAATATCAGAATTGTGCCCACCACCAATAACTATTTTCTTACTTTCACAGTAATTTCATAAAATGGGAGGTATGTGGATAGTATGCAGTTTACAGGAAATAAAATGAAAAATTGCATTGTCTACTAAAATTACAGTCCTTCAGAGGCCTACCATTTTGGTTGACTGTATTGGGAAATAGTCTCTGAGAAGAACAGACTGGGTCTTCCCTGTAATACAAAAGTGTACTACTATCAGTAGAATAAATTAGTAGACATTTCAAATTCTTATTGTGTATGCAGGGTGGAAGTCTTATATTACGATCCTACAGAACTAACAAAAATCCTTTAATATGAGACTCAAGTATGATTAATTGGTTTCTGTTCCATAGGCTTTGTTGCTCAGTTTCCAAAGCACAGCATTTGCTAAGAATCAGACTACTAGCTGCAAATATTGTAAATGTGTGCTGGTGGAATCATTTGAACATTTGTTCCAATTTCTCTTAAGATTTTATTCTGCTACTCATCTCCATACTGTCTGAGCACAACACTCTCAAAAGAGAATTTACATTTTAATGTGTTCACAATCCTTCCCGAGTTCCTTTCCCATAAAGATGAGGCACTTTAATTTCAATAATGCAAAAACTAGTAAAAGTACAGCATTTAGTTTAAGCTAGCTAAAAAATGGATCAATCACCAATTTTTAATTTTATAATGGTTATGAATTTTGCAATCAGCACAATGTGGTGTATTTGTGTGATTCACACTTGGGTAAAATGTTTCCTAAACAGTCAACACAGCTGAAATCTGAATATTGGATTAATTCATATTTATTGTCTATGTGTTTTTAAAATTATATATTTGTTATTTTATTTATTAGGAATCAACCAGTAGAAGCATTTGCATAGCTGGTGAACCAGGAATTATATAACAAACCTCCAAAGACCCTCTCTGCAGTTTTGGAGTCCTGGCTGGGTAATTTTTACCATAATCAAAACACTTTAAAATTGCACGTCAGTTCTGGTTTACAGTTAATTTAATAATGCTCAATCTCAAACTACTAAGCAGCAAAAAATACATCACTTAACAAGGCTCAAGTAAGATATGAAGCAATAAAATGAATGCATGTACTGAACCATTCAGGAGGAATCAATAGCTTTTTTGAAAGCATAAAAATCATTTAAAATTATAATTTTGAAAGGTAAGATGCATTTTGGCTGTCTCAGTACTGAAAACCATCATTACTCTAGATGGTCCCAAGTGCCTCTGACATCCATGGGCTGGCTTTTTTGACCCAAGACCCAGGGGGACTTGCATTCTTTTGCAGAAAAAAAAGTAGAAATACACTGAAAATCTAAACTATCAATAGGTGCCTGAACAACAACCTCATCACCTTAGATGACAAACAGTGGCAAAAAAGGGATGACAGTTTCTCAAACTGATAGTGAGAAAGAATCAATCTTTACTATATTTAAAATTCTTCTGGCAAATTTCAAATAAAAGACTAGACCTGAACATAGTAAGAAATAGACCAGTTCTCTTTTTTGCCATGATTATAAATACAGCACTATGAGGACATGTTTTCTCTGCTCTCCTTACCTGTATTAACTTTTCTTTTACCATTGCCTGAAATAGAATCACACCTGAATTATTCAGGCTGTAAGTTGAAAAGATAATGTGTTGGGTAGTCACATTTTTAGAAGACAATCTTGAAAATTTATATGAACATTAAATTACTGAAGTACTTTTTTTGAAATACTTCAATGTATGCAGATGTCTGAAATTATTCTTTCCAGGATCCTTTCAGATTGTTACACTAGATCATGTCTTTCCTTTATGAAAAATTATTCATCACGTATGAGATGCATTTTCCAATAGATCAAAACTTGACAGAATATTATAATGTACTGAGTTCTGGACACATGAGACCATAAGAAATCATTCACATAAGTAATACAGTGTATGATGTAAACATCTATGTGGTAAAAAAGTCTTTCATTGGTATGTGGTAGAAGAAGTTAATCAGAAGCACAGAATCATAGGATCATAGAATCATAAAATCATAGGATCATAGGATCATAGAATCATAGAATCATAGAATCATGGAATGGCTTGGGTTGAAAGGAATTTAAAGATCAAACAGTTCTAACTCCAACTGTCTGCTGTGGACAAGGCTGCCACTCAACAGATCAGGCTGTCCAGGGCTCCATCCAATCTGGCCTTGAACACCACCAGGGATGGGCATCCTCAGCTTCTCTTGGCAATTGGTTCTAGTGCCACACCACCATCTGAGTGAAAATCTTTCCTCAACATCTAATCTAAATCTCCTCTCTTTTAATTTAAAACAGTTCTCCCCTTGTCATATTACTATCAGACCATATAGAAAGTCTATCTCCTTCCTGTTTATAAGCTTCTTTTAAATAATGGCTGCAATGAAGTCTCCCCAGACCCTTCTCTTCCCGAAGTGGAACAAGCCCAGCTCCCTCAACCTTTCTTCATAGGAATGATGCTCCAGCCCTCTGATCATTTTCCTGACCCTGCTCTGGAACTGTTCCAACAGCTCCAAATCTTTCTTGTGGTAGGGTCCCCAGTCTGGATGCAGTACTCCAGATGGGGCCTCACAAGATTAGAGTAGAGGGGAACAATCCCATCCCTCATCCTGCTGGCCAGCTTTCTTTCAGTGCAGCCCAGGATACTGTCTATGTCTGTCTACTGATAAAGATGTCGAAGACCACTACTCCCAAGATGGACCCCTGAGGGTACACCACTTGTCACCAGTCTCCATCTGGACATAAAGCCATTGACGACAATCTTCTGGTTGCTATCATCCAACCAATTCATTATCCACTGAATAGTCTTCTTCCAAATCCATACCTTTCCAATTCAGCGATCAGCATGTGGTGTGGAACTATAAAAAAGTTTTTGCACAAGTCCAGATAGATGAGATCAGTTGTCCTTCCTTTATCCACCAGTGTCATCACTCTGTCGTGGAAGCCCACCAGATTGGTTAGGCAAACAGAGATGTGCTCTTGTGGAACCTTTCAGAAAATCTGGAAACTATGAAACATTAAGTAGTAGATCTCAGGAGCAGTATGACTACAGAAAGTCACCCTACATAATGTATTTACAGACAAGATGCCAGAGACTCTGGCCCGGAGTCTGTGTTATCCAATCAACTGAGGAGTGCATAATGTGAACAATGGTTTATTTCACAGAATCACAGAATTGTAGGGGTTGGAAGGGACCTCTAGAGATCATCAAGACCAATCTCCTGCCAAAGCAGGTTCCCTACACCACATCGCACAGGTAGGCGTCCAGGCGAGACTTGAATATCTCCAGAGAAGGAGACTCCACAACCTCCCTGAGCAGCCTGTTCCAGTGCTCCATCACCCTCACCATGAAGAAGTTCTTACACACATTCGTGCAAAACTTCCTATGCTGCAGCTTATGTCCATTTCCCCTCGTCCTGTCTCCACGTACTACTGAAAAGAGACTGGCCTCACCGCTATGGCCGCCACACCTCAGATATTTATAAACCTGGATCAGGTCCCCACTCAGTCTTCTTTTCTCAAGGCTAAACAGACCCAGTTCACTTAGCCTTTCTTCATAGGGGAGATGCTCCAGGCCCTTCACCATCTTTGTGGCCCTCCGCTGGACTCTTTCCAAGAGATCCCTGTCTTTTTTGTACTGGGGAGCCCAGAACTGGACACAGTACTCCAGAGGAGGCCTTACCAGGGCAGAGTAGAGGGGGAGAATCACCTCCCTCGACCTGCTGGACACGCTCTTCTTAATGCACCCCAGAATGCCATTGGCCTTTTTGGCCACGAGGGCACACTGCTGGCTCACGGCCAACCTGTCGTCCACCAGGACGCCCAGGTCCCTCTCTGCAGAGCTCCTCTCCAGCAGCTCATTCCCCAGCCTGTATTGGTGCATGCAATTCTTCCTCCCTAGGTGTAAGACCCTACACTTGCTTTTGTTGAATCTCATCCGGTTTCTTACTGCCCAGCTCTCCAGCTTGTCCAGGTCTCACTGAATGGCACCACAGCCTTCAGGCGTGTCAGCCAATCCTCCCAACTTCGTATCATCAGCAAACTTGCTGAGGGTGGCCACTATCCCCTCATCAAGGTCACTGATGAAGATGTTGAACAAGACCGGACCCAGCACAGACCCCTGGGGGACACCACTGGTTACAGGTCTCCAGCCAGACTCTGCACCACCAACGACGACCCTCTGTGCTCTGCCAGTCATCCAGTTCTCAACACACCTCACTGTCCACTCGTCTATCCCACACTTCCTCAGCTTTGTTATAAGGATGTCGTGGGAGACAGTATCAAATGCCTTTCTAAAATCAAGGTAGATTACATCTACCGCTCTCCCCCCATCCTCCCAGCATGTGACAGCATCATAGAAGGCCACCAGGTTGGTTGAGCACGACCTCCCCTTGGTGAACCCATGCTGACTACTCCTGATAACCTCCTTTTCTCCCAGTTGTCTGGAGATGGTATCCAGCACAAGCTGTTCCATCACCTTTCCAGGGACAGAGGTGAGGCTGACAAGCCTATAATTACCCGGATCTTCCTTCTTGCCCTTTTTGAAGACCAGAGTGACATTGGCTATCCTCCAGTCTTCAGGGACCTCCCCTGTTATCCAAGACCTCTCAAAAATGATGGAGAGTGGTTCGGCAATGACCTCCGCCAGTTCCTCAGCACACGTAGATGCACCCCATCAGGTCCCATGGACTTGTGGACCTTAGTACTGCCTAGGCGCTCACGCACGTCCTCTTTCCTGACTAAAGGGAAGTCTCCCATTCCCCAGACACTCTCACTAACCTCCAGGGTGTGGGATTCCTGCGGGAGAGACTTTTTACTGAAGATGGAAGTAAAGAAGGTATTCAGTATCTCTGCCTTCTCAGCATCCCCCGTTACCAGAACCCCCCCCCTCACTTAGTAAGGGGCCCACATTCTCTCTAGTTTTCCTTTTGCTGTTAACATACTTGAAGAAGCCTTTTTTATTATCCTTTATCACTTTAGCTAGATTCAATTCCAGACGGGCTTTAGCCTTCCTCGTTGCATCCCTGCAGGCCCTGACTACATTCCTATATTCTTCCCAAGTGGTCAGACCCTTTTTCCACATTTCATGGACCTTCTTCTTTCCTTTGAGCTTGCTCATGAGCTCCTTGCTCATCCACAAAGGTCTCCTGCCACCTTTTCCCGATTTCTTGTTCACAGGGATGCACCGATCCTGAGCTTGGAAGAAGAGCTGTTTAAATGCTGACCAGCTCTCAGAGGCCCCCTTACCTTCTAACACCCGAGCCCATGGGATAGCTCCAAGTAGGTCCCGGAAGAGATCGAAGTTGGCTCTCCTAAAGTCCAGGGTAGCAATCCTACTTATTGCTTTGCTTCTTCCACTCAGGATCTTGAACTCCCCCATCTCATGATCACTACAACCCAAACTGCCCCCAACCTTTACTTCCTTAAGAAGTCCATCCCTGTTACTGAGAATAAGGTCCAGTAACACCCCTCCCCGCGTCGGTTCCTCCACCACCTGCATCAGAAAGTTGTCTTCAACACACTGCAAGAACCATCTGGACCGTGCGTGCCTGGCCATGTTGGTCGTCCAGCAAATATCTGGATAATTGAAGTCCCCCATAAGCACCAGTGCCTGGGAACGTGATGCTACATCCAGTTGCTTTTGGAAGGCCTCATCACCCTCCTCATCCTGATCAGGGGGCCTGTAGTACACACCCACAACAGTGTCACCCTTACCAGCCTGCCCCTTGATTCTCACCCATAAGCTCTCCACTGCTACATCACTCTCCCCCAAGTGAAGTTCAATACATTCTAGCTGCTCTCTCACATAAAGAGCAACTCCACCACCCCGCCTAGCCAGCCAATCTTTCCTAAAAAGCACATAGCCCTTCATGACAACATTCCAGTCATGCGAGCTGTCCTACCACGTCTCCGTGATCACAATTTTGTTATAAATGTGAAGATACCTAGATGTGTGTAGAGATTTTTTTCCAAACTGCACAACCTCACCGATCAAAAACACTAGTCAATTGTTAATTTATTCGGACTTGCTATTTTGGTATTCCCATTTTGATATTCCCATTATATCAACATAGAGCTCAAAGCTGAAATGGAGCTCCCCTTCTCAAAATCCAATAAATTGAAAGGTTGAGCTTGTTCAACTTCATTCATCTGTAACTAAACAGAAATACTGCAAAGCTGATTTATAAATAAAAATCTCTTCATTTACATAGAGTTACCACCATTAGGGAGCTCAACTGTATCGATTAACTGTCATGGTAATTAAACTGCTACAGTATATAAAAATGGCTTTCCTGAACACAGTAAATTATGTTTCCCCTGCCTGGATCTCTCTCAGTAAGAAGAATTTTACCATTGCAGAGTGAATTATAGATTACCTCAGAAGTGATACTATGAGAAAAGAGGCAGAAGGGATGCTTACAGAAGTCCTAAGTGTGGGTGCCCTGAGGAAGTGATGGACACTTGTAATTTCAGTGTCCTCTTCCCAAATGACAGAGGACCACTGTTTTCACGTCACATGAGCAACTGGTCATCTTGTCCCTGTTTTACAGCTTCCTCTATCCTCCTCTCAGTTAGCATATCTCCTTTTTTTTCAGTCAAATCCCATTGCTGGCCCTTATGACATCCTCTGGAAAATGGCAATGTATTTTTAACAAACTTACACAGCAGTTACAAAAAAGAGTCAGGAAACAGAAAATTATAATTTGCTCTTGGAAGGATTTGGAAGCACTTTACTGATCTTGCTGCCCTGATTTAAACTCATTGCTACAAAGGCAGGATCTTGTTAGCTATGAAGAGCTTTGATTTTATTTTTTCATGCACTTATCTCGACCTCATTTTGTAAACTGCCAAGTGGATTTGTCCATTCATAACCATTTTGATGCTGTAGATGACAGCAGGGGGTGGATGTGGAGTGGAGGGGTTAGTTTTAGTACATTTGATTAGTTTAATGGGACATAATGTTCCTTTCTATCTTTTCCTACTTAAAATATTTTAATTCATTCTATGAAAAAAAAAATCAATGGCAGTCTGTCAAGGGCTGCAATTATGTTTTAAATCGGGATGAAAAATTTTGTGTGTGTGTGTGTGTGTGTGTGTTTGTAAGTAAGGGGAATCATTTACATAAAAGCTGATGGTAATAATAACTCAAATACAATTTTTATATCTCATACTCTATCCCTTGGCTGTAATTTTCAGAAGGCTGAAAGGAACAACTAAACAACTTTTTCCACAACTAAAATGTGGAAATTTTAATTCTGCACTTTTTAACAAATTAACAGACAACAAACACTGATACCATTTTATCCTTAGAAGATTACACTACTATCATTAGCTATAATCTGTAAAGGTCTCCCAAACTGAAAGTCATATACGTAACTGAAAAGCTCCCAAACAAAACAATACTGATGATTAGCAGTGGCTTTCTAGGCTTACATAGTCTTAATCCACCAGAACCACTAGTCTGCTGTGGATTTAGTCATCAAAACATCCAAAGTAGAAGTGCTATTTTTTTTTTTAATGATGGATACATTTATCCGAATATTAAACTTCTAGAGAGATATAAAGAAGAAAAGGCATTTTTAATGTTCTAAAGTTTGGATGTTTCAAAATCAAATACTTTACTTCAGTAAGACCAAAAATATCTTGTTTGAAATTCAAAATGCAGTTTTAAGCTACAATTTATCTTTTGAAATTTGAGCTCAGTATGACAGAAACAGCAGAGAAATGGGAACAAGGGAAGTAGAATGGGAATGGGAACAAGGGAAGTAGAATGGGAATGGGAAGGAGGGAGGGAAGGGAGGGAGAGGGGAGGGAGGGAGGGGAGGGGAGGGAGGGGAGGGGAGGGAAGGGGAGGGGAGGAGGAGAGGGAGGGAGGGGAGGGAGGGGAGGAGGGGAAGGGAAGGGGAGGGAGGAGGGAGGGGAGGAAGGGAAGGGGAAGGAGAAGGAGGGGTGGGGAGGGGAGGGGAGGGGAGGGAGAAGGGGAAGGGGAAGGGGAGAAGAAAGGGGAGGGGGAAGGGGAAGGGGAAGGGGAAGGGGAGAGAGAAGGGGAAGGGGAGGGGGAAAGGGAAGGGAAAAGAGAAGGGGAAGGGGAGGGGGAAGGGGAAGGGAAGGGGAAGGGGAAGGGGAAGGGACAGCCCTCTTTTGGACCCTATCCAGTCTGACCATGGTTTCTTCAAATTGTGGGGACCAAAACTGGGCACACATCTCATAATAATCATCATAATAGTTTTCTTTTCCCCACGTTAAGCTTTATTTCCATTTCCAAAATTCCTCTTCAGAATCTACCATGGCACTCAACCCCATGTTCAAAGTGAATAAACAGAAAGTCTTCTCCAGCACAGACTGTTAGCCACAGTGGAGGTCAAATACAAGGCTTACAAAGCCCATTTGACCTGGAATTACTTTTGCATTTCAAGAAATGTGTAACTAAATGTTATTATGTTAATGGCATGGTAGAAAAGGTTTTTTTTTAAGCTTGGCAGACAACTTAGTGCTGTAAGATGAATTGGACTCTAGACTTCAGTCAAGTATTTTGACAGGTAGTGTTATTTTATGGTTCTTACTACACTTCTGCTGAAAAGGCTGCTCAGTATTCTGAGCAGTTAACCCTGCCTTCTTTCAGCTCAAAAATTTACCACTTCAGTCTGTTAAAGTAATTTTTGCAATAGTAATCAGCAGCTACTACAGAAAACAAGTTTTATCATTAAATAATCACACCCTTGAGAAGCTCTGGGCACACAGCTGGCTCTCAGCTGGATTCAAACAGCTGAGATAAAACCATTACAGAGAAATGATACCTCTTGCCTTTGAGTATAAATTAAAACTAAAATAGTAACATAATTATTCAGATTTATCTTATAACTTTTCATATATATGCAAAACTGTATACCCATACTTATTACACATGGTTGAAGGCAGCCCACACCACTGTATAAATACATCATTCCAATATATGAGCATACTAGTATATAACATGAAAACAGATTAGAGAAATAGCATTAGAGAAATAATGCTGCTAGCAACATTCTTCCAAATAAAATAATATAAAGTTCTTTGTATAAGTATTATACATCCTATGTAGGACTATATATAACATTTTAACCAGAAATGACAGAAAAACACCTCTTGATATAAGCAGCTGAGTGAACTAGGTCACTCCAGCACTAGGCAGAAAGGGGCTTCCCAGTGCAGCTCACTGGAGCCAGAACTGAGAGCGAAGAATTGTTGTGCCAAAGAAACTGCTGCCTTTGTAAAAATACATGGTAACTATGGGGAAAGAAGGCTTTTCACTCTAAACCCTCCTGCATCCCGCAAGAAACCTCTTCCCATATCCTCTCCATGCAGTAGTTCTCCATTCTCCATTGTCTCCCCAGCTACAAGGAGGGAAGACAAGGTCAATCATCCAACACTAAGAGCAGAGGTTTCTGTTTGCAATGATGTCTGTCTGGCTTGAAAAACCTTTCAGTAACTCCTCTGATGTAGGCAAAGTAAGCAGATCTTTTCCTCCTGAAGTCTGTAATCTGCATAAATACTTTTTTTTTTTTTTAATGGATTTCCTGATTTTTCTAAGGAGCCCTGTTTATCATTGCATTTGAACTGATCCCAGTGCAAGAGAACAGGATCAGGTGAGGAGTTAGATGCCTAGCCGTTCATGTTTCCTAGCCTTACTGCCTAGTTGCAGTAAGATTAATTCAAAAGAATACACCCTGAAAGTCTTCTTGGAAATTGACATTCAAGACATGAATACATATAGATCACTCAGAAAGTAATGCTTCCTATAATAATTTCAATGGAAACTACAACAAAGAGCACAGTAATACTATTTGATAGAACAAATTCTTGACTACAAAAGACTACTTCTTCAACATAGTCACCAGCATTAATTATGCACCTTCACTGGTGAATAAGAGCCTGAATGCAGTGTTCCCAAAAACCTGCACCAGTGGAAGTGACATTCTGTTACTGTCACCACTGCTGAAACAAACCACCCACCCCTCACTGTGCTCATATTCACTGTTTGGTCTTCCTAAATGTTCAACAAGCAACAATGAATGTCAGTGGGTGCTAATTTTTCCTCATGGAAGAATTCATTCACCTTTGCTTCACACACATTTCCATGTCAGATGCCATTTCGTCAGACTTCCCCTCCACTGCCACCTGTCACACAACAAAAAAAATGTAACAAAATATTTGTGGGAAGGTTCAACCTCTGTTGCCATACATGGAATCACACAGAATCACACTGAACTGCAGGAGCTGGAAGGCACCTCAAGAGATCATTGAGTCCACCCCTCTGCGCAGGTTCCCTACAACAGCTCACACACATAGCCATCCAGACAGGTCTTGAGTATCTCCATAGAATGTGACTCCACAGCCACTCTGGGCAACCTGTTCCAGTGCTCTCTCACCCTTACCGTAAATAAGTTTCTCTGCTTGTCTATATGGAACTTCCTGTGTTCAAGTTTTAGGTCATTGCTCCTTGTCCTATCACTACACATCACCAAGAAGAGCCTTTTGTCTCCCAACATCCACCACCAACATCTGCCTCTGATGTCATGGGACAATATAATAAAGTAAGAGGCATTACTTTCAGAGCAGCTCTCCTAAAAATGGATAGTCCTGATCAATACTTCAAGTGGAACACTGATCCATGGGATTTATGTAGCTCTGCTCGAAGTTCTGTTCAGCCTACTGATCTCAATTTTCCAATGCAGAATGACACTGTGCTGTTAAATAATAAGGCTGTTTTGGAACTACAATAAGGCCACCAAAGAGAATTTGATTTATCAAGACATAATCATCTCCTGGAGGGGAACAAAGACACCTGGCTGTCTTTTGCACTCAAAATTTAATATTAACATTTATAACAACCCCCCTGCCTTACATAATGCTTACTTAATAATTTAATTATCCAAATATGTACAGTTCATGTTTTTCCCCCTACTGGATGCCTAATAGAGCTCACATTACTGCTTTTGTAAACACCCAGAAGCAGATCTCTCTCCACGCTGAAAAGTTCCTGCAGAGACACAGTACCATGCTGTGGAATTTACTTCACCGTGGAATCAATGTCATGCCAAAACAGCTTTTATCAAGAAGCACTGAGCACTGCCTAGATACTCATTTAGGTTGAGTTCAACAAGATATTTACACTAATGCTTACACACGGTGTTTAAGTCTTCAAAACGTTCCACAGAGCTCCCCAAATTGATAACTGAAAATTAATCCTCTTCAAAGATACACTCAAAACTGTCAATTTCTGGATTGACTGTTTTCCTAAGATCCTGCCTTTTGGATGAGTAACAGTGCATGCTCCTGTTGTCTGGCAGTGTTGCTCTGACTGTGCATGGGTGGAGGGAGGACCTAACAGGTTGTCCTTATGGCATGGATACAGACCTTAATGTTTTCCTACCAAAAATCAAATAAGTTCCCACTGATAGCATTTGGATCCTGATCTACTTCCCTGATACTTCCTTTTCTGACAGTATGCCAAAGTCTAACACTTGAATAGAAACAAGTGCCCAAACTCAAAACAATATAGGACTGATAACAAAACAATGATTTTACAGAATTTCCCAAATCAACATAAAGATTACGTGTAAATGGAAAAACTGGCCACAGTTTTGTCAGTCATGTCTCTTTAACAGCACATTTTTACAGCTTAAATTGCGTATTTTCTTCCTCTCCTATGTTACCACATAATGTTTTTTCTTTTGCAAAGAGCCCTGGCCATTATCTACAAAAAAAAGAATGCATTTGGACAATATCAATTTGCATGCAAATAATATTGCTTTCTATTGTACCTATGCTAGCACAGGAAACTAGGTTATAGCCAATTCCCATTCTCTCTTTTAAGACACTTGAAAAGCGATGGTTCTAAGGATTATGGATGCTCTTCTCATTTCCACTTCTCAGCATTGCCAAAGTCTTTATTACCTAACTGCTTCAGCTCGTATTAAAAACTACTCAAAACCTCAGAGACTCTCTGCCTCATGAAATTTATTTTCAGAAAAAAATGTGTTTGTTTTAGGCATAACATATACTTCATGTTTATTACCGAAAGCTTTTAGTACCCTTGTACTGGCTTGAATAATACTGACAAGTTAAGAAAATACATTTTTTTTCTTTTTTTTTTTTTTTTTGCAGTCCAAACCATCAGCAACTCTACTGTTGGGGCTTCCTTGGTTGTGGCATGCATAACTCAGGAAATATCTTGGATGGTTTCATAGACAAGCTGTCCAAACTTTAATAACATCTGAAGGGTGTGCCAGAAAAGTACGGCAATACTATGCCTGCTCTTCTGCAGTCAGAATAATCCAGTTCAAGAGACAAAGTGCTACTGGAATGATTTTCTTAAATAGGCATTTGAATCATAACTCATCCTGCATGTGAGATGCAAAGCTGGAAACTGCTTTTTCAGGAAAATATTCTTCACTTTCTACAGTACCAGTTTCTCAGGTAGAACTACCTCCCACCCACCTTGCTCCAATTCCATATTGAAATCATTCCCACTAGCCATACTGCAGATTTAAATATATGTGTATTTTCATTATAAAAATATATATTTTTTTTTCTTACATCATCAAGGATTTCTCTCTCTCTAGTACTCAACAAGTTGCTGAACACGAACTGAGTACTGAATGTGGCTATGTCTGTGGCAATAAGACATGGGAAACAGCCGGATTCAGAGACAAAATACTGAGGATCCAGTATCCAAACTACATTTATTCTGGGACTTCTATGTCAGATAGCTTTACCCAAATCCCGCAGGCCGAATGACCATTTGGGGCAGAAGCATACTAGGTACAATCCTGTAGTGCACCACCTGGCTTTGTTTTATCTTAGAGGAAATTATTTCAAGATCTCTGAAAAATTCTCATAAATTTGTGAACAAAGATACACTAAAACAACTTCATTGTCAGAACTGTTTTAAAAGAATGCTTCAGATCCGAATTCATATAGTAATGTAGACACAGCCTTTGCAATTTAGAAGCAGCTGTTTTCTGGGATCTGAGCAAAACTTAAGCAGTGATCCTCTTGGTTCCTAGTCAGCAATCAGCCATATACGTCAGGTGTGCTCCACATATCTCCTGTATCAGCTCTCCAGACAGCACACTCTGCACATTAAAACTACTGAAAAGCTGGTTTAACTTTTGAAGAACTTCACTCTTTGAGTCAGAGACCTTATCAGGAGGAATGTGATGAATGGAAGCTAGTAATGGAAAGTACAGCTGTAGGGACATAGAGAGAAAATGAAACTGTATAACATTTGCATAGACAGATTCCCTTGCTGAAAGGGAAATCATAAAATTCTCTCTTCCTCTTGATAAAACTGACTGAAAGTTTAGGATTTATTTCTTCTAAGGAAAAAGTTTCACTGAAAATACATTCCAGCAGGAAGCTTTGCATTTTTATTTAACACAGTTCTGAAAAGCACCAAAATAAAAACTTCACTGAACAAAGCCAAACACAAATTCTTGTATTTAAAATTCCCTTCAAATCCATTTGTAGTTACCAGAAAAAAAGATTATACAAAATATTAAAATAAAATTAGAAACCACCCTTATGGGTATATTGGTTTTTTTATCAGGTTACTGTAATTAAGAAATCAAATGTTTGAAGCTGAAAATTTAAATGATTTATATTTGTCTACAGAGCAACTTTGAATGACTTTGCAGTCTTCTTGATATTCTATGCAATACTTTCATTACTGCATCTGTTTTTCCTACCACTTTATTTCTTAACAGTCTTCTATTTTCAATTCTTGCCTTGTAAGGTAGTATTTTCATTGCTTCTTTCTGAAAGAGGCTGCAAGATGTTCAATAATAAAGTGTCATGGCGCATACTCTTTGAACGTTTAAAGAAAGAACCACCATGGTAAGAAATAGAAAAGGCCTATCAGCTTAACCCAAAGTGAGGATGAGTCTGCTGAGGCTTGCAAAACGCTCTTTAGCACAATGATCTGCTATGTTCAAATCAGGGCATGCCAAGAATGAAAGAAAACAGAATGCTTGCTTTCTCTGCTGGCCAAACATATTCAGGACTCATTTTAGTGAACTATTAAGGAAAAAGCAGTGTGAAACAGTACAGTCATAATTTTAATTGTTTTCTTCTAGATTTACTTGCAGCAAGCCTAATTAAATATGTTCTCCATCCTGTCCAGTCACCATACTCAAAATCTGACTTCTAAGGATATGGTCCATTTCGGAAGTAAACAGCACTTCGGACCACAAGCATCTTAACATCTGTTTTCTTTGGGAAAACTGATCTTTGGACCCAAAAGTAACAGTTTATTTAGCAATCCTTTTGTGTGAACATCTAGTGAGTAGCAGAACAAGGGTAGCTACTGTTCAACACAGTTCTAGTCTCTGCCTAATGACATAACCCTTGGCCACTTTCCATGGTTGCTGCTCCTTCCACATGTGTTTCATGTGGAAACCATGGAAGTTATGTCCTTAGAGCTTCCAACACTTTGGTTACCCCCACTTTCTGCTTTTCTGGAGCAGAAACTTCAGCCTGCTTCCCCCTCCACTGCCTGAGATTTGAGGAATAAACACAGATTTCCTGGAGTAATACCTTTGACATCCAGTGCTTTTTCAGAGGTTTGTAGAGTCCACACAAAGGGAACCCCTTAACATATTGCCTTACTAAGATACGTTACAAAACCCTGCTCCATTTACTGTCACAAGCATCACAGAAAGGAGCAGTTAAAATACTGTACTAAGTAAGGCCTAGTCTTGCAACTTCAGAGATCATAAAATTAATTCAGACTTCTTTAAGCATGGCCATTTTTCCTTGATAAGTATTTTTTCCCAATTTATAGATAATATAATGCCTACCAAGTATGAAAAGGAAGGGCAGATATAAATGCTGTTTATACTTAAAAGCGTAAAGCACTGATAAATGCACTTAAGTCAATGCAGCTAAGTTTATATTCTGGATTTGATTTGAGTGGTGTCAGGGACGTTCTGTCTATATGAGCATAAAAACAGTCACATTTTTTGTTTTGTTGTTATTATCTTTCTTACTGCTTGTCAAGTCAGATGTGAGAACTTTTCAGATACTAGAACATATGAGATGTGAGAGCATAGCTGATCTCAGTGTCATAGATTACATTTAAAATTACTTATTGGAAATGTGTGGCATTTTTAAGAGCCCTGTCAATAAAACGTAGTTAATAGCTAGGATGAGTGGTATTTTTGTTTCAAGAATACACTGAATGATAAACTGTCACTTGGAAAATTCAGCACAAATCTTAGAGGAACTAGTGAAAATATCTTTTAGAATTGTATTTCCTGTAGCACGCCTCATTGCTCCCCTTCAATTTTTCAGGTCTTCCAGCTTCCACTAAAACCAGCCCCTGAGGGAAAGAAATTCCTTCCTGCTACTTAAAATAAATACAGTGACAGCTCTGAAACAAATGCCTCCTATTTTATTATGTTGACCCACAACATCAGAGGTGGATATTGGTGGTATGGCAGTAGAGATTGAACTTTCCCAGCAATATTCCATTGTATTTTGTTGCCATGTGACAGATGGCAGCAGAAGGGCAGTCTGACACAGAAGTGGCAGAAGTGGTGGAAGAGGCATCTGACGTGGAAGTGCAGATGAATCACAGAATCATAGAATTACTTAGGTTGGAGAAGACCTTAAAGATCGTCCAGTTCCAACACCCTGCCAGGGCAGAGCTGTCCCCCACCAGCTCAGCTGCCCAGGGCGCCATCCAACCTGGCCCTGAGAGCCGCCAGGGATGGGGCACCACAGCTTCTCTGGGCAGCTGTGCCAGCACCTCACCACCTCAGGGTATATTTCGTCCTAACGTCAAATCTAAATCTTTTAGTTTTAAGATATTCCTCCTTTTCTTATCACTACCAGATCGCATAAAAAGTCAGTCCCTCTCCTGCTAGTAAGCTCCCTTCAAGTACTGCAAGGCCGCTATGAAATCTCCCTGTAGACTTCTCTTCCCCAGTGGAACAAGCCCGATTCCCTCATCCTTTCTTTATAGGAAAGGTGCTCCAGCCCTCTGATCATCTTCTTTTTCCTCATCTGAACACTCTCCAACTGCTCCACATCTTTCTTTTAGTGGGGGCCCCAGGCCTGGACACAGTATTTCAGATCAGGCTTTACAAAGGCCCACTCCCTGCCGCCACTCTTCAACTTCACTCTTCACTCTTATCAACTCTTTGAAAGGGTTGATAACAGCAGGACAAGGGAAAATGGTTTTAAGTTGAGGGAGGGGAGATTTAGGTTGGATGTCAGGGGGAAGTTCTTTACAGAGAGAGTGGTGAGATGCTGGCACAGGCTGCCCAGAGAGGTTGTGGATGACCCATCCCTGGAGGTGTTCAAGGCCAGGTTGGATGGGGCCCTGGGCAGCCTGGTCTAGTATTGAATGTGAAGGTTGGTGGCCCTGCATGTGTCAGGGGGTTGGAGATTCATGATCCTTGAGGTTCCTTCCAACTCTGGCCATTCTGTGATTCTGTGATTCTGCCACTCTTCTTTTAATGCAGCCCAGGATATAGTCAGCCTTCCATTCTTCAAGTGCACACTGCTGGCTCATGTCCAGATTTTTGACCATAAAGACCCCCAAGTCCTTCTCCACAGGGTGGATCTCAATGAGTTCTGAAGCAGAGGTGTGGAACTGAATTCCTCCATGCAGAAAAAATAGCACCCATCATAGCTGAACTTCATTTCTTGCCAGCACATACATTCCCTGTGCCTACAGAACTACTGATAACCCGAGTTAGAGAACACATATTACCCATTTAGACTGTTAGGTGTGGGCAGACAGAAGTGCTGAACACTACCACCCACTTACACTGTGTCCTACATCTCCATCACAGGAAGCACAGTGCAAGCTTTTTAAAAGACTGAAGGAAAATGTAATAATTTCTGAAAATTTAAGTTAAAAACAGTATACTGGTTGGTGCTAGAATCTGGAGTCTCCTTTCTTTCTCTCTCTCTGAAGTTTCAGCCTTAAGCTCCTTGTTGTAATACTGAAGGCTCATAATTACAAGCTCTGACACAGCCCTTAGTCTCTAATCACCACCTAAAACACTGCATGGTTCAAGAAGTACAAGGTCAGTAGGCAAGAAAGGACAAGATGAGAGGGAACAGATTGCTTTTATTATACCTTATATCAATGGGACTTAACCACCTCTAGTTACTTTGCCAGAAAAAAATGTCAAATAGTACAGGTTTCTCAAGTAATGTCAAACTAATGGCAAATTGTGTAAATACATGTTAGTGACTAAGTCCTGTGAAAATTGGTCCTTAATATGAAGATTTTAGATTGTAATAAATAAGAAAAAAATCCAGTTAAAAATTCATATAATCAAAATAAAATTGTTTCCTTCACTGAGATTTTAGTTGATAAGTGAGCATCAGACACATAGTGGATCTTTGGGCTGAGTCCTAAGCAAATGAGCAATTTGCTCTTTCTCTCTCTTCAATGCCACTAATCAATTTGACATTTAACGCTTTTTGAGGGTCATATGCATTACACAGTCAGCCTTAATAGAGAATGAAAGGGAAGAAAGTGAATTCTTGCTAAACATCAAAAAAAACAATAATAAAAGATTAAGAAAGGGGAAAAAAAAGGAGCTCCAGATTCTGAACAGAATCTGGCATGAACAAGGTTAAAGGAGTTACAGACTTTTCCTTTTCTTTTATCCCCTAGGGGCAGGGAGGAGAGTGCAGGCATACCTACCAAGAGACTTGTGAAGAAGGTACTGTCACATCTGAAACTCTGAGACAAGTTCAGTGACAGAGGAGGCAGCAAGATAGACGTTGTGAAAAAATTATATTAAAACTATAATATTCTGCCTTCCCAAGAGGACTGGAACATATGACAGAAACAGACATAAATGACCTGTGGGAGGATGGATAAATACTGAAGAAAAATGAGATAATGTCAAAAAAGGTTAGTTTTAAATTAATTTGACAAAGTTTCAGTAGCAGGAGGGATTTATTCTAGGCTTTTCAAGTCAGTGGAAAAGTGATGAAGGAGAAAAGGGAGGATTTAGATATCATTCTGTCTGACAAAATTTTCTCAAATGATTCCACTTACTGTTTTATTTTGTTGCTTTTGTGTTCTGTTTTGGTTCTTCTCTTTCCCCAGCGCATGCAAAGTTCTATGAGAGTGAAGTTCTACCAGTGGACAGCATAAATAAGGACTGCACATATTCAAGTATACAAGTCTTGTATAGAACTGTGCTGTACAGAAGACCACACCCTTTTGATGAGGAGTGTCTTTTGCACACAGATGTGCAGGACATCACCATGTTGCTCAGGATAGCTTCTCACTCCCGGAGTCCCATGGCTAATAAGCACCAGAATACACAAATTCTTCCCCAGATATCATCAACAGTAAAAAGCATTAAAAAATGTTCTCTGTAACTATAGTGAGATTATCCCATAACTTGGTGATTGGCTCCATCTGGTTGAGCAGAAGGCTGTACTAACTGTAACCAATTAGCTGTGATTGGTAAACACAGTTAACATCACTGGTTCCTCCTCGTCCCAGTTCCAGTGAACATCTTCCTCCCTAGTACCACTTCTACTGCCAAAACATCACACAGCTCAGTGATATGCTCCTGCCCTCCTGCCAATGCCACTACTCCTCTGCCAGCCTGGGCACTTATTTCCTACCTCTCTTTGACCTTTGCAGCCATTTTCTATTTCCACAAGCATAAGGTAAATATCTGTTACTTTGTACAAGAGCTAACATTTGACATGCTTTTTTCTTTCTCCAAGACATTAAATGTAGAATTAGCAGGTCCAAATCGCAATTAAAGTATTTCCTAAACTGAAAAGGAATTAAAATATTGCATAAGATTGGGGTCAGAATATGCTCTGTGTTTCTGAGAAAACAAAGATACTTGAAATCATAGAAACAGAAATGGTTTACTGCTCCACAGACTAAGATCATTCTGGAAGCATGGAAGAATAGTTGGTTATTTTTTATACTATTCCTTCAGAGATAAAGCCATTAGAGGACATCTCTTTTTTTCTCCATTCCTCCTGATATACACACCTCTTCTTATTTCGTTTGGAGTATCATTAAGTATTCTAAAGTTTGTAAATAAAATCTCCCCTCCAAACTTGCACCACTGGAAACATGGAATTCAAGAACAGATAATTTAAAACTGTTTCCAGCTCCTTCCTGGGGTGAACACTTTTGTGGGTGAACCAAAATAGAAACACACATTACCTTCATACTGTTCTTGACCTGAATTGTTCAGATAAATGAAAGTCTGTGAAGGTTTACTAAAATGGTATTGTAATTACATACATAAGCTTCATAGTTCATATACACATTCTTTTTTTTTTTTTTTACATTTTTTCCCTTCATTTTCACCTTTGAGAATATGAAGTGCTATTTAAAAGAAGAGTGGATTACCCTCTGCACTGGGATTGCCTGCAACAAGTGATTTAAGGAAAAAGTCTGGCCAGCTTTGGCAAGGATATTTCATTGAAGAAAAGCATCATGCAGAAACAGCTATTCCATCACCCCTCATACCTTCATATTGGATGTATTTTCAATGGGAAATACATGATGAACAGGTGTTACTTCTTTACTGCAATTAGAAATATAATACATTGTAGATAGTGCCTGCGCATAAGTAGAATCATAGAATCACAGAATATCCTGATTTGGAAGAGATCCATAATCGTAAGGATTGAGTCCAACCCTTGGCTCCACTCAGGACTGCCCAAAAATCAAACCCAGTGTTTACGAGTGTTTCCAAGTGCTGCTTGACTTCCATTAGGCTTGGGTCTATGACTGCTGCCGCGTGCATCCTGTTCCATGCCCACCGCCCTGTGGTGCAGCACCTGTCCCTGACCCCCAGCTGCCCCTCCCCTGACACAGCCCCATGCCGTTCCCTCGGGCCCTGTCGCTGTCACACAGAGCAGAGCTCAGCTCTGCCCCTCTGCTCCCTGTGAGGAGCTGCAGCCGCCATCAGGCCTCCCCTCAGCTCCTCTCCTTTGCACTAAGCAAACACAGAGACCTCAGCTGCTCATCATACACCTTCCAGTAGATGCATATAAACCTCAATTACAGACAGTCTATCGACCCAGTGAGCTCTAGTAATCAATAAACTGCTAATTGAAAAGGCTACAGCACTTATAAATGAAAACTCAAAATAAAGTGTAACTGTCTTCCATCACAAGATGTTAATCATCACCAGCTAAGCTACAACAGACCTCTTCATGGCTGACAGTGTTTGGATATTTTTATCTGCAGAAAGCCTTGAGTTTAATTTTAGTTCTGTTATATTACCAGCCACTGTTGCACATTCTTGAAGAATAAATCATACTATGCCTGACAGAAATTCTGTAATGTCTTTATTGTAAAGTTTAATACAGAATGTAAAATACAGTTCTGTTGAGCTATCGAGTATGTCTTAATAGGACATTACTGCCTTAGTTGAAAATTATTTATTTTGATGGTTACCTTTTGTTAAAATTTTATTATTAATAAAAAGGTCATTGAACTTTTATAATAAAACAAGTCTTATTTCCTTGACCTGCTTTTTTACTGCCATTTGGATCAATTCAGACAAGTTCCATTTTTCTCTGAGAAAGATGAAGTTTCATCTCCAAAATGAGTTGTGTAATGAACTGATGAGTAAAACTGATGCAAATTACTAGCAGGTCAATGTGATTCTGATTCACTATAAATGCCAAAATAAAATCAAGAGGGTTTTTTGAAAAAGAAAAAGGCTTCCCTGATACAATGCGTGAGTTCATTCTGGCAGTTCTACAGCCAGCAAGCAATTGATGGCAGTCCAAGAGTAGTTTTCTAAAATTTCCATGCTTTCCAAAGCAATACTTAATTCCCTCCTACTATTGGCCATGTCTGTGTTGCCAGTATTACAATATAAGATTTTTTATTTAAGTTCTTCAGACAATGAAGCACTTGGTTCACAGTTTTACCAACAGGGAGTGATGAGGTAACCATCATCATTAAAGAGTAGGAATGGCAAGAAGAGTTTAAGAGTTAAATTACATCAGCAGCATGTTTACTGTCACCTTGAATCTTCAAGACTGCATATATTACTGTGAGAAAGAGTCAAGTTATAGAAACTAGTATGCAAACAACAGGCTTTAAGAGATTTGAGAAATTTACTGCTACTAACAAAAATAGCTTTAGTATCAGTGAGTAGAGAAACAGGACAGTTCAGAGCAGAACGCACCACTTCACCCTCTGGAAAACTCTGTATCTCTCCACTGGCTCACTTTTGTCAATCCCTAAGTAGGCACAAAAGTTAAATAGTGAAAAGAATTAGTTAATATAGTCATTTTCCCTTCAACATTTTGTGGTACAGAGGATGCCAGACAAGCAAACAGGGATGAAGTTTATAGGTTTACATGTTTCAGAAATCTTTTTTACCTAAAAGGAAAACCTATATTCTCTGAAAGGTCAGAGACAGACCACAGGAAAGAAATTTCGAACTAAGTTCACTGAGTGATTCCTCAGACAGCTGTCCCCACCCTGTATCTACCATAGGAATGAACAGAAAATGCTGAACACCAGACTCAGACTCTGGAAATCAAATTTTCTTATCATCTTCTGAGAACAGGTGAAACAAAGAGAGGTGTTTTTGAATAACTGAAAGAAAGCAATATACACAGAAATATTATCTCAATGTTTGCTTTATAGTTTTGTGGTTAGAATACTTATGTGAAAAGTAGGGGTTGAGGATTTTGAGTTTGTCTTCATCAGCTGCAGAGGTGGGAGGAGGAGTAATGGTCTCTAATACCTCTATAGAATACAGGCCACTACCAAAGAAGCAGTAGTTGTAGATGTTGCTTTTACTCTAACTGCTCTTAACCGTGTGACTCACACCAAAGCTGAAGGTTTCAAATTCCTTCAACTTAGATCCAAGTCAGCCTTCATTAATTAAGCAGCTGATGCAGCTGTGCTTCATTCCAGTGGTAGACAAGAGAAGTGTAACATATACGCTTGTCCACTCTTCAAACAGAATTATCTCTGAAGGGAGCTTACCACTGAATTTGATTGCCTTCCATGTAAAATCAATAACCACAAGCTAGTCGCTAATAGGTTTTCTGAAATCTCCACTTCTTCCTTTTTGAGGGTATAAGCTTGTTAATTTTTCCCTTGTAATTTTATTTCATTATCTTGTTAGCTTTATAATCCACTTATTTTTTGTAAATTTCTCATTCATTTAACACAAGGTGGAAAAGGGACGTGAGATGGAGATGTTATTAAGGTGAGTGAAGGTTTCTTAAGAATTAGACAAACAATTGCAATATGCAGAATAATTTCTGAGAAAAGCAAAGAAATTGAACTTACTGTCTATTTATTTTCTATTCACAATAGCAATTGAGAGTTTGCAAATGATTAACATTTGAGGAGACTAGTCAAAACTCAGCAGTGCACAGCAGCCTGTGGATAAGTGCATTTTGATTTCTTCCTGTGGTGGAAAATGTGTATGTGAGTGCATTAAGCACTTTCTTGTCCTTTCATACACTTACTACAATGCTCAAACAATTGTGCTCATAACTCTTGTTCTCTTTGTCATTTGGCTCTATGGTTCCTTTTTACCTTTTCCTTTCCCATGATCTTTTAGATATGGCTGCCCTGGTGCTTAATATCTTAAAAGTAAATAGTTAAAATATGCCCTAATATGTAATATGCAACAATTGTATTGAACAGTCACTGCAATTACATTTTAATGTGCTTTACACCTATGGCTTTTTAACAACAAACTTAGTTGAATACATCATCAATGAAAAGTCTGCTAGCATACTTTAAACAGTTCTCTTCTATGACTTCTATTATAGCTCAGTGCACTCCAACTAGTCTCACAATTCAGGTGGATATTGTGAATCTGAACGTGAATTTTCCTAATACATTATAATTACAGAAGCACTAAATAATGTTTTGATCACCAACTGTGAAAGTAATATACAGTCTTCATGATTTCTTGTTTCTAACATATTAAGTCACAATATATAATTAGCTTGAACAAAATAGATGTACATCCATTTTTTTAAATTATATTTTAGCTGAAATTTTCATAGAGGACTATGTTTGAACACTGTATGTGTTGGCATATCTACAGTAGGGTAACTTCTTCTAATGGCAGTGGTGTTAAGATGGTATTAAGCCATAAAGCAGTTGTTAAGAACTGAGGAAATACACCTGGATCAAATGTTCTTGAACGTCTTTTTCATTATGTTTGTAGTATCCCAATTGCCAAGATTTTCACTTGCTCAGTTCTCTTCTTCAGAACCTTTATCTTCATTGAGTGTCCTCTGAACAAATACATATTATTTATTAAAAACATTTTTCCTATAATATATCCCACAGAGTTAATACTAAAAAACAGGCAGTCATTCTAGCTAAGTTTCCTACAGAGATCCATTTAAGAAAGGCATTTATGCATGTGATTAATTGTGAAAAGTGAAATGTGTCCTACTGAGGCCTTGTTCCTAAGATTTGAATCATTCTCCAACATGAACAAGTGTAATATACTTTATCACATAAAGCCTGATCCAACTCTCTTCTAACTTTTGAAAACTTCTGTAGAGAATGTTTGAACTGATCATTTTCTTAAAATACTGTAATTCCAGGACTCTTAAATGTCACACACAAGTGCCTCAAGCTGATTCTTTTATCTGATTGGTTCTGTCTCTTTACCTACATAGACATGACAGATCATATGTATATTTATAAATTGACATGAAACGATGTATTTTTAGAAGAAAATGACAGTGTTTACTTGAGTAGATGTAACTGCCATTGCCATATCTTGCTTTGTACTCACCTGACAATGTTAAGAAAGTATTTCCATTCAGATTTTAAAAACTCTAATCTTGAAGGTAACAAATTCACTCACTCCCAAAACTTTGTTTAATGACTGAGTTATCATCTCTGTATTTCATAACGAAGAAAAAAAAGGCCCATGTTGCACAAGACAGAGAATAAATCAGATGCTGTATGCTTCTTTTTTTTTCCATATAAAATATTTACAGTCTCATGGAATCACAGGGGTTGGAAGGGACCTTTGGAGATCACTGAGTTCAACCCCCACACTAAAAGGAGGTTCCCTAGAGCAAGTTGAGCAGAAAAGTGTCCTGGCAGGTCTCTCCTGAGAAGGAGGATCCACCACCTCTCTGGGTAGCTTAGAGTGCTCTGTCACTTTCAAAATAAAGACATTGTTCCTTGTGTTTGTATGGAACTTCCTGTGTTCCAGTCTGTGCCCAATGCTGAATATTTTGTCACTGAGTACCACTGAAGAAAACCCATCCATTTGAAACTCACCCTTCAGATATTTATAAGCACTGATAAGATCCCCTCTTAGTCTTCTCCAGGCTGAACAGCCCCAGCTCTCTCAGGTTTTCCTCATACAGGAGATGTTTCAGGCTTCTAATCATCTTTGTAATCCTCTGCTGGACTCTCTCCAGAAGTTCCCTGTCTTTCTTGAACTGAGGAGCATAGAACTGGACTCAGCATTTCAGATGTGGCCTCACCACGGCAGAGTAGAGGGGGAGGATCGCCTCCCTTGACCTGCTGGTCACACTTGTTTTCATGCATCCCAGGAGACCATTGGCCTTCTTGGCCACAAGGGCACACTGCTGGCTCATGGCCAACCTGTTGTCCACCAGAACACTGAGGTCCTTCTCTGCAGGGCTTATTTCAAGAAGGTCATCCCCTAACCTGTACTGATGCATGTAGTTTTTCCTCCCCCTGCGCAAGACTCTTCACTTGTTAAATCTCATCAGGTTCCTCTCTGCACAGCTCTTCAATCTGTCCAGGTCTTGTTGAATGCTAGCAAAGCCTTCCAATGTGTCAGCCACTCCTCCCAGCTCTGTATCCTCAGCAAATGTGCTTAGGGTTGACTCTATCCCTTTATCTAGGCCTTTGATTAAGACGTTGAACAAGACTGGATCCAGTACCAACCCCTGGGAAACACCAGTGGTTACAGGCCTCCAATCAGACTCTGCACCACTGACAACAACCTTCTGAGCTCTGCCAGTCGACCAGTTGTCAGTCTGGCTCACTGTCCACTCATCTATCCCCACACTTTCCAAGTTTCATAACAACGATGGTATGGAATATGGTGTCAAATGCCTTGCTGAAGTCAAGGCACACAACGTCCATTGCTCTCCCCCATCTACCCAGCCAGTGATGATATTACAGAATGCTGTCAGGTTGGTCAAGCATGACTTCCCCTTGGTGGATCCACGTTGGCTATGCCTGATAACCTTTTTCTCTTCCAATTGCTTGGAGCAGGTATCCAGGACAAGTTGTTCCATCACCTTTCTGGGAATGGGGGTGAGGCTGACTAGCTTGTATTTTCCCAGATCCTTCTTGCCCTTTTTAAAGACTGGAGTGACACTGAATATCCTCCAGTCTTCAGGCATCTCTCCCGTTTGCCAAGACGTTCCAAAAATGATAGAGAGCGGTTCAGAAATCACCTCTGCCTATTCTCTTAGCACATGTGGGTGCATCCCATCAGGGCCTGTGGATTTGTGTGCATTAATTTTGGCTAGATACTCTCTGGCTCAATTCTCCTCGACCAAGGGAAGCCTTCTCTTTCCCAGACTCTTTCTCTTACCTACAGTGTCTGGGGTTCCTGAGGGCTAGCATTAAGGACTGAAGCAAAGAAGGCATTCAGAATCTCTGCCTTCCAAGAGATTCCAAGGCACCCAGCTCATTTAGTAGGAGTCCCACATTTTCCCTAGTCTTCCTTTTACTGTTGACATACTTTGAAAAAAAAAAAACCTTTTCTTATTATCTTTTACCTCCTTTGCAAGGTTTAATTTTAAGAGGGCCTTATCCTTTCTTGTTGCATCCCTACAGGCACTGACAATATTCTTATATTCTTCGCAGGTGAACAGGCCCTTCTTCCACTGTTCATGGACGTTCTTCTTTCCTTTTAGTTTATCCACGAGTTCCTTGCTCATCCGTGCAGGCCTCTTGCTGCCTTTCCCCAAATAATTACGCTTAGGGATACACCAATATCTCACTCCAATTTATAGGAGGAAGAGGAGGTTCTTTTAGTATATGTATACCTGACTGTGAGATTAAGACACAGCGAGTCAAATGTTAGCCTGACTAGTTTATTACAAGTCCCACTTGCTTCAGGATATGGGGAAGGAAAGACAGGTGATAGAAAAGAGATAAAAACAAAGAGTCTTTGTAGAAAGCAAGAAAGATAGTTACCACCATGGGTCCAGCACAATTCATAGTATGTCTATTGATCTCAGGATCTCATTCAGTCATTGCAGGGGATGGGAGAAAGCCAGGAAGCTTTGCAGCAAGCAGGCCCTGGGGAGTTCTTCTGAAGAGATTTCTTCCCTTCAGTGAATTCTTCCATCAAAGATTTCTTTCCTTTGGGAGTTCTTCTGCCCAGTCCTTAGTTTAGTGAGGGCCTTTTACCCCCAGTTTCTCATGTTTTTTTCCTTCTTTTCTCTCTGTTACCATAGCGCACCTGGCCCAACAGATAAGCCAGCAGGATGTGGTGTCTTCACTGCCATGCACAAGTATTATCGCTTTTTTGCAGTGGTCAGCTCTTTAAAGCCGTATCCCCTGAAAAAAGACTGCTTGTCCTGCTTCTGCTTATCTGTACAATCATAAGCAGAAGTATTGTGGCACAGTGACACCCACCACTTGCCCTCCTAAATAATTCACACTTGTCAGTTAGAGTCTTATCACAAAAAAAGGCCTCACAAAGCAAACTTTGAGCCAAAAAAAAAAATGGTTTCATCTTTCACAACTGATCGTAAGCTCAGAAGGAGTAGAGTTTAAGGACCAACCAGAACTCATGGGCTCCCTTACCTTCTAATGCTGTAGCCCATGGAATACCTCCAGGTAGACTCACCTGAAGTCCAGGGTAGCACTCCTACTGATTGCTTTGATTCTTCCACATAAGATCTTGAACACCACCACTTCATGATCACACATCCCACGCTGCCCAGCCTTCACATCCCCTACCAGCCCTTCCTCATTAGTAAAAACAAGGTCAAGTAGCAAATCCCTCCACATCAGCTCCTTCACCACCTGCATCAGAATGTTATCATCAACTGGAACTGCCTGGACCTTGTGTGCCTGGCTGTGTTACTTTGCCAACAAAATCAGGATGGTTTAAGTCCCCCATAAGAACCAGTGCTGGGGTTCACAAGGCTTCTTCCAGCTGTTTGTAAGTTGTTCCACAACAGCAAAGGACAGGTATAACCCAGTGCCTCTCGATGATTTTCCTTTTCCTTCAAACTTTCACCCTGCTGTAAGCCATAAAGCAGTCAATATGCACAATAAGGAAGAGGAAGCTAAAGCTGAGTAGACATGTAGAGGAAGATGATTTGTCTTGAATGTGAAAGCATGACTGGACTATATTTTAGTTTTTAAGCAGAAAATGTCTAATAGAATAGGCATTTGCACACTCTTCTTCTCAAAATCTTCCTCATTATTAATGTGGACTTTTGCAAGCTTAGATTTAAAAATGAAATCCCTTCACAGCATCAGCCATGTAAGGGAATTTGGAGAAATCTATAATAAAAGAGAAGGGCAGACTTTCTACACATCTGGTGAGAAGTAATGCTGTGAAATAAATTTGTGTATCATCCCATTTAGCTAAAACCATGTTGGGCTGAGGAGCTAACATCCTTTTAGTATAGGCAAAGGCTGTCTGAAGAGATCACAAAGCCTCAAGTTCTTCAACTGAGAACCATATTAAGATGCTTCAATTCAACCATTTGCTGTCATGTTTTAAAGGTAGCTGAGCAGACAGAGATACGAGACTACAGTTCTGAAAATCCCAATGAACATCTTTTTCCTTTTTTTTTTTTTTGCAGCTCCTGAGTATATCTTCAAAAGTATATATACCTTTACATATAAATATATGTATGTATCACACTGACAACTATCTTTTCAGAAGTCAAAAGACTTTCTTGGAAATGTAATTCACAAAGACACAAACTCACCTTGTCAAGAAGTGTGTTTGCTTGTCACTAACTGCTTCACCTACACTCGTCATAGGAGAGATTTGACTGTAAAATGGAATAACAGAGACCAGTTCAGAGATGACTTAAAATACATACAGTGAAATGGAAATCAAGTAGACTCAAAGTGCCATGGAGATGGGTTGTACCCAACCCTGAGAATTGAGCAAAAGTAACTAATAAAACAGCACTGGTGCTCAGAAGAAGCAAAGTCAAAGGATAAAATATGTGGAATTTAACTTCTGATCTGACTTTTCAGAGCAGTAAGTGGTAAGTAAGTGTTAAGATTTCATTTGCACAAAAGTAGCTGCATTCTGTTTTCCGTTAGCTGACTTTCTAAGAGTTAGATCTGCAAGAATTCAAACTGAACCAAAAGATGAACATATGCTTAGAGGTGATAGAGTAGTAGAGGATATAGATAGATACAGATAAGATGTGTGGACATAGCTTAGTGATGGGACTCAGCAGGTTATGCTGATGGCTGAACTTGATGATTTTAGATTTCCAGCTTAAATTATTCTATGATTCTATAGATAGACATGTATATATAGGCATAGGTACAAGTAAAACAGATAAAAAACAGAAAGATCATCTGGATTTAAAAAAAAAAAAAAAGAAAAGAAAAGAAAGGAAGAAAGAAAAAAAAAAAAGAAAAACTCAGATATTTTACATGCTTGATTTTTTAATTGATATCAAACCAATGAAGAGTTTATGATCCACAGATGCAAACTAGAGCATTAATTTTGCTTGAAGAAAGAAAGTACAGAAGTCCTAAGAAATAAGTAGCAAGTAGCTAGGTTTCAAGTCACTTCCAAATTCCACTGGATAGCAAGATCTCAACAGTTTCTAAGTGGGATAACACCTCTTTTTGACAGATCCTGCTTTTATATTGTAATTGTTCTGAAAAAGAAATGGATTTTCTCCTCACCTCTATGGGCTTTATAACCACTGAAAGAGTTTTTCCCTAAACTGTGTAGTTAGCAGAGTACAGATCATAACAGAATTTAGCCCTCAGCTATAATCACAAGAGGGAGTAAAGTATTACATTTGCTTAGTGATTAATGTGCACCTATCATTAGACAAGATAAATTCACCACAGAATTCAGTGCACAGACTCTAAAAAAATCCTTAAAATTCCATTGTTAATTCTGAGATGCAAATTCCCATGCACTATCTAGATCCCCATGCTCAATATTTCTTTCAGCTAGTCTGTCAAGAGACAGATAATAGAAGAGTTGGGTTAATTTTAGGCTTGTACTGATTTCATAGGTGACTGTGGGAGGGTACACCCATACTGTTCATTCTAAGATAGCAGGCAGAGGCTGGTGAAAGATTTCTGTTACTGGATAGACTGTCTGATTTCTCCTCTGGTCTTTCTGTGCTCCCTGAGACTGACCATCCATTAATTCACTTTCTCATTTCTAAGCACTGCCTTTTAGCTGTCAAGTTAAGCATTTCTCACCTTTGGTTATTTTATTTTTAAAAAACTCTGGTGATTTCTAATTTCTCTTGAGGAAATTGTGAAGAAATGGTAATATTTAAAAGGAGCGTCAGTCTATAGCTTCATCCAAGACCTAGTGTGAGTCATGCAGTGATCTACAAAGAGTAGAAAAAGAAGAGGTGAAACAAGGAGATCTGAAGATAAGATAATGCAAATGACAGGCATGCATTACTTTATGGACTATGAAAAGTGTAAGATGAGTATATATGTATGTATGTCCTTCATCTCTCCTATACAATCAAAACTCCTGGCATAATACATAGCCATAGAGACCTCACAGTATTTCATGGTGAAAGAAAAGTGGCATGACTGTATTGGACAACTTCTTACAGTGAGATCAATTTGATGGAGTTAATTTATTCCACTTTAATTAATAGTTATGTTAATAAATTAATGAGAAATTATACCTCTAGGTTTTTGATGTTAATCAGTAGGTCTGCTGTTAACACTCTACATCACTCCATATTGTTATCTAAGTCGCCACAGTGCTTCATTAAGAGTTGTTCTTATGGTATACATACAAATGGACAGCATTTTATACATATACACGTCTATATGCACGTCTGTGTGTAAAAAGTATACAATGTGTGCTGTATAATGTGTATGTTGATGTGAGAGAGTTTTATTCACCCGTTTCCAACTATAGAGGCATTGCAAACACTCAAATGAAAAAGTGTTTGCAAATGTCATTTTTATACGCCTTTGGTTATGTCAGTTAAACATACAGAAAAAAACGGGACTAAACTAGGAGCCAATATAAACAGTATATCATGTATTTTAAATTGTTACAGACTGAGGAATAGAAGTTTCTGCACTTCCTGCACTGGCTGTCATGCTAAGACACTTGCAAATCTGCTTTCACACAACATACAGCTTCTCTATAAAAGGCAAGGGAATGGACTCGTTTCTTCCTGCACTGCTGCAAACCAAAAACAAGCTAGACCACCAAAGGAACAGCATTGGGGTGGGGGTGTGCTTGTAGCACAACAGCACTCCTTCTTTCCTGTATACACCAAGGGCATAGCCTGCAACAGTAAATAAGACAGGAGAAAATCCAGAGTTAAGCAACAGCGACTCTCCACAATACGGTGCATTGATGAATTCCTGACTACTCAAGACGACTATATCCTGATAAGCTAGTGTTGCTGCACAGTCAAAGAACAAGTTACCTAATTCCTGTGTTTGTCCCAAGGAGCTTTAATATTGAGAGAGAAGACACATGGTGCCACATGGAAGCATGAGACTAAATCTGCCAGGATGAATTCATCCTTCCACTACATGAAAGGCGAAACACTACATCCCCAGATGAAACTGTTAGCAGGTTAACATGGTAGGTCAAAGCAGGAGACTTCCTTTGTCTTTCACTTATGGAGGAAAAAAAAAAAAAAAAAAGAAAAGAAAAAAATTTAAAAGACTTTAAGGAGAAAGTATGCTTCATTATTTTCTAAATTGCAGTGAGCAGTTTTCCTTTTCCTCGTTAGCAACGAAGCAAGTGGATCCACATATTTTGAACTGTAAGTAAAAAGTGTCACCGTCTTTTGTGCAATTATAGATTGAATGTAGGAGAAAAAAAAAAAAGATAGAGCAAGGACAAGAATTTGAAAGAATGTCAGGTACAGACTGCCCTCTTTTGGACAAAATAGGGCAAGGATGTGAAAGAAGCCGAACACATTTTTCAAACATTACATGCAGTCAGTTACACTGAACCTCAAAGGCAAACTCAAGCTTTTCTCATATGAATGAGAATGTTGACTAAAGCACTCCCAATTGTTAGAGATCAGCCATTCTCTGCACACAATCTGTGTACGTTCCTCATACAGTAGAGGAATTATAAAGCCAAAGAACTGAGAAAGGACTGTCAAAATGGGTGAAATTGCATTCCAAAATGTAATTGCTGTCAGCAGACACAAGAGTAACACAGTGTGCTAAAGATACTAAAGAATTATTTAATTAAACATATGCAATTATCCCAAACTTTCCAAGTTGTTTTTACTTTGAGAGTATCAACTAGTTTGATCTTTCCAGGATTTTGTCAAGCCTGAAGATAAGAGTCATATTTCATTGGTTATAAAGGCTTCAGAGATTAACCATTATGATCTGGATATTTGTCAAAGCAGCTGTCACGCATCCAATCTTTCTTATGTCTGGATTAATTGAGGAGAGGCAGCCATTCTTACTCACAGCTAGATGAGTTATGAGATTCACAGCTGTCATGAGCTAATTTCCATGCTCTCTATCCCTGGTCAGTGGTTTGCAAGAAAAGATGTTTAATTTTCTTGGAACCCACATGGATCTGTCCCAGCGTGTATGAACTCCAGCAGATCACTGCAGCACACAGAACAATAGGCTTTAAATTGCTATTTCTACTGGCAAGGATTCAGAGAAGGATGTATGTTTCTGATATACAAGTATAGCACTACCAAAAGGTTCGATCATTAGAAATTTGCTTTGTTTGAAACCTCTACTTATCATCAGTCTCTTAACATGAATAGTGAGTGAAAACCTTCTGAAAAACAGAAGGTATAATAAACATAATGCAGAATATGCTAGAGAAATATATGCTGGATCCAACAGCCTGACAGAGATTAGGATACTGACACATCATGACCCCAGTCTATCTCATAACAAGGCCGAAGATGTATTCCCAGTACAAACGTACACACAGGACACAGATATGTGATACATGTCTACATACAGACATGCATCTGCATACATACATCTGTTCATCTATACACACATGTACAACTGGTCACATGGATCACAGACACTCAGAGCACTCATATGGACATGGCACCAACAACTTCATCCTGCTCCCCTCTCTGGCTAAGCAGGATAGAAATCTCCTGGTGATTACAAGTACTTAGTAAAGTAATGTATCCAATTTTTCTTTCCGAGGAAACTAAAACAGATACAAAGAGCACAATAGCACTAATTGACTGAGCAACTTCTCTGGTACAAAGCAGTATACAACACACAGTAAACTGGAGCACATTGGTTTGCCAGCAGAATATCAGCACATCTCTACACATTTCAGAGGGCTATGCTGAAACAGCTGCAGTTTTGTTGCAATTGTCTGTCCAAAATGTGACCACAAATGCTCATGCAGCCTGACTTATGTTTCACTTGGCAGGCTGCATGTCTTGATTTATACACATAAGGTACTTAGGATCAAATGAGAAAATGTCTCCAGCAAGAACAGGTCTGTTTCTCTTCTTTCTCTGATTGACAGCCTGAGCATTCCTCATTCAAACATGTGGAAAGGAAATGTTAAATTGCCACTTGCAGTATAACAAATCTATTTATGTGATCTCCTCTTCTCAGACAAGCAGGCTTGTTCAGCCTTTGGTGCACCCCTAGTCACTTCCTCCAGCCTCTAAAGTGATTAGGAGTCACTTGGCCTTAAATGTTCCTACATAATAAGGGCTGTTCTGCATGTTAATCTACCACATCAAAAATCACTCAAGGGGCTGTTTGTAGCTTTCTAATGTTATTTACTAACAAAGAAGTCATATTTTCCATAACAACTGTCACTTCATTGAGTATATATTCCTGACTCAAAACTATGAAGTAGATTTAGCTCAACAACATATGGTGTGATGTGAACTTATGCGCTTTTTTACTTTTTGTAAGGAGAAATTATACTGCAGCAAGTGGTTTTTATTCCTTGTCACATGTTTTAAACCGCATTCTACCCAAAACTCCTGATCCTCTTTGCTTTTCCTACATTTAGTTCCAAACGTCAACTTACTTCTTTACACTGTCAGAAAAATCCTGTCAGGGGAGTACTATTTTTTGAGGAGGAAATGAGGATGTGGTTATCAAAACAAGTGGTACGTACAGCAGTAGTTTTTGCAGTCATTCCTTCCCTGGTTTGTGCCTGCAGCAAAATGACACCTGTGCAAATGCACTAAGCAGTCCCTATTTTCAGGATGCACTGAACTCATAATTCAGTCCTAATGAATATGTCAGCAGAATGTAGCAGCCTGTTTAGATCACTGCTTCCACTAGTACAGAATACTAAAATGATAATGCTTTAATTTGCAGTGAGTAAATATCATGTTAAGGGCATGGAAGTGGCAGACGGTCAGGAGCTGAGGAGTGAATGTATGTTGAGAGCTCTGAAAACATAAACAGTTCTTCATCTTTTGTCATGGAGTTAATATTGGCAAAAACATTAAAATATATTTTTAATGTTTTCCGTTATTTCTTTGCTGAATAGCAGATTAATCTTGAGTATTATGCAGCATCACTGAAAAAGTGTCATTTCTGTAAAGTTGAAGAGAGCCAAGCAAACTGTAACATCCAGAATGAAAATTAGATGGGACTAAGAATCACTGCCTGAGCTCTTCTCCATTAATGACTGAATACGTCACTCTTCAGTTGGGTCATTTTTTACCTTCTTCAGTTTTTGCAGTCATGCACTCCTTATAATTGAAATTATAAATGCTATGGAAACCACAATACAATAACCCAAGGAATGAATATCCATTGTTTTGTAGCCCAGTAATCACCATCTGACCATGCTTTGGAAACAGATCTTGCTGAAACCAGTTATAATTAACAAAATAACAAAGCGAAGAGAAAGACAAATGTTTGGAGCCCTGTGAGGTAGGCACAGAAGGACAGCATCTGAGTATTGGTTTAAATATATACAGATATGGGGTAAAACTACTTTTAAAATGTTCCTTTTTTTACCAGTGCAAGGGCAAAAGGCCTCTGATTTGGACTGTTCTATAACCCCCAAAAGAACTGACAGTGACTTGGGAATATTTATTCCATGGATACTTTTTCTTTGACACTACTTTGTCCAGGCACATATTGGTCATAAGTAAAATGTTAGAATACCATTTGAAGGGACAAGGTATAAGAGAAATCAAGTTCTCCCAGCAAAATAGAAATGAACTTGACTTCAAATGTGTTTAAATTACATGCTGAAGCATTCCAAAATTATAGCACTACAGTTGCTCATAAACTGAACATGAAGGTGTCGTCCATCAGCAGAACAGCAGAAGGCATTTAAAGTGCTTTATTTTTACTCCATTGCCCAAGCATCAAATCCAGGATTAGTTCAGACAGTTTTAATAGGAATTCTAGAGGATCTTGTACCTCTAAGCACCACTGTAAATAAATAGACCTTTTATGCAAAACTCATTTTGTCGATGTTTTTAATTTTGAAAATGTCTCATAACGAATTTTCTTCTAACTTGAATTTTTGTAAAATCATATATGAAAAATTAGTGTCTTAGGCATTTGGGCTGGAGAAGAAAATGTAAGTAAAACACAAGCATCTGTCATTCAGACAGGGGTTACCTTCAGCTTGCTTCTAATCTAACCTCACATTGTTTTTAATGCTCAACTGTCACATCATAAAGGACTTGTATATGAGAGAGATTAGACAGAAAGGGCAAGTAGGACACAGGTAATTGACCAGATGTGAGATGCTTGTCTGCTGAATTTAAAGAACCAAACATAAACCGTCACTGCTTTTTTGGTGGCAAGTCTGGAAGAGCAAAGACAGTGTTCAGAACAAAAAAAAAATCAGCTTCCCAGTGAAAGATACAGGGCTAATTTTTACTGATATTTCCTGGGAAATTTCCTGGTACAATTGGTTGCAGCACTGTACCCTTCTGTGTTTAAGAAGTAAAACATATATATACATTCAAAATCAAGCGAGTTGAACCAAGTAGTTATAAAATAATAGCAGAATTATTCTGAATTTCTTTGAAACAATGAGTCACCTGTTTTTCTCTTGCCATTCAATTTTTTTCTAGTCAGACATTTTTTAGCTTTGCTTGAAACAGCTGACTGGATCAGTTTCAGTTCAATATTTGCCTCTCGCTTACAGGACCAGCTGAATTTGATGGAAGCACACTATGCAGAACCATTGTACGAGCAGGCATGAAAACTTCTCTTGAATAAACCTCATTCCTTGTTGGTTTTAGCTTCATCATGTCTCCAAACAATCTCCCAGCTCAGGCAGAAAATAGGTCTTGAATTCACTGACTGAGTTCAGTCTTTTTTTTTGCAGGCTGCAAAGTCTATCAGACATAGAGAGATGGGGTCCTACTTTACATATAAGACTAGCCTACAAGCAATACTTCAATTATCTTAGAGAAGGAGAGATGTTTGTAACAAGGTGCAGAGGTGTTATGCTTTATTAGAAAGAAATTCTGTAGATTTAGGTTAGATATTAAGAAGAAATTTTTTACTATGAGGGTGAGACTGGGAGAGACACTGGGCAACTTGCCCTAGCAGAAGGTGTTCCCTGGCAGAGGAGTGGAAATAGATGATCTTTAAGATTCCTTCCAACACAAACTATTCTATGATTTCATGCTATATTTCTGACATATCACTCAGTGAAGACTAACTAAATGGGGAGGCCTTGATTTCAAAATAGGTATAAAAATTTCACCCACTTAGGCATGGGGACTTTTGAAATCCATGCCTGAGCTAGAGAGATCAAAACTAATTTCTGTTTATCATGCTGTGTGAGTAGAAAAACAACAAACAGGAAGGAGGGAAGTCTCCACTTCTACACTCAGAGTCCTGTACAGTTGAACTGCTTTTCTTGCATGGTAATATCTGCAGTTTTGCCAAGACCTATTCCAAAGATCTATTTCACAGAATCACAGAATGGCCAGGGTTGGAAGGGACCTCAAGCATCATGAATCTCCAACCCCCCTGACACATGCAGGGCCACCAACCTCCCCATTTAATACTAGACCAGGCTGCCCAGGGTCCCATCCAATCTGGCCTTGAACACCTCCAGGGACAGGGCATCCACAACTCCCTGGGCAGCCTGTGCCAGCACCTCACCACTCTCTCTGTAAAGAACTTTCCCCTGATATCCAACCTAAATCTTTCCTCCTTCAACTTAAACCATTTCCCCTTGTCCTGCCATTATCTACCCTTGTAAAGAGTTGGCTCTTCTCATGTTTATAGGCTCCCTGTAGGTACTGAAAGGCTGCAATGAGGTCAACCCACAGCCTTCTTTTCTCCTGGCTGAACAAGCACAGCTCCCTCAGCCCGTCTTCATAGGGAAGGTGCTCCAGTCCCCTAAACATCTTAGTATTTGTAAAACTAGTTTCCTGCATATAGCGATATTTAAAGTTACAAGACATCTTTAAGCCAAACAGGAAGTTACAAGTATTGTGACAGGAAGAGTAATGACTCCACTGGGACTTTTACAGCAATCCTTTTTGTCCGAGTACCATAACTGGAGAATTGAAGAAAATCACAGAAGGAAACCAGGACATGATTCACACTGTAAACATAGACATCTACTGTCCCAGGCCTTCAGCTGATGTCCCAGCACCATATATTATCTCCCTTCTATCTTGTGCACTATCTGCCAGTTCCATTCAGATGCTAGGGATGCCCTGGAGCACTTCAAATGAAAGTCAATGTCTGTGTTTAGGCAATTCAACAGAGCCCTTCAAATTAAAATTTGGCATCCATGAAATGTTTCAGAAGATAGTATACTCCTTCAAGAAGAGAAACAGGAAGCTGCCAACATAAATATTTCACCCCTAAGAGGAACAGCTGGTACCCAAAAGGGATTAGGTCTAACCCAACTCTCTTACAATGAAATCAAACACTTTTTTAATGGTCCTGCACTCTTATGCAAATTCCATGTTATAAATTCAAAACAATTCCCATGGTTACATCTGTAAGCTGACAAGTCATATCAACCCCAAATAAGTTTGATCCAGTCAGTCATTAACAAGAGTCACATGATGATTGTATCACATTTACATTACAAATGCTCAAGTACTGTACAGAACATCTGATGTCTTGGAGTCAAGTCCAGAGATAACTTATTTTTTACTATTGACTGTAGCGGGGGCCAAGATGATTATGTCAGCTCTACACATCTATTGTGTAGACATATGAAGTTAGGTGAAATGAATGCAGCATTTGATGTGCAGATTATGCCACTGCCAAACCAATCTAAAAGCTCCATGTTCTAAAAGCAAACACAGAAATATCAACACTAGGGCATTTTTGTTTTCCAAAGTAACCTAACTTTTAGCCCATGAGGTACATACTTTCATGTACAGTCAGTTCTCTGTGCGGGGGAAAAAATTGAAAAGCCATGCTAAATAACAGCATCATAACTACTGACCATAGCAACAAATCCAGTTATCTACTTTCTTAGGCTTACAGGCTGCAAATGCACATATGTAAGCATTCTAGATCCTCAGATAAAACAGTCTGAAACACATGGCAAACATTTCCTGGGAGATGGCAAATGATACATGTATGTCTGAATGTGAATTCAAGAGCTAGAGAAGTCCTTAACTCTATCTCCAGCAGAGGACCTAATTATGACAACTTGATAGTCATCCACAGAATAAATACATATAGGGTGAAAAACCTGGTGAAGAAAAGTCCTTCTCAGACAGTTTTAACTACCAGTGTCTGGAATCATTCTGCTCTCCGAAATGAACTGGCTCTGAGTCTGGTCTTTATTGAAAGAAGTCTAAATGATATCTTAAGAGTAGTAGGGCAATGAAACTGGGGAAAGAAAATACTAAATTATAGTTCACCCCCACAGAGCTGAAATTATAGAATACCTTCTAAGATCAACCAGTGAGTTTTAACATTGGTCACTATTAACATCTTGTCTTTATGCTAGTGCAATTATTGGCTGATTTCATAACTTAAAAATACTGACAGTGAAGCATAATTTCTCCCTGATCTAAGATATGCATTTTGCACATATGGACCAGTGACCTTAAGCTTTATGTGAAGAAACAAAATGGCTGCTTCTTTGCTAAGAATATTCCTATTTGTTTGTTCAGTATGATTTTATCTGAAATTGTTCAAGAAGAGAAAAGCAAAGAAAAATATCATCAGTTCAGTTAAAGTCATGCTGCATTTAGTAATAATATTCAGTGATGGGTTTTAACAGTAATAAAAATGGAGACAAGGAATTGGTTTCATAAAACCTGTCAAATAAATGTAAAAAGGACATAAACCCCCAAAATAGCTTTCACATAAAATCTCACCACAAGATAAAATACAGCTTTTGGGTAAAAAGAGAGTTATATCTCTAGCAACTTCCATAAATAATTCACTGCTAGCTTGTAAACAATAGCGAAGCACAGTATGAATGCCAAAGAGGGTCTTTATATGTCATAAAGCCACTCAAAAGTGCACTTGCTGCAGCAAGTCTGACTGTGAGCTTTGATGTGCTGGAAAAGAAACTGCTACGCTGAGGTCATCAGTTAGTAGAAAACAATTTCCCTCATACAGAGAAGCAGACTTACTGCTGGGCTTCTGACACAGACCGATTGGATTTAAAAAAAAAAAAAAAAAAAAAAAAAAAAAACCCTGCATAATGTGAGTTTGCAGGGGAAGGGAAAACCTTCAACACTGCCTTCTAAATCGCCAAGGCTGAAACAAAATATATCATCTTCCTTTAATGGCTATCAAAAGTTGATGTGATGGTGTGGTAGAGCTCACACACCAGTGCACTCATACTTTAAATATGCAAATGGCGTGATTTGCTTCCATCTTCTTAACTAAACTCCTCCCACGGAGAACTTAAGCTGCTGTTTTTTAAGAGTCAGGCTAAATAATTCAAGTGACAGAGATCTGGAGTTCATTTCTTATCATGGTATATTTGAAAAGGTAACTTTGTCATTTGAAAAATTCCAAGCTAAGGCTATTGCAATAACCTCCCTTTCATTTCTATACTGATACAGCACGTGAAAGAAAAGAAGAAATAATAATAATAATAATAATAATAATAATAACCTGCAGATAAAAAGCTATATAAATATTGAATGTGTATACAGACACTATTCAGACTTCAGCTCTCTGAAGTGATCAACGCAGCTGACACCATAACAATTACAGTAAAAGTAACAGAGGAGAGAGGATGGGCACTAGGTGGAGGGAGAAATGCAAGCTTTGAAATTCCAGTGAAGAAGACAACAGTGTGATGGTACATAGTACTGGGCATGTGATTCAAGGTGCACAATCAATGTGACAGAAAAAGAATGGGTAGATTATTTCTGTGTTACAACTCTTGTCTTCTTTCAAAAGTCTTCTACAATGCTTTGAATTTCATCTGTAATTGCTCTGACCTATTCCACCTCTCAAAAGCTTTTGATTCATGTCAAAAACCTTTCAAAAGTCGGGTTGTTGTTTTTTTTTGTCATGTGCAACTTCTAAATGTATTCAGAGGGCCAATTCAGACTTCCACTTATCCACTCTTTAGAAACTAAAGAGTTGCTTTTTCAAAAAGAAAGAAGAAAGAAATATTCTCATTTCCTGTGCTGAAGGCACAAGTGTGGACATCACAGGAAGAGGCAAGGAAACAACCATTTGCACAGCCATTCAGATTGTTCACCTGGCTGAAGTTTTAAAAGGATCTGTTGCTTTAGTGTAGTTCAGTAATAAGCATTTTTCTGATGGGCCTCTAAAACCTGTCTGAATCGTACATTGTAACATAGGAAAATATGAAAGCAAGTTTGTGATATTACCATAGGACTGGCTGTAAATGACATCTCAGTCCATGATGACACCAATTTCTGAGAAGAATCATCATTTTGAATTCAAATCCAACTACATCTCAGTCTTCCCAGGGAATAGGAAAAGATGCAGCAAACTTTTCTGCTGTTAGCCTACATACCTCTGAAAAATAATTGCAAAATAATCACAAAAGTTTTATATTTATTTTTTTATTAGTATTTTGCCAAACAAAATTTGAATTTTCACTGTCAAAACATATAGCCAATCCTAATATGCCTAAACATAATCACCTACCTTATGTTTACTGCTCGTAGTCCACTCACTAAGCTGAATGCATACCTCTCACAGAATCACAGAATCACAGAATGGCCAGGCTTGGAAGGGACCTCAAGGATCATGAATCTCCAAAACCCCTGATCACATCCGTCCTCCGAACTGCAGTTTTCCCTCATAAAATTTTTCTTCTTCCTCATTTACTAAGGAAAGGCATAGCCCTTCGTTGGAGCCAAAAAATACAGGAAGCTGTTCAGAAAATTGGCTGTCTGCTGTCTTAGTGCTCCTCAGGTCCCTGATCTGACTCTCCTCATACCAGTTCAGACCTTACTATGCTCTCTGCTGCTGTAACAGAAAAGGAAAGCACATACTTACCAATAGAGAGTGTCCGCTCAGTTATGGAATCATAGAATCACAAGGTTGGAACACACCTCCAAGGACATCCAGTCCATCTGTCTGCCTATCACCAGTATTTCCCACTAAATCATGTAACTCAGTACAACATCCAAACATTTCTTGAACACCTCCAGGGACTGTGACTCTACCATCTCCCCAGGCAACCCATTCTAGTGTCTGACCACTCTTTCAGAGAAGTTTTTCCCAAAGTCCAACCTTAATCTCCTCTGGCACAACTTGAGGCCATTCCTTCTAGTCCTATCACTAGTTACACAGGAGAAGAGGCTGATCCCCAGCTCACCACAACCTCTCTTCAGGGAGTTGCAGAGGATAATAAGGTCTTCCCTGAGCCTCCTCTTCTACAGACTGAATAAGCCCAGTTCCCTCAGCCACTCCCCATAAGTCTTGTGCTCCAGACACCTCACAGGCTTCATTCCCTTCTCTGAACATGCTCCAAGAACCTCAATGTCTTTCTTGTAGTGAGGGGCCAAAACTGAACACAATAGTGCCTTCTCACCAGAGCTAAGTACAGAGGGATGATCACTCCCTTGCTCCTGCTGGCAGTGCTATTTCTGATACAAGCCAGGATGCCATTGGCCTTCTTGGCCACCTGGGCACACTGCTGGCTTATGTTCAGCTGAGCATCAACCAACACCCCCAGGTCTGTTTCTTCCACACAGTCTTCCAGTCACTCTGCCCCAAGTCTGTAGCACTACCTGGGGTTTTGTGGCCAATGTGCAGGACTTGGCACTTGGTCTTGTTGAACTCTGTCCTACTGGCCTCAGCTCAGTCTGTCCAGATTCCTCCGTAGGGCCTTCCTACCCCTAGGCAGATCAACAGTAACTCCTAACTGGGTGTCATCTGCAAACTCACTGAAGGTGCACTCAGTGCCCTCATCCAGGTCATCAATAAAGATATTGAACAGGACAGGCCCCAGAAATATCACTCGTGACCAGCTGCCAGCTGGATTTAATTCCAATCACCACCATTCTCTGGGCCTGGCCATCCAGCCAGTTCTTTACCCAGCAAAGAGCGTACCTATCCAAGCCATCAGCTGCCAGCTTCTCCAGGAGAATACTATGGGAGACACTGTCAAAGTCTTTGGCTTCTGAGCTCCTGTAACATCAACAGGAGCTCATATCACAAAAAGTAAACAAGCAAAGATATGCATAGAAAATCTGAGAGGTTGAGAGTGGCCATTTTCAGTCAGCTGTCACCAGACCAATGCTGGAAGTCTCATCTGCACTGCATTCTTCTGTGGTTTTACATCTGAGACTAAGAAACTGATGTTAGATATGTAGAGCAGAGCACTAGAAAGTAACGTTGGGCTGTTGCTCACCATCAAGTGTGTTCAGTCTCACTTTTGCCCTTCTCTAAGATAGTAAGAAAATCTAAAAGAGTAGAAGCAACAGAAGCGACAGAAATACGGAAAAGCCTGTTCCTTTTGTTCTGGAATCTTTGCTCAAGGCTCTAATGTATAATCTACAAAAACACATGATTCCTGGAATACCTCCAAAATCACCAGTTTGACTCTCCAAGAGTCATATCCCCAAGAGGTAATAAGTGCCACCCAAAAAAAAATCAATTTATTGTGCTCATTGCCTACTGTATCTGTAGCAGTCTGGACTGTGAGACAGTTGATGGCAGGAAGTCTATTCCAAGAGTCTTCAAATTTGAAAGACAAGTTTTTGCCCTGACAATGGGACACCCTGTTCCACCTCTGCTTTACAGATACATTCCAGACTATCCTCCAGGCTATCTACAGCTACATAGCCCCATGTAGATGACAGACCTCAAATGCTTATAGAGATGGGCTAATGCCTATAAGGTACTGTAGCCTTTTCTGGGATTAAATTAGGTCACTTGGACTTCTCTGTATCAGTGTGAGTGAATTTTCAGCCCAGTACATCTATTATACCAATTATGTTAGGAAAGACTTTCTCATTCACATAGTCTTGTTGAACCTGATTCCCTGGCATTTATTCACTGGAATTCTTCCTTCTTCTCAGAGCTCAACTAAGAAAAGGAAGGGGTTCATTAAAGCTTCGAGGAGACACTTTGACTATCCCCTTACTTAGTGAAATAAAATAGAAAAATAGGTCACAAGCTACAAATTTAACAGCATTCCCTCTGATTTATTCAGTTCAGTCCCAATTTACATGAAGTAAAGCCTCACTGCATTGTCTGCTCATACCTAATGCATCTCATTGCCATATTCCCATATGCAGTGACCAAAATCATCTGGCTCAGCAAAAGCTACGGGTGTTCAGGAACAGACCCAGCTGCATTTCTCAGTGAAAGAGTGGAAGCTAAAACACAACTAGTAACAAACTGGAAATAAATTGTTTCAAGTGTGAATGATCAATTAATGAAAGTGGTTGAGTTTGCATTTCCCAAAGAGAGTATCTCTTCTTTCATATGCATTGCACATAAAACTGTGAGCTCTCTTCTTTTTATCTCCCCTGTGCTTTGCAACAAAGAAATATCCAATCAGCCCACAGGGCAACGTTCTAGACTTTGTACTTCTCACAGAGATCACCCCATCAGTGTAGGCTTTGCTGCCAAATACTGTCACACTGTCTGTACCTAGCACCAATTAAAAAAATGAAAATACATTTGAAAGATAATACAGTCATTTGGTCACTGCCAATATGGGTTCATGAAGTCATATTTAACAAGCTTAATCTCTATCTATGACAAGGTTACCCATCTAAAACCATAGGATCATAGAATCCCTAGAGTTTGAAGGGACCTTTAAAGGTCAGCTAGTCCAACTCCCCTGCAGTGAACAGGAACATGCATATCTAAATCAGGTTTCCTAGAGCTTAATCCAGATTGGCCTTGAAATTCTCCAGGGATGGGGCACCACCACATCTCTGGGCAACCTGTTCCAGTGTCTCATCACCTTACTGTAGAAGACCCTTTCCTTATATCTAACCTAAATGTATCCTCTTTAAGCTCGAAACTATTTCCCCTTTTTCTGTCACCACAGACCATGCTAAAGAGTCTGTCCCCTTCTTTCCTGTAGTTCCCTTTTAGATCCTGAAAGGCCACTATTAAGTTACTTCAGAGCTTTCTCTTCTCCAGGCTGAACAGCCTTAGCTCTCTCAGCCTGTCTTTATAGGGGAGGTGTTCCAGCCCTTGGATCATTTTTGTGACCCTCCTCTGGATGCGCTCCAGATCCACGCCTCTCCCTGTACTGAGGACTCCACATCTAGATGCAGTACTCCAGGTGAGGTCTCATCAGCACAGAGTAGAGAGGCAGGATCACCTCCCTCAAACTACTGGCCACACTACCCAAGATACAGCTGACTTTCTGGGCTGCAAGGGCATGTTGCTAGCTCATTTCTAACTTCTCAATATCCCCAGGTTCTTCTTGGCAAGGCTGCACTCAGCCCTTTCATCCCCCAGCTTGTATTGGCAATGGAGATCACCTCAACCCAGGTGCAAGACCTCACACACTTGGATTTGTTGAACCTCATGAGGTTATTCTGGGCCCCTTGCTCAAGCCTGTCTTCCCAATTTAGAGAGAAGGATGTTGTCAGGAACTGTGTCAAAAGCCTTACTGAAGTACAGATAGATAAAATCAGTGTCTCTTCCCTTGTTCATTGTTGCAGTTACACGATCATAGAAAGCCACTAAGCAGAACTTGCCTTTGGTGAAGCCATGCTGGTTCTCCCGAATCACCTCCCTGTCTTCCATGTGCCTTAGCATAGCTTCCAGGAGGATCTGCTCCATGATCTTTCCCAGAACAGAGGTGAGGCTGACAGGTCAGTACTTCCCAGGGTCATACATTTTACCCTTCTTATAAATGAGTGGGATGGTGCCTTTCTTCCAGTCACCAGTCACGTGATTGCCACAACTTTTCAAACATAATTGTGTGTGGCTTGGCAACTACATCAGCCAATTCCCTCAGGATTCTGGGATGCATCTCATCGGGACCCATAGGCTTGTGGATATTCAGGCTCCTCAGGTGGTCACAAACCTGATCTTCACTTACAGAGAGAGGGATATTGCTTCCCCAGTCCTCTCCTTCCAAACCAAACATTTGAGGGTTGTGTTATCAGAGAAGACCAAGCCAAAAAAATGTTAAATACCGCAGCTTTCTCCTTGTCTGCTGTTACCAGACTGTGTCACTCACTGGGGGTACACTCTCCTCAACTTTCCTTTTCTAGTTAATGTACTTGTAGAAGCCTTTCTTGTTCTTCTTGGCACTCTTGCCAAGAAGCTCTTGCCAAGCTGAGCTTTGGCTTTCCTGATCCCTCCCTACACAGCCTAGCACCTTCTTTATACTCTTCCCATGGTAACTGTCCCTGCTGCATTTTCTTCTTGCTCTTCAGTTCGACCAGCTGGTCTCAGTTCAGCCATGCCAGCCTCTTGCCTTTCTTTCATAACTTGCTACACCTGGGGATGGAGAGCTTTTGTGCCCTGAGGAAAACTTCCTTAAAGATCTGCCAGCTCTGCTCAGTACCCTTGCCCATGAGAACAGTTTCCCAGGGTGTTTTGTTGACTAACTTCCTGAAGAGCTGGAATTTAGCTTTCTTAAAATTTAACATCCTAATTTTACTCTTTGCCTGTCTCATATATCTCAGGAGGTGAACTCAGTTGTAGCATGGTCATTACAGCCCAGACAGCCTTGAATCCTGATATCACTAATCAGTTCATTTGAATCAGTGAGCAAACAGTACAGTATTGCAACCCCCCTGATGGGTCATCTATTACTTGACTCAGGAATTTGTCCTTAATGTATTTCAAGAGCCTCCAGGATTGCCTACAACTCACCATGCTGCTTTTCCAGCAGATGTCTGGGTGGTTCAAATTCCCTAGCAGGAAAGTGCTTGCAATCACAACATCTCTTGTAGCTGGAGATAGAAGGCCCCATTGACAGGCTCCATTTAATCAGATGGCCTGTACTAGATATCAGTGACAAGGCTCTCCTTGATGCCTCTATCTCATGACTTTTGGCTTGCTCATGACTACTCTTTAGGGACAGCTCTTAACATTCTGTTCTTTTCCCGATGTAGACAGCAATGTCCCTTTCCTCTCCTTCCTTGCCTGTCCCATATGAACAGCTTGAGGCTGTCAATAGCCACACTCCAGTCACAGGAATCATCCCACTAGTTTTCAGTGAAGGTGACTATATCATGGTTTTATAGTGGCACAGTAGCTTCCAGCTCCTCCTACTTGTTTCCCAAGCTGTGTGCATTGGTGTAGAGGCATTTCACTTGGGCAGCTGGTCTTGTCACTTCTTTAAAGGATAACTTCTTAGTTCCTTTTAAGTATTTCCCTTTATTTTCCCTGCTGCCTATTCCTATTGCCCCAGCAGTCACTGTCTCATCATCATAGGATTTCGTATGTGCTGCAATTGGCCAACAGAAGCCAATTGATGTAACCTTTTTTGATTTCACCAAACTTTTTTATATTTTTTTTCACAGCACCCATCTGGACAAAATGCTCAGCATACAGCTAAGCAAAAACATTATGCAATGGATAAAAATTGATTGACATGTTGAGTTCAAAGGGTTGGCACACTAGTGGGGTTTCCACAGGGCTCCATTTTGGATCCAGTTCTCTTTAATGTTTTCAGAAATGACTTGGATATAGGATTTGAAGGTATACTAACTTCATAAATTACACTAAACTGAGAGGAGCTGTTGAATCTTTAAAGAGTACAGAGGACTCAGGAGATACCTTTGGAAATACTCGCAAATATTGGGTTTGACTTTTGGCAGTCCTGTGTGAAGCCAGGAGTTGTACTAGATGATCCTTGTGGGTCCCTTCCAAGTTGGTGTATTCTATGATTCTATAAAAAATCATAAGGGCCAAATTAACCCTTTATTAAAATTATCTACTTAAAAATCTGATTCGCTCGAAATTGCTATTTTACTAGCAATTGCATTTTCTGACTAATCAGTCCTAAAATGACTATATCTGTAATACAGGCAAGAAAAAATGCAAATGTGGTCCTTTGAAGAGGTTTAGGTGAAATATTGCAGGGAAAAATTAGGGCTCTTTACAAGGCACTATTTGGTTTCATCTGCAGTGCTTTGAAGTGAAATAAAGTTCGGGAGTGGATGTGGTTTTTGCTTTATAAGTACAGCAGGATCTGTGACAAACTACAGAAAAAAGAAGGAAAAAGAAGAGTTTTTTAAGTTAAAGGTCACTGTAGGTGCATGAATTAATGAGCATAAACTGAAAATTATCATTTTTCCAGCCGCTCCACTAAGAGAAGAAAGATCTGTTCTCCAACAGAGTGAAACTCTGGAATAGTTTCTCATACAAAAACACCTTCCAGCAAAAGTAAATAGTTTTACTACAGGGAATGATGAGATGGGAAAAAGAAAAAGAAAAAAAAAAGAAAAAAAAAAAAGGATGCTATGTAGTACAGCCAGAAGCAGAGTCCTGAACTGTGTGACACAGGAAGCCACTTCCCATGACAGCTGTCTTTTTTGCTGAATGATCAAAACCCACCAAGATAGTAAGTGACATTGGAGATAAACTTACACGGACACCCGCGAGGTGAATGGAAATATCAGAGAAGCTGTGTAATACTGACAGCTTCATGTAAACTATGAGTAATTATCACCTTTAACTCAGAGAAAAAAAATATGCCATTATTTTGCCCGACAGATATCTCTTAAACAGAGTTATATATTCTCATTCACAGCTGAAGATGCCAGTATGTGTAGGTACATACATATCCTCATCCTAAAATGAATGCTTTATGTGACCTAGTTCTAAGAAATAGAATTCAAAGGCTTTTATTGATATATTCTGAACACTGTATGCCTTATTTTATATAAATTCAAATGTGTAGTACAAAATGCCACCTTGTGAAAAATTTCTGTTTGCATTTGGGAATAATGTAGTTTGGAGGCAAGATATAATGGTTTAATATCTGGAACAGACCTATATAAGCAGGCTTCATAGCAAGGATCTATTTTTGCATTTATTCATCAGACAAATAATAACTGCATCCTTTTTTCCTCTGTCAAATGTACAAGGCGTTATGGTAGATTTCTTTACGTTCATTTTAATAATGTAGTTTAAATAAAGATAAAAAAATCTTTATAAAATTCTAGAAGCATGCAGCCATCCTCAAAGGTAATCCCATGAACTATAGTGGTTTCAAGGACATAATCCTGCAATGCCTTGAGAATTTCTACCATACCCTTTTTGAAGAAGTTTTCTCATTCTCACATATCTGTTTTGTATCCTATCACCAACATTGTTTTCTTCTGGGGACCAACATTCTTAATGGGACGAGAAAGAAAATGGGAGAATGAATGGGGAAAGAGAGAAAGAGAAGAAAGAACACATCCGTCCATAACTTGAGGCCAGTTAGACTTTCATGGTTATTTCAAATACTGCTTTCTTCATCGCAGGAATTCCTCCTCAGTCATACCATTAGAAGCAAGCATTTCAGGATAAAGTCCTGTCATGGGCAAAACAGGCTCAGCTTAGGGAACTTCACTTACTTTAATGTTCTGTCATTTAATATAAAGTTTTAATAACTGATTTGAATATCACAAAAAACAGGAAAATAAGCAAACATTCAGGTAAAAATCTTTCCTCCCCCTTTCCCACACTTGGTTTCAGTCTAATTTGTCTCCATTAGTCTTCCCTTACTGGCACCTTGCTCTTACGGTGCATGCCTAGCCTCTCCTTCTTCCTGAGGTGGGACAGTGGGCAGAAAAGGAGGATGCTGTCACTGCACAGTGCTCCCTTGCTCTGCTCCTGTCTTCTTATTGCTCTTCTTCTCCATAATGGGTTCAAAATGGGACAAAATTCCTCAGGGAAGTTCCTCCTTCCTCCAGTGGACACGTCTACGTACTGCTTAAAGCAGATGAAATCCTACCTGCAGCATTTTCTAGGAGTTTATCTTTCACTCAAAAATGCTGAGCTATCAAAGTTGTTCAGCTTTAAAAAATGGGTGTTGCTCTGATTTCAAAATGTCAAATTAATAATAGGAAAAGCAAAAAAATCTGGAATTGAAAATGGCACAGTTCAATTAATACTATTTTTTTTTTAGCTTTTAAACTTTTCTTAAAATTAGTTTATTTTTCTTTGTGTTCTTTAAAGCCAGAGCCACAGAATTTTTGGTTTGGCAAGTGCAAAAATTAAAAAAAAAAAAAAAAAAAAAAAAAAAGCAGCATTGGAAATATCTAAAACACTAACATACAAAAGCCATGTCAGAGCCCATCTGGTAGAGAGAAGCTTCCACATCAACTCTGGCTAGCAATTTCTGACAATCATACCTTTGTCTAAAAGTTTCTGCCAATTTCCAGCCAGAAATAATCATTTACCCACTACAGAGCTACTTTTTGAGTTAAGGCAGCTTTCCAGCAGGCACTGAACCACCAAAAAAAAAGAGTACTTTTGCATTTCCTACAAGATACTTCAGGCTAATTACCCTGTCTGAACTGCCATGTGTGCCTCAAAATGGATCCTGGTGTCAGAGTATAATAGATGATTGTGCTTTTCAGCATCCAGGGTTCTAAGTATCTCTGCTTTCAGGTGACTAGCTTTGGGAATTAAGCTCCAATGGTCATTTCGTCAAATTCTCAGCTTTTCACTCAGCTGTATGAGCATATGTCTAAAATAATTTTGCACAACCTGGGAACTGCAGGAGAGAAAATGCTGAATTTTGAGAATTCTGATTTTTGATTCATTATTTCCTTTGCAATTTTTTGCATCTGGCTTTGAGTAAAATATAATATCTGTCTCATATAATTCTCAGAACTTCTGCTCTGTATTTCAGTTCATAAAATGTAGTAGGTTGGAACTGTCTTGTTTCATTTCATATTTAGTATAGGTAGCCTACATTTTCCAAATAGCCACTTCAGTAACACTGCAAAAACTCCACAAGAGTCTAAAATGCAGTAAAAGAAAATACAACTCCATTTGCATTCCAGTGTTACAACTGGTGGAGTATCATTGCATTGTTTTTAACTAATTTTTTCACATTAAATACTTTGTTCAGCCTTGCATAACCATTATTCATTCCCTGTTTTTTCTGATCTAATTTGTATAGTGGACAGAATATACAAAAACTCACACTGACATGCATACAAACATAATATACTTGTGTGTGCTGTGGGGATAAGGGAGTTGTGTCATCACCTATTTGTTTTTCATACACCAAGAAGTAAAAACACCACCATCATGTTCAGAATCATATAGAGGAAACTGCCTGCAAATAACCCATAGCATTAAAATTGTTTTTTAAGTTCTAGTAAATATATAACTTGCATTCACATAAATGAAGATCAATTCATTAACAGTTTCAACTCAGACATTAATTTCAGTGGTGTGCAGCAAGTGGACAAGGAGGCATGGGCAAAAACTGGAAATAGGAAGTTTTACACAAGCATGTGAAAGAACTTCTTCACTGCAAGGGTGACAGAGCACTGGAACAGGCTGCCCAGAGGCTGCCTGTCTCCTTATCTGAAGAGATTCAAGACCCGCCAGGACATTTTCCTGCTCAACCTGGTGTAGGAAACCTGCTTTTAGCAGGGGGATGGACTCCATGGTCTGTTCCAACCTCTAGGATTCCATGATTCATTCAAAATAAATAACGTAATCATCTACCTGGTGGAATTAAGGGATGGTGAACGTGATTTTCAGAAATGCTTAATTATTAAACCTTTTGAAGCTACAAGAGACACCTTTCCAAAACAGACACTAACATTCTGAAATCTAGGTCTCACTCACAGGAGCTACTTCAACAATGGCATGTTTACCTTCCTTCCATTATCACCAACCACTAAAAACATGTCACTGTTTTACTGAATAAGACACAACAGAAGAGTATCAGAAGAGGTTAACATTTCATCCTTTCACAGTCTTTTTTTTATATCTTGGGATTTAATTGTATTACTCTGGAAAATTCTCTGGTGTCCTTTCATTTGTCCTCTGACTAAATGATCAAGAACTGCACCTAGATGCTTTTAGTCAAATGCAGCTCCAGCAGTGCTATCACTATGACACATCCAGTATTTATAACGAGAAAGTAATTTACCACAACACATTTAAAATTAACCGAGGAAACAATGTGCATGTTCTTCATCCCCTAATTGCGTTTTCTGCAGGGGCCTTCTAAGGTTTATCATTTCACTCACCTCTCCACAGAGCAGAAAGCTCACTTCTGTGCTGTGCATCCATTACATTTGCACAAAGTTGCTCAAAGGTAAGGAGAGTGTCTCCTTTTTCCGTATAATTGCTTAGATTTTCTTAAGTGATAAATAAAATATAGCAGGAACTGTTGAGAAGGACAAGAAAAGGAGAGTTTAATTTGTTTATAATTTGGACTTTTTAGACAGATGATAACATAATATTTTAAGAAACCATAAAAATAGAGAAAAGAATGGAACAAACTGAAAGCAATATGCCATTAAAATGACATCATGTTTATATATATACGCATTTATGTATATTAAAAATAAATATTAAAATCAAACCTTAGTTTAGTAATATAATTAGTAATGTAACATTATATTAAAGCAATCAAGGCAACGTTAAATATTTCAATTAAATGCATATTTCATATTTATACAATTCAGAACTCCCATATCAAATGTTGATTTGACATTGTTTTAATTATTAACAACAATGGTTCCAAGTGAAAAGAGTTTTATGTGTTTAAAGTTTAATGCTTTAAGTTTAGTGATTAAAATAAATCATGACTGAACTGGAGGCAATGTAAGACCTGTCATTACCTAGAAGTATAGCAGCCTTTCAGCCATCATATCTGTTCAGTTTCATAAGCCCAAACCACTATTCAGCTGCACAAGGCACTGGTGGGAATATGCCCCTTTCCTTTACAGATGAGCTATTCAGCAAGTTCTTAAATAAGCTGTTTTGCTGAATTGATATTGGTGAAAGCAGAGTATTTCTTTTTGCAGTTTTGTTGTCTTGCAGTGGAAAAAATCTTTATCTCCTTTCTGCAAACTCATTTTATTAAGATAAAAGTGTGACCACATAAAACTTCAGCAGATATGCATAAAGCTGTTGGGTAGGTTGCAGGCATAAGTCTCAGAATAGCAGATGAGATTAATCACAATACAGTTCCCAAAACTTTCTTTACCTTTTGTCCCTCAAACCTGCCACCTTATCAACCAAGACCCAGCAAAGAGGTTTTCTTTGGAGCTCAGCAAAACCCTCTGACTTTTGATTCATTGTTTGGCTGCTCTCCTATGTTTCTTAGCTGAAAGCATTTCGATCAGCTTTCCATAACCAGTCCTGAGTGGATGAAATGCCATCCTCCAATAAATATAGCAGGTCAGGATATTTTACACCTGAATCATCCTATTAGTAGTTGGCTGCTGACTTTTCAGCTTGATTCTGTAACACATTATTGTTACAAATCAGAAATCTGACCATAATTTATAGATGATTAAATAAATATGTGTTAGCATTTTTTCTGAACATAAGAGTAGAATAATTTGGCCTTTCTGTTAGATCTTGAACCAGAACCAAGGCTTGAGTCCATTCTTTATGAGGTTTAATCTGTGTAATAGAATTTCTTAGACTCATAGAATCATGCATTTCACAGAATCATAGAATCTCCTGACTTTCTATGGAAGGCACCCACAAGGATAGAGTCCAGCTCCAGGCCCCACACAGCATCACCTAAAAATCAAACTATATTTCTTAGAGCATTGTCCAAATGCTTCTTGAACTCTGGCAGTCTTGCTGCCAGATTTGATTAGATTTATATTGAGAGAGGAGTGAGTTTTAAGTTATAGGCATCAATCTTCTTTTAGTAAAAGCGCTTTATAGAATTAAAGAATCATAGAATGGTTTGGGTTGGAAGGGTCCTTAAAGATGATCTATTTCCAAGCCATTGGCAGGGACACCTTCCAGTTGCTCAATGACTGAATGTCTCATTTTGAAGAGCAGTTCAAACTGAGATTTCCTAAATCTCAAAAATGTTCTGAAGGTTAGCACACTTTAGTACAAAATATTCTTTCACTTAATTTCAAGTCTGTGTAGGCCTTCATTTACCTGTTTAATTTACTGTACCTTACATGTAACATCATCCACTCCACACAAAATAGCAACTCACACGTTACTTTTTTAAGATGCATGTATTTTCATAATATATGTCTTGTATTTTTGCTGCTGACATTCCCTTAGATTTTAAGAGAGTTTTTCAGTAACCAAGGGAAGAAAAATATGATTTTGGATTAGAATGTCTATAATTGCATTTATTGGGCAGCTCTTCCCTCATAATTTTTTGAGGAAGGAACTATGTAACTTCAGTACTTTCCTGGGGAGTTTTTCAACACACTATTGATCTGCATTATTTGCACAGGAACTGTTTATATGGTCATATCTTAGACACTGATTATTTCACAAAGTAGTATACATTGCTCTCCGCTCCCTTCAGCCAAATCCTCCTGACCTGTTTTGAGTCTCTAAGGTTCATGGAAGAAAGGTACAGTTCAGCTGTTCCTGCATTGCTCAAAGGATATAAAGATGTGAGAAAAGATTAAAAGATTCCAACAGCATAGAGCATATGGACACTCTGCTCCCATAGCACCAGGACAAAGGTAAAATTGATAAGAGACGGCTGGGATGAGAAAGAACCTCTCAGTGGGTGAACCACAGAAAACGGCAGTAAGGGAATGAAAAAAAAATATAACTTGGACTGGTTGTGACAGTGGCATATTCCAGGAAACAGTCTAGAAAGGACAAAAATGAAGGCAAAAAGATTTATGTTACTGCTATTAAATTAAGTATCTTCAGGAAGTTGAAAGAATATAACATTCCAGAAAAAATAATAGGAACAGTAGGAAAAAAAAACAGGAAAGGTGAACATTCAAACAACTGTTTGTTTGTTTGGGAAACTGTGGGATGCTACAGAGCTACAAAGGATTGTGCTAACTTGAACAGAAAGAAATAGGATCATAAGCAAGATTATAAGGAGAACTGAAAATACATTTTAATAGCACTTCTTGTCTACTGAATGATCTAAAACACTAACAAATAACTTTCTCCAATAGTTTGGAAGTATCATCAAATGCATTACACGGATGAAATTCCTGGAAAGCAACTAATCACACTTTTCTGTCTGGGCCTAGATTGTGCAGAGCAGAACCTGGGAAGAAATGCCATGCCTGCCATGTCCGTTTTGAGCACTTGAATGGTCAGCATCAGGACTCTACTCCTATTGATGGACACCTGTGAGCTTTCCAATTTCCCGTTCTTCTATGACAATCTATGAAAAGCCTTCATTCATTCCTCCCTGGTTTTTCCTCTGTTAAGGTGACAGCACTTTCCATTTCAATTAATTAATAATCAATGTTTAATTTGATTAAAAGCTGAAGATTCAATTAAGTGTATTAAATAATCCTTTATTTTGATCAGTTTTGTTGCCTTCAATGAAGTAATATTCTATAATTAAATCACTGAATACAGAAAGTTGCTGTATAATTAATAAGACTATGGTCCTAAACGACTCAGAATAATGAACAGAAGTGAGACCCAGATAATTAAAAATGCTCATAACTAAAATTTGTGACATATTTCCCAACCACATTTAGAGCTTAGGGGAGATCTTACCATCAACACAGAGCAACAGGTTCTCTGTGTGACCTTGGACAAGGTATACAATCTTGCTGAGGCAAACTTCCTTATCTGTAACACAGCAAACTTTGTCTTAACAAGATCATGAAGTAAGGATTTCATGGCAAAGAGAGACATCCTGTGCAGGCAGAGTGCCCAGTGAGAAGGGATTCTCTTGGTACTATCACAAGATAAATAACAAGAGCTAGGGAACAAAACCTAGCTGTAGCAAATGAGAAGGAAGGTCCAACTTGCTCGATATCCCCTCAAGGACAGTTTCCACTGGCAGGTGATTAAGGAAAGATTTAAAGGCCAGGAAAGTACTGTATCTCAACATTTGTCTCACCATAACACTGTGCAGCTGATGATGTTCATGAGATGCTTCACAGTGTTTAATAGCTCACACCAGACTTCTCAGCAGTTTTTGAGCACAATTCCACATCTGATCACGACATCTTCCTGTAAGGAGTGCTACAATTCAGTGAGGTAAAAATGTACTTCCTCTTGGCCATTTTCTGTAGCTACTATTTTTACTTCTTGCTCCTTATATAGTATATATATATATATACTTATGTAGTGTTTATTTCTATATTTATAATATATATACCATATTTATATTTATTTATATATATATATATTCTATATCATATCATCCTGAGTTATCTCTTTTCCAACCTGTTTAAGTTTGTCCTGGAAAGAAGCCATTCTAATTCTTTTTTTTAACTACTCTTATCATATTTTTCTCCTCTGACTATTGTTGAACAACTGCTGTTTTAATAGCACCAGCTACAATAAATTCAAGATCTCTCTCCTGAGAGGCAATAACTAATTTAGGAGTCATCATTCCATATATACAATTAAAACCATGTTTCTCCATGTGCATCTCTTTGCATATGTTGACCTTCAACTTCGTCTGCCATTTTACTGTCCAGTTATTCAGCACCACAAGATCTTCTTGTAACTCTTTGCAGTCAATCCAATAGTTGAATACCTTGAGTAATATCTCAGCAGCAGCAAATTTTATCACCCTGTTATCTTTTCTAGGTCATTTATGAATATATTGAATAGCTAGGCTTCTTGAACAGCAGCATCCATTGTAATGTCTTTCCTTATCTGTTCCTTTTATTTCCTTTCATGTAATCATATAATCACATTTTTCCATCTTTGCGTTTCCTATCACATTTGTTTTTGCTAAACCGCAAGAGGAATTTATCCTTTATCTTAAGACAGCTTAGTTTGCTAAAATCTTTTTGATAAGGGATCATGTCAAAAGCCGTTTGGAAATCCAAGTAGATCAACTTGGTAATTATGATCATATATCCCTAACTCCCTCAAAAGAACTCTAGGTTATTTGTGATGCATGACTTCCCAACCTGAAAGCCCTGCTAATTCTTAGCCATTTGTCAGATTCTTGTATATTCACTAGAGAGGCTATATTCTTGACTTCTACTTACCTCACTCTGTTGCTTATTATATGTTTATATTCCTAGTTGAAAAAATCAAAGTCAGTAGTATGTACTCATCTGGTACTTTATAGTTCCCTCACACTGGGAACAATTTAGGTATCTACACTATTGATGGCTGCCACTGTGACTGATTCACAGCTTTGTTTTTTAGGCTATGTTAAAATGCTTGAATTTTATTTTATTTTTTTTTAATTTATTACCATCTAAAATTTTTTCAGTTGGAGAAATATAACTTGACACTTCAGCTTAAGATGGTTCCTCCAGTCCTTTTTTTTTTTTTTTTTTTTTGTAAAGTTTCCAAGTCTCCTTCAAGCAAATGCTAGGGCAAGTAATTCATCTGACTTTTCTGCTGTAGACTGACTGCTTCTGAGAATTTTACTTTTAATATGGCCTAATTCCTGCTCTTGTCTCACCACCACTACTCTGCTTTTTAACCTTGTTTGCTTTTGTTTGGCCTTTTCAAAGCATTTTTGAAAGATTATGGCTGGTATCTCTGACACTGTCTTTTTGCAGTCACAACACCAACTTCAAGTATTTTATCCTTTTGCTTGTAAGTTTTAACCTCCTTTAACAGGCTTTTTCCATTTTCTGTAACCATCATTACGTAAATTGTAATTCCTCTTCAGTTCTCTGCAGGTGTTCAAAACTGAGAAATTATTGCAAGTGACCTGGGCTTTCTAAATAAGAAGCTGAAGGCCAGGCAAGATATATAGAGTATCTAAAATGACACCTCTGTTTAAGCACCCAAATCACTCATCCTGGAATTCATCTCTTGAGTTTAACAAACAGCAAATGACATGGTAATTTGAAAGATACAAGTGCTTCAGAAAAAACTGACAATAGCTGGTTCTCTCTCTAGCTGGCAGTGATGAAACAAGATGCAAGAGCTAGAATTTAGGCTACGAATACGGTATGGCAGAGTTTCTGTGATGCACTCAGAAATATGTAAGTAACCAGTTTTCAGACTGCTGTTGCTGCAACAAACATGTTGACAATAGACAATTTTAAATCTAGGTGGGATGTATTCATGCATTATACTGTCTTCAGGAGTGTAGTCCCACTTCTGTCCCCTTTCCAAAGATGGCCCTAACATGAACATGTGCATGCCAGAATGAGGGGCTGCTCTGTGGCAGCACTGCTTCAACTGCTGCAGACTTCCAGATAGTTGCTACATACATCACAAAGCCTCTACCCAACCACTGGGGCAAGTCAGGAAAGTTGCTGGCTTCTTGGATAACTTGCTTCCTTGCAGTTTATGGCCCACCCTTAGCTGCCCAAAAATGGGTATCACAATCAGAGGATGTCTCCAGGCTGAGCACGTCTGCCCAAGGTGTGAAGGAAAAACCTCCACCCACAAAAGTCTGCTCAAGGCCACATGCAAGGACAAAGCAGGTAATCCCAGATGATGAACTCTTCAGGACTTCCAGGCTCAGTGCCTGTGGATATTATATATCATAGCTATTACAGAGTAGAATTATTTTTATATTCACTCTTTAATAGTCTACAGAACGGCCTTCCTAATATTTTGTTGCATAGGTCACTAAGGAGATATATGCTATCAAGCTGATTACAATTAACGCAATAAAATTACTGATGGGACAAGGAATGATGGTGCTTATTTTTATACCATATATAAAAATATCAGCTGCTACAGAATTTTCTGCAGTGCTGGCAAACTGATTCTTACCTTCTGTGGTCTGTGAGCATCAGCACATTTTATTTCTATTCCTGAGGTCATCTTTCCTTCCAAAGGAGTTACTGTTTATTGGCAGCAGTTACTCACAACGTTTTTCTCACTCCTCTAATGTTGAAGTTTTATTTTCACGTATCTTTTTAGATGCCTGGGATCAATGGGTCCTTGTTATACAATGCCCATGCAGCACTATATTCCAGCTAGTCTCAGGCTAGAAGCCTCTTTAAAAAATTTTCACAATTCTCATTCAATGGATGGTGAGAATAGTTTGTGATGATTGGGCTGAACTCAATGAAACTCCTCTATACAATCCAGTAGATGCAGCCTGAAAGAAGAATTTCTTGAGGCAAAAAAGAAACATGAGTGGAGAGTTGGAGAGTTTTTGAAAATGAGGCTTTGGGCCACTGACAGAAAAAATAATAATAATACACAAGTACCAAGTTGAAGTCAAACCTAGATTGTTTGAGACTCAGAAGGTAGAATTTTGGGTTATAAAAATCCATTTTTATAGACAGTGACAACTTGGCAGTTTGCTTCTTACAGGCCACACTAGATTAGAGCATTTTTAAATGAAAACTGTATGACACTGAAATATCTCTTATTCTGTCACTGCAGCCTAAGTGAATCACTCTGGTTCTTGAAAAGCCAAGGCACTTGCAATTGTTTAACTGGTGGAGTACTGAATTGTCCACAGAAGAGATTTTTAACCCTTTTGTAGACAAAGTTGGAGTCTCATTTGCTAACAGAAACAGGGTAGAGTGTCTGATTCCCACATGTGCATGGTACATTCTGAATATATTCCTTCTTTATATTTCTGCAAAGTATGTTATGACATCAGGAATCCTTTATTAAGTCATTTCCTGTTGTTTTACCTTTGATCACCAATATTCACAGCATAGATAGTTGGCTATTTTATCTCATGATGTGCTTCTCAGATGCAATGCATAATGAAGCCCACATGCACAGTGTTTCCTAAGCTGTAATTCCTTTGTTCTCTCACTCTTATCCTTTCTTGGACTCACACTGCAAAGTGAAATGAAGTTTTGTGACAAGTGCCGACTTCACTTGTGATATGAGTAACATTTCAATCTTATTTCCATTAGGTGAATCTGCATGAAAATATCTAGAGATAAGTAACAAACCACTGCATGAGCATTCTACTCCAGGCAGCATTTTGGAGCTCAAGTGTATGGTAGGATTGGGGATGTGACTGGTGATAAGTTTGTTCTGTCTGTTACAGAGGCTCTTAGTACTTTGGGAAGGGGGAGATTATTTTGTCTCTTAACAAAAACAAAATTAAGACATCTCTGAAGACTGGTGCTTTGAAGTGTCACACTTTTGCATGGACTTGATAATCAGTAATGAAGAGAGAGTGCAGATTACAAAACAACATAATCAAGTGATAATAATGAATATTTCAACAGGCAGACATTTCAAAGTTTTAATTAAAATTAGTAGTGCTATTGATATTGTGGTGTCTTTGGGTAACATACAGGCAAGTAATCACAGACCTCCCAAACGGACTGCATTACACATGCAATTAATTATAGAAGATGCTGCTGCTCAAAGCACCCTGGTATCTCTGAGACTTAAAGCAAGTGCTCAAGCATTCCTCTACAGAAAGCAGCTCCACTGACACAGACGACGGATCCACTATTATACTTAACCAGATGCTGCATTGCTGTGATGCAGTTCAAATCTGTTCTGCCACCAAGAATTACTACTCCTTTTTATTTTTTAATAAGAGAAATGTTTCTTCTTTTGCCTAAAGTGAAAAGTGATATTTTTAAACACAGACTGTGAGACCTGGGGGACAAAAAGTCCCACCTGCAGAGCTGTTCTTTTACAAGACGCCCTCCATGCTGCAGGGGAAGAAAAGTTTAATCAAAGTACATTGCTCACTCTTATTTTTCTTTCTCCTTGACACTACCTCTACCCAGTGCTCCTGCTCTGATGTCCCTCCAGCATTCTCAGGCTTTTCTGAAGCTAATTTTGTCACTGGGGAGCAGGTGTGAAGGCTCCTTACCATAAGACAAGGAATCACAATAGTGCCTGCAATTCGCAACATAATGGCTTCACTTAGAGCATGGGGGTGTTGTTTAGAAACTGCCTTGAGTGTACCTTGGCCTATTGCTACCTGTGGGTCTGGGCACACATTTAAAAAAATCTTCCGTGCCTCTTGGTGAAATCAAATCATTATTTTGAGAACTGAAGCTCACACTGAGCTATTCTGAATAAATCTCTCAGTTCAAGACACCTAAGTCCCAAAGCTTACTATCGGGAAAAGTGCGGTCTAAGAGCATTCTTGCTTATGGATTTGAGGGCTTGTGCACAGCAGGTTTAAATATGTGAGAGTGTAGTTTTTATATGACCTTTCCAAACTGTTTTACCACAAGGCAAATGCTCCATTCTTTTCTTGACAGCTACCTTCCACCGAAAGGACCCCCAAACGTTTTCCAGACTGCTTCCTGGATCAAAAACTGCTAGGTAGTTCCTGAGTTTATTAGTTATTAGTAAGAGTTCTGTTACAGACAGGAAGGGAAGGATTAGACCTAAGGCCTTTCCTCTTCTTCCAGACACAAAATGTTGGTACTGATTTAAACTGATTAACAGACTTGATAGTGCTAGAGGACTGTCATTTCCTCAACAGCTCAAAGAAGACAAAGGATATAGGTGTCCCTTTGCAAAATAGAGCAACATCCTATAAACTAATTCGGGCTAATTTTCCTCTGCAGAGCTGTTTGGCCATGCCTGATCTCAGCACCTGTTCTGTAGGGAAAGGCAGCCTGCCTAGAAGGTTCATGAAGGAAGTGTGAAGGTTGTGATTTGGAGTGTTTATCAAGGCTGTAAATTTAAGAAAACCACATCTACAAATCTGAAAGATAACATAATTCACCATGGTTTGGTAACTTTGAAGCTTTTAATTTATCTTAATTCACAGGCTGATGCAGCCTGTACTTCACTTTACAGTCAAAAACTCTCTGCAGAGATTTTTCATTCCTTTCCAGTGAAATGAAAAGCCTATCCTCATTCATGTAAGATCTTTGAAGTTGTAAAATGTGGGGTTATGAAGAATGATGGCTGAAAAAACGAGGAAAACATTTGGTTGCAACTTTCCTACTCTTCTTTCCAATCACTGGGGAACAGGTTGCTAATGGTCTGTCCCATTCTGGTGGCTTCACCCAAATTTGTGGGGCCTCTTTGATATGGGATAGGTTTCCTTTTTGCAATAACACAGGATTCAGTTCTTATTAACAAATTCCCGGGGCAGATCAAAACAGACAACATCTGAGTTTTATCATAGAGGAAACTCAATCCATGTTTTCTGAGGAAGGGAACCACGGATAAACAGACTTGCTTTGAAAGGACATAGAGGTGATTTTTTATTTTTTATTAGTCTGTAATTTGTATGTGGATTAATTGCTATTGGTATCCTTACAAAAATGAAATGATTATCGCTAGGAAAGTGTATAGACTATCCCTGTTCCCTATTGTGTTGCTGTTTTAATACTAAGCAGGAGTTAAGGGTCAAACTCAACATTACATTAATCTGCATAAACAGTTGAAAACTTTCTGTTCTCCTTTTAACTCTTTTTTTAAAAGTCTGACTTCCCTCTTTGAGATCACATTAGAATGATTGTTGGAACAAAATCCTCTGATTTCAGCAGAGCTATTAGTCTTTTTATTATCAGTTCTCCCAGCTGGAGCGTGTTAATACCTAACATAGATGTGTCAGTGATCCCCAGGTTTGTTAAGCTCATCTGCACTGCGACAGAATACCTCCAAGTCGTTCCAGAGGCACCATGAATGTTTTTGTGAATTATTTCTAAGATGCCTACAGTACTCCAAATCTATTGTATGGTATTGTATTTTCACTTACATGGAGCTTTTCCTACATTAATTTGTTGAAAAACATCAGATTTTCTGATGCATTCTTTGTGTGTTTGAAAAGTGAAGGTACTGACATTACCTTTGCAGTAGATATCAAAACAGAATTGCAAGATATTTACATTTGCTATTCAGTCAGGAATCAAAGCTCTTAGCTTTTGCAAGTAATGGGAGAAGAATCCAAAGAAGCAATGCAGTAAGAATTGTGACCCTCCAAAAAATACTGTTTCTCCTCTTTGTCAGCTTGAGAAATACACAGAACATGAAATAGCGAGAGGTATGTAACGTACCAACACTTTTTAATCTCTGCAGGTATTTGATGTTGCAGTTCTGTTTTATATAAAAGCTGGGAGTTCAGCCCAAGTCAGGCTCTGCTTTCTTTCAAAAAATGCATTGTACCTCTGAGAAGCAATGAGAAGAAGTCTCCAGGCCTTTTAACTCTGAATCATCTGTCCACTTTTTCCTTGTCAGATCTGAGAATACATGAATTAGCATTATCCACAAGGATATATGTCCAACTCATGCTGTTCAGACTCAAGTGCTTGTGAATTATGAATTTCTTAAGAAAACAACACAGAGGGTTGAGCATTACTGCAACTGCACTTCTGTCTGTACCAGAGAACAACACTCTCCTTAAGTGCATGTTGAAGGCCATAGCTATGCAGACAGATAGTTGTGCTGCATGGACCATGGGACACATTTTTCTGAAATAGGTGTCTAAGTTTAAGCACCTAAAAGCATATTTATTTTCCTAAATTAGAAAATTTATTTTTCAGAAAAGCTTTTTGTGTCTCAGGAACTGCTACTACTGGCAGTGACTGCATTTGTGAAAATCAGGTGTCTTGTTCAGGTTTGTGTTTGATACTCCTCCTTTACCCTCAAGTTTTAGTCCTATAGTTGACTTATTACAGCAGCAGAAACCTCAATCTTAGCATCTATTTGCAGTTTCAGAACCTATAGTTGTTATACACGTTCACTCTTTTACAGTTCAGCTTTACTGTCCCATTTCCAGAAGACAAAGATCATTTCCAATTCAGGATTCTGAAGACCTCATTGTAATATGGATTTTTGGCCTTTATTGGTCAAAATGTTAACTGCAATTCTATCTCTTCGCTTTTCTGTCGCCAATACAACTACAGCGGCTATGAAATTCTATTTCCATTTAGGACAACAGTAGTGAGGCTAACACTTTATTTATTCACTTTATTTATTCACATTAATTGGATTGATGCTTACAGTATATCAACACATCAGTATTGTTCACAGTATATCATCCACTACGGCTCTAGTCAAGACATTAGGTCTAAATTCTATGTTTTCATGGGGATATGTCATTAATATTATGTTGTTGTTGTTGAGATTGGTATTTTTAAAAGCAGAAATTGATAAGAAACTTAAGTATATATCAACACTAGGGTTGTAAATTAACTGTAAATTAAAGGTCATTTTTACTATCTTCTGTGCCTTCTAAGCTGAAGAAAACAAACTTCATGCTAACTTATCTCCAAATTCAAGGAAATACCACAATTCATGCAATAATTTTATTCTCAAACAAATTCTGATGTAACTCAGAACAAAGATAAGAGTACAGACAAGCAAAGTAAGAAGCTTAAGTAAACAAACTATAATTTAATTCTCAAATGAGCTCGATTTTTCAATAAAGAAAATTTTACAGATTTCAGTATTGGAGGATGTATGGAAAATAGTAGCCCTTTATATTGTGTCCCTTAAAATGTAACACAGATGCAGCAATATTCACTCGATCTTAATAAATTTCGAAACTCTTGGGAGCCATTCTAGTGGAGATTTGATATGGACTAGTTGCAAGGCATGACTTAAGTGAGATTATCTCTGCTGCAGAGGTGTTCCAGCTTCAGTTTGAGAGATCATTTGAAGTAATTAAAATGAAAGCAGGAAAAGATGAAGGAGAAAATAAGCTAAGTTGCTGCAGAGTGCTTATCATAAAAACTTTTCCATAGCCAATGCTCCTTTATCATATATGCTTTACAATAGTTCTGCTTAAAGGAGAGTCCACCACACTCATTTAATATTACTCAGTGCACTATCACCAGAGTGAACACGGGATAAGCTGAGGGATTCAGTTAAATAAAAGGTGGCATTACTAAAAATCAAGATGTTCATTTAGAAAATCGGATTAACTGCTCTCCTAAAAGATGCAAAGTATTTTCCCTACTGAAATGGAAAATTATCTTTTCTCTAATCATTTTATTGAAAGGACAAATAACAAACATTTATTGTTGAAAACAAACTAGGTAGAGGTGCATCAGAGAATAGGAGTTCTACATTTTCTTTTCTTCTTGATGCTGCAAGAATAATCTCTTGGGAATATAACATAAAAGAACAGTGATTTACACTGGGGGAAAAAAAAGAAAAAAAAAGAATTTTACATCAAATATCAGTTCATCAACAGAAAAAAAAAAGTGTAATTTTAAATATGTAGATCATCAAAAATGTAAGACGTTATGCCTGTAGATTTCAGCTGCCAGGATGTCAGGCTGTACAGGTGAAACCAAATAAGAATGACTTATTGCAAAGAGCAAAAGAGAGTGGAAGCATTTGGAGGCAATCCACACAGACTTCAATTTTGAAGATGTAGCTATTGTCTTGAAATGCCTCGTAGTACAGAGGGCAACCAGATGCAAACATCTCCTGTTCTGACTTAGCATTCTACCTTTGGATTTAGGGCACTGGCACTACCATTTCAACATGCTCCAAAGTTGGGAGTGATGATCTGCCAGAGGGTCGAAAGGCATTACTGAGGGACCTGGATAGACTGGATCTATGGGCTAAGGTAAACTGTATGAGTTTCAATAGCATCAAGGATCATGTCCTGCATTATAGTCACAACCACCCCAAGCAACCCTACAGGTCTGGGGAGGAGTGGTTGGAAAGCTGCCTATTTTGCATTTCTATATTGCATTTCTGCCTATTTTGCATTTGCCTATATTGCATTTCTAAGATAAAAGAAAGTCTGTTAACTAACTGTAAGTCCAGACAACACCTTGAGAGCTGATATCTCAGGCACTCCTGGAAGAGTCCAAACAATGTCTAAGAAACCATCAATCACAGGAGGGAATCTGATGTCACTTCGGTTTGGCTGCTGTCCAGTGTCTCAGGCAGTCCTGAAACTGGAGTCATGGACAGGCTTAGCATGAAATGCCATTGAAGCATCTTTTCTTTCCATCATTGCAGGGTCACTGGTGCCAAGAAAGTTGGATGTCCCTCATTTTTATGATAACAAGACTATCACAAAATATCAAAATTTGTGTATGTGTCCTGTCTGAGTGTTATGATTATTGTCAACAAAAGACATCTATTAGAACAACATATAGAAGCAATCCTTGTAGTTTGTTATACCATATAGTTCAAAAAAAAATGGCCATTAAAATAACAAAAACATTGTTATGTGTAAGCTTAGGTTAGGCCACAGTTTAGAAGCTAAGCAAAAGTTTCAAGTTATAGGAAATTAGCAGCTTCAAATGCTTCAGCTTCTCCTTGTTTCTATTAGTATAATAGGAACATGAAGCTGTTGCTAGTCCTTTGCGGACCTTACTGCATGTAATAAAGGTAATGTGAAAGACTCCCAGATATCCTGGTGAGGATTATCATGTTCACAAAACTACACATTTACAAGTGCCTTCTGTCAAGATCACTGCTTCAGGTCTTAGCTGAAGCTTCTAGGAGAGAACATTAAGTCATTCATTCAGTAGCATGTATTTCACAGTTACTACATCTTCTTTATCCAGGTAGTGTATCATTTTTTTTTTCTTTTACTTTTTCCTTTTCCTTCTCTTTTTCTGTTTTTCTTTTTCTTTTTTCTTTTCTTCTTCTTTTTCCTTTTTCCCTTTTCTTTTCCCTTTTCTGCAAGCAAGCTACTATGTGAAAAAGTTCTCTATGTCCAGATGTCTTTGCTGCAAACTGCTTCCATAAAAATCATAGAACACTTCAGAAAGATAATTTTCTAAAGAGAAAAGCTACATATACGAGAAACAAATTCAAGCCATTGAAGCAAAGACTAGCTGACAGTCCAATTCCTTTATTTTCAACAGAGCTCATTTTGTGAAAGCTACTCAATAACAATAACAGAAATTAAGAGAAAAAGATAGTCCAGAAACTACAGTGCACTTTTCTTTTTCTAATCTAGTAGAGACAATTCTAAATGTTAGTAAATTTGGAACATCACATTCATAAGTCTGAGATATTGTCAAGCCTGAGTAATTAAGGGTCTAGAAATGGCAAGGTGAGTGCACAGCCAAATTGGGACATATAGAGCTTGACTCTTCATGCTTCACCAGCTTGAATCCAGTGTGATTGGGCCTGCTATCTTGCATTGATTTATTCCTGATTTATGGTACAGTAAATGGAAGCTGAATTAACCTGGAATTGGGGCTCATCACAGAAAAAGTTACTAATCTTGGACTCAGCACCCTTCATACTGACAAAAGATGCAGGCCTGAGACAAAAGAAAAATGCTGACAGGTGAAATATATGGTGGAACTGTAGGAGAAGGAAAAGGCAGAAATTACTCTTAGTTTAATTACTATTACATTAATGTCCAGATGTCCCAGATGAACTGCTAGGGCATTCATTGAATTATACCGTCCATAATTTCTGCTTTATGAGAGCTAGCACTTTTTGGAGGAAGAGGAGAGGTAAGAAGCTGAACCTTCAAATTTTATATTTGGAGACACCTGGCTTGCTTCTGAATCAGCTCACCTTCATAATGTCTCAATTTAATGCCTCATATAATGTTTATGTACTGTAATCAGGCGGCAAACTGACTGGGCTTTGAATCTGTCATAGCCTGGAACATACAGACACATTTGTTGCCTGCAACTTATACCATTTTTCTTACTTCTGTGGTGCTTGGTGAAGATCTAATTGTCCACAACCCGGTCTTTCTGGAAGCAAATACCAAATGTACCTCAAATTCCTGTTGGAATTTTCAGTAGCTGCACTTGCTAGCAGAAATGCTGATGACTTCAATATCCATCTATTGTTGTTCTATCCTTGGTCTCTATGGACACTGACTTGCTAAGATGAAATTCATGATGGAGCTCTTTTTCTGGGCATTCAGCATCAGCTTGTTACCTCAAGTTCCCTGCTGTTTTTACCATCAGAGGGAGAATGCTGCCACCCTGCTAAGTGTCAGGGAGGGACCTATTCAAAAAGTAATGTTGTCTAAAGGAAATATGGCTCTACAGTGATGCTGATGCATATACTGTTCATCTGTGCCCCTGGTACTGACAAATCTGATTCAGGAAATGAATACTTCATAGCATGAAATAACCTAGGGACCTTTTTAAATTTCAGGCAGCCTTAGAGATATTGTATGGATTGACTTACTCTCACTAAGCACAGAAAGAATGGCAATGCAACTACTGTGCTAGAAGCAAGGCTTACCATATCCATGGGGATTGTTTAACAGCTGCAGTCAAGGGAATAGTGTATGAATTCACATCTGAGACTTTTCCCTATACTTAGTGTAACTCCTACCCAGTCAAACTCAAACTGAAAATAACATGGCAAACATAATCATTGCAAATCTGTCCCAGATGAAGAGATGTTTTCTCCTTCAGTAAGTTAGAAAATACTTAGGATGATTAAAAGTTTGCCCTGTAAAGTAAATCCAAAACATGACTTAGATTGTTTCCTTAAAAAGAAAAAAATCCAATAACATATAGAACAGTAATTTAGCACGAGCATTCTTCTACATTGAGGGCCTCATTATTACATATTACATATTCTGATATTACACATCTGAAGTTATTATGAGTCAGTGGCAGTGAAAGAACACTGAAGATTTGGCTGCAGGAGAAGAGGTGTGATCAATGACTGGAAGAAGCATGTATAACTCACTGGCAAAAATGATTATTTTAAAAATTTAAACCTGTTTTTTTTACTAGCAAGACTGAATTACTGGAAAAATGACCTAGTGGAAAAAAGGAAGAAAAGCTTAAGGACTGACACATATTTACAACAGTAACACACATTTTATAGAAGCATTTTGGTGTTGTATTTCTGTACTGGATCTAAATACCTCTTCTGAGTTGGGAGCCTGTTTTTTTTCACTACTTCATGTGATAAACTAAAACCCACCTTGTTTGGAATTTGCAGTCTGGAAGACTCATTCAGTTTAAAAGGAATGTATGAATTTACCACATACCAGTATCCCCAAAAACAGGAAGACTGAGACACTGTGAGACCTACAGAACAGTGTTCATGGCCCAGCTTTATTGCCCTACCCAGCAACTGAACCATTAGGTCTCTCACATTGTGACAACTATATGTTTGTATGCACTAATAATAATTAAATAAAATGTCATAATAAACGGCACATTGAAAAACTAAAGCTCCACATTTAAACAAGATTTTTAATATCCAGTCAACCTAAGAGTTCTCAAAGTGAACAGTAATATGTCCAAGTGACTGCTGCTTCTTAAGTGTGGTATTTGATATTTAAACACCTAAAATATGGTATTTCACCGCGACACAGAAATGCCCCAAAAAGCTCACAAAAATAACTAAACATGGAAATGTTTTGTTTTAAAAAAAAAAAGAACCAAAACTGTTGTGGAAGAATGAAAGAGATTTACAAAATGAAAGAAATACCCAATAATATTTTTTTTGTCTAAGTAGTTAAGATAGCAAAGTACAATTGTCTAGGCTAAGACAAAATAAATTCTGTATTGAAATGTAGGAACCTCCTAGGCATTTTTGACCTTTGAATCTAGTAATGACATCTACACATATTCATGTGAGTTGTAACTTCCCAACACATCCAATTGCAAGAACAGTGAAACCAAGAGATGAGAGTAAACACTGGCTTGGTGACCCACACTATCTCTGTGAGCAGATAATTCCTTAGTCCAGAATTCCCTGTAAATTAGCTGGAAATGCCAATGTAAATAACTGTCCAAACAGGAATACTCATGTTAGTGTGGTTGCATTAGGTAATTGCACCATTTATTTATTGGTGCCTCCAATTCATTCAACAATTTTCAAGAAAGATTGCGGAAGGGGAGATACTATTTTCATCTCAAAAAATATACATCAATGAATTTCACACAATATGAAAGGAGATCCACAAACAACTTCATTCTTATTCAGTTATTTCCTCTGCTGGTTTGATTTCTATCTCCACATCAAGCTTTGTGATAGGCAATTGCTGAAGGCAAAGAATGGAACCAAATACATTAAGAAAAAGCAATCTGAACTGCTCCATTACAAGCACTTTCAAGAGTTTGTTTCTTAATAAAAGATACTGATTTATTTAGGTAGTTGTTTCCATAAGATATACAGTGATAAAACAGATTTTCTGTACAGAAAAAAAGAATGTTTTGCAGAAGATTACAGATCTATAAAGGAAAGTTGGGTCTCTAAAGGGATGACTGCACTTGAGTTCTCTTAGATATCTATAAGAAATATTTTCTTGTACTTGTCTGTTACCACCAGACTATTTGCCTAGGGTCTTACAAGTACTAAAATATTTAAGCCTAGAAGGCTTTGTTCTCCACATACAAGAATTTAATGTATATATATAGCTGGGCTTTAAATGAAGTATAACTGCAAAAATTGCTCTTGTCACCTCTGACAAACAGTGATGGGTTCTGTGCACTGTGCTCATGTTTCTGTAAACCACAGCTGCAGAAAGACCCCTGTGGGACCTGCATTTGGAGTACCCAGTGAGGAGTGCAAGTACTGAGTTCTGCTTCTCTGTCACACAAGCCGAGGAGTTAGGAAAGAGTAGGAACAGTGTAAATAGAATCTAGGATGCCAGCATCCTAGACCCTTCATGATTTAGATCTCATCTGGCTTGCCTGGTTGATACACTGATGCCCTGTCTAGACTACACACTGAAAAATTAAAAAGGAATTCATCAGTGTCAGTAGTCTTACTCAGTGCTAACTATTATCTTTCTTAAGGTTTAATATATAGGAAATTCAAGGGACAATATGGCATGCAGTACTCCCATGTATTGAAACGTGAAATAGAATCATGGCATTTCTGTGATCATTTCAGTGTAATTGCTGAAGAATTGTCCCATTAGTCTCCAGAAATTTCTGAGGAGTAAATAAAGAGCCATATGAAGTGAACTGAAAATAGCATCTACACAGGAAAAGAAGAAAAATGGTGTGACTACAATGCCAGTACTGAGCAATAAATATCTAATGTGTGTGGTTGCCATATGATAACTCAGATTTAAATATTTATTCATTTTAGGGATAAGTCAGTCCAATGAATTTATAACTCCTCTGCAGTCTTATTTGACCAATTCTTTATTGACCATGTAAGGCTAAGAGGATGAATAAAATCAATTTTGTGGTATAACCTAGCAGTGTGCTCAGCACCACGAAGTTTGTGTGAGAAGAGTGAGCAAACAGCTGTGTGGTGCTGAGCCACTTGCCAGGTTAAACCAGTCAATTTGGTGCCCAAAGTGGAGCTCAGAGTGAGATAACAGCAGACCTGAGCAGACTGTGTTAACACAGAATGTTGTAATAGTTCGATAATTGCTGGTCACGATGTTGAGGTTGATTTTTTCCATTTTTATGGAACTTCTTGAGAGTCTTAACTATACTTTGTAGCACCTAGCTTGCTGTTTGTTTGTCAAATCTGGGGATTGGATTAAGGTTTTTATTTTGCTATGCTGTGTGGCATTGGCCTATATTATGATAAAATTGACAGCTGAGAAACTAATGTTTTGTGTGCATTTGGCATTGCAGTCATATTTGCGTTTTGGAAGCCGTATTGTTGTTACTATTAGTAATTACACCCTTTGCATTGTCTCCTCAGGGAGCCTGGCTAATGAGGAGACTGTAGAGACACTTTCCAGCAGTCCCTCAGCCTTTCTTTCACCTTTTCTTCTTTCCATAGAGCTCAAGAGCTAATTGCAATAGCTCTTAAGAATTTTCAATATCTCTGGGATGTTCAAACCAACATGCTCCTATCACTATGTGAATTGAATGTGTTTCAGGTTATGTTTAAGATTAAACCATTAGTTAAGAATATCATCGAGAGATCTGCCCCAAGGTGGGATTGTTCTGAATGGCAGGGAGTATGGGATAGTATGGGCAGGTGCCTAGAGCGGTGGGCAACCCCAGTGGTTTGGAACTCCACTTTGGAACAACTGCAGAATCCTGAAAAACTAGTAGAATATTTGCAAAAGTTCTGCTGACACTCTGGCAATCCAAGAGAGGCTCAAATCACTGCAGCGTGCTGGGGTCTGGCCTATGCTTATCAAGCTCTGTTCAACACTATTCAGCAATCTCAATAGGAAGAGAATACTTCTGGATCCGATGACAATGTAAAGGACCCTTCAACTGCTGCAACAAGCCCCGTGACTGCTCCAAACTCTGTGACGAGTCCTGTAGTTCCTCCAGCTCCTCCTACACGTCCCGTGGCTACTCCAGGCATCGTGACAAGCCCTATGGTTACTCCAACTCCTGTGATGGATCCTGCAGCTGCTGTAACCCCTACAATGGGTCCTGAAGTTGCTCTGACTTTTTTTGTCAGACTGTGGTTACTCTAACACTTCTGATGAGTCCTGTAGGTGCTACAGCTCTCACAGCCAGTCCTGTGGTCACTCCAATCCCTGTGATAAGCATCACTTTGGGCATCAAATCAACCGTTGTGGTTTTACCCAGCAGGTGGTTCAGCACCACACATTCATTCACTCACTCCTCTTCCCCATCCCACTGAGGATAGATAAAACTATTTACTAAGACAGAGAAAAGGAAAAGGAAAATAGTTATGACTGTGTATCATATATATAAATGTATATGAGAAATGATGCACAAGCAATTGCTCACCACTCTCCAACCGAGCAAGCCGCCCAGGAAGCAGAAGAGAGCAAGATGACCTCTCATACCCTTCAAAAATCCTTCCATGTGGTGTCATGTGGTATGGAATATTCCTTTGGCCAATTTAAATCAGTTGTCCTAATTCAGTCCCAGCCTTAGCTGAAACTAAAACAGTCACTATGCAGTTTCTAGTCAGCTGAAATTCAGTGTGGACAGAGTCTTTCCTTGAGTCTTCTTTGATTTCATGGATCAGAAAGCTGAGTCCTGTAAGACCTTTGGGAGGGAACTGCTCATGCTGGTGCGATGCTACTCCTCTGCACACAGGGCAGTGGCAGGGAGCTGTGGAAACAAATCACTGAGGTTATGCCTTCTGCAATGTATTCAAAAGTGAAACGTGAAACAGTTCTTCGGAAACTAGCTCTTCTGTTCTCTTAATAGTCCCTGAAATCTGTCATGGCCCTGAGAGCAGATCACATGTAGGGTTGCTTCTGTCTGCCCTCATAGGGCACTCTAAAGTGCATTCTCTCTTACAGCTCCAGGTCACATAAACACTGCAGTGTAGTGTTTTACTCCAGAAACAGTAATGCCTGTATCAGGTTGTTGCATGGAAGAAGGGCAGGTGAAATGACGGAGAGGATGTGAGATAGGAAGGCAGTGTAACATACTGTTGTGTGAGACCAAATTGTTTGCTGAGGCCTGAAACAGCAGAATGATTTTCATGTGCATCTCTAGTACTTACTTTGAGGCTGAAAGAGCTCTTTGTTCCTAAAATGCCATCCTTGATCAAGGTAAACTTCAGGCCTGTTTTGCACGGGTCACCGTAATATTCAATAGCACTAAAAACAAATTCTGTGCAGCGCTGCTTGTAATAATACAGCCAGGCACTGCTGGTCATACTTCACCATGCAAAACTTCTGTGCCTCTTTTTGTCAGCATGGGTATGTCGTAGCTGAACAGAGTGACAGCCTAAAGCATTTGAGAGCCAAACAACCTTTTTGCTTATGTTTCACAGAATCACAGAATCATCAAGGGTGGAAACAACCTCCAAGATCAGTCCAACTGTCCACCTACCACCAATATTTTCCATTAAACTGTGTCCCTCAGTACAACATCAAAACATTTCTTGAACACCTCCAGGGACAGTGACTCAGCCACCTGGAGTCACAAGTGTTGCTGTGAACCTTCAACCTTTCGACAGTGGAAAATGCCGATGCTAACAGAAATTGCATTTCTCTGAACAACTGAGGCTCCAAGTGCTTTAGTATTGGCAGCTCTTGTGAAAAGAGCTTCAAATTTCAGTGCCATACTGCACTCAACATTCTTTCTTCCCCCCTCCAGGCACTTGGAACACATTTGCATGTTATGGTGTTTCTTTCCAGCTCTGATACTAGGAGTAATCATAGTTAACTCTCACTGAAGAGCATTAATCATTTCCACTAGCTGTATTTATTACTTCCTTTTGTCATGTTGTGAACATGTAATATTTTGCTGTGTTTGTCAATTGCAAGCAGAATTTGAAAGCAGCCAAACCCTGGGAACTTTGTTTCATACCAGGGTGACATTAGTTATCTAAAAAATGACAGCAACAACATATCACATTAAAAAAGTCATCATATTCTTTCTGCAAGTACTACATTTGCAGAGAAAAGGAAAGGAAAAAGAAGGGCTCTCTTTGCATTCAGTTGAACTGCATTTCTAATAAATGAAATGCAGTGGCCTAAAGCAGGCACCAAGTAAATCACTTAACTAGTTCTTATGGATGAGCAGTGTTAAATGCACTTTCCTAGTAATTCAAGCTATAGATGTTAGGGAAGAATTCTCTAGTACCTCTCATCACTGGAAAAGAGTGAATGCTACAAACACTGCTCTCAATACAAGGGAAAATCAACACTGAAGGAAAAATACTAAGGAGACTGTATGCAAATGGGGAAATCATAAAGAAAACTCTAACCAAAGTATGGAGATTAAAACAAAAACTCTATTAAATTAAACTCTATTAAAAACTCTATTAAACAAGCAAAATAGATAAAAATTAAGGAGGAAAAAAAGAAAAAAAAAGAAGGAGAGGAATAGCAGAAATAAAGAAAACCTAGTACTCTTTTGAGAAACACCATCTCAGGGTACTGTTGAATAGCTAACAAGGATGGTTATGTAGCAACAAATACACAACCTCACGTTTTGTATCCAAAGCTTCCAAATCCACAACCTCATGTTTTGTATCCAAAGCTTCCAAATCCACAAGATATTGTTAGACTTGGTCTATGTTTTAGAAACCTATGTTTTAGGGGATTGGGGTTTTGTTATCCCTAGATAACCAGACTTCCTAAGATTTCTCATGCCTGAATTCAGGGGAGCTGCTGGTGCTCGAAAGCAGATCACTTGTACTGAAGTGCCTGCCTGTGCATTTAGTTACTGTTCCACTGACACTCTAATTTGCTTAGCTTTTAAAAAGTCTTAGATTCCAGCATCCTTTGAACTGATTCCAGAATGTGGATAAATTGTAGCAGAGTCAATAAGGTTGCTATGTGTAGGGGCCAGAAGATCTTCCAAGGTTTCCTTCCAACCCCTATGATTCTGTGATTCTGTGAAGTTTTCAGCCCTCCTCTGCTTGATCTGAGCCGATTTCTAAAAAGTAAGTCATTCGACTTAGTTCTTCAGAATTAATTTATTCCACTTTTAAACCAATCCAGTAATCAAGCTTTTGCCCACAAGCTATCTCTTCCAATTCTCACAGAGTTCAAAATATATTAGGATGTCCCGTGTGTAGACCCAGTGTGTGTGTGAACTCATGGACATCTTCCCTAAGTAATTAAATGAAGGTGCATTTGAAGCATCATTCACATGAGCTGTTGGGAGTCACAGTTCAATGGCAATATTGAAACTCCTTTTTATTCCTCTTGCTTGGAGTTCAGATGTCCCAGAAGTACCTCCTCCATGCATCATTACATCCAAGATCCACCTCTCTCTACTTCTTAGCTGGCTGTAATTGTATGCTGTCCTTGAAATGCACTATCAGCTTACAGAAGTAGTAATTAAATAAACTTCCATGAAGTTGGGATGTAATTTTGGCAATCTCAAACACTTATAAAGCCTGTGTTAAAACCCAAAGGAGATAACTTTTTTTTTTTTTAATAATCATGAAGGTAAAAAAATTATATATTTGTTTGTCTGTTTGTCCTTTCATTCTATTTGCTCATTAAGTAGCTGGGGTTTTGTGTTCAGTCACATAGGCCACAAATTCTTTTTTCCTTTTTATTATAATTATTGTTATTATTACTGTACATTTTGTTTTGCAAAAAAGCTAGGTTTTGCTGAAAATCAAATGAATCTTGTGACTAGAACTTTACAAAATCTCCACACTAATAAGATCTGTTGGGAGATTTGGAAAGCTCATACAGAGAGGTGAAAATGAGATTAAAACAAATCTTTTTGAATGTGTTTTTTTTTTTCCTTTTTTTTAATCTAAGAAATTGAAGGGATCCAGACCTTGTCATAAAAATGCGTAGAGGCACAAAGGTACCTGAAGTCACTACTCACCCAGTAACTGACTTAAACAGGGACAGATACATCTAAAAGCAGATCTGTTGTTTTCACTCGATCCTTCTTGCAGTAGAAAAGTATAACACAATGTCTGAAAAATGGACAAAATGTTACATTTAGTAGGTAACACAGTGCTGCTCTATTGAGGTCATGAACTACAGAGAATCTCAACAGTGTGTGGGCACACATATAAATTCATATTTCTTATTACTGGAAAAAGCTCAGCATTGCTAGACAGCTCAAGAGGGTTAATGAGGGAGATATGACAGAAAAGGGACTGGGTGACATAGAGCATCATGTCAAGACAATAATTCAGAAGTATTCCTGTTACTCAGAATAAACAATTCCTGGAATAAGAAATATTATTTATTCCAGACATATTGCCCTTTAGACTCAAAATGTCTTCTATTGTCACTACCTTGTACATAAGGAAATCCACTGCATTACCAAGTAAGAATCAAATAACAAAGGTGACCTATATTTACAAAATGTATATTAGCATATTCTAACATTCAGAGAACACAGCTTAATATTTTGCCCAAGTATATGCCCTGCAAGAAGAGGCATTCATCTCAGCATTTCCAAGGTAACCACTGGTTATTTAAACATGTTGCCTCCTTCTTTTCTGTTCACATTTATTAAAACCTATAACACATCAATTGATGTAAAGTGGGAGCCAGGGCAGTGGCTTAGGTGAACAAGGAGCAGCTTTCCAGCTGCCAGTTAATATTCATCCTATACACAAGTGAAAATCAACATTTGTAGAAAGGAGAAAAGGCAATAGTTAAATCCCAGCTTGAAGAGAGAGACTGGAGGACACAGCTGCATACTGATGACTCCCGGTGGACTTGGCAAATATTGGTGAAGCACTGTTTTCTTCATTAGACAGCCAGGAGGATTTATCCAGACCTTTATCCACCATGGGCATAACAGACTCACAAAACACAAACATCTTCCTACCTGTGCCGTGCCTTTGAGCCATTGAGGGAAAGAAGCTGTACAGCAGTCATGATCCCTATGCTATCACCTCAGCCCCCTACCTGGGCCCAGGAACACACTGCACTGTGGTGCCAGCACCATTATTCATCTGCAGGGTGCAAAATTCCACATCAAACCACATTCTGTTCACTATACCATGTGATTTCATCCCCAGTTTTCTCAAATGTAGAGAAGAAATGAATGTAAGTTAGTTTGTTAATGTGTAGGTAGGAAAATAGATAGAGGACAGGGTGGCAGCATATGTAGTACATGCTCTATGATGGCTTGAATCTTTTATCAATTCCAGTACCAAAGGCACATAGTGTCGAAGGTGCCTATGAAATCCACTTTGTGTGGAGTCAATAGGATGATACCTCTGAGAGGCCAGGCCAAGATGTGCTTGCACCCACCTGTGTAAGTACATGTTGAGAAAGCACTTCAAAAAGGTTGAGTTTGCACAAAAGGCAAAACAGTGGTCTCAGCAAGAGTGTTTCTTACTGTGTAAGTCCATGCATTAAACAAAAAGTGACCTCATGCACTGTCTGTGCAGAGGAAGCCATCTCTCAATAGCTCAGAGCCTGCCACATCTTGCAGGACACAGACCCATCATTTTCAAATCCCTGACCAACAAAGTGATACTCCTGTATCACAGAATCATAGAATCCTTCAAGTTGGAAGGGACCTTTAAAGGTCAGCTAGTCCAACTCGCCTGCAATGAACAGGAACATGCACAGATAGATCCAGCCTTGCCTTGAAAGCCTCTGGGGATTGGGCATCAACCACATCTATGGGCAGCCTGTGCCAGTGCCTCCTCACCCACACTGTAAAAGATATTTTCCTTATATCTATCCTAAATCTACCCCCTTGAAGCTTGAAGCCATTTCCCCTTATTCTATCACCACAGACCCTGCTAAAGAGTCTGTCCCCTTCTTTCCTGTAGCATCTATAGAGATACTGAAAGGCCGCTATCAGGTCACCTCACAGCCTTCTCTTCTCCAGGCTTTTGGAGTTCTTTCAGCCTCCTTCTCTAAGCATTATGCATGCAGAGCCAGGGAGCAGAGGACACTGAATATGGAGAAAAGAAACTGAAAAACAAAAAGCATCTTACGTACATATATTTAAGAACTAATTAATCTAGAATACACTTAAGCTGCATGCATGCAAATTGACAGAGTTAAGAACAGTAAACAGTTTTATGATGTGTAATAACCTTTCACGTAAACGGGATCATTGAACCACATAAATAATGACTGCGTTTCTCTCTTCCTACATAAGCAGATAGTGTAATTTTACAACAGTCATGTGCTTAGAATAGTAATTCACAGTCAGGGTACGCAGCTGTCTGCAGATCTTTCTGTTTTGGTATTCTGAATGCCTCCTGGCTGGCGAGTTCAGCCACCTAACGGGAGCAGCCAAGCAGCCACCTCCCGCAAGGCTGGGCAGGCCGCGGGCCGGCCCTGTGGGCACGGACACCCTCTGCAGGAGTCAGGGAGGCGGTGGGACCCAGGGCCTCCCAGCGGCCTGGCAGTACCGGAGGATGGGGCCGGCTCTGAGGGGATGGGCTCTGCTCCTTGCATCCTCGCTGCTTGCGGGACCCGCATCCAAACCTCTGAAGGAAACATGACACAAAGGGAGAGCCTGTTAGGAAGCCTGATTTTGCTGGCTGATCATTGCAGGCACATATGGTAAAGAAATGTCATGATTTTGAGTGCGTGGTTTCTTTAAGATGGGTGAGTGGTGATAAGTACTGTTAAACAGCAAAAGATAATTTCTCCTTCCACAGACATTTTGCAGAATATTTCATAGTCATAGAATCATAAAATCACCGAGGTTGGAAAAGATCTCCAAGATCATGAAGTCAAACTGTCAACCTATCACCAGTATTTCCCACTAAACCATGTCCCTCAGTGTATCTAAACGTTTCTTGAACACCTCCATAGACCGTGACTCCACCACCTTCCTGGGCAGCCTGTGCCACTGCCTCTCTTCTCTCTTGGAAAAGAAATTGTTCCTAATATATAATCCGAACCTCTTCTGGTGCAACTTGAGGTCATTCCCTCTGGTCCTATCACCTAATTACACAGGAGAACAGAAAAGGCCAACCCCCACTTCTCCACAACCTCATTCAGGCAGTTATAGAGAGTGATAAGGTCTCCCCCGAGCCTCCTTTCCTCCAGACTGAACAATCCCAGCTCCCTCAGCTGGTCCCCATAAGACTTGTGTTCCAGATCCCTTACATTGCCCTTCTCTGGACATATTCCAGGGTCTCAATGTCTTTCTTGTAGTGAGGGGCCCAAAAATGAGCACACTATTCCAGGTGCAGCCTCAGCAGAGCTGAATACAGTGGGACAATCACTTTCCTTCTCCAGCTGGAAACATTATTTCCAATACAAGCTGGCATACCATTGGCCGTCTTGGCCACGTGGACACACTGCTGACTTTTGTTCTGCTGAGTGTCAACCAGCACTTCCAGGTCCATTTCTTCCACGTGATCTTCCAAACACTCTACCTCAAGCCTATAGCACTGCCTGGGGTAATCTTCACTCTTATGCTCACCAACCTGCAGTAAATAGATTGTAAATAACTGTAATTGGCTTAAGATGATGTTTCTTTAGTTCTCAAAGACTACTTCTGTATGGACATTCTCTAAACAATTGCATGCATCTTTTTTTTTAAATCATTTTTTTAAACAGCTGAAATGTGTGAAATTACTAAACATCTTTACACTGGGAAAAGGAGACATAAAGAACAGAAAAAAAAATTCTTTTTATTAAGCAAAAATTATGCCTTTGTTCTGGCAGAAGAAAAAGAGAAATATATACTTATTTTGGGCAAAACTTATTAATAACTAGAATTGCAATGTTCTGAATACTTAGGGAAATAGTTCTCTCTCTCTAAAGCACTCATGTGTAACTGATAAGTTGGGTTTTCTCCAACAGGTCGCAGTGGGCCCAGAAAGATGTGAACACATGCATGCACATAGCTTTCTTAGATGTTTTCTGCTGATTTTTTATGTTTTCAGTAATACCACTGTGGATTTAGATAAGGTTATTAAGAACATTTTTCAGAGGGAAAGAAGATTCCTGTATTTTGTCTTCTGGCTGAAGGAGAAACAGTCTTGTTTTTGAACTCCAGCACCATAAGCCAGATGCTGCTGACTATTTACAGTGCTACAGGCTCTCTGGTACTGCACTTCTTTGATTCTCTCTCTCACTAGTTTCCTCACATACCCACTTTTAAATGAATTTATTCTATGTTATACTTAGCAGACACATTTTAGATCCTAAGAAAATGCTTCCCTAACTACAAATAAACATTAAAAAAAAATAGATTTGGGATGCTTGATACATGTTACAGTCAAAGCTGAGTGTTTTACCTGTGATCATAGGAGATAGAAGAAACCAAGGAGAACAAACTCATAAAGAGATTAACCTTGCACTTGGGCACCTATTTATTTTGTTTACTAGACAACATACCTGAGTGATGTGTAGTTCTCTCTGCCTATTACTTTACCTGTGACAGTTAAAGCTTTCTCTAGAAGTATGATCAGAGCTAGCATGTTTTTTTTTTTTTTTTTATTTTTCCACCAAGGTTTTATCAAAAAATAGTGGTTTGTTGAACTTCAGCTGTTTCAAATTCCAAATGTTTTTGAGTGAGCCCCAACTCTTGACTGCTTCAGAGCTCATTTTGGGGCCAGCCCCATCACCTTATAGCTCCTAGCAACTAAAGTTGGCATGATCCCTTAGGATGCTCCAGACATGAAAGCCTCCCTGCACAGGGATCCCAGCCTGGAACCTGGGGTAGAAACTGCAAGCAGGCAGCATGGACAGATAGGACACCTACGCTTGGGTTAACACTCAGTACTGTAGCCACACTGACAAACAGAACTAGCCTGGATGGCTTTGCCCAAAGATTAACAGAATAAAAATGTTGGGACTGTGGCTCTTTGAGCATCTGGATCAGTTGATCTGATAAAAGCCTTCAGAAGTTTTTATACCTCCCCAGGACTAGGTTCATGGTTTCATAGCAGGGAGTCTCGAGACACTTAGGTCTGTGCTTCAGGTCAGCTGGTTTCTCCTTTGCAGTGGAAGAGGAACAGCAAGAAAGAGCAACACCCCCCTGCACAGCAGTGGGGCACTCACATGGACGTAATCCACCAGGCCAGCCAGTCTTTGCTGGGGTCTGCTTGCATATGTTACCCAGTGGTTGCTGTATACATTGTAATCTAAGTGCTACACCAATCAAAAGTCAACAGGACTCAGACCGGCTTGTTCCTCCACTTTCACTTTTACTTTCTTTCTCTCCAGTGGGGGGAGCAAGAGAAAGTTTCTGCGTGAATTTAGGTGACCGATTGACCTGGGAAATAAGACCCTACTGAGATGAGCAGGAGGGGGAGAGAGTCCTCCCAAAAAGCAAGAACAGTTAATTAAACTATGAAAAGTAGGTGCTTTCTGGCTCTGTCAGCAATGGATTGATTGTCTTTGATCCAATTTTCTGCTAAACTGACTATGTATTACACTGGAAACATTTGCCTACAAAAAGCAAGTAAACATGGGTATTTTCAAAATTGAATGATACCAAGAACTGCCTGCTGTTCTTTCATGTGCAGTGCAGACATACAGGGGAGCAATCTTCTGAATATTAAAAGCATTAGAAAGTAATGTGTGCTATTCCTTTCCTTGTATTAGAATTTAAAAAGCCTTCCTACCATTTACAGAGCAATTAATTTTATACATTTAAAAAAAAATCCCCAGAAAACATCTCTAATTCAAAAGCAAAGCACTCATCAAAAACTTTTCCAAGTTTCTCTAGTAATAGTCAAACAGCCATTGAAGAAAATAATTCAAATAACCCTTCCTATTTCCCTATAGCATTACCCTTCTTCCACAGTCTCACAATGCTAGTCATGAATCTTAATTAATTTTAATCACTGAAACTTTGAAGGACAGTTTAACACTCTGCATCCCCAATTTCCTCATCACGTTATTATTTCTTCCAATTATCCTTTAATTTCCAGGTGCCTTCAGGACTGTTTAATAATTTAAAAGATTTAACAGGTACAAACATTGTGATGTTTTACAGCCAGGGGAAAAAAAGAAAAGAAAAAAAAAAAACACAATTTAAAACTTGGAACTTTCTTTTATATGTAACTTTTCTTCTTCTTCACAACACCTTGGGTAGATTCAAGTCTGTCTTCATAGGGTGCATCTGCTCTCTCCGACAGAGCTCCTTGGAAGCTTTTTTTTTCATTTTGCCATTGAAAAAAAAAAATAGCGGAAAGAATTTTTCATTTTCACCCATCTGTAGACTTTCTTTCCTCATAAAACTAAGCCTGCAAATGTGTAACCTATCCATCTTGGAAAAAAATCTGGTCAAGGCTGAAATAATGCAATTTGGAAGTGCAGCTACAGTGCCTCACTGCAACTTTGATTCAAACATCTCCTGTTTCCATTCTCCCTTCATGCCTCATTTTCTAGCCAGACCATCTATTTTGTGTTATACAGTGTCTCCCAGGAGAGCTCCTGGTCTGCATGAGAGATGTAGTTTAACTGGGAGTGTAAATGCATAGTGAAAAAAAGAGTACACGATGAAGCAAAATTAAATCCCCAAGGCCCTAGGGCAGTGCAGGTAACGCATCAAGCAGAAATACTTCTTTTTCATCTAAAATATTTCAGCTTTGGGACTTTTTTTTTTTTTTTAATAGTAACACATTTCTAAGCTATGCAAATACTATTATGATATGTGTCCTTTTATTTAATATTTTCTTTTCCTTTACAAAACAATGCTTTAAAGGAAAATATTCCAGCACTTTTAGTTTGAGAATCCATGAATCTGCCACAGGCTCATTAGCGTGACAGAATGCATTTGGATATGTTAGAAAATCAGGACCAAAGTGCGGGGGGGAATTGCACTGAGTGTCTACAAACTATATGTAGTATTATAGTGTTATTGAATGCACATTAGGAGCATTTAACTATCTGTTTGCTTTACAGACCAAAATACACTTTTATTACCTACACTACTTCTTGTTACCATTGCAGAGTCCATTACATTACAGAGATTTTAATCTATCTTGCACACCACCAACAGAATTGCTAAGGCCAAGGTAAATGCTTTATTGTTAATAAACTTTGACTATGAAAGAACACATCTTGACTTTCATCTTCTCAAGCTAACTGTGCAGGGATGGCTAATAGAAAAAAAAATTGTTTTATCTAGAAATCTATCAGACAAGATTTCTCATTACTGAGAATTACCACAGAGTCCCCAAGAGACCATTTTTGCAGAGTCATCTTGTAAGTTGAACTTTAAAGGGTAAATGGCTCTCAGGAACTGAGCATTATTGCTACTAATGGAAGATCTAATGTTCATATCTGAACACTTATGTCAAAATTAATGCAGAAAATTAAATGTTTACTCAGTCAGGAATAAAAGGTCAAAATTAACACTCTTTGTTATTGCATTTTAAACAAATACAAACTTACAGTGTGTCAGCACATTTATATTTCTCTGTTCCATCTAGTAGGACAAGTTGATCAATAAGCAATAAATAAAGGTCATCATTGAGAAAAATCCAATTAACTGTTTTTCTAACAAGCCCCTTTGTCATTCACACGATCAAATTCACATATTCATTTAAAGGTTTCAAAGGCTACCCCATATAGCATGTAACCTCAGTGCTACTGGTGAAGTAACCTTTTGCTTTATTTTGATTTATATTCAGGTTATTTTCACATTGAAAACATCATTTGGATCACGGTACTCTTACATACACCTCATCAGAATAATTAAGGTCAGATTACCTTAGTCTCTCAAGCATCTACTAAGTCTGTCTTGTCATCTGATTACTTTTCAGTCCAGAGGAGTTTTGCCATGTTACGCAGTCAAAAGCCAAGTACTTTCCTGCATCAAAAACAAATTATTTCTATTTGGCTTTCTTTTATTTCAGCTGCATAGTTCAGGAACCTAAGTTTTCTCTAGGCAAGCCCTTTCAATTGCAAAAGATTTGGTGTGGTCAAAGGTGTAGAGAGAGGATCCGAATTTGATTGAAGAATGGTCATATATTCTGTTATGTTCATTTCCCGTTTTTTCCTCCCCAAAAGGTATTTAGAGCCACGTAAAAGCCCTAGCTGTTGTCCTTTACCTGTAAATAGTAATTGTTGCTAATGAGGATGGTAACTGTGCTCAGATCCATCACTGTGTGCCCTCAGCTCTGACCACCATGTTCCTGAGGGAGGAAACAACCAAAAGCAGCTATGTAGGATTTCCTGACCACATAAAGTTTTGCAGATGCTGCAGCTTAACATACCTATTCAATCACCTGCTTGCAAATCCTAATTGCAATCCTAAATGCAGTTTACATAGGTTGTTAAGAACCTTGCTTAAGTTGTTTATAATAGCATTTGTGTTTTACACTGAAGTCAAGGAAAGAGTATTTTATTTCAATAAGAAAAAGAGGATATGGAGGCCTTCTGTGCCAGAGGCTTCAGCATTAACACAGGATATTCTGCTGCTACTCTGTTCTCTTTATGATTCCTCCAGTTTGTAGCACTAAGCCTTAGGGCACAAATACTGCTGTTCTGAGACACCTTCATTTTGCTATAGGTAAAGGGAACTTTATCACCAGAAGACGAGCATTGGAATTTTGTTAGACACATGATGGCACCATCATTCTCGAGGATCACCAATGAATTTAGACTTTATCATTAACAGAACAGATAAAACAGTAATGCCAGTTTTTGACAATAGTATTGCCAGAAGACTAAGCATGTAATAATAATAACTGCTGTGAAGTATTCTATAATGCTTCATGGTAAATATGGTAATCAAGCAGCAACTTTGTGATAAAATATTAACATGGTAACATGGTTAGTCCTCCTTCTTTTTTTGTAAATTCATGACATTGCTGTAGCAATGATACTCCATGAAATCAGTAATAAATTCTGCTTAAATGAACAGTAAACATTAGAGGAATAATTATAGCACACACTTTTCCTTAAAGCATCTTTTCTCGTCAATGGATCACCAAATGGGTAGCACTAAAACTGGGCTCTTAACAAACAAAATTGACTTTTCTAATATAGAGATTTCAAAGTCCTGCTGTCATCTGAAATCCAGGAAGAAAACTTTCTAACTTCAACATGGTGTCAGAAAATGGTATTCCTTTATTCGTCATAATATGTATTAGGCAACTTGACAAACAAGCATGCTCTTTCAGAGTTCAAGTTCTACGTATAAACTGTTAAAACACATTGGCATACATATTCATTCTTTTATCAAGGACTCATTAATATATGCTAATGTCCCTTTGGACATGCTCAGTAGTATCTTGGGTGGTTGAGTGCCCATCTACTTCTTTCCACCACCAGCTTTACCTATGAGACCTTTGACTAACTTTCAGTCACTTATCCCCAGCTTGGAAAATTTTCATTGCCTATTAGGCCATGACGAGAAACTTTTAAAATAATATATGTGGAATCCAAAAAAGATGTCCTTGCACCAACTGAGTGCAAAAGATAAAAGTATTCTATTATGTGCCCAGTGCAAAATGTTTAAGGAAAACAAGACTGTTCATCCACTGAAGTTGAAATGAAAAAGTTTTAGAATTATATCACTCATTAATTTCATTTGCTAAATTAATATATTGGTTCTTAAACTAATGTACTAATCTCTATTGCTAAACAAACAAACCATATCACTTCTAACATAATTTTCAAAGACGATCTATTTCTTCTGAGTGCAGCTGTTAAATCTGAGTATTTCGTAACTTGAGTATTGGGGTCTCCGTCTTAACAGACCAGTATCTTTCACTCTGACTGGTAGAAGGACCATACAAGTCATTGTATGAAGTCTCATTTAACACACACAATTAAATTGCATTATAACGTAGAAGCGATCATATCAGTGAAATTATTTATGGGAAAGTGCAAATGAATTTTTCTTCTGAGATGTCAGGTTTCACTCCAGCTGCACAAGCTATGTTTTCTGATCTACAACAATTGGCTGGCCAGATCCAAAATTGCAGATGTAGTTTGGAGGTACAGAAATGAAAGCAGAGAGGAGGCTGAAACTGGCTAGAAATTATAGCCTGTAACAAACCTCTGCAATCAAAAATAATCTTTGATCTTAAATATCAATTTTCAGTAAAGAGGCATGTTGTTACCAAACCTAGTTATAAAAAAAATGCTATTCACTGTTAGTACTTAGTGGCCAGTAGCTTAGAAAGGGAGTTCAGGATCTTGCAAGAAAGGGTGTGAAACTATATTTTTCACTGAAATCATGGCCAGACAGCATTTATTTATAGAGCTGGTTATCTTGGACAAAGTCTTACTGGAGAATTTAATACAACATCCTGCACTGTCGTAGACATTTTCTAACAGTATGATTCCCCAGGTCTCAATAAAATGAAAAAGGCTTTCTCAATCCCAAAAAAAAAAAAAAAAAAAAAAAAAAAAAAAAAAAAAAAAAAAAACTAAATTAAACTTCACATTTGTAAATTTTATTATTTTCATATTTTGCATAATTTTCAAGAAACTTAGTTGATGAACAACACTGACTGCACATTAAGGAGCTTTCTTCAAAGGAGCTATTTCAAATGTGGAATTTTTCTGATTCATATGTGATCAGGTATTTTTCTATTATTCTGCTTAGTGGCTGATTTTTGTAAAGTCGAGTTATAATTTCTCAGGAAAGACAGGTGCCTTCTTGAAATAAAAATTTCAAAGGAAAAATAATTTTGAAAAGTTATTTTCATGGCTATTCTGATTAGTTTGAAATCTTTTTATTCTTTTGCCAAGAAATCCTCTTTTCTTTCCAGTAGGGTCACTATCAAGAATCAGCCATGAATGAGTATGAACTCTTAAATCTGCAGTGCAGAGTTTCAATGCTGGTGCATAACCTATATGCAGGACTACAAAACTCAGATGTTTTCATTGTATTAAGTGTCAGAGGGTCATACACACAATAGTAACACTGGAGGTTTATTTCAGATGAGTAAGCAGCAAATGTTAAAACTTCCCTCTCTCCTCAGCATGATCACAGAGCTCATTATCTCTTGGGTCCTCTACTACAATGCAGGCTGTGTTCAGAGACACGCAGTGGGTGTGTTATATGCACAATGATAGGTTTAAAATGGATGAGATTTTCAGGAACATAAAGTTCTTGGAAAAATAGAGCATGATCTTAGCAGTCATGGGGAAACATAGGCAGAACTTTGTAATAGCTTGCTAATTGCCCTGAGTAAAGTAATTTGTTTTATCTGTCTGCCACTTGGTTTCCTGCAAAGTACAAAAAACTATTATGGGATTTTACTGAAACTAATTACTACTCTTTTATCACAAAGGCAGCTGAAGCATAATCCTCTTCTTTTCTTTCTGTGTTTCTCTCACGCACTGTGTTCCCCTCCTCCTTCATCCTGAATTTAAAATCTTGTGGAAAGTCAAGAAGTACTTTAATCATCCAGTATTGTAATAGATCCTGCTGATATTCAGCCTCCCACTATAATAAAATGGAGTGATAGCACAGTACAGCAATGTAAACTCCAGTAAGCTGTGCACACTACTACTTATTTGGTCATGGGGAACCTATTCCCCACCAAGTACGAGACTTGCTGTAAGGGTATTGCATGGATCCCTGTGGTAAAACTCCAAGCTCCTGAATGACAAGCTGAGCAGAGGGTAATTTATTTCCCTCTTTGTCCTACCAACTTATGCATGCAGGATCTCATAAGAATTTGCTTCAAACACTGGTGGTTTGGTGTATAAATACTGACAGTGCAGTATTAATGCACTATCTGGTTTATAATCATAATTTGTCATAAATCCTGAAATATCTCATTTTGATCATTAGCATGAAATCTCACAAATGTTGAGATACCTCATTAGAATAGTTGGCAACTTGTCTTTGATTGAAATTATTATTTTTTTAAAATGAATGACACTTCCTGAATGTGTTCTGTCAGATTTTGGTGGTTAATTAAATTGATTTTATCAGAATAGTCAGCCAAACAAGATGCTACCCATTAAGGAACGTATTTGACAAGAAAATAAATTGATCATCAGGCTCTCATTGATATGAAGATGAAGTACAGACGTTATCAAAATTTCCAACCGAATATACAGTGAAGGTTCAACAAATGTCAATGGTACAGAGGAATTATGGCGCACTTTTCTAAAAGTACCCTCCTAGAAGGTTAATTTTTTCTGTACAGCAAAGTAAATCAGGATTGATAGCTACAAGGCATAATAGCAAGTGATTCTTGAAGTAGAAGACAAGGTGAGGGTTTTCTTGTTCCCAAACCAAAAGTAGGAAGAAAATATAGTTTCTGCCATTGAACTGCTGAAAATATAAGGTCAGAGCTGTTCCTAAAGGAAAGAATCTCACTTACACGAATGTGTTAGCTTCAAGTGCTTCAAATAATGCAGGGAAATTGGACAGAAACAATAATAATCATTTCTCAAATCATACATTGCTATGTATCATGGTTTCTTTTTTATATGTCTTATGATTATCATATCTCATTTTTGTTGTTTTTTATTAAATTCTTTTATTCTGCATTGTCATCAGATTCAGACCAGTGGTGTTGCTAGCTGAAGGTAATTAAAATAGATCTGAATCAAGCCTTCAGTGTGTTAAGCATTTGAGTCTTTATTTTTGTGACTTTCTATGTCTGCTTATTATCGGTGGGTGGATACTTGACAAAGATGGTCCATGAAGCAAAAATATTCTATGATTCTATGATTCATACATATGAATAAGGGCAATTCTATTGTGTTATCCTGTTCCCTCTCCAATAGCACATACACTTTAAGAAGACAAAATCAGATTGAATCAGACACTCAGTAAATTTGTGACAATAGCCAAATTCAATACCTTCAGAGAAAAGACCTGAAGTCCATATTGACATGAAAGTCTCAAACTACAAATATTGGTATTCTCCTGAAGTAATTAAGCCAAGGCACATCTGAGTGTCCTGATCCTATATTCCATAGACTTATTGAGAGAGAGGCTTCTAAATCAACTTTAAAAAAAGAATCTAAAGGTGGTCATAGTATTAAGCCAACCAGAGAGCATTGTAGCTTCTCTACAGCCACACTGGAAAAAAAAAACCGTAACAATGAAGAAGAGAACTTGAGCTATATTCTTTAATCATCATCAATGCTGCGATCACTTACACTGCTGTTTGCTCCTTGTGAGGAGCTGAGTGCGCCATGGCAGACTGGAGCCAGCTACCCAGCAGACATATGTGCCCTGAGCTAGCTTAGCTCCAGATAACAAATGGCCACCACCACAGTGTGGTCTGAAACCCTGAAACCTGCTCAGGCAAAGAGGAAGAAAGGTGTGAAAACACTGAGCTAAAGTGAGAAACTTAGTTCATTGAGCAAGCGCTGCCCTTGCCAACCCTGTTGAGCCTCTGGCCTTGGCTAAGGCATCATATACCCTATCTGTCTGGTTGTGAGATACTCCAATGCTCACTGCTGCTACACTTCTTGATTCTTCAAGAAGGCTCCAGCAAGTGTGCAACATCCATCTGTGTCCTATATGGGGCATGAAACAGAGCAGCCAAAGAGCCACCAACAAAATAAAAAGACAGAAGTTTTTGGACATAGGTCCAAAAACAGACCAGATTTGCACATAAAGAGCGAATAGAATAAGTGACTAAAGAAAGGACAGTAGCTCCTTCCTTTTCCTATGTCTTTTAATAAAAACCAATAAGGAAGAAAGAGCAATAAGCTTAAATTACTGAATAAACAAAGATCATGAAGTAAGATAAAGCTTTTGACAGCACCAAAACCAAGGAGCATTTCATAAGATCTAAAACATAGAATCACAGAATGGCTTGGATTGGAAGGGACCTTAAGTATCATCAAGTTCCAACCCCCCTGCCACAGGCAGGATTGTCAGCCACTAGATATAGTAGAAGATCAGATTGCCCAGGGCCACATCCAGTCTAGCCTTAAACATATGCATACATCTAATCAAATACAGATTACTTATAGAGTCTTTAAATGAGTAACCTAGTCATTCAGTTGAAAGAGCTTTTCTCATTCTCACGGTTTAGGAAGAGCAACAGAGCTCTGAAACTAAATTATAACTGTAGTGTTCAATTTTGGGACCATAAGGTGATACTATTAATATGCAAGAAATGATTCCTGCAAGTTTTTTAACAAGTAAGAAGTAGATACCTACATCACTCTAGACATAGCAAATGAAGTATCACATGCGTGAACTAGCCAGGGAATCATATCTCAAGCAACTGGATATTTTCTGTGTGAGATAGCTAAATCTATCACCGTGATTCCTAAGTAGGAGGTAAGCATATAAACAGAAGAGGGACCCTTGAGACGAAACATGGCTTTGATCATTACACACATCGTTCTTATGGTATAGATTAAATGCAGATAATCATGGGTTTTAATTTTCCCTAGACACAGAATGCCAAGGAAACAGCTGGCTTTGGCAGATACAATACCTACAGCTTTGCTAAAATTTTTCATCAATTAAGATTTGCAAAGTGTCTGACTTCTGTATTTCATTATTCTCTCCTTTCTGTTCAGATTTTCCACCCTAAATCTGGATCTCTTGCACAGAGCACATAGAGAATTATTTCTACCAATGTGCAAGTAGCAAAGAAGCACAGTCCTTCATGCCACCAAAGGAACACTTGTCCCATTCCAAAATGATATTGTGGTAACTTAGGATCTTCATTTAAACCTACTGATGGAGTAGCACAAGTTTATGAGGTAAGAACTATCACGTTGGCAATAAAATAAGAGTGAAATGTCTATGTTGTCGATGTTGAAACAATAAGATTACTATTTGGTAATTTTAAAATAGGATTGCAACTGACAGGAAGCAGAAAACTATTGGATTACTAATGAAGGAAGAGAGAATTTATTTCATTAGTAAAGTGCAATGGGTCAGGAAAAATCATTCTAGTGATGCAGTAGGGAAGTTTCACTGTGCAGGGGCATATTACAGAGGACAATAAACTGGATCCCATGACTATACATTGTGTATCACCTTAATGTACAGCAGTAGTCTGTGTAGAGTTAGAGTCAAAAGGTGAAAAGCTTTGTTTCCAGAGTTTGAAGGAGTATCATGTGTAAGGAGTCAGTCTTCTTTTGTAGCTCCCCTGACAAGCCTTTTCAACACGCAGCCCAAATGAATGCTGGGGTAGAGAACACTGGTAGGTTGATGGGAAAAGCAGAGGAGATCTACATCTGCAGCATCTCTAAACTATTTGTATTCAGACTCTTAAACTAGTCCACTATTTATGAGTTTTCAAAATGCCATCTGCCAAGCCAACAACCACTGGAAGAAAGCACATGTCTGGAATTGGCAAGAAGTTGCAACTAGACCTGTCCTGAATTCAGATTCCTGCGGATAAGTCTTATCTTCCACACAGGCCTTACAGCCTGCTCTCTTTGGTGCTGCTCAGCTGTGCTGTCATTGCCCTAGCTGAACACTACCATAGCCTGATACATAAAGTAGCAACTGCTGCTGCTGCTGGGTGACTTCACTTATCAATCACTTAGTGAAAAATCAGGGAAGGAAATGGGGACCAAATCTGAAACCATGGTGAAATCATTTGAAGATTGAATTCACTCTTCAGAAGGAAAATGAATGCTTCCTTCCTCCTTTGTCAGTTGTGCATTCTGCATAGCTACTGCTGGAATACTGTTGTTTTTAAGTTAGAACCACATACAATTGGTTCATCTGTCTCCGCCACTATATATGTTGTGCTAACCACCAAATGAGTTGTAGCAAGGTCTCTGGGAACTGAAAGAAATGGAAACTTCCCAAATACTCCTAAAACTAAGATCATGTTTTAAAGAAAGAGGAAAAGGCTCATATTAGTACTACAGAGTAAATACATGTGGCAGAGAACCAGCCCAGAGGAAAACTGGTCCCGGAAGAAGCCTACCTGACACATGGCCGATGTACATTGTCATCATCCTTATTTCTCGGTGCAGCCCCACATATCAACGTGGGCAATGTGTATGAAGGTAAAAGAATCAGACTTGTTTGTCTAAGTTATCACCAAATTCATTTGTATGCATACAGTGCTACTTTAACTGGTAGTATGAATGTACCAGCACATGGAAGTGTCGTCCTGTTTGATTTCCTTTCCTTAGAAAAATTCTCATTACCTTATCTGGAAACAAAGGCCTTGTAGTAGCATTGTTTCCAGCTGTCATTAATATGTCTCAGCAAGCTCCTGATGAGCCATGAAAAATTATCACAAGATGAGAATCGTATTAATAGAACTGCTTAGGTTTGCAGTGAAAAATTAGATAACCTGATTTGTGCTTCAATTTCCAAGGCACCTATTTGTTAGCTAAGTAATTTACCACCACCTTTCATCATTTAAGTCCTTTCCTCTCTGAAGATTTTGTTTCCTTCTGTTTCACAAGTGATTTTCTTGAACCATTTTAGGCAGTCCCAACAACCCCACCAACAAATATTCCTCTGAGCACAGAGGAGAAATCAATAACTTCCACGACTGTTCAGTAAAAGAATGCAGCTTTTTCTGATAGCTGCAAACTAGATGGGATTTAAGCCACAAATGTATCCCAGTCAAGCATGAAAGCAGTGCTGGTACCCTGCTGGTATGCGGCTCAGCGGCCTGAGATTGACCAGTGGCAGAAAACGACAAGGCCTGGGCCTTGAAAATGATTTGCTCTGACTAAAGTCCATAAATAATCTAGTGTGGAACAAAACCATGATGCGAGAGAACAGATCAAATCAAACTGCTTCCAAGATGAGCTCAGTTCAGTAAGTTCCTATTTATTTGTCTGCGGTTCCCTTTTCCATTACACATTATCAAGTTTCACTAGACTGCCTTATAAATATGCCTCTAAATTAACCTCAAATCGACTCCTACTCACTTTCACAGAGGTCAGCACAAACCTGTCATTAAATTCAGTAGGGATAGGTTTGAGTCCAGAATGAGTAACCTTTCCTTACTTTCCTTGTTTGCTATCTTTACTTCACCTTGGTCTAACCTTAATTACACAGTAACTTAATATTATCCTTCCTATTCACACAACCAAGTAATTGCCCTCTTTCTGTCATCTCTGCTATTTTTAACACATCCTTTGTTGTTTTTTGAATACTAATACAAACATTGATACCAATCACATAGTATGCAAACAGGCTACTGGGCTTACACTTAACAACTACTAGGGGAGGACGTGGGACAAAATGTCATTTCCTACATCTTTATGTGATACTCTGCACAGGAGGACCCCAGTGTGATGGATGCCACTGTCTTTGTCAAAGGGATTTTTTTTTCAGGGTTCCCATTATTTCAATCTGTGAGTGTCTCAGGATCCTATCTGTTTGAACTAAGGAAGTTACCGTTATTCCAGTGTTATATTTAAGAGATTGTATGAAAAGTGTGAAATATGGGAATGTTTCTTTTGATCATCAGAGCAAGATCCAATTACATACCATTTATATCTTTTCTTTCTAGTGCAAGAAAATGTTGCTAAATAAAGAATAAAGATAAGTGAGTTTGACTCTTTGCACCCAGTTTTTGGGTAGCTCTGTGTTTTGATCCTTTCCAATAGAGTTGATTTGCATTCATCCGTTGCACCAACTGAGCACAACAATGCTCACTGCCTCTTTTGGATCTCGTTCTCAGGTGCTTAACTCTCCCAGTTCAGACAGTGAAAGCTTTAGTACAAATTTTAGTTGCATATATTATGTTTGGACAGGATATTAGGTCTGCTCAATGATCTGTCAGACCCATTCTCTGAGGTTTACTGGAGTTCTGTGCTTAATGAGAATGCACATGCATGGGGTATTACTTCCATCATGCTCCTACTCAACATTCAGAGCATTTTCGATGGCTTCCCAGAGCCAAGCCCATAAAAGTCCATTGTTGTGGTGTACAGTACTAATGGGTTTAACCCTTTCATCTTGGGTAGTCTTCATTCAGATAAATTTTTTTATATGTGTAGGAAAAAAGAAGGGTGAAACCAATACTCAGGGCAGCTTGTGATCAGAGCACTTGAGTTGCAGATGCATTCTGCCTCAGTGGTGCAGCCTGCACTGGTCTGCCCAGACTGCAAGAAGTTGGTAAGCATTAGCCTCTGTACCCTGGTACAAATTAAATGAAAATGTATGGCAGCTAACAGTAAATTGCAAGTTAGAATCAAGCTATGGCCATTATGGCAGATATCAAGCAAAGAATTTAGGCAAGGGCTGTAAAACCTTTTCCTCAGGGCATGCTCTAGCACTGTACTGCCATCAGTAAAATTTATGGGCTATATTAGCACTCTGCTCATGAGCCTCACACTCCCAGAAACTTTTGGAAATGGGCAGGTGGAAGGGAAGGCAAGGTGCTCATAAAATAACAATATATTTGACATGCTCTTCAGTAAGATCAGAAAGCAATCTGCAGAGGTCTGACTGCTGACAAGGAATGCTGTTTAAAAAAATCACTGTAACTGTCAAACTTATTCCTTCTACCATCCAGGATACAAGGCCAATTTACAAAAAGACCTTGACCAGCCATCAATCATCCCACACATTTGAGGGTAGCATGAAGTATAGGGCCTGGGTAAGCACTTATATCCTCTGGAGGCAGTTTGGTGCTTCAAGCTTCAGTAACATGGGGGTAGTTAGGAGCAAGAGATAGAGGTTTTCCTGCATGTCAGTTAACATCCATACCTCCTGCTTTTCCTTTTTGCTCCCTTTTAGCATTCTAATACTTCACAATTCCATTGAACTTGCTGCAAGTCCCAAGGATGTTATTTGATAGTCTACATGCAATAGACAGTGTCCCTATGAAGGTTGTTTTCCCTACAGTATTGCATGTGATATGAGAAAGTCCTAGAGGACTCTTCAGCCATTACTGTTGTCATACATACTTGTATGACATTCTTCTCAAGTTGAAGACTTCATGTCAGATCCCACACTTTTTAACTTTGAAAATGATTTGCTGCTTTTCATTTTCTTTCCCAATTAGAATTTATGTTTTTCCTTTTAAATTATAAAAGCATATTTTTCCTAAGAAGATCCACTTTCGTTAAGAAGGCTTTATATGAAAAAGGGAATAAAGTCATCCTTGCATCTGAGATTGTTTTAGTGAAAATGATTGCACTTTAGGGAACTCACCTGAACTCACATCCAACTCTTCCTCCTTTTTTTTTTTTTTTTAACTGCTTTCTTCTGAAATATTTGTACCATCACTCATGAAACTTCACAACACTGTCTTTGAGTGAGTGTGGTACAGCCACTCTCAAGCCATTTTTCTCTCTCTGGGGCTCATTCTCCCACATATACACCACAGGACAAAAGCTCTCTTCAATATGCAAACATGAAATGCCCCAGACCTCCTATGGTATTCCTGAATGCAGCTTACAAACTCACATGCACAAAGCCTGTTAGTAAGTTGTCTTTAACCATTTTTTAAACATGTCCTTGTATTCAAGATAGCAGGAAATATATTATCATGTAACAAGCAAGACAAATATTTGCCAATGACTTGCAGGTTTTGGAAAAGGTCCATTCCTCCCACTCTTTTCTCTATTATGTTCCCCCTGAGACACCTGTACAAAGCTTATTTTCTTAAACTGTCTTCTTGCAGTGCTGGAAACACTTTTGCTGAGTCCCCTCACAGTTGCTGATGTATGAGCACCAGACAGGATTCTCGACACATCTGCTCCAGCAAAGGAAAATGATTTCTTCACAGGGAGAGATTTGTTTTTTAGCTATTTCAGGTTACAGTCTCAGCTAAGCTCTGTATAACACTTGGAAATAAAACAAATTTTATAAAGGAGGGGAAAAAGAGAGATGTGCCTCATTTTCTGGGATATGCTTTAATTTAATTCTAGGTCAGTACTCTGTTGTACTTCTTCACCTTTCTCCCTCTCTGCCTTAGAAATGTGGCCAACAAGTTACAGCATTATTTTTCATCTTTCTTTTATTTACCAAAGATTGTCCTTTCACTGAAAGGTCATCAACATTTACTAGCAGTTATCTCAGAACAATAGCTGAGCCAGAACAGCTTTTTTTTTATACCTGCGGTGCAAAATTCTTCTCTCTTTTTAACATGCAATGCCTAAAACCTACTTTAATTCAATATTCTGAGCCCACATGATGTTTTTGGATTTACAGTATGGACAGAAAGTCTATCCTTTCCTGAACAAAGAGAGATTGCCCACGTGCATGTGTGTGTAAATACTTGCCTCTAAGTAAATTAATTATATTTTTCTTTCCTTCTAAAATACAACAGTCTCCAGGTTCACTTTGCTCTTGCTGGGTTAATGCTCATTGGCAGAAACTTGTAGTAAGCACAATTCAACCCATTTTTCACAAACAGAAAGGTCAAGATCTATTTTCTGGCACACTTTTCCCTCTGCAGCTACTGCAGATGTTGCTATTGCAAGGGGATACTACTCTGTCTGTGACACACACCACTGGAAAGGTCAAGAGCAGCAGCTTTCTAATCATACCTCGTTTTTCCATATCTGAAAGGCCAGTTGTGCTTCTTAAGGCAGCTAAATCTTCCAAGGAAAGATCTTTGAAAAGTGCATATCTGCATGGTTTCTAAGAGGCTGGCCAGTTTTGTTTCAGTGTGCCAGTTTTGCTCTGTGACAATATAATGCCTTATTCTCAAATATGTATCTGACACCAACAAATTGAAGGATGCGGGGAATAGTTGTCAGATCTCATGTGAAGATGCTTAGCCTTTCTTACTCATCTCTGATACATGATTACATTATCATGTGGAACCTCACAGTGTTAGCAGAAAACATTCCCAAAATTGCGGTTTAATTAGCTCACCATATAGGAACAAACAAGGAAGTAGCAAGGCGCATTGCTGAGTTGTTATCTCAACAATAATGTGCACAGCATGTTTAATTCATAGGGATCTCAATAGCCTTTTGGTCTGGAGTACCTTGTTAACACTATTTCTATTGCTTTCCAGCTTGCAGAAAAGTATAAATCTCTTCTGGGATGGTATGGACTGTATCCATAAAATGTTATGTTTAACAAATGCAAACAATAAGCTATTGAGAAAAACAGAACTACCCTCTTCATTTTGTCTGTATCCTGGGTATACCCCAGCTCCACCTTTCAGTTCAGAATGTCAAGACATTATATTTTCGTTCCACAGCGATCCATCAACAGGAAACATAATTACATTGATATCCATCTTCAGCAGATAAGAAAAGAGCTTCATTACCACTCCTCAAGAAACATCATAGAGCCAGAGGTGATATTTACATATATAAGGCCGTTTATTCTTTTAAAAAATCAGCATTTGTTGAATACTGAAGGCCATCAACCTGTCTTTTACTAGGAAGGCGAGTTTGTTTAGGACTGAAGAACTTTCAAGGTAGCTTTATATTTGAATATTTTTAAAATTTAACTTCTAAAGCTTCTCTTCAATTATGTGTTTAATGAACAGTTCAGAAAGTCAGAAGGCGAAATATGATTTTTGCCAATAATTTCCAAATGTAAAGACCTTCAGAAAGAGTCAATTACAGACTACATTCAGAAGCCAGAATGAAATTTCCATTCCTTACCTGGGCACCGGCCAAATTTCTACAGCAATACAGTAGTGACTACTAAGAAGCATCTCAGGCAGCCTAGCAGTGAATTTCTAGTCTCCTTTAAGTTCAAAGGGATAGTTATTCATAACATTAGAGTTGCTTTTAAAAAAATCTCTCTTCAATCTTTCTGAATTGCATCCAGGAATATTAACAGGCACAAGTTTCATGATAGGCTCTTTTCCCAACTTCTGCATTTCAGAAGACAATTTTGTGTGAGCTGAGGTCAAATTCCTCAGCCTACACATGAAAGCTTCCAATAAGAACAGATACCACCATAGCAATATTAGTGGAAACAGATATAACAGTCCCTTTAAAAAGATTTTTCTTTCTGGAATCAATGGAGGTTCAAAGGATGGAAAAACTGGTGCAACTTGCAAATGCATAGTTTATTGGCAACAGAGATTTTCTGTGGATATATCTTTCTCTTATGAATAAGCATATCTTGTACTACTTTGCCTTCAGTGCTCAACAGGTCAAACTAGCTTTTAAGTAATGTGAATTCTTTTATGCTTTTTCATTAAAAAATATCAAAAGTTTCAGAAACAGGCTGAAAGATTAATACTTGAATATATCTTTATGTCTTTCTTTTTTCAAGATGAAAACTTTCTTTGGCTACAATAGAATTATCAAATGGCTTTCACAAAAAGCAGCTTTCTTTAAAAGAAAAGTGTGTGTTGCCCCTCCCAATATTCTTTTCCTTTCCCATTTATTTTCAAGGGATGATAAAGTTTTGTCGTGTTGGTAGGTAAATTGCCCACAAAGTGGGCAAGAATTAATGGTGTTGTAGAACAACCAGTAAAACCTTAAAAACTTTGATTTTTTTTGCCCATTTAAATAGATTTGAAATGCCATGAACTGATACTAGTGATATAGTTTCTCCTGTGCAGAGAACTGGGGAGAAGTACTGGATGCTTGCTGGAGTCTAGCCCTCCTCCAAATAGAGGCAATCTATGGAGAAACACTGCAGGACAGAGGCAAATGAGACACCCATATCTACCCAGTGTATTTTTGCTTAACTCCAGCTGGAAGAGTGCTGCTTATTTCTTAGGTCTTTCCTCAATTTGCAAAGGTTTGGTTTTTTATCTGCCCACTTAGAAAAGTGCCATGGTGGCACTGCAAATGCTTTAGGTATGTGCAGCCTATTTATGTGCTCACAACTGATTCGAACAAAGATGAATTTTTTATCTGACATGACAAGAGTACTGAAGAAAAGTTTGTCTTTATCTACAAGGTAGGAAAATTACATTTGTCAGAATTACTTATTATTTCATCAGAGTAGTTCCTGACATTGCCCTTGATGTTATTCTTTTGCTGTGGTTTCAGTATTTTTGTCCAGGTCATAAGCTTGCAAAAAATTTTGGGAAATGGTTTGTGGCGTGTTGTGGATTGAAGTGACATTCTTGATGAGACTTTTCTTCATGTTTCTCTCCAGTTTCTATGGAATGGATCCAATAAATTAGGATTCCCTATAAGTTCTTTTTTGTTCTCTCCAGTCCTTGGTGTCTAGATATCCCATAGAGAAATCTCACAGCCTGCAAGACAAGTGTTACACTATTCTCTTAAATCAACCTCTTAAAGATTTTTTCAGGAGGAAAATGGGTGTAGACTACATCTAATTTTATGTAACTCCCCAAAAACAATCTTTGTGCAGGCTGTGTCACTTAGGCCTGCACACTTTCTAAAATAGTTCCATAATTCTTTTCCTTCTCCACCTCTGACCATACGTCATGACTGGGCACTGCAAATCATATTCTCACTGCTGACAGAAAGAACCAGATCAGTATAAGACTCATTCCTATATTATTCAGACCCTAGGAAGAGTCACAGCTAACACCCTTCAAAGCCTCTGACTGATGAATGAAGTTGCTTAAGGGCTGCTGAGTAGGAGGATAAAAGAATGCTCCAACCACAACCATACAGTATTCAACAATCCTGGACCATCTAGGGGGAAAAAAAAAAAAAAAAGGAAAAGAGGTAAAAAAGAAAGAAAGCAACAAATGCAGTATTGGATAATAATGATTCAGAATTATTTAATGCATTGTTTTGACAGACTTCACATCATAAAAGTAAAAGCAGACCTTCTTAATAATAAAATATAGATCGAGACAGAAACGCAGCAGAACAACAAAGAACATAATGGAAGATACTTGAAGCTATTTTGACATTTTTTTCTTCTTAAACAATCAAGTTGGCGTAAACTTGTAAACTATCCAGAATATATTCATGAGATGTGGGAAAACAACTAATGATGTTAAAATAAAGGCTAAACTCTCTCAACAACATAACACTAGCATGTTTATTACTTTTATTAGAAAACAAACATATTTAAAGAAAAATGCTGTGAAAAGCTTTAGAAGTTGCAATATGTTTTTCTGAACATAAAATTTAAAAATACCTGCAAATTCCAGGTTTCTTTAGTCATCTGAAAATTACTTCTCAAACTGTGAGTAACATCACAAGTCACACATCATAAGTACCTCCCATTTTGCATCCAAATTCAGATGACATGCCAACATATGCATCTGAAAGTCCATAACTACCATAATTTGCACATCTTGTAGGTCTGCAAGGCTTACCATGTAAGCTGTGAATCCCCTGTCAGCCTCTCTTGCAATTCTCATGCCAACCAGGCAGTAGCTCTCCCTCTGAACTGACAGTCCTTAACGCCAACTAGCTCACATTGTTGTCCTTGTCACTAGTGGGAGAGAATTTACTGCTAGAAAAAAAAAAAAAAGAAAGAAAAAAAAATATGAAGATCTCCTACCAATACAAAAATACATGTTTACTGTGCATTTGGGCTTATCCAACCATGGGAAAGGTCAGACAGCAGTGGCAGTCCTTTTGCTGGGAGCCAGTAACATTAAGGTGGGAGTTAAGGAAGATAGGACTGAAAAAAGTAGTGTAGTCAGTAGGAATATTAGAGGGCAGCAATAAGAATTTGATCAGGGAAAGGTTAAGCAAGTATGAAAGAGGAAGAATTAATAAAAGAATAGCCCAAGCTACAGAACCAGGAGGGAGAACAATTAGATCAACAATAGACAGAATGCATGAGTAAGAGGACAAAGGCAGATCTGGAGAGAAAGCCACCATATTCTCATCTAATTCATAGAAGAGCAAGAGGGAATTCTGAGATGTGGATGTGTGTCTGAGAAGATAGTGGAAGACAAAACATCCATATATCTGCATTCCAGCTGCCATTGTCTTGCATATAAGTTTCCATTGCCTCAAACTGATGCCACAAATTTTCTATTCTTGAAGATTGACTGGACCAAGAACAACATCGATATTAACATTATGCTTATGATTTGCATGACCACCAGTCTGAGCAGATTAACAGCCGTTTTCTCCTAATATATCTGTATTCCTACTTAAGTCAGTTTACCATGTCCAGAATTAAGGAGGTACAGATGTTTCTGGATCTGATATGTAATAGTTCAACCAGTTCAGAAACCCAAAGTAAATGTAGTGACTGTGACACATGACTGGAAGAGCTGAAGCAGGATCTCTGGAAGAACCAGTAAAAGCAATTTTTGGATAACATGGAGTTGGCTGACCTAACAGTAAAGAGTGAAATGGGTGAGAAATTAAACCAACTTAGTTAAAAATGGGAAGTATGAGTGAAACTGATATGAGATAAATGAAAAGGCTAACAAATGGAGGGAAAATTAAATGTAGGTTATATAGGCAAGTCTCTAAAAGAGTTTCTTGCAGTCTTTAAAACAGTTTGGTACAACAGTTGTTGCACACCTGGGTGTAAAGTAGCTGGAACTTGCATCTCTTCACATTTTCAGACTTTCTCATATCTCAGAAGAGGGCACTGTGGGATGAGGAGCTACTAGAAGTGAGAACATTCAGCTGAGTTCTCAACAGGAATTGCTATCACCATATAATTTGCAATTAATTGCTTCCTTTGTTTTTAGTCAGAGAACCGTGTGTGATGTATTTGCTCAAATGCGTGAGCATTCAAAGGCAGAGCTTGTGCATTCTCTAGGTTAGAGGAAATTCTCTGTCCTTTTGACATAGCCATCAGCCTCAACCACAGAGAATTTTACAACTGCTGAGGGTTTTATTCTGGGGGGAGAGAGCAGAAAAAACCTTTCTGTTTCTTGTTTGTTTTTGGTTTTTTTTACAATTCATTTCTTATTAGCAACATACAAAGAAAATGGTCTTTATCCTTGCTGAGACAGAATGTCTCTTCAGCAATTAAGGTGAAAATAGGCGAATACCCAAAACAGATGAATACCAGGTACAGTACATGGACAATTAAACACAAATTATATGAATTCTACATTTTTATGGATAACAAAAATATTGTACCTGCTTCCCTACTGCCTTTCTCTTCATGAGCTATTTACACCTTTACTAATTGTATCTAAACTGCCGTCATTCTGAATAATATATGGTGGGTTTTAGGTATGTATGTATATTTTATAATTTCTGTCCATTAATGCAAATTGACTGCACAACAGCAGAAAGTCTCTGAGATTTTCCTCTGTACTTACTCCTTGACTAAAGCAATAACAAACCCGGTCAGCTCCTGATGAACTAAATCTCCACCACTGTTAAGTTAAAACTAAACGTTTTGTAGAAACAAAGTAATTACTGTGAGAATTCGTTTGGTCTGGGAGAATAAAACATTTTTAACATTTTTGGTTTTGCTTTAAAATTAATTTTTCACTTCACTTTATTTGTAGCATTGTAAGAATGTTTTGTTACATCTTGTGGCACTTTAACAATTGAAGTTTAAACACTCTTGTGAAGCATATCAATCACGAGGAAATTAGCACTGAAGACAGTGTTCCATAGAAGCCTTTAAAGTTTAGGATGTTTGTTCCATTTCAGAATGGAAGATTAACTAATTGGACTCCTCCAAAAGGGAAATTATTTCTTTGTTCTGATATAATTGAGTCTTCAGCAGTTCTTTTATTACCCCAATCCCATTTCTAAAACATTAAATTTCTTTCAGTTTTATGATCTCTGGAACTTATGCTCTAGTGAATATCTGGCTTGACAATTCCTAAGTCTGTCTTTTCTATCTCCCTCCCTTCTAATCTTTAGTTTCTGTTAAATCCAGTTTGCATGTCTTTCTTTTATTTTTTATCCGCTTTGATCAGTCATTTTACTTCCAATTTACACTGTAGCTGCACAACCAGATTGGAGCATAGGGCTCTAAGCATTGATGGTGGCACTACTACCTTTCCCTCTCTCCCTCCTATCATTCTCCACCTTGGCCTCACTCATCCTTTCTCCCTAATATGGCAGAGATAGTGGTGATGGGTACCTGGGTCCATCCCCAGCACATAACCATGAAGGCTGCGAAGATTTAAAAGTGCTTGTTGTATCTGGACAGACAGATAAAGCCATAAAGCTGCTGTTCTTAGTCCAGAGGACAGACCCTGATGATAAGCATGGAGGGTGCAGATATCATAAAGGTGTGGACACCAATGATCTTTGATGGAGCGGTCATGCTCAGTGGGAAGCCTTTTTCCTTTCTCACCCTTATCAGAGCCTTGTCCATGGGGCATGCCATCCTCCTAGAGCAGCCAAGGAAATAATCCCTCAATTTCTGGATCCCAAAGAAGGAAGTTTTACCCTCACCTGAAAAGGTGGCTTCAGAGCCTGTAGAAGTGCAACGGTGTCAGCATTTTTCTGAGGTGAGGGCAGCCAATGAACAAGAGGGAGAGGCAGCAGTTAGTATTTTTTTAACGCACAGTAACAGCCACATCTAATTTCAGAGCCTGCTGTCTCTCCACAGAAGCTTCCCTGAGGACCAATGTTAAAATTGCAAAAAAACATTCTTGAGATTTACTAAAACTGTGGAGCTTATGTGATAGCATAAGTGCGTAATGAATGCTGTAATTAAGGCTGAGGACTGCTGCTGGTTTGGGTAATTTATGGGAATTTTTTGCATGGAGATATATATATATATATTTTTTTTTTTTTTGGAGCAAAATGGACAAAGCTTAATCACACTTCATATTAGGTCCTATTTATAAATACTTAAGAAAGAATTAGCAAATGATTAAGAGACATTTTAGTGAATGTTCAAATAATGTTTAAATCAGCAGGTTAATAGGGGTTAGACTCACAGGATGTGTAAGTCCAAAACCTCCAGCTAGCTTCTATCTAAATTAGCTTCTACTTAAATTTATCCAGATGCTTGCATTTCTACTCATAACATCCCCTAGTTTGTAGTACTTGCCAGTGAGTAAACTGACTGTCACATACGCCTCAACAGAGCCAATCACCTCAGTTTACCTCCAGTCTGTGCACAAGCGACAAGCAAGGCAGTCTACCAGATTTTAGCTGCATCTCATCTGGAAGATGTCTTCAGAACTCATTCTAGCCCCATGTGAAACAGCAGAGACTTCTCTGACCTTGTAACACAATCATTGGAGCACTTAACTGGGACACAAGCAGATAGGTTGATCTTCCTGCTCTGTGCAAAAGTAAACTAACCTGCAGATCCGTTCCCAAAGAACACTCACTGGTGGAGGAAGACCTGCCCTCTGCTTCTGGGGGAGAGGTCAGAGGGTCTGCAATGACTGGAAATGGGGCATTCAGGAAAGGAAACTCAGCTCAGAGGCTCAGAGGAGGGTATGGCAGTACAAAAGGAAAAGAAAGAAAGGAGTATGTTGTGAATGCAACAACCAAAGGAGACAGTGACAGGATCGCAGCTGTTTGGCTTGCTCCTGTACTACTGAAAATCCACATTAGTCATGGCAGTTGCTCACCACGCTGAGGCACCTTTTCCCCAGTGAAGAGCACTGAGATTCCATGAAAGGAGATCCACTCCTTTTTAATATAGTCTTACTCCATTTTAGATTAAATGGTCTTTTTCTCCTGTGAAGTGGTATACAAGACTTATTCCTGACCTGATCTGTGCTTGATATTTAATCATTATCCTGTTACACTGAGGAATCCAAACCAAAGGATTTGCAGGCAGTGTTACTTCTTAGACAGCAGTGCCAGGTTACTTTTTACAGAAGTAAGTCGTTAATGCCTTCATCTAATTATCTGCATCTTGCTAAGAAAACTCCACCTTAAATGCCTTTGATCAGATCTTCAGACTGCTTAATCAGCAGACTTCAGGCATCCATGCCAGTTGTAAGGTCTAAAATTCTGCCTATTACTAATTATTAATTAGTACATACATCTCTGTGCCTTCTTCCACAGTACCATGATATTGCTTGCTGCACAGAGGTGAATGCAGTTGACCCAATCTTACATAGAAGTAATAATTATTCAGCCACTTTTCTGTGATGTGCTTTTTGTCTGTTAGTTGATATTAAAAATAAGTATTTAACCTAGGTGAGGAAAGAGGCTGGTGACATAAATACTATATTCCACACCCATAAATCTACACTCTTAAGACTGTCTCCCACATCTCTATACTCACAATACCGTGTTTTGTCAGCTGAAAATGTGCCAGGCCAGTATTTTAGATCTTGTTCTCTAGAAGCTGTTCAATGTCTCTGCATGCCACAGAACAGAATGTCAGTACATTTGATGCAAGCATTTCTACCCAAAGCTGCCCAGAAAGGAAGATAAATCTGGTAGACTTATACAGAAATAGTTGCACATTCTGACATAGTTAGTTCATCTGTGTTTGATGGTTGAATCCACAGGGATGTATTCTTCTTTCAGTCAGGTATAAAGTAATTTAAGCCTCTGAACATGACCTATCAGGCCACATTCACAATGCAGGACCCAGGTTTGCCTGCCAGGATTTGCTCACAGCCAAGCCAAGCTGAGCTGTGACCACAAGGCAAATGCAGGAGATCCCAAAACAAATCAATTCCCCCTCACCATGGTTTTGCTACAAAAAAGCTCAGGCAGACATCAGGGAAGCTGCCATCCCCTCCTACAGATCCCACAGTCTTGAAAACAGGGCATCAGACCTCTAGAGAGAGCTTGCCCCACTCAGGTTGAGCTGAGTCACCCTTACATTAAATCCCTAACACTGAACAACTCAGCTGTTTCAGAACAGTATCCTGCTTTCTGTGTATAGTTTCTTTTTACCCAGGCAAATTCCCCCTTGAATTGAACACTGTCACTGATATTTTTTTGTTTTGTTGGATAACATTTAAAGCAATAGGCCTATTATTCCCTTTGTGTTTGTTTATTAAACAGTGTGCAAAGTTATGGCAAACTAGTGAAAACACAGCCAGAAGCAGATTTGCGTCTGCAGGTTTTATCAGCATATAAAAGACTGACATTCAGAAGTGGGCCTTGTATTACGAAAATTTACTTATTTCCTATCCTCCCATACCCAATAACAAAAACAAAAAAGACGTTTTCTTCATCAAACACCATTTGATGCTCCAAAGTGCAAAATGAGCACGTGAATGATAATTTACCCAGTAAACTGCTCTGGAAGTTTTTACTTGCCAAGGAAGTGTGACAAAGAAAATGCAGTTGTTTAGGGAATTGTGCAAGCAATAAAATGCTATTTTGTTTTACTTAAAGAAAATTAACAAGAGTAGGCATAGAGTAGTTACGCTAATGTCTTTAAAATGACCTAAGTGCAGTAAGTGAGCAAGGATTGCGGTCAAGAAAAGGACTCTTTAAAGCTGATTACTCTCATAAGCAATTTTGTTCTTCAGATCATTTGCTTTGGACAAAATGTCTGTATCTGTGTATTTTGCTTTGCCATGTTACATATGTACACTAGCAATTCTCTAGACTCATTTGTGAGGACAATTTGTTTGGTTAAATGTAGAAAATACCAGGTTCATGCTTTTTAAAATACACTGTTCAGCTTCACAGTGCAGTGCCCAAACTTGCCTTAAGTTTTCAGCCCCAAGACAGGCATACTGTTTCCCAGTCACATGCATGCAGGGAAAGGAAAGTACAAATACCAAAGTGGTGGCAACTGTGTACCAGTGAGGATGTTTGCTTGACAGGGGATGAGCCCATGCCTGGTCAGGTATAGTTCAATAGCATAGGCAAAATTTCCAACACCACCTGGGCACACAGCTGAACTGCCTTCTTCTATGCTTCTACAGTTGTCGATGCTGTTCTGACACTGCCTATTCACCACTCACCACTTCCAAAAGCAGGTAACTTATAAATTCCCCAGATTCCCATGTGCTGGAACATAAAACCTGTGGTCTACTGAACCAACAGCTGAACCATATGAATATAAGCTCTTAGATTGGAAGAAATTCATCTTTAAGAGAAGGAATTTGAGACTGCACGATGTCCTGTTTTTAATGTATGATTTAATGGATTTTCTTCCTCCCCCCCCTCCCTTTGTACTTCACCCAGTAATAATATAAATATGGAATTTCTTCAAAGTTTCAACTAGTCCAAGCATAAGGTTCAAAAGGCAAATCTACTTGATCTCTTTGTCTTTTACTTCACTAGGTGTATCCTTAAATCAGTTCAGGTGTTCCAGATCAGTGGATTTTTGCGAAGTGTTACTAAATTTCCTATTTGCAAAGCTAAAGTAATTCTTCAGCATGTATTAACCAGCCTTTTGAGTAGAAAGCAGCCAGGAACCATTTTGGGGAGTGAAAGAAATACAGTGCTTTTGTAACTAAGATGTGCAAAAAAAAAAAAAGACGTGACCTCTGTGTTCTACTTTTCCTAAACCTGAAAGGCTGCCTGCTGATTCCAGATAGCAGCTCTGTCTCACAGCCTGGATTAATATCTCCCCTTTTGAGACATTGTTTCTGAGAAAGGACAAAATGCTGTGTTTCTTCAACAACATACATTTAAAGAGATCAGAATAATCCCATGGGAGAGAAGGTCATCTGTTATTTTCCAGGTACCAGCACTTTATATATGGCAGAATACTTTTTCATATATTGGCAGATACTTTTTCAGATGAGCCAGAGAAGATGACTTAGCACTTGCAGAACTGACTCTTTCTCTGCACTCTCCATGTAGGCACTGTGATGTTGTAGATCTGGGTATAGCCATCTAAAACGCACAGCTACAACTATATTCTATATCCCTTCCGTGTTTTCTGGCAGATGTTTCTTTTTTGCCTCATGCAATTAGCAGTCGAGGATCTGTTACTGAGACTAAATAGCTCCTTGGTCTTTGTGTTGATGGCACAATTACTTCCCTTCCATGGGTACTCTCATCTTTCAAGACCTTCAGTTGCCCACAAGAAAAAGATGCACAAAAAGATACAACTGATTTCTCTGTCTTGAACTCGGTTCTATGAATTCTATTATTCTATTCTATGATTCTATTCACATTACTGTTCATCTCAGGAGTGTTTCTTCATCTGGAGCCACATAGGAAAAAGTATTTCTGCTGCTACTGAAAAATAGTTATTGCACTTTTATTCTCAACCCACCACCTCAATAACAGTTCCGCCTCCTGGGAAGTGTATCAGAACAGATTTTCTCCTCCACAGTGTAGTGTCAGTATTCCATCTTCCCTTAGGGAGCTGTGCTGTGCCTGGCTAGGATGGAGTTGATTGGCTTCACAGCAGCCTGTACAATGACATGGCTCATAACTATATTTCAAAATAATTAAGTGGTCTAAGGTGCTGCATTATGGTTTGCAGTATTCTTGGGAGGCTCAGTTTCTGGCCCCACTCCTGAAAGGATTCTCTTTCAGCTCTTTTTGCCATGGGTCCAAGGTAAGAATCACATGGGACCAGACATTGGTGGACACTATTTTTCATGCACCTTAATGCCATGTGGGTATGGGAGTAGAGAACCCTTCTGGATTGGCAGGGGGACTCCAGCCTTGTCTGTTACCTTGTCCCTCCTAACTGGGACATGTGGCATAAGCACCTTATTGTAATTGGCGCACCCCAGATCAAAGAGTACATGTTAATCCTACCATGATGGTGTACAGCATAAATTTAGCACCAACGAAGACCTCTTGTTTTCCATCCACAAGCTGATTCATTGACTGGAGAATCAAAGAGCCACCAGCAAGACGTCTGAGCATCTTTTAATAGTCCCATATAGTCAATAAAGAATTATCATGGCATGAATGAAGTCATGCTACAACTCTAATATGAACTGGTTGAAGGTAGCCAAGTGGTATGTTACAACATGATATTATTGGTGCATTTTTCTCAATCCTTTAGGCATAGCAGAGTATGGGTACAATTTATTTTCATATGGAGGGATGTCCCACACACTTCCACAGGAGTGCAAATGCAGACCTGCCATTTTGTATGGACAGATGAAAATTGCACTGGAATAGGGTGTTGCTCCTGAACATGAGAAATTCCTTGATGACTTCATTTTGGCAATACAGCAGAAGAGGTGTTTGAGAAGGGGAAAAAGTAATCTACATCCTTCTGAAAACTGGTATTGCTATAAAATAAACCAAGTCCAAAAGAACTGCACAAAAAATCTGGTTCCTGGGAATAGAATACCAAGGTGGATATTGCCACCGGATATTACTGGATGTGATCAATAAAATAACAACTATGTCCCCACTAGCTATAGAGAAATATAAGTTTTTCTGGACATTGCACATGTCTGGAGAAGGCAAATTCGAAGTTACAGTCATCTTGTTAGTCCTCTTTGTCAAGTGATAACAAAGAATAACTATTTCAGATTAGATCTGAAGCAACATCAAGACTGAACAGATCAAACAGGAGACAGATAATGCAGTAGCCTTTGGGCCCATCCACGAAGGATCAGCTGTGAGAAAAGTGCTTTACACTGCAGCCAGGGAGCACAGCCTGTGGAAGAAAACATCAGAAGAAACATGAGGTCTACATCTAGGGTTTTGAAAACAGTAGCTACTTAGGATCTGAGACGCATTACACCACCACCCAAAAAGAAAAAAGAGAGATGCTAGCAACATATGAGTGGGGTCAAGCTGCTTCATAAGTCGCTGGTATAGAAGCACAGCTCCTCTTGGCATCTTCATTGCCTGCGCTACACTGGATGTTCAAAGAGAGCGTTGTTTATACATATCATGTGATTGATGCTACATGGAGTACTTGGATAGCACTGATCACAGAGTCTCAAACAGGGAGCTCTAGACACACAGGAGTCCTAGAAGAATCTCTGGCTAGAAGGCAGAGATTTCAGAACATAACTGAAGAAGGACATAGCCGAAGAGGCATTACCTTACAATGAATTATCAGAAAGTGAAAAACATTATGCTCTATTTATAATCAGACCCTGTCATGTCATAGGAAACCATCAGATGTGGAAAGCTGCTCTATAGACTTCCACATGACAGGTAATCAAAGCCAACAAAAAAGGTGAATCAAGTCAGTCTACAGTAGTGGACAGGTGGGCCTAAATATTACCAAATGATAGAAGTGTTCAGTACTTCATCCCTATACTGACTTGTGAATTGCAAATGCCCTGTGTCCATGCTGCAACAGTGGAACCAGAGTAGCTGTCAGTTACCAAGTAAACTTATGTAGATTTCTGCACTGTGGCAGGACAGCAGTGCCTAGGTAGGAAACACAGCTGTGAAATACATTACATGGATGTTCACATGCTCAAGAACTGCATTACTGAAGAACATCAAAACAATAAGCAAGAAGGAAGGAAGGAAAGAGACATTAAACAAACTCTTTCTCACTCATGTGTGAGCTATGGGACCCACTGACACCAGAGCATTTCCTAATGGAGATTAGCTCAATGAACACTCCAGCCTAGAATGAAATAAGCAGACAGAAAAACATCTTGACAAACTGAGATAGAATGGTTTTTTTACCCATGGTGAAGGTTGTCCCATGGAGGGACAACTCTGCTAAACTCATAAGTTTCACAGATTTTAAACTTTAGATTAGATTGGTGTCAATGGACAAGAAGTAAAAGGCAGAGCATGAGAATGTGGTAGCCATAGCTATTTTGACAGTGACAGCTAATACACAGTGAGCCTGGATTATATAGTGAACTGAGTAGTGCTAGTTTTGAAATTAAAAAACACTGAGCTAGACATACTGGAAAAAAGTAAGATCCAACATGGCTTTCTAATGGAAAGGAAAGAGCCGCTTCAAAATGCTACTGATGCTCTGTTAAAAGATCGGTGAGTATTTGGAGAGGCGTGACATGGTTATATTTTGCACATGAACCTCCCAAAAGCTTTTGGTAAGTTTAGGCACTGAAAGCTCTTAAAGATAATAATTTGACATGGAATAAGAGAGAGGAAACCCATTAATTAATAACTATGATTTCAAAAGCTGATCAGTCAAAAATTGTAACTGGTCAGTTTTTACTGTGGAAGCGGGTAGTATCACAGGGAGTAAGTCCTGGAGCAAGAGCCAGCTCTGCTCACCGTATACTAATGAATGAGCCATAGAAGTCTCTTTGCTACTATAAATGTAATGAATTTCTTCTAGTGAGATGGCAAATTTTCAGCTGGTAGAAAAGTGTTTCAAAAATTAAAACCTAAAATTGACCTCAAAGACTTGCAGAAAGCTTTCATGATGCCAAGTGACTGGGTAATAATTGGCAGAAGAGATTCAATGTCAATAAATGCAAAGTAATGCACATGGCAAAATAACAATCGTAACTATACATATGCAATGATGGGCTCTACATTAACAATTCATGAAAGAGGTCTCAGAATAACTCTGGATAATTTCCTGAAATGTCAGCTCAGTGTTCAGTAGTCAGAAAGACATAAAGACTGTTAGGAAAAGGAGGAAGAGAATTAAAACAAACACAGAACACCAGTACAATGTAACAAAAGCCACACTCACCCACAGCTTTCCTGACCATTCCATCCCAAAATGAATGAGGCAGACCCAGGAGATCATCAGCAGCATCTTGATGTAGACCAGGTCTTTGTTTGTGCCTGGGCCATCCTAGCAGAGCTGCTTCATCTGAGAAAGAAACTCTTGCATGTTCAAAGCAAGGGCAAAATAGTTAAAACATTAAACTGCAAAACCATTGCTCATATTTTCAGTGCTCTCAGGAGCAGTGACATAAAAGATAAATCATTCACTGGAAATTTAAGTAATCAAGAGTCAGTTTTACTTCTTGAACTTGCTATTCTCTTTTTGTCCTTCATTGTAGAGGCAGAAGAAAAAGAAAGATAAGTCCGTATATGGATTGCAAGTTAATAGGAGAGGGGTGCAAGATAGGAATGAGGTAGATAAGATGCATATTTTAAAAACCACAAGGTCTTTTTTGGCTTTACTCAGTGTTTAAATTGCATCCTGCCACCCTAGAAATAGTTCTAATATTATCTGCAAGCTCTAAGTTAATCTTGTATCTTCCCTCTGACCTCCTTCTACTGCGATAGTTGCAAAATATTAGTGGCTGAGTGACATGTGAAAGACATGTAACTACATAATCACAATCTGAAGATGTTTTTTTGCTGAAAAAAATACAACAGTAGAAGGAAACCTGGAAAGTTTATCTTGAAAAAGATTTAGTCTGAAGAACAGGTACCTGGACAGTCCATAAAAACTGCAAGATGTGCAATTACATGAGATAGACTAAGAAGGAAAATGCACACTGCTGAGGTCTATAAGTTCTGTTACTATAAGTAGAGATGTTGGTAGGAGTGACAAGCATACATATATAGGAGGATTACGGAACTGTCTGCATCAGTATTTCAGAAAAGGAAAGCCAGAGGCAGGAGGAAAAGGACTAACATTGTCTCTGTTAAAGGGCAACAATTTATCTGTCCTGTTCACAAATGCACTTCTTCTTCACTTCCTTTCTCCCTTCAAGTTGAGCATGAAATACTGGCTATTTTGATATGAAAATAATAGCTCTGAAAACATATGTAATTTCTACATAAACATGTGATTCATTTCTACAAATCAATCCCTCTGTAAGCCCGTACTGCAGCACAGTTCTTGTGTTTACCTTTGGCCATGGGTTTGCCTAACCCCTCCATATAGAAAGAATAACATCTTGCCTTCTGGAGACTGAGCAAATAACCTTCCCTCAAACACGAAAGCATTAGCACTGTATTCATTACCACATGACATTTAAAGCTGTAATCCATGCCGTGAGGTGTCTGGGGGATACTCCTCTCCTGGTGGCTTGTTTCACTTCCTGCCTGGCCTCTGCATCTAATTGACTCTTCCAGCTAATTTCATTTGGATTGTCATTATGATTATGACATTTAACAAGATTCCTTTTATGTCTAATACATTCCAGTAGTAAATTAAAATGAGAGCTAGCTGCTACAGACATGTGCGTTCTGTAGGCATTTGCAGTTCTATTTCCCATTCGGTAGGAATTCAGAGAGTCAGAGAGGAGGTTTTGGCAGAGGGAGCAGCCTTATACTTTGGTTCATTTTTTATTTACTTTCTCTCTGTAAAGAACTCAGAGACAAGGCACTAGTCTAAAACTGAGATGACCCACATACTATTTGTTGATCTCATTAATCACTGAATTAGGTGATTGAATCTATTTGATTGCAATTACAGACTCACTCTCTTTCATTAATCATGGCAGTAAGACCCTGATTTTCATAGGCACGCAAGGGACTGACTTTTTGCGAAATCAATGCCAGGAGTCCTCTCCTAAGCAATTTATCTGAACAACTTTAAGTCATTGTTTTGTTTGCACATAATTCCCGTATAACCCAACCAGCTCAGCTTACTGACTTTGCATAGTTCAAGAAATCCGAGGATTTATGTGCGTGTAGAGATGAGAGGATGAAACACCCAGAGAGAATAACTGCAGAAAACGCACGTCCTTAAACTGCTTCCTCTCGGGAGAAACATTTTGACTGCTAAATTACATCGTCTTTGCACTTCTGTGGAGCAATCACGACATCCAGCGGGCATCTCCCTTACTGCAGGGTGCAACGCCGTGTCTTCACGGTGGGAGGACAGGTGGTGGTGTCACCAGTGGAAAGAAAGAAAGACACACAAAGAAAATATTCAAAATGTTTATTTTATTTTGTTTTGCTGTCTTGCATTTATTTCATTTCATTTCATTTCGCTCATTTTTGAAATTCCAATTATTCCTTTGATATGTTTCTAATTGTTAGTCATGCTGCTTGGATTCAGGTCAAACACTGTTTTGAGATCCTGGGATCACAGCACAGACTGTGTTGGGTAAGGTTATTACTGACACAGCCATCATCTGATTTCAGCTTTAATGCTGAAGGCAAAGAGACCAGGCACACTTCTCAGATACAGATGTTCCCAGGATCAATCCAGTCGACTTCTAAGGATGGATTCAAACCATGCTTCTGCCATCTGACAGAGGCTTAGTTTGACTGTGCAATAGTGACCCACATTCAGAAGGCTATCTTCCTGAACAATCTTGAGCACTTCATTAAAAATGCCATAGATTTAATTCTGTAGAGGAATACAAGGAGATGTTGATAGGAATCACTGAGCACTGGTTACACCCAAGCCCTGCAGATACATCTGAGTACTGGATGCTGCTCAACTGGGAGGACAGGCAAGTTTTAAAGGGGAGAGAAGAAGTGGCTAAGCAGAGTTAGACTGTGAGAGACTCCTTTGTTTCTCCTAATCCTCTCTGTTTCATCATTTCCCTTGGCCAGAAGAAGTTTGAAGGCCATGCAAGCAGTACTCCCAACAGAGGCACACTACTGCTGCACTACAGTCCAGAGACACACACACACACTGCATGCATAAAGAGAATGATAGTGCTAAGTAAAATATAAATTCTGGGTTGTCATTTCATTAGTAACTAAGCGGCAATGGCAAGTGACTCCATCCCTCCTCTCCATTCATATGGTATGAAATGAGCGTGCACCTTTTCAGCACACAGCACTATTATAACGCCTTTAGAGGAAAATGAGGATAACCTTTTCTCCAGCCTGCCAAGGAACTGTGTAACCTTGTAATTATCTGGCTTTCGATAGAGGAGATACATGTAATTGTGTACAAAAGAGGTCACAGGTTTATGCATTCTCTGACAGTCTGCAGAAAGAGAACCAGGGCAGCACCTCTGCAGCAGACCTTTCTGGTTTATTTTCCCCAAGTGCATTAAATGTTAATGTCATCTTTCTAACCTGCATGTTAGCACATTTATGAACATGTGATTAACTGGTATCATGCCAGAAGGCCCAGAGTGTCAAAAATTATTTGGTTTTAATTGGTTACAGAGTTTATAGGAACGTCAAACTTAGATGAACTCAAACCAGTGAAATTCAGTAGTACCAGACCATGGTTATAAACCTCAGCTGCTCAGTGAGTAGAGTTGTTGGTTTTGTTTTCCAAACCCTATGGTTTGTAAAACCCTGCAGAGCATGGCTCCCCTTCAGGGGGTGTTCTGCAGCAACACAAAGCAAAAGGTGTCCTGCCAGAGTAGCACAACAGAGTAACACAACAAAGGCTACACATGTCACTGGTGAATGGAAGCACCCCAGACAAAACTTCTGCTGTGTCAGAAGTTTTGGTAGCTATCCTTCAGGTGAAAGTATTAAAGGGATACTGGAGCCACATAATATAGTGTCTATGACCAATGAGAAGTCAACGTTTCTGCCAGGCTCTCTGCTTCAGATTTCCTATTGGCATACCAAGGAGCAATGCTCACAGCCCTGCCTGAGACTACATCCCAACAGCATTCTCCCTCCTAACTCATAGGAGATTTGGAGAGAGGAAAGAAGACCCTCAGTCACGGGATTACTATGCATGCACAGAGCCACACAAAAGAGAACAACTAGGTGTTTAAAGTGGGTTTGTATGAAGCAACCACTGCTTGAAATAATCAAACAGGCATTAGTAGGGGTTCTACCACTGATTAACTTACTTAATCTTAAATGAAAGCATGTTACTGAGAGAACATCCCCATCTATCTTCTGGAAAACTTTTACCAAAAACAAAAACAAACAAACAAACAAAAAAAAAAAAAAACACTTCTGTTTCAGGATGGAGATGTGAGCACTGACAAAGTGAAGAGATCCAGAAAGATCACAGTGACTACAAATTTTAAAGAAGTATCTAGTTCAGAATAGGAACCATCCTGAAAATAAGTGTGAATCCTTCTCCCACACAAGTGCATGAAATGTCCATTGTGAGATGGGAAGTGCTCACTGCAATATAACAACAGCAGAAGACTGGATCTAAATGCTGCTCTATGTCCTCCACCACCTCCTCCATGCCCCTACTCACTGCACACTGCTCTCCATTTGCTGTCCTGCAGTGCCTGTAAGCACAGAAAGAGGAATGTTTTCTTAGCATTTACCCATACAAGTATGTTTAAGCTACCTTCAAAGAGACTGAAGTAGCCATGGGGTCAGGCAATGTCTATTAGGAGTCGAAGACTTTGCAGGCAGCCTCTGGATGCTCACAGCTCAGTTCTCATTGCTACAGTGGGTGCATATCCTCCTTCTCTTAAAGGCCATAAAGGCCTTTCTGCACCATTTGCTTTGCATGCAGCATGTGCTTGAGCAGCTGTGGGATGGTTCACAGAATACATAGTATAGCCTAGGTTGAAAAGGATCTCAAAGATCATCGAGTTTCGACCCTTCTGCCATTGGCAAGGTCACCAACCACTAGATCAGGCTGGCAAGCTACATATCCAGCCTAGCCTTGAATGCCTCCAGGGATGGGGCATCCACAGTCTCCTTGAGCAACCTGTTCCAGTGTGTCACCACCCTCTGTGTGAAAAAATTCCTCCTAATATCTAACCTAAACCTCCCCTGTGTCAGTTTAAAATCACTCCCCCTTGTCCTATCACTCTCCATCCGTGTAAACAGTCAATCCCCCTCCTGCATAAACACTCCTTTCAAGTACTGGAAGGCCACAATGCTGAATGTATCATGTCCCCTTCCTCCTAAGAGAAGAGGATAGGGGCTTTTGAACCACATTATCAGATATCAGCTTGCTCTTAAAACCTACTGTACAGCCTCCTAATCTTGACAAGCTATCTGCCTTTTATGTGTCCCAGAGGTCAATTAGAATTTAAACACACCTGAAACAGCACAGGTAACAACTTTCTTTCAGTTGAGCTCCTGTGCAATGTTGCCATGGACATTACAGGTGCTCCTTAGGTGGCATCACCCATTTTCCCATTTGGAGGGTGAGAAAAGCAAAATAGCTCCAAAGCACACTTGGGCAAAGGGCAAACATCCGATATTCATGTTATCTGGTAGTACAAATGCAGCATACAAGAAAAAACCTTCTCAGGGAAATCTGATGAGAAAATGTAAATGGTAGAACAAGCATAGGTCAAAGGAAAAGCTATGAGCAGAGATGACAACCAAAATTTCCTTTTGTGCCTAATGACTAATCAGAAGCAAATTTCTCCAGCAGAATTTTTTCAGTGGTTACTATGAACAAGACTGAGAAGGATAAATGATCACGATGCAGAGAAGCACAGAATGTATTACAGCTCGGATTGGTCCAATGTTCAGGGAGACAACTGTCCCCCTCCCTTCACTTCTGCCTCCTAACAATTTGGTAGTTTCAGGGGAGACAATTTTGCATTCCACTATCCTCCTGAGCTGGATAAGAAATGTAAAATTAATGCCTGAAAATGGAAGGCCTCATGCAGGGCATTCAATAGAGTGGGAAGATGAAGGGCAGTAGAAACAGGGCAACATTGTGCTGACACTGGGTCTCAGCCAAACTTCTCTGTTTGGTACTTTTTTCTGAGTCTCAGGGAGTTTGCTTCTCTGGCTCTGTTGTCTAAATTGAGCTGGGGAAAAAAAAAAAAAAAAAAAATTCTTTAAAGTTTTAATATCCCTTTTAATAATATCCAGTCTGAAGTCTCTTTCCCACATATAAATTCTTAATTTTTTTTTCCACTAGATCTTCTATTTAAAAATAAACAAACTGCATATGAAAGGCATTTTTACTTTTGCCTTTAAGCATTTAAAACACAAACCAAGTCTGCAAAGATCTTTTCTGTTAAAATATGGAAAGGTTTTTTCCAACAATTTAATAAAGGTTCCTGTGCCCTGCTGGGTGCATTTGGAAGTAAAAAGAAATGATATAGAATATATTATTGATCATTCCTTGTGGAACACCATCAATGATAAATCATATAGAACTGCACAGTTCATTAGACATTGACAGGGTGAAGTACTGCCCTTCTGGTGTGTGTGCTGCAGGCAGCAAGCAGATGCATTATAAAATACCCTCTTTTTTATTTAACTCTTCAGAGGCCCCCACAACTTGAAAGAATGGCTTTCAAAAAAGTTTCACTTTCTTTCAGTTTGATTACACACTTGTGGTACACACACTGGAGAACAGCAGATGTTTTGCCTATGTGGAGAATCGTAAAATTATAGAATGGCTTAGGTTGGAGGAGACCTCAAAGCCCACCCAGCCCCAACCCCTGTCCTGGGCAGGGCTGCCCCCCACCAGCTCAGGCTGCCCAGGGCCCCGTCCAACCTGGCCTTGAGCATCTCCAGGGATGGGGCACCACAGCTTCTCTGAGCAGCTGTGCCAGCGCCTCACCACCCTCTGGGTAAAGAATTTCTGCCCAGCAGCTAACCTTCTTTTAGCTTAAAGACATTACCCCTTGTCCTGTCACTATCAGATCATGTAAAAAGTCAGTCTCCCTCCAGCTTGTAAGTTCCCTTCAAGTAGTGGAAAGCTGCAGTGAAGTCTCCCTGGAGCCTTCTCTTCTCCAAGCTAAATGAGCCCAATTTCCTCAACTTTTCTTCATAAGAGAGGTGCTCCAGCCCTTTTAATCCACAAGAAAGAGCAAAAGCTCATTTTTCTGGAAAAACTGAATTGCTCTGTATCGGTCAGAATCTATTCCTCCTCATTTAAAACCCATCTATACCAAAGTGTTCAAAGAAGCAAGAATGCAGAGTTTAGAAATTCAAAATCCTGATGCTAACATTGAAAATGAAGAATCAATTTTCACAGTGATTATTTATACATCTAATGATGCTGTTGTCAGCATTATTGATGCCATTCATCAGTAATTGTTACTTGCTTTTCCTGCCGCTACACAAATAGTAGAAGCGGGCATAGGCTCACATACATCACTGCAGCGTATGACGCCCACAAATGGATTAATCAGTTCTCATTAGTTGCTAGGTAACAGTGCCTTGACCTTAGTGCACGTTTAGCCAAGGAGGGACATGATGTGGCGATGCTTTGCATGTGAGCACGCGCTGCTACCACACCTGCTGCCGGGCACCCTGCACAGCCAGCCCCATGCAAGCTGCACCACCCTGCTAGATCTAGAAAACGTGTTCTAGAAAATGAGATGACTGTTCGCATCACTGCCCTTCTAACAGCTTCCCTTGGCATGTCTTGCTCCCTGCTGTCAAAGTCTGTGTGATGCTGATGTTACCCTGTAGGGCTGCTGCAGGGCTTCAGGAGCAGTCCGATCACTCCTTCCTGGTTTTCCAGTTTGGGAGTTATTCTGATCCCACTATATATGGCATTGTACGTTTTTTATTTTGCAGTTAACGTTACCAATTGGTACCACCTTCAGGATTCCTGCCGGCACTGAAGAGTGAGAAACAGGTGAGAAATGCTCTCTGCTCTAGCACGCATACATCAGACAAAATATGTAAGAGGTTAAATAAATGAAGCAACATTCACATTTTACTTGAGGCAGTGAGGCATAATGAAATAGAGAGACTTGCATAGAGACTTAGGATGAACTGCAGCAAAGCCAAGAGCTGAGTTTCTGCTTTGCAACTTTACCGTAGGCCAGAGGAAACACTGATAGACACCATCTCCTGATGATTTTTCACATCTCAGCCTTTGCATGCACTGCTTGTAGTCTTTGCAACGGAAACTCCAGAAGGATTAAAGGACTGAGAACGCTGATGTAAAGAACATTGATTTATTTTAGGAAGAAAAAAAAAAGAATTATTGGGTAAATCAGTTGCTTGACTCAAGATTAAAGCCCCATCTGCTTAATCAAAAAGATACAGCTCTGTACTTCCATGAGCTTTATTAGAATGTATAAAGGCATCGACATTCAGAAAATGGATAACCACATTTAAAAATACTGCTCTTAAAAAAAAAAAAACCTAAACTAAACGGACTTTAATTCAATAGTGACATCAAGATGTCATTAAAATTGCATCAGGAAATTAATGGAGGAACATTAATAATAGGTTAAACCACCAATTAGTCAAATCACCAAATTAATGCAGCAGGAGATTGAATCATGGGATTAAAATGACAAAGAATCTCTACTTACCAATTCTTCAGATTGGAAGGAAATAGCATGTTTGCTTTAGCTTAAACTTGCAACTAAAAGATTTTACCCAAGGCAATAAAAGGAATTAATCTGCATTTAAGAAGTTACAGAAATCAAATTATGGTTTGAGTCATGACTTAGTAATAACTCAAGAGTTTTCTTTAAAGCTCACCAATGTCATAATGACAAATATTTCTTTCCCCTATCCACGTTTTCAAGACATAGATTTGATTGCTAATTTTATAAGAGAAAGTTTAACAAAAATAAAAATAATTACAATTTAATCTTGTGTTGCTTTTGCTAACCCAGGAAAATACCTCACTTATTCTAATAAAATTACACTATACTAAATCCAAGATTTGGTTTCAGTCACCTTCTATACATGCATTTCACAGAGGAGTACAAAAGGACACCCAGCCCATGCTCTAACAGATGCCTGCTGCACTTCACCAGAAAAGATCTAGTCAAATCTATGGCTACTGGCTCTTCACCTGCTCCGTCACTTGCTCTATCTCCACAAGTAGATGCTCCTCACAAGGCACAGGCCTTATGAGGAGCGGCTGAAGGAGCTGGGATTGTTCAGCCTGGAGAAGAGGAGGCTCAGGGGAGACCTTACTGCTCTCTATAACTTCCTGAAGGGAGGTCGTAGTGAGCTGGGGGTCGGCCTCTTCTCTCGTGTAACTGGTGATAGGACTAGAGGGGATGGCTTCAAGTTGTGCCAGGGGAGATTCAGGCTGGACGTTAGGAAATACTACTTCTCTGAAAGAGTGGTCAGGCACTGGAATGGGCTGCCCAGGGAGGTGGTGGAGTCACCGACCCTGGAGGTGTTCAAGGAACATTTGGATGTTGTGTTGAGGAATATGTTTTAGTGAGAACTATTGGTGATAGGTGGATGGTTGGACTGGGTGATCTCGTGGGTCTTTTCCAATCTTGGTGATTCTATGATTCTATGATTTGCTGATTCTATGATTCTATGCCTATCCAAAGCATCTTCTTCCTGGAAATACCTATCATTGCAGTCCCAGGCAGTAAATACTATCCTAGAAGACAAACTCAGAGGAACACTTCCCTGACCATTCTCTTGGGTAGTAGCTATGGTGTTGTATGGCACCAGCATCTGCTAGCCAGTCCATATGTACCCTGTATGAACAAGGACCCCAGTGGCATTCCTGAAATGGCATAGTTCATCCCTGAAGGTTTTTCACATCAGCCCACAAAGTAAGGCTGCTGAGAGATTTTTTATCTGTGCATATAGTTAGGTCTGGCTTCTAGTGACTGCCACAAAGAATTGAGAGGCATCTTTGATGTAAATATCAGCTGAAGGTTGCTGAAGATCTAGTTTTTTCACCAAAACGTGTCACAGGAGATGCTCGATCAGCTGAAATATTTACCTCCCAGAATACTCATTTTTGTAGTGTGCCCACGACACACACATTTTCAAAATGTATTAGGAGGATAATTTCTGATCCATCTTTTTCATCCACCACTTTTATTTTCCCTTCTTTTATAGGTTCACTTAATATTTTTTCCTGTGTCTATTCTGCAAAATGCCATTAGTTCACAGTCACCATAGACACTGTAGTTTGTCACTATGAGTACAAACTACCGTGAGCACATTTACTCTAGAAAGAAGGGAGCTTTCAGGGTGGGTTTGTTTGTTTTCTTTCTGTGAGTCAGATATACCTTTGATGTCGGTAATACGTGGGCAAGTGATCAAATGAATCAAAAGAGAATACTCCATCGCTGTCCAAAACAATTTACTATTGTGATTTTTAAGATATGAGAAGGCTTTATCTAAATGGACAAGATAAGAATAAATAGATTTGATTTAGAGAAAGGGAAAAGATAATGACAGAAGGAGAAAGGTTTTGGTGTGCTTAGAAATGAACCATAAAAATCTATTCCGTTATCTCTTTAATACAGAAGTCTGGGAAAACAAGGAGCTAGATTGGGAAAACTAAATCCAGCTAACTCTCTTTTTGTTTTTTAAGATGCCCTAACAATAATGCAGCAGGGTGAAAAGATCAGGACCACTTTATACACATTGTGCTAATTACTGCAAGTACTTAAAGTTGTAATTAGCTTATTATACTGCAGAGAACCTAACATAGCATGTCTTTCAAAAAAATTTCTCTCCAGATCATTAGTGGGAAAGCTAACAACATCTGCTTCAAATAAAATCAACCAATTAGCACAGGCAACTTCGCATAGTTTGCAATCAGAGAATTATATTGTGCCAAGTGCTAATTTCAATGTGAATTCTATCTCCTTCTTATATCCCACGCTTATCTGCCAGCACAGCTGGTGTTTAACACCACTGACTTCAGTGAAGTCTCCAAAAAACTTATGTTAATTTGAAGTAACCTAATCAGAAGTGTGCAATACAGACCGGGCTTGATCTCAGCTTAATTAAAAGTGACCTTGTCATTTCACTGCATGTAAAACACCAGTATCTCACTATTTATCACTCAGCTATGATAAATATGCAGTTTATGTGAGAATAAGGGATGACAAGCTCCATACTAAAGGAGTTATTTTCAGATATCAAAGCTTGATTTTAACATACTGTAAAATGCCATTCGCTTGTGCTTGCCAGCAAATTATTCAAATAATTCAGAAAACCCAAAATAATCTCCAAAACCTCCATCCAAAAATCGCAAACAGGGCACCAATGCCAGAATTCTTCTTTTGGTTTGCTGTGAGAATCAAAAGCTGGCTACTGTCGCTGGCAGTAGATGGGAGAGACAGCTTGCTTTTTAAAATGAAGTTTGTGCCTGTTTAATGTTGATTTTGCAGTTTTTGTAGAGGATGAGATTGAAAAGAAGATGAACCTGAACATGAAACCAAAGATTTGTTCAGGGAACTCAACATAGCAAAATATAATAATCAGAAAACAAATTGTAAAGTAATTTACTTCTTTATTGCATTTTCTTTTTTAAATCAAATGCTGTAATTTTCATGCTTGATTGTGTTTTATCAGTTATGTTTGCTGTGGTGGTTTCCTGAACCAACTTGAAGTTTCCTGTGGAGGTAATACTGGAGAGTATCACAGAATCGTAAAATGGCCTGGGTTGAAAAAGATCTCAAAGATCATCGAGTTTCAACCTCCCTGCTATGTGCAGGGTCACCAATCACCAGACCAGGCTGCCCAGAGCCACATCCAGCCTGGCCTTGAATGCCTCCAGGGATGGGGCATCCACAACCTCCTTGGGCAACCTGTTCCACTGTGTCACCACCCTCTGTGTGGAAAACTTCCTCCTAATATCTAACCTAAACCTCCCCTGTGTCAGTTTAAAACCACTCCCCCTTGTCCTATCACTCTCCACCCTCATAAACAGTCATTCTCCCTCCTGTTTATACACTCCTTTCAAATACTGGAAGGCCACAATGAGGTTACTCCGGAGCGTTCTCTTCTCTAAAGTAAGTTCGCAACTTGTACTTTCGTCCATTCTCTGAATGACTTTTGCACCCATCATTTGCCTGTTGGAAACCCAAGGTTCCTTTTCTCCCTGCAGATCACTGCAGTAATCCCAATATGGGCCCCACACCGGAATCTACACAGGATCATAACTACTGGGGCCACTCCTAGCATAGGCATAGTTATAAAAAAAAAAAAAAAAAAAAAAAAAAAAAAAAAATATTGCCACTTTGGCTGGTACTGGCTCACACGGCAGAAAAAGTAGTAATGAAAGCACTTCTCCTGTCAGGGTAACTGTGTCACTGCTAAGCAGTCAGATAGAAGACATTTTGTCTCAGGGGAATAGCAGCAACCAGCCATGCATGCAGACAGCCTACTGCAAATGCAAGGTGAATTACACTAACTCGGCTCTCCCCAAGGCTGCAGACAGTATAGCTGACCTCATGCTTACTGAGAGCAAAAGTACTGTCAACTCCTAAAGCTCAGCTGAGAGTGATTTGACTGTAGACATCTCCATTGTGTGCTGGAGACATCTGCCCAAGCAACGTGCTCACTGCAGTCGGTGGAGAGGAAGAAGAACAACCAGAGCACTGCTCATCTTAAAGCAGAGACCTGAAACAAGCAAATGAATTGAACTTTAAAATGCCCTCATGTGAAGTTTAGTGCGACTAATTCAGACACATGCATCCGTGCTGAACATGGCAAAATGAGATGAGATGGATGAGCAGCTGGCTGAGAACCCCAGAGAAGTAAGACTTTTGCCAGAAAGGGACAAGAAAAAATCACACTTACTCCTAAATTCTACTGCTCTAGAATGAAGGTTTCCAGTTAGATCTGGACTAGTATCCTGATTATTCTGGCTCAGAGACACCTGTTTGTAACCTGCTCCCACACACACCATGATCTAGTAGTTGGGTTATTTACCACTTAGCAGTTAATGTCCTTGCAGGAGGTTAGAAGTAGTCTCTTCTGTTGGAAGGTAGTCAGCTTCTCATTTTGAGTATGGCTTTTCTGACTTTTCAGCATGTTCAGAACAAGCATCTCCTTCTCTCACACATTATGTTGCTTTTGAAGTTGCTGGTTTAGCACTGTAAGAGACAAACAACTTCAATGACTGAAGAAGGATAGGGTCTAGGTGAATAACCTTGATATATGTAGCAACAGGATTAAAATGAAAAATTACTATGACCAAAAGCATTGTGTTTGTTCATGGTAGCATCAGAGTATTTCTTCCAATCTTTCTGTCACCAAGATTCTGTGCATCTGTATGCATAGCAATGCAAATATACATATAGTAATGTGTGTGATACGTGCAAGCATAGGAAATAGATATAATTCTATTACAGTGTATGTCTGTTCTTACACATATGAGTTTAACATCCCAATATTCAATCTATTCAATCTATAACAAAAGCTCCCTCTAGAACAATGACTCATGCAAAGAAATTGAAAGCATATCCAACAGCTCTTTTGAGGGAAGCTGTGTATTACACAGACAAGTCAAGTAGGTAACAGTTTATGACAAAACATAAATTAAATTGATAATCATGGACTCATTGTTAAGACTGGATCATCTAGAGAATAAAGCCAAGAATAATTCTTTCCCAAGTTAGGCTTTATAAAATGTTGTAGGTGGCAAAATAAAAGCAGAGAAACCTGGAAATCTACGACTAACAAAGACTCTGTAGACACTCTCACAAGTTAAGAAAGCAGCAAAATAAGCTTTGGAGTTTACTTAATATTGAATACTTCAACATCAAGGCTGCATCATCCCAGTCAAGCCTTTTCATGAGGATACAAGCCCTGCATGAAACAGTTATGAAGCCCAACACTCTCAAATCTAGTCGTCTTTTTTTTTTTTTTTTTTAAGAAAGCTTTATTGTTGAGGAAATGTTCTAGGGGATTTTTGGGACTTAATCTTGAATTAGCAGATGTTTTCTTCTCCCTCTACAGTACGTAGTAATGGTTTTGAGCTAGAGAAGTCCAGAGTTGTTTGCTACCATTTACTGCCCTGCATGAGACCAATACAAAACACACTCCCACTCCTACACCAGAGGCAGCTGTTCAAAACTGAAGTAAACTGGCAGTGATTGGGGAAGACAATAGTTTTAGAGTTATATAGAATGCATTTAGGCTCAAAACAACAGCCTAGCCTGTAATCAGGGGCAAAATTATTGTGTTTCAAAGTTTTTTATAGACTGCTAATTATTATGTTTGTTCATTAGTTCTTCAGCAGTAGCTAAATAGTTGGCTTCGTAGAAAGAGCATACATCTAGAAGAGGTTGTAATGTAGGTCAGGCAGCCATGTTAAAGGTGAGATAAGCTTAAGAGGTGGCACGTGAGGAGACGAAAGGGAGAAAAAAAGAAAATGTATTTACAAAGGAAATTAGAGTGGAGAAATGCGAGAAAGAGAAGCAGGGAGGGAGAGATAAGAAGTAGAAACATATAGATAATATAAGGTATAAGAAAGTGAAGGGAACAATAATTTACCACTTAGAAAAAATAAATCAATAAATAAAATTTAAGATAATTCTCTTAGTTAAAAGAGCAGAGAATTAACAATGTTTGCAGTTTAAAAAAAAAAAAAACCACAGCTCCACCATCAACTTTTTTAACTCATCTACAAAATCCAAGTTATTCCTGAACTTTACCTCACAGTGACTCATGCACTCAGCAGAAAATCTATTAACAGAAGGTCAATTAAATATTGCATTCTTCTTTTAAAATACAATTGTTTCAAAGACTCAGTCATCCTCCAATTGCTGGAGTAAATCTGGCTATTACACCAGAGAAGTGGAAATTAAATTAAGGATCATATAACAATGGATCCTGGAAGTATACAGAAGTCCTGGGTTACTGAAGTCTCTTGTTGATAAGAATTGGTAGAGGCATATGGCTGAAGGAATAAAATTCCTATCAGAAGCCTAGTTTCTGATACAACCACGCTCAGCTTAACCCTTACGCATCCTGTTCTTCCTCTTGTCTTTGCAAAGCCAAGAGATGCCAAGACATTTGTCTGGATTCAGATAAAAGTAAAAATAAGCAGGCTGCTGTCACTGATGAAGTGCCTCAGTTCCTTGGTTTCTTCTTCAGATGGGTGGATTGCAGAGGAGAGGAACATCATCTTGCTAAGTGCATCATTTCCTACTGCTTTTTATGTGTAACAGAAGAGAGAAACTACTGTTTATCACATATGTAGTGAATATAGACATATTATTCCACACATTTCAAAGGATTAAAAATCACATGTCCTCAGTGACTGGAAAACGGGAAAGATGACTCCCATTTTTAAGAAAGGTTGAAAGGAAGATCCAGCTACAGACTGGTGAACCTCACCTCTGTGCCTGGTAAAATCGTGGAACAGATCCTTCCAGAAGCTATGTTAAGGCACATGAGGGATGATCAGGTGATCCAAGATAGCCAGCACGGTTTCATCAAGGGAAGTTGCCTGACCAACTTGGTGGCCTTCAGTGATGGACTGATGGCATCAGTGGACAAAAGAACTGATGATACCTACATTTTTTCTAAACCTTTGACATGAGCCCACACAACATTCTTATCTCTAAGTTTGAGTTTTAGGCATGGATTACTCAGTGGATAAGTTGCTGGTTGAATGGACATAGCCATAGAGTTGTAGTAACAGTTCTATGTCCAGATGGAAGGCATTGATGAGCAGTATCCTCCAAGGATCCTTTGAGACTGGTGCTTTTCAACATCTTTATCAGCAACTTAGACAATAGGATTGAGTGCACCCTCAGCAAGTTTGATGATGACATCAAGCTGAATGGTGTAGTTGATACAATAGAAGGAAGGGACTCCATCAAGAAGGACTATGACAAGCTTGAAAAGTGGCTCATGTAAACCCAGTGTGGTTCAACAAGATCAAGTGCCAGGTGCTGTACCTCTATCAGGGCAATACCAGATGTATGTACAGTCTGGGAAAATAACACATTGAGAGCAGCCCTGAAGAGAAGGACTTAGACAAAAAGCTGGACATGATCCAGTAGTGTGCTCTTGCAGACCAGAAGGCCAACAGTATCCTGGGCATCAAAAGAGGGGTGACAGCAGGGAGAAGGAGGTGATTGTCCTCCCACACTCTGCCCCTGTGAGGCCCCAGCTGGAGTTCTGCATCCCCTAGCACAAGAAAGACATGGAGTTTTTGCAGTGGGTCCAGAAGAAGACCACAAAGATCTGAGGATTACCTCTCTTATGAAGGAAGCTTGAGGGAGCTGGGCTTGTTCAACCTAGAGAAAATTCTGGGGAGACCTCATTGTCACCTTTCAGTATTTAAAGGGACTGACTTTTTACACAGTCTGATAGTGACAGGACAAGGCAGAATGGCTTTAAACTGAAAGAGGGGAGATTTAAATTCAAAGTTAGGCAGCCTGATCTAATAGAAGGTATCCCTGTCCATGGCAGGAGGGATGGAACTAGATGATCTTTAAGATCTCTTCCAACCCAACCCATTCTGTGATGATTCTATGAACTTCAATACCAAAACCAAATAAACAAACAAACAAAACTGGTAGATTCAAGTAAATATGTATCTATATTTTTTTATATAGCTGTATATAAAAATGGAATATATTAAGTTCACTATGTGTTTCTGACAAGTGAGTTCTTTTCCTTTTTTTAAGCAACAAACAAAACCACTACATTATGCATCCTTCTTCCCTCTTCCATATCATTTAACAGCAAGGAAAATAAATGGCAAAGCAATCCTGTGACCTCTCACTGAGTTTTGTGGAAAACTTAATCCTAGATAATACATTCAGAAGACAAAAAGTTTGGAGCTACACAGAAGATAAGGCTTAAGTGCACTGTAGTGCAAATCTGGTCAGAGCCTACAACTGAACTATGTAATAATAAAGCATTTGGCAATTTTATCACTAAATACTTAGAAGTCTACTTCTGCACAGGCAAATTTGCACTGTCTTTTAGGAACATGTTACATTCAAGTTTATACAGTTCTTACTTTAGTGCAGCAAAGGAAAGTTTTTAGTTCTTCATCTGAATATCTGCAACGGACACTAACTTAGATGATTGTGTCCTCATCAAAGTGTGGTTTTCATGCCTTGCAAACTGGGATCATAGTGGTGCCACTTAAAAGAGCACTGCCAAAGTGTTTCATTCTAAAGTCATGTGCTACATTTACTTTAACTACCTAACCAGAAAATTAAGCCTATTACACAATTTTCAGAACAATAAAATTAAACTTTCTGTGAAACGTGTATTGGAAAACCTGGCTACTTGCCAGCTGCCTTTTGTAAATTAATTGACTAAAAATATTTTTGTAGGGCATTACTGAGTTTGAGCAGGACACTGTGTGAATATAGTCACGGAGACAGCTGGTATCCTTACATCAAAGGACTGCACTGCATCTGTTGTTCCACCACAGGGTTAACCCCAAAGCATGACAGGTACCATAAACCAGCACTACCCCTGGCAATGTGTCGCAATGTAAGGGACAAAAACTGTTTCAGAAATAAAGGGCATGGGTCCCTTTGTAGCAGATATGAAAGCTATGCAGGGACAATAAACTGAACCAGGTCTGAGTACTGGGCTCAGGCACGAATTCTCACTTGTGCAATCATTCTGTTTGTTTTGCTGAATCCTTTCATTCTCAATAACCACGCAAATGGGTGAACCAGCCATCTTAGTTATCAGAAATGGCTGCCATATCCCTTTAAGTTTTTTAAGGTTTTACTTTTTAAGGAAAGCACCTAGCTGCATACTTTGGGAGTACTGCTGTAGGATAGTCATCACCCTGAGAAACAAGGTTCTTCTGCCAGCTGTAGGGCCTTCTGAAAGCTCTTCATAAGACCTTATTCTTAAAAGTGGTCTGGGCAGCCCTGCTTCCCACTGATGCCAGGGAAAAAAGAGGGTGCACAGCATTTTTCAGCACTGTGTATACTGGCCAATGACTTTCTTGAATTACTTAGCAGCGAAAGCTTTTGGAAATCAGTGCATCAATCTAAACAGGGTTTAAACCCTGTTTAGTTTAAACCCTGTTTAGTTTCAGTGCTGAAATCCTGGGGTTTAAAATGTACAGAAAGCATATAGCTCGTGCTATAAGAATAATGTTTTATATGAAGTGTAAGTGTAATTATATAAGAGTTGAAGACATCTGGATAACTTGCACTGAATAAAATATCAACCCAAGGATGGACGGGTTGGTAAGGGAGATCTCTATGCTGTAACTGTAGACTGATATTTTCTGTGACTATCTTCATCTTTGTTTTTCAGAAATCTTTTTCAATATTATTATTTCTCCTCTTATATTTGCAGTTGCTCAGTTTTATCCTTCATGTTTTGGCATGGCACAGGAGTTCTGTCTTATCAGAAGGCATTAGCCTTCAAAGACAAAAAAAAAAAAAGATACATCCAATTAAAAGATATCCATATGGCCAAGCCCCCCTGCAGAGCAATGTAGTGTCTGGGCTTCCAGTCATACCCCTTGAGGACTGCTACATGAAATGCTGTACTTTAAAAGCACAAATATGTTTATTGTTACAATTTCACTCAAGCAATCATTGTTTATTGCAGCATAATTATAGTAACATAGTTTTGAGTATGAAGATACATAGCATTTGGAAGAGTTTTATTTCCTCTTGGTTACTACTTTCCCCCAAGTTCAAAGCCTCTCCAGTGTTCCAGGCAAAATTAATTCATTATAAGCTGATCATTTTGAGCTGCTGCTAAGACATAATCTATTCACAGCAAAATGAGGAGTGTGAACCTGCAGTACTTCTGTCTGAAGTTTTATCCCTCTAGGATCAAAAAAAGTGCAACAATGACTGCAACATATGAACACGTGAACTACATACATACAGTCATGATTTACTTGAAGATTTCTTTTTCAAAGAGTGTTACTGCCACAGACATCGTGTAAATACTTTAATAGATATATTGCAATTGAACTTAAAAGATTTAAAATATCTGATGCTAAAAATGACTATAAATAAAAGCAGAAGATAACTTTCTTAGGTCCGAATAAAATTAGTCACAATTCTTTCCTCCTTATCAAATAAATGGAATCAGAGAACCACAATCCTGTGTCTGTCTATAGAGTTCCTGTAGAGGAACTACTGGAGATACAGGAGTACTGGGAGCTTGAGGTGGTTCTGTAAAAGCCAGGTCTCTCAGACTGGCCAAGCAGCCTCTAAAATGCCTGCTGTCCCTTAGGTGACATCCTATCTGGAGTTAAAAATACTGCTGAAATTCCATTTCAGCAGCAGCTGTGAAGCTGCCAACAGGTGTCCTGAGCCAAGGTTCCTGTGCAACTGTTATTGCTTAATGGGAACAAAAATGATTACAAAGGATCTGCCAACATGATAAAATGCTATAATTATCCTAACAGAGTAATACCAATAGGCACATTAACAAGGGAAAGAAGGGAATCATTTTCCAGAAAAACTAACCTAGTATATCACTTGTCTTCTTCTAGTCTGTGATTGCTATATTTATCAAAAAGAAAATATATATATTTAAAAAGACTGCGTTTCTCTAATGAAATAAGAATAAATATACCACAAGGAAAATTGGCTAGAATATAACATTTCATATTTCTCTTTCCTTTCTTTGTGTAAGAATATTTACCTCACAAGTGATATTTTCCTCATTCTCAAGAGACAAGATAATGTATCTAAAGTCTTCCAAAGTACGGAAATACCCCTATACAGATTTTGCTAGGATTCTCCCTTCATTCATGATGATTATATATAGTAACATTTTAGGGACTGATGAACCTAGTAGCCTAATAGAGGCAAAGATGCCACAGTTCCAAGTCCAGCCAGAAAGTAGTTTAAGCATGTATTTCCTGTAGGCACATACACACACCCAGATATACAGCACATACATTCAGCAAGTAATACAGAACAGTATAGACAGAAATACTCAGCACTCACACAGACTCAGAGTACCTCTGACTTATCAGTATAAATGAGTATAAATAAGTGGCAAATATATACATGTGGATAAAATATGGGTACATCTAATAGCTGGCCATGGACACTCAGTTTATCTAGAACCTGGATGTTGTATTGCAGGTCTCTCCAGCAGCTGGCAGGTGGGTGTGTAAGCCCCACTCTGGCTGCTGGTACAAATCTCTTCATTTCCTGAACACACACATACAAAGATTCACATGCCTATATAGCATCAAACCCACAGTAACAGGCCCTGTGCATTTATGGATGCATACACATCTCTCAGGACATACTTGAACCCTACAGCCTCTCCTGTAGTTGGCTATTCCCTCTAGCAGTCAATACTCAGGCCCTCTGATCTCTCTAGTATCTGACACAGACTTATAGCTCCTTCAATAGTTTGTTCCCAGGACACTTTTGCATCTCACCATATAGCTTTTGATATTTGATGCTGACAAGTGTAACTGAATATGCTCCATGTACTGGCACCTTATGTTTGGCCTGTGGTCCCACTGCAGTTGCTGGCACTTAGTCCTGCACAAAGACACTTGTACACAGAACAAAGAATTCCTCACCTAAGAAAACAATTAGATATTGTATTTGGTGAGAAGACAGGAGAAACTGTGTTGAGGAAGAACTGAACATGGGTGTACAATTGCACTGACCAGCAACATTTTTACACAGATTCAGCTCCTTATCCCTCTGTTTTCCTAAGTTTGTTCCTCCCCAGATCACCTCAATCTTTTCCGCAACTTCTGTCCCTCCCGACAACCCATGAAAATCTTGTGCAATTTTAAAATACTCTTTCTTGTTTCCCAAAGTAAGGTTCATATCCCCAAAGACAGTAAAGCCCTCTAACTGAAAGGTGTTCCTTTCCACCAAGTCACTGTGATGAGTTTCACCTTCAGACTACAGGGCTGATCACCCAGAAAGGGTCGTAGAAGGGTAATATTCAGATTCCCCATTGTTCCTCTGTGCACTTATTGTGGAGATGAGCTTTTTATAGCACCCCCCAACAAAACTTATTAATGCCATGTCATCAGAACACATAGGGTGGAATAGGCAACGAGAGAGCATAAATGCTGCAGAATGAAACAGAAAAGGTGTTCAATACTGCCAGCTGTGTGATGAGACTGTATTGATCATACAGAAAGTACATTCATTATCCAGGATGCAGTCGGCTCCATGCTGGTAAGTCGTTCAGGAAAAGGCAATGACACACAAGAATCAATTCATGCCCCCTCTCTTTTTCCCACATGATAGCACAACAGTATCATTCCCTCTCACACATAATTAAATTTCTGTCAGCCATCCACCATCACTTCCTAGGAATTAACCCTCTTATTTTCTTTTTACTTTCCCCACGTTCTTTTAAGATATAAGCACCTTGTCCTGCTACAAGAGCCAAGAGTTATACGTAACAGTACCCTCATTCAGTGTTAGCTGCACTTTTGTAATCACCAGTAGCTTGGAAGTTTGTTTTTTCTGATGTTTTGTTTTGCAGAAGCATGGAAAACTCTGGACAAACTTCCATGACATTTGGTTCTGCAACTAATATTCATGAGCCTAAACCTATCACATTCTGCATCAGGAAAAGACCACATCATGAATGTTTACGGAAAAGCTGATTTCTTGTAGGATTACAGAGCAAGTAGGTTTGTAGTGGTCTCACTTTGGCATCTGTAACTTACAGTAAAAATATTAAGGTGTATGGAGAAGGAATAATGACTAGGATAGAATATGACATCAAAATCCAGATTTTTGGTCAGAGGGATATAACTTCCTAAATAGGAATAATAATAATTAAATAATAATAAAATACACTTATTTTGCACTGGTCACCGTGACACTCTCCTGTTAAGCCTGTACATAAATTACCCACATTCATCAAAATTCAGATATTATGTCTTAGTGAGAGAATTAGAGATTTGCTAATTCAAATGAGTAGAGAATTTATTGCATCTGCCACATACGGTCTTCCCTAATCATTTTATAAGTGTCCAAGTGTTCAACCTGGCAAGCATGAAGCAAACTCTCGTCTCATAACTACTGACAGTTCTGTATTACTTCAACAGATATGTAGATACAAAGCCACATTTGGTAGTCAAAAGCACTTTGGTTATAAGAAAGACACACGGTCATGTTACAAAGATGACAACAACCTTAAAGAAACAGAGACTATATGACTTCACAACTAGCTGTTATTCTTTAGTGAAAGGGGACTCCTCAGTTCTGCTTCAGGTGCTACATTCTTAAAACTCTTTCTCCCTCTTTGTCAAACCAAACTTCACTTTCTAACCAGGTTAAAATCAAACAAATATTGACCAAGACACATTTCAAATTTTCTAAGCTGTCTCTTTCTTCCACTGTTAGTCTCAATTCCATTTTAAACCAATCATTGCTTTTTTTCTCATAGGAGAATGAGAATTCACGTAAACAATATGTTTGGAAGGGCACAGAGCTGACTTTCTGTTCCCAGGCAGTGCACACAGACGGGCTTCTTGGGCTTGCAAAAATCATTCCAGTCCACATCATTCTTTCATTAGTTTTCCTCTTGTGACGGCCAACAACATTGCCAATTAACACTAATCATGGTATGGACACCTGTCCACTAGGAAAGAGGCTGAAAACAATTATGTAGTCATTTTAAAAAGCTCATGGAGCAGCTGTCAAATGATAATGATTTTCAGTCACTGTTGGCTTTGGCTGTGTTGCAACAGGTGGCCAAAAGGTGAAATACTACTTATGCCATTATCTGCTGTCTTAGTTATTCTAACCCCTACGTTCCACACTACTTAAGATGACGATGAGGAATGACAAATAAAATGTCTATGAATGTATGTCGCATGATCTCCTATTGAGTGTAAAATCTTTTCAAATATGAAATTTCATATATCTTCTCTGTTCAAGAAGATAAAATGGTAGATACTTAAACACATGGAGATTATAAATGGAAATTGGGGTTGTAATTTGGAAGTCTTTGCATTTCCAGTGATCCAATATTTAATTATTTTTACAATTATGTAGGCTCTGACTGGTTCCTATAAGAACATGTTCTAGCAAACTCAGATGGTGCTGTTTGTGCCAAAGCTTTTGGAATTCATGGATCATAATCACCTCAGATCTGGGAATAAGAAATGCACAGAGATCAAGCAGATGACAAATGTGAAAATCTTGGTTGAAGCAATTTTCCTGTCACTGTAGATTATCTCTTTGGCATATTATCTAGGAGTCCATATCTCCATGACAGTACACCACCACCTTCATATCAGCAGTGCCACATCTCTTCTTACATTCCTTTGTCTTAATTACTATATATTCTTTGGTTTCGACAAGCTCTACAGACAATCAATTTTTCACATAACTAAGTCAGATCCATGTTTTATATTGTATGAGTAGAAAACCTGAGGAAAAGACAATGCACAGGAACAGCAGGATGAATTAGGCTTATGAAGAAAACTTTACTGTGGCCTACATTAGTTGCTCAGTATTCCTATTTGCTAGCTTAATGCTCTTTCCTTTAAGTATCTATATATGATTTATCTTCTTATTTTTGAAGTGGAATGAGATCTCCTCTCTGCAGAAATCTATTGGCAACAAAACATTGCTCATCGGTAGACTCAGAGATATTAAATGCACTATCCAGATCTCTGGAAATTTGGGTTATAGGTTACTTCCACTATGATTTATTCTCATGGTGTGGAATCTGTACCAGAGGGGTGAAGCAGTCCCTTTGTCATGCAGTACTGCTTGCATTTCAGATTCTGAGGACAACATTCTCAAAATAGGAAACAGACTCTTATGCCCCCAGTTCTTCACTGGATTGTTGATCCTCAGAAAGCAGTGGGCAAATGCATGTATCAGAAAGTGTGAAACACTACAAAAACAAATTGATGCCTTATACCCCACCTCAGCCAGAATACTTAGGCAGTTAAACAGACTTGTTAAACCCAGTGATACCGGTCAGACACTGGATAACAGAGCCCAAGTACTTTGCTCAGTAAGGATCTTAGACAGGTCTAACTGTCAGAAATCTACTCTATAAATTGCATTTAGCCATAGTCTCTTTCTTGTTTTTTAAAATCTGCTCCCTCAGAACACACCCAGCATCATTCATGGCTCAGCTCTGGCAGCAGTGGGTCCCTCTGGAGCAGTTGGAGCTGTCTCTGATCTGACATGGGACAGCTGGTGGGCCCTGCAGCCCACCATTACCAAAACCTTCCTATGAAAATCCCGTACTCTAAAAACTCAAACCTTAAATTTACTTTTAAGACTGTTGGAAGTAGCTATTACTTCTACCAATTAAAAGACTTAACAGTGCAAGCACATTTTTAAAAGAATATGCCCTTTTCTGTCAAAAGAGTAATACAACCAATTCAATCAAATTATCATGTGAATTGGAGAAAAATAAAAACATTCATGCCAGTTGAGATGATATCGAGTCTGAAGTTTTTTGAACTGTGACTGTCAGCTGGAGATCAAAGGAAAAAGTCCTGACAAGCAGTCTGATTTGTTCTAAAAATTCAATTATTACCTTTTCTCTACATTCTGTTTTGATAGAAAACATTATGAAGCAGAAATAGTAATTTCACAGTTGGCAAGACTTGGCATTCAGCAGCAGTTCTTGTAGAATAGCAGAAGTACAGATTCTGACTCATCACATGTCTTCAAATAGCCCAAGCCCATATTCTTATATCAGCATTTTCTCCTTTATCCTGGGTGTGTAGGAACATTAAGGATCTTGATTTCCTAGTGTTTTTCATTGTAGCTTATTAGCAGCCTGAATTTAGCAAAGGAGAATTTCAATACTGAGACTTGGTGAACTCAAGTTATTCAACAGTGAGTTCAAAACTGAACAGAGACAAGATACACCACGTTTTACAGCTGATCGTTCAAACACTTCATCACTTTCTCATGAATTGATGTTCAGGAAGCAGGCTGCTTATACATAGAATAACTAAGGTCACTGCCATCTATTCAGGTGATATTCAAGTGATGCAGTCCACTTGTATACTCCAGAAAGAATCAGGGACTGCGCTAATAGAGCTTTGAACTACAGCCATTAGTCTACCAAAACAAAAATTTATTAAGTTTAGTAATTAAAAAAAAAAAAAAAAGAAAAAAAAGATATTTTCTTATATCTTGAATCATTCAAGATATCATCATCGAGCTCTGCAGAGAGGGACCTGGGCATCCTGGTGGACGACAGGTTGGCCATGAGCCAGCAGTGTGCCCTCATGGCCAAAAAGGCCAATGGCATTCTGGGGTGCATTAAGAAGAGCGTGTCCAGCAGGTCGAGGGAGGTGATCCTGCCCCTCTACTCTGCCCTGGTAAGGCCTCATCTGGAGTACTGTGTCCAGTTCTGGGCTCCCCAGTACAAAAAAGACAGGGATCTCTTGGAAAGAGTCCAGCGGAGGGCCACAAAGATGGTGAAGGGCCTGGAGCATCTCCCCTGTGAAGAAAGGCTAAGTGAACTGGGTCTGTTTAGCCTTGAGAAAAGAAGACTGAGAGGGGACCTGATCCAGGTTTATAAATATCTGAGGTGTGGCGGCCATAGTGGTGAGGCCAGTCTCTTTTCAGTGGTACGTGGAGACAGGACGAGGGGAAACGGACATAAGCTGCAGCATAGGAAGTTTTGCACGAATGTGTGTAAGAACTTCTTTGTGGTGAGGGTGATAGAGCACTGGAACAGGCTGCCCAGGGAGGTTGTGGAGTCTCCTTCTCTGGAGATATTCAAGTCTCGCCTGGACGCCTACCTGTGCGACCTGGTGTAGGGAACCTGCTTTGGCAGGGGGGTTGGTCTCGATGATCTCTAGAGGTCCCTTCCAACCCCTACAATTTTGTGATTCTGCGATTCTGTGATTACCTAATTTTCTGCCAACTGACTGTGGATGTTGCTTCGAAACATGCTTTCTCAGATACTGGGCATTTTCAAATGCAAATGTGACTACAGCTAGCATCTCAACGGCAATATCCTTCTTGGGAAGATAAATTCACTTGGTCAATTTTAGGTAAACTTCTAGAACGAAGGCCTAAAAGTGCACATTACTTACAGATGACAATTAAAAGTAGCTTGAGGGAAAGTTCAGATGAAGACTTCAATGTTATAAGGTAAATCCAGACAGTTATATTCCATCCTGGGATCCTTCAGAATGGAGGGACATGGCTTCTAGCCACAATGAAATCTGGAAAATACAAATCTAAAACCCACAACAAGAAGAACAAAAGTGTTTTTGATTCTGTGATTACTACTGAAACTTTACTTGATAGTAAGAGGTTTGCTTGCTGTACAACCAGAACATAAATATGACTACGCAACAAAGGTAAAAGGAATAAGACTCTTCTTCACAGAACTGACTTCCTGGCAAAAATCAGTTCTTTCATGTTGAACTTGCTAACAAGGCTCATCATTCACATTAATTTAAGGGCAAAACTCTCTCTTGTCAATAAAGGTCATATGGTCCGATCATTTTGAATCTATATAATTCTTTGAAAAAAAAAAAAATAGTTCACTCAGTACATAACTAAGGAATAAATTCCTTGGTTCCCAGTGGAACAGAGAGCATGGATTTAACAAAGTAGAAGAGACCAAAATGGAGGGGAAAAAAAAAACTGCAAGTTAGCCTGCAGAGTTTTGAAATGATAGCACACCGAAGAAAAGGATGTTTTTTTTCTTGCAATTACTGCAAGCTGGCCTTATTCAGAATATGAGAAACATTGCAGAAGTAAATTATTAAAAAAAAAAAAAAAAAAAACAGATGACATTCAAAACAATAACACAGAGTACAGAAAAATAGTGGAGAAAAGCAGATACAATCACATTCTAGCCACATTTTCCTCTTTAGTACAACAAATAACTTCAATTTTCAACAATGGGAGTTACTCACACACAACGAAAGGAAAATAGGCCCCAGTCTGCTCATAAATTGGCATGAATGGAAATCACAGATTACTGGCAACAGTGAAGCACATTTCTGCTGATAGCTCACTTTTCTTCCACTGTGCTAGCTGTGAGTCAAGATATCTGTCTCTGCGTCTCTTCATTTTCACTCTTTCTTTTGGGGAAAATAATATTTTTCATCTTGTCTGTACTGAAATACAAATTCAAAAAATGCAGACATTTGGCACCTTGCAAAATTCTGACTTTTCAAAGGTTTGGGGGCAGAAAAAGTACAAAATCTCAGATATTTCAAAATGAAGCACTAAAAAAGTACATAGCAAATAACAGAAGTAATTATCAGAGTACTTCAGGTTACTGTTTATAATTCCAGAATACTAATATATCATGAGAGGAAAGCAAAGTATCCTTTGATATTGGGAAAATCAAGTTTCCACCAAATATATTTTTAAAATTTTTGTATCCTGTTTAACAGTTTTACCACGTCTTGTGTTTATAATGAATATAGAGATTTAAAGGGGCACTATTGAACTAAAAATCCCAGGATCAAAAATCTGCAGATTATGTAGATCTCCTCCCAGAGAGAACTCTGCTTTCTCCCTAGAAACATCACCTTTCTCTCTAGGGAAAGTCTGGAGAGAGCTATTCAAGAACAAAGACTTCAGTCTCTGAAAGAACAGTGTGTGAGCCAAATTTTCCTCTGTTTGTTCAAGCTCTTACATTGCTTTTTTCAGCCCTGATCATGGCTACCCACAGAAGTTAAAGTTACCTTACAGTGTAGCCAAGGAAACTCCTACTCCCTGTCTTGGAAATGCCTGGTTCATCTACTCCGTTGAGAATGCGGCTTCATCACTTGGCCAGTCTCAGCTCTCCCACAGTAAATAGGAGCCTGAGAGCAGCAGTGAGACGTGCCACAGCCTAGCTATCAGAACCAAGCCTTCTTCTTGGCCTCTAAAGGCATAATTTTTCCAACGTGCCTACACTTTTATTTTTAACTTATTTTAATTTTTTCCTTGCCGCCATATTTACATGTAGCTAGTTATACTTCCTGACCCTGAAGTAAGCATTTTGCAAAGTCAGTGATTTCAACATAACACAAGATAGCCGGATTGAAGTAATGAATAACTCTCTTCATCAAAGCATGGAAGAAGGAAGGAAGGAAGGAAGGAAGGAAGGAAGGAAGGAAGGAAGGAAGGAAGGAAGGAAGGAAGGAAGGAAGGAAGGAAGGAAGGAAGGAAGGAAGGAAGGAAGGAAGGAAGGAAGGAAGGAAGGAAGAAAATAGAAAATATCCCCATTTAATATTGCTATATTTTGAGTGTGTCATTCTTAATGATTTATAATGTAAAGATCCCAACAGTCTACCAAGATTTAACCTCATTTTGTTTTCATTAAGTAATTCAGTAATTTTCTGTCTTTCATGGTGTTGGAATAGATTGAACTATCAAAACCTTTCTGTTCACACTTTCCACTCTGCTTCATTCTAAGAAATGCTTAATCGTGTTATGACGTGCCCATGACACCTAATGTGACAAGAAATAATGGAGAAAGAAGTCACCCTGCTCATAGGAGAGACTACCACAGAAGAATTGGACTCTAAGTAAAGAAATCTGTAACAGAATGAGTGTAATTGTAGGGAAAGTTTTATGTACAGTTGGACATGAAGAAAAGTTCTTCTTCTGAAATTTCCCTGTTTCAACGTTTCGTTACTAATCCCTTTGATTGTCATTACCACTGCTAAGAGTTCTTGTTGGTTCTGAAAGCATACTTTACCATGTATGGCTTGGATCTTGGCTCAATAAATCATAATAATTATATCCCAAACATAAGCATTTCATATATTACAATATTTGAAAGCATATCGATGCAAACATAATGAAAACTGTTTAAATTTATACTGTTACCATCAACTATAAACAAGCTACAAGGGCTTTTTAAATCTTTATGGCTATCTTTAAAAATATGTCATTATAGAGCCCATATGCCATATGTTAATTGTGATCCTTACTCCATCTTCTAAGGTGAAGTTGGAATGTATGTCCTACCAAGATTTACAGTAGTTGTCAGAAAAGTCTGCAGATTACAGAGATCAGTGGAACAGGAAATAATGAGGAAGAAGTTTAATCTTACAAAAAGATTTCATATGCATGGAAAGTGACACCAATGCATTAAAAAAAATGTCTTGAAATATAACAAAGTGTGGGATGCAGATCTCACCTGCAAGTTGGGAATGCAGAATCAAGGGATGGTGTGTGCGTCAGACTGAGAAATATGAAGGGCTGTCTCAGCCCTTGACATCAAAAAGGAGAATGTCAAACAGCAGAGAAAGGATTTTGCTGCTAGAGGGCATGCCAAATAGGAATGTTAAGCCTGGTTCTGTTGTTCCTATTTCAGCAATATGGAGTGAATTCACTGGAAGAAAGAAAAAAAAAAAAAAAAAAGTTTGAGAGCAAACTTTGTGTTATAAACCCTAAAGGCTCAAAACATAGCTTCTAAAAGACAGAATGGACAGGAGGAAGGAGCAAACAAAAAACATTGCTGGTAGACAGCAATTCCTCAACCAGGCCAACAAATAAACTGCAAGAGCTGTTGTCTGGATGCAAGGTCAGACAAATTCCACCTTGAGGTAAGATCTGATTTCCATCTCTGAGAGGTAACTTTCAAAACAGCTTATCATCTTTAAAATGAGGCAAGTTGGTTTTCCACATTATGTTGAAACAAGGGGTACTCTGAATGCCTTAGAAATCCTTTTCATTCTCACACTTCAAGAGAAAATCAGAACCATCAATAATAGCCATGCTGGGAACTGCACACAAACAGTACCTTTTTAAGAGTTTTCTAAGAAAAGTACATAACCAGGAAGCCTGACAGAGAGAGGATAGGCTCAGCACTGTAGTTTGAGACTGATATCTCCCAGCAGGGGTTAAACTTCAGCAAAAGTTTTCAAAACACAGGCTGTAAGAAGATTTATTAGAGGGACACATTCTATGAGACGGTAGCAAGAGATTAGAAGGCCCCTGGAGGGCAGGTGCAAGGATATGATAAAGTGTCATTCCTGCTTTCTCCTCTGCATCTGCAGAGCGCTAAGCCATTTTTTTTCTAACTAGACAGAGCAGACTCCTCTGTTTTTCTCCTACTCTTTTATACCTACAAAGAAACATTAAGGATAAATTACCCTTGGCAAAAAATTTTGCAGAGTTCATCTCTGATGTAACGCTGATGCCACTCAGAATTTCAGTGTTAGTATAAATACAAAAGCAACATTGAAATAACACTGCTAGAAGTATGATATAAATGAATTTATTCCAGTTTTACTTTCATTTTTACATATAGCATAAATAACCCTGTGTCCAAGGAACCCAAGTGGAACTACTATTGTATGCTCTTTGAGACAAGGATTTTCTTTTTCTAAAATGACATGCTGTAACCTGATAGCTGCCTTACTGCTGTCAATCAGAAGACCAATAATTGCATCCAGTTTTCCTTACCAACTTTAACTCTCAATATGGTAAACTCTTCACAGAAAGTTACATTATGGAACCCTTATAAGTGGAGCTACAGATTGCTTTGGTTAAAAACTGAGTGTTGTTCCAGGAAATGATTTTTAAGTGTTCTCTGCTACTTTGCTTTTATCACTAATCTGGACTAGCTACAATCCGTGTCCATGGACTTGACTGGCAAGGAGAGATGCGTATGCACTCTAGTACAAGGCAAGGAGTTTTCTTACCTTCTGAGTGAGGTTCAGGCAAAGACCCTGCAGCTGTGATTCATCTCTTGGAGTCTGAGAAAGCTGCAGTATAGACATATATCTCTGACCAGGTTGTCCTGTCTTGGCAGTCCTCCCAGGATAATACTCTTCTGACTTCACAAAAAGCTACTTGACTCACACTGTAGAATTTCTTGCCTCTTTTTGCTGGCTGAAGCAGAAACTGATGGTGATGGGTAAACACTATGCATGTGACTCGTAAACATCTGGTTTGGATTAGACTAATGCCCTACCTTGTGACCTTTAATCTTTTAGACTTGTCATTCAACTCAGCGGCTAGTAGAGTGCAAATCACCAGCCCAAAAGACCACAAGGAAGTAGAGTAATTCTGAAACATCCCCATAATAAATGATTACCCACCAGATGTACTTGTTTACAAGTAGTAGTTTCCTTCTGATCTTGAAAAAAAAAAAAAAAAAAAGGGACAAATTCTACCCTGACACTTCTGGGCTAGTAAATCTGGTTTGCATTTAGGTCTGTTTCTACACGAAAGTATCATTTTTTTAAAATCCAAGACTATGCAAACAAATGTTCACAGTCATATGTACCATGGGCAGAAGGAGCCAAGTATTAAACATCCTCATCCTGTGACCTTCATTGAACACGAAAATGCTCATCACCTGAGAACAGATGCCTACAAGCTCAGCAATAACCACTCAGTTTGTGTTACATTATCACTTTAAACCCTGAGTAGGGTTGAGTCAAAAACGAAATTTTGTTAAGTAATGCTTAAATATGAAGTGGAGTTTTCTTTTAGAAACAATAAAAAAAAAAAAAAACATCAGCAATCCAAGGTTACAAAGAAATAAGACACAGTGCCTGTGTCTCAGCAAAGGAAATCAGAACAGATGACACCAAATTTGCTATAGGCTGTTAGTGAGGGGAGCATGCCAACAGCTCAATGTGTTACTACACAGGGAGCCTGAGCTCAGATGCAACAAGATCTTGTTGAAACTGTTCTGCTGTGATAGTGTTCCGCAGAAAATAGCTTTTGACAGGGCAGACCTTTTGGGGGGAAAAATAAAATCTTTCATTTTAAATTTAAAATGCATCAGGAGTGAGTAACAGTTCTGTAAACTGAAAAGAAAGAATTCTGGGGGGCTGCCAAAAATCAAGGAATGAGGAAGTGTTGCATTTAGTTGTTTGCTGGCCAGAAAGCTTTTCTTTATTGATGATGTTAAAGAAATCCAAAATGTCATCATTTTTCAGCTTCTTATTTTTGGCAACGATGTACCCCATCACTCTGCATTCGTTGTAACATTTCTACAGGAAGAGGTTAATTCTCAAACACCTCTAGCAGCAATTGCATGCTTTACTCTTTTCTCTTGTTAATGAATACCACAGGAGCACACAATGCTTAAACCAGTAGTAGCACTGAAGGAAACAACCTTCCATTGTTTTTCTTCAAACTCCTTGCAATCACGGACAATTCCACACGGAATTACAAACAAAGCAGTCTTAAATTAACTGCATTCTAAATAAGCTGTTCTCAGGAGTGCTGCTCGGCTCTAAGAGAAAGACAAAAGAAGCCCAAAAAACGACATCCTCGTGTTACTTTTTAAGTAACATGCCTAAAGGAGCAGTGCAACTCCTTCCTGTGTGTAAATACAGTATTTTCTCTGTTGTTCTGCTATTCCTGACTCCAGCAGAGGAGAAGCAACATGCAGCACCTCTGTGGAGGCTGGTTAGGGTAAATGCAGCTCTCTGCTCCCTCTCCCTGGGCTGGCTAGTCTTAGCGAAGAGCTGGAGGCAGCAATGGCATCACTGATGTGGTCACACGAAGCATTTAATTCTGGATGCAGCGTTTTGTTCATGTGGCTTTTGGATTAGAGCTGGCAAGCGCACAGGCCTCTCACTTCGTATCTGAGTAGAAATCCTCAAAACCAAGTGGCTTGGCTGGTTGAACCCAGCCTTAGTCCACTGTCAACCCATCTGTGGGTCTCCAGCTCCTGGGCCAACTTTGCAGAGAGGGCTGCCCATTCCTCTATTCCTGGTGTTCTGCCCGCTTCCCTACATGTGTGCAAGAAAGACTGCAGCTTGGATTGGAAGATTGATTGAGCATCTTTTGTAAGACTGTGGGCAATGTGTTTACCATGTGTAACTTCAGTTATAGCAATGGAGTCTATGTCTGTGATTTACTGGAATATATAGCCCAATCAACTTTAATATATGAAATCAAGGTATTCAGGGCAGGCAGATGCATGCATGCATGTATATGTACGTAGTTTTTCTGTTTTTTTTTTTATATAAAAACTGTTGTCTAAGAGTATACCTAGTTGTGTGGTAGCAATTATTCTGTTCACCAAGGAAGCAGCACAGACACTTTAAGAAGGAGAGACGGTATTTTCCAATAAGAAATGCATAAACAAAACTGTTTTCATAGACCTTACAACGTGAGAAATAGTATGCACTTAATGACCTAAGTGCAAGTGACAGAAAATGAATATATAGAACATATGAGTGGCTAGAGTACAGTTCATATGCCAACTGAATGAAAAAAAAAAAAAAAAGGAAAAAAAAAAAAAAGAGGATAAGCATTCTGACCTTTCAAAAACCCCAGGATGGTCACACACATGTGAGAAGACATATATGATCATTTTTTCCACAGTGAACAGCAGCATTCAGTGTTTCAAGAATAAAAGAGTCAATAATTAAATATTATATATTCATGAATTAATGATGTTTTGTTTGGTTTGTTTTAGTTTTACAAGACCAAGAAACAATAAATCTTTATGTTGAAGAAGTTTTAAAACTATTTGCAAGCATTTCCTTAAAGATAATCTGGGGGGGGGAGGGGGAAAAGTCTATTTAAGAAATCAGTGTGTTTGCAGGCTCTGATTAAATTACTGTTTTCAGGGGAAGCATTTTCAAGATTAAAAATTAAGGTACCATTTGGAGCGCCAGCCATAACAGAGCTTATAACCCATCACTGTGACTTGTCTGCCACACTCAGGGCTCCAAATCGCGGATGCCAATGTCCTGCTTAATGCTACATGAGAAGGAGAATTAAAGAAAGAGATCACTGATTTGAAAGCAGTTGCCCACTGCTTCAGGATCATTTGTCCATACCTCTGAAGTATCCTTTTGGCTGGGCTTAGGGCTTCCTTGCAATCCCTCCACCAATAAAGTAAGCTCCCTTTGTACTGTTAAGCCACCGACTTTAAAATTGGTCCAGTATCTAGGGTAGGTTCTCTGTCAGTGGGGAATGAGCCACAGCTCCTTCAGTGGTTTGTCCAAAGAGGGATCTGAATAGAGGACTTTTCCAGTGTAACAATGTACAGGAATGTTTTAGCATCCTTCTGTGATTCTATCAGGCATCAGGTGGAGATACATCTAAAAACAAACCAGGCTTTTAAACTGGGCCTGTGGAGCTCTGAGATCTCACAAATATTTGAAGGTTGCTCCAAACGTTATGCCTCCTGTTATGTTTGCCCATGACATCAGGGTCAGATGTTGGTGGCATGGCAGTAGATGTTGAATCTTCCGCCAATATCCCTTTATATGTTGTTGCTGTGTGACAAATGACAACAGAGGGGCAAGTCTGACACAATGAGTCTGACATGGAAGTGCAGATGAAGCAAAGATTTGTCGTTGAATTCTTCCAGTGGAAAAAAATTGTATCCATTGCCTTTCATCAGTGCTTGCTGAATGTTTCTGGAGACCAAACAGTGGATGCAAGCACAGTGAGGTGGCAGGTGGCGCGTTTCAGCAGTGGCAACAACAATGAGATATACAAGTCATGTTTCAGATTACTGTGCACAGTTGTCACTCACAAAATGAAGAATGTCTTAAACAGCTCATCCACACGAATCAGCTATTGTAGTAACTATTGTTGAAAATTCATATTTTGTAGTTGAGAACTTGCTCTATCAAGTAGTGTTATTGTGCTCTTGTGTCTGTAGTAATTTCCATGGAAATACACAGGAGGCATTACTTTCAGAGCAACCTACATACCCACTGCATATTTATAAGATAATTTTAACGAAGCGATTCAACAAATCTATCCTTGTGTGCCCATTGTGATAGGATAACTTTAAAAAAAATAAGCTGAAAGATAACCTGAGAACTGGCAAGTATATTGTACAGCAATGAATAGTCTGTTTAGATGAGTAGATACAAGGTACATTTGTGGTGATTTCCTCCTATTTGAGTCTAAGCAGGTTTTCTTTCCACAAAGAGGAAAACATTCTTTTATTCTCTACTTCATTCAAGTAGTTGTGAAGCCAACTTGTCCTTAGTACTGCGTGACAGCCTGCTGAGGAAATAGCCCCAAAATGAGGGATGGGATTCAGAGAAATATTGTTCATATTTATACTGCCACACAAAGGCTCTGCAATAGCAGCAGCATTCTGCTGATCTACTGATTTTCTTCTATGTAGACCCCGCAGAGGCACAATAACAAGAGAAAAATAATAAAAAAAGCCATTTAAAGATTTGCGACCGTGTTTGGTATGAATGTATCTTAAATGAGGCAGTCCATGAGAACATAATGCATCTACGCAGTGCTACATTTCACCTGCTCAGAGGAAAATAATTCATGAAGAGAGCATTTCAAAACTATTAAAATATTCCCACTTCCTCTTCCATCAGCTTCAGTTAAGAATAGCAAGAAATGTTAAAGATTTAATGGCTGTAGAGATTGTCCTTTTCAGACTGTCCTTAACATAGCCGAAGGCCACTACTCTTGCTGTGCGTTCCCACTGTCTCAATAAGTTTCCTGCATTCTGCCTGACTTTTGGATAAATTAGGCCTTTCAACTTCCGTACCTCTCAAAAAGGGCAAAAATTACATTATGTTCTTGTTCTCCACTGGAAAATATACCCCTACTTATTTCTGCTTTCATCCTAGGAAATTTAATTTTTAAAGACTACATTTCCAGATCCTGTAAAACTGGGAAAAGCTCTCTGAAATACCCCAATGTGAACAGAGATGTTCTTCCACTTCGTACCAAGGTATGAAATTCAATTGAAATGAGAAATACTCAAATTTTGAAAAATGTCAGCATACTTACAGCCTTGAAACAATCTGGTCTGAAATATAAAAGTTGGACATTATCAGCAAGCTAGTTCTGGCTTCACAGGACTTACCAGGTTGCTGCCACTTCACCTGAGCCAGCCAGGGAGGCCACTTCTACAGAATGAGGAGTATAACATATCTCTGAACCCATTATTCAAGGCAGAGTTTGCTGGACTTTCCAACTCATGCCAGTTCAATCTGGAGCAAATCCGAAAAGCAGAAACCTTCCTGAAAAATGGAAATGCATCAAAGAAGAGATGCATCTGTACAGCATTTAGATTTTACAAATCGGCATTTTTCAATAAAGACATGCTTTGTCAGGAAATTCCTGGCCAGCTATAATCAGGAATGCATCTGGGAACTAAATGTTTTGTCAGATCTATGTGCAAGATGAATTTAGCCAAGGTACAAAAGAGACGTGACACTCTGATCAGCAATCCAGAAGATAAAAGGACATGGCAAATCAGAACAACATGGAATTCAGCAACAAATTACTTTACTTGCAATTAAATTAATTTAACATCGCATCTGATCAGCCTTTCTTCAAGGCATACAGTTTACCAGTGATAAACACAGATCTGATGTAAGGGGCTGTAGACTTATGTAACTGTAACGACAGCAGGTGATATGGAGAACATACAATCCAGTGGCAGGGAGAGAAAGTAGAGATTGTAATACCTCCTTTTCTTCTAACAAGCAATGCTTGATTACCAGTACATGAGAGTATTTATTCTCTGTAGATTTAAGTTTGCTTGCAAAGATACTTCTAAAACCAAACCAAACTAACAAATAGGGTCCTATGGTCATAAAGAGCATTCATAGTTTGGTAACTTTATATAAACTTTTTTCTGCATCAGCCTTTAAAAAAAGAAAATAGAAAGCTGAGATCCCCAGGGCACTTTTTACATGAAAGCACAGTGTCGACAGGAGACAGTTCAATTCTTTCTCTGAGTGAGAGAATTCAGAAATACATTTCCTGTTTTCCCAGCCATTGGACTGGTGCTTCTGTCAGATTGAAGATGTGGTTTCAAACCCCATCAAGCAGAGGAGCTACACATTGCGGCTCACCAAGAAGTTTACTGCTCTGTTGAGCAATTTGGTGTACAACAGAGAGAAGTTTGGCCATTTCTCCAGTGGCACCTCAACCCTAAAGCATCAGCAATGTTCTTAATAAATACAGCTCCAAAATAACCATTTTCCCAGGCACACCACCTGCCCTCCCCGCACCACAAGCTCATACTCCCTGCTTCTGCCCAGTACCACTTGGCTCTCTCTTCCCACGCCCATACCACCATCCAGTAGTTGGTCACACCAGTTTCTCTGTTTGGAAGTAAACCCCTCAAAGGAAGTACTTATCTCATCCACAGGACAAGAATTTTCACCCACACGATTTTTTAATTGCCAGAAATCTCCACTTGCCTTGAATCACTGACCCTGCTCTAAATTCACAGATTGAAGAGTACTGATCTGATATTCTCCTCATTCTATTGGTGGTTTGAGACCTGAATTACAATACCTAAACATTCAATCTGCCAGTACTGCAGAAGAAAAAAAAAAAATGTATTATTATTATTACTTTAAGATAGAATAGTCCTGGTTTAAATCACATGCTTAAATGTTTTCCTATGTGAAACATCTGCTGACATATCTGCAAACACAAGATGATCCCATACCAATAAATGATTATGGAAACCAAGCAATTTCTATTTAAACTGAGCATTCAACTAATTATCAGTTGTCGTGAAGTCATGACAGAATATACACAGACATGGATTTAGGATGTGCTTTTCTGCTTTTTTTTCAGCCTTCAAAACGACACATTTTTTGTGATGTGTTCTGTAGCTGGAGAGTCCAGTACTTGAAGTGCTGGGAGTTCTTTATTTTAAGCAGTTCTGGCACTCTGTGATCTTCTCAATCCCAGTATTCACAGGTACCAAGTCTCTGATTTGTCACCTTTAGAAAGAAGAGAGCTTGAGACTGAATAGAAAAGGAATAATTGTAATATGCAATGTGTAATAACAGTAGCTACAGAGCCCATGCCATCTGGAGAAGCAGGGATTTACACAAGATTTTTGTATAAGCAGAATGAATGGAAAAATTCACTGTAGGAATAAAGCTGAATCTGCACAGGCATGCAGGATTTAGATGAGCCCTGCAAGAGAAATGCCTCTTGTGAATGTTTAATGAAGAGGCCTGGTGCATATCACATACTCTGAGCTGGACTGAATTTGAGGCAGCACTACCAGCTCACCTGCTGACTGATGGAAATGGCTGATTCCGGGGGACAGACAGTAAGATCAATTATTCACATCTCCTGTGCAGTTGCTGCCTGAAGGCTTTTAGTAGACCTGGAAAACAAAGAAGATTTGGGCTTATTTTTAACACAATCTCATGGACTACCTTTATTTGTAACTCTGTAGAAAAACTTAGAAAAATCACTGCTTCGTTTTCAAAATGACACAGAAGTAAAGTTAAAATCCTATCCACATTTCTTCTCCTGATAGCATTCATCAACTTTGTTTTGTTTAACTCACACAAATATCATTTGAGCCAACAACAAACTAACACTGAAGTGATTCTAGTAGATTCCTTATGCTTGTATATTTCTGCTCTTTCCTCTGGCGTGTATTATCACAAACTCTTTCCCACTTTGAATTTCACCTCTGCTGCGTACCGGTGAGGCACTAGTTCAGTCCCACCCCCCTTCACTCATTTCAGAGGTAATTTCTTTGCATTACAGCCACAATTTTGTCCATTTTCAGTGAGCACGGCGTGGAGCAGATTACCCAGAAAACTTTGGTTCTTGCCTCAGGCAAGAAAAGTCTTGTTTGTCACAGTTGCCTGGAAAGTCCAGATAAGTCTCCCTTGGTGTTCAGAGAACAACTTATCCTTAGGTATACTAATGCCCAGTGACAGGTCACCTGTGGTCTATTTTAGACAATCCCATCCTAAAATATATTTCCTACAGTTCTCGTTATGACTCGTGCATGCAGATTTCTACTGAGCCAACTCTCTCTGCCAGCATAATACTCCAAAACAGATATAAAGAAGTTAAAGAAGCCTTCAGAACAGAAACTTTTGGAAATAAATTATCCATGGGTAATGCAGTTTATTTTTGCACCAAATACTCCAACCTTAAAATACTGGTTAGAAAGCCAGGAACCTCCCTGATCTGATATCTATACCTATTAGTAATGTAGAATCATAGAATGATTTGGGATGGTGAGGACCTTAAAGACCATCGAGTTCCAACCCACTGCCGTGGGCAGGGTTTCCCCCCACCAGCTCAGGCTGCCCAGGGCCCCATCCAACCTGGCCTTCAATGGCTCCATCGATGGGGCACCACAGCTTCTCTGGGCAGCTGTGCCAGCGCCTCACCACCCTCTGAGTGAAGAATTTCTTCCGAACATCTAACCTAAATCACCCCCCTTATAATTTAAAGCCATTCCCCCTTGTCCTATCAGTATCTGACCATGTAAAAAGTCAGTTCCCCTCCTGTTTATAAGCACCCTTCAAGTACTGGAAGGCTGTAATGAGGTCTCCCTGTAGCATTCTATTCTGCAGACTGACCAGCAACAGCTCCCTCAGCTTGTCTTCATAGGAGAGGTACTCCTGCCGTCTGATTATTTTTGTGACCCTGCTATGGACTTACTCCAACAGCTCTGCATCCTTCTCATACCAGGGCCCCCAGTCTGGATGCAGTATTCCACGTGGGGCCTTATAAGGGCAGCATAGAAGGGAATAATCACCTCCCTCTCCCTGATGCCACCCCTCTTTTGGTGCAGCCCAGGATACCGCTGGCCTTCTGGGCTGCAAGCATCTACCAGACAGGTTGCGCTGTACATTATTCTTTTGTTCTGGCTGATGAATTGTTGCTAATTTAATTTTAGCATGCTTCTGGGCTAACTTAAACAGCTTACACATACAAAATTACATGTGGATGAGTTCAAAGTGTCTAGTGCTAGCAGGCAACAGGAAAAAAATGCACTGTCATGGAGTCCTTTTGATCCTCAAGTGTAGCACTTCGTAAGTGTGATATGGAAAGGGGCTTAATGGAAGAACTGACCCATATCTCTGTCAGAAAATTAAACGTCACTTTCTCTTTTTGGACGATAATGCTTGTCTTACAGATTGATTTGCTTTTTGGGTTTTTTGCTTTTCTTACAGTCTGGTGTAACCAAGTTGCTGATTTCTTCCATCTGCTCATGTAAGAGAAAGTTGCCATATTATATTGAAAACTATCACAAACTGGGTCACTTACTGAATAGCAGGGGAAAAAAATGCATCTAGCTCCCTAAGGGTACTGCATAGTTATGCGACCTGCTTTGCTTGAATAGTTTTCACAAGCCACCAAGTGACACCCCTTCTCAGCCCTTTGTCATCCTGAATACTTTTATTTTTGTACATCTCTCCTGCTGCTGTGGGAATAAAAACAGGTCTATGGCAGAAAGTCAGAAACAAGCAAAACGCAGCCTACAGCAACTTCACCTCTCTTTCCCTTATGACTCTGTGAAATGCAGTCACCAAAGCAACACTAATGTGGCTGCCCAACTCAGGGCATATGGCATGCTGCTCTGCTTGTGTGAATACACCATGATGAGAACACACAAGGACATGTTATCTGAGGACTGGAATTAAATTAAAATAGGGAAAAGATCCCAGCTAGATCTGCTCATCTGCCTGCAGCAACCCCTGGATGCTCAGACTCTGAGCTCTCCAAGAGAGATTTAGATCTGGACAATGGTTTTCTCCTTTGGGGCTTTCTATAGAAAGAACTAAATTGGCAGTGCTATGGGACAAGGCCACCAGCCCTGGCTTCCTCCCTTCCCCAACCTCTCCTACTACTCTCTTAGCTTCTTCCAGCTGCATGCACCTCCTTGATGTAGAGAGGCTTGTGCCCCTTGCTCTCCTCCATCTCCTGGGACAGAACCTCCCCAGGGAGAGAAAAGTGGAGGAAGCTGAGACCCAGCTAGGCAGGGGAAAGGAGCTACTGCTGATGATGCAGTCCATAGTGATGGGCAATGGGAACACACCCCCATCACCATAGGGATGGTGATGGGGAGCAGCTGCGGCTCCCTATCAGCAGTCACCATACCCTGTGCCACTCAAAAGTTCCACCAGCCAGTACAGCTCACCCCTCCAGGCACTCTGCCAGTATCAGAGAACCAGAGCACAGAAGAATTTGAATTTAAAGGAGAGGAAATTTGGACACAGTTATGGAAGTGCAGAGAAGTGATTAAAAATCACAGCATTACTACAACTCTTTTCTGCTAAAATTTTACCCCAGGAAACATAAAGTAATTAGTAAATCCTGCCTGCTAAATAGTCCTGCAGGGTCAGCCCTCCCATAACATGTCTCCAGCTTGAGTTACAGTGCCTCACAGTGATGGGACATCACTGCCACTTCTGATGGATACCCATTCTGAGCTGCACCTGCCCTCTGCTTCTGTGGGTCTTGCAGCTGCACTATGGATGCTACGCCACCCACAGCATTACCAGAAAACAGCCCACAGGGCTCCTCCAGACAGGGCTAGGTGACATGCTGTGCTATTCAAGGTTAAACTTCAGGTCTCATACTAGTCTTTCTCATGGATTTGACTCAGGTCCCAATCATATTCCAATCCCTTACTGTCACCTCAGCCTCTAAGAATTGCATGATTGTGACTAATGTAAGGTTGCTGATTCAAAGCCTCTATTTCCATCTTCTTTCTCTCTTCTCATCTTTCTGTAGTTATTTCTTACGTGAAATAAATGATTCTTCATACTTCCATAATGCAGTCTCATATGTACTCTCTTCTCCATCACTTAGCTGGATAATATGGGCTTCAAAATCAGTGACAGCCAGAAATAAAACTACCTTCTGACTATTTGTCGTGCATTAATACTTAGATACAGAAAAAAACAGTGACGAAATATTCTCCAGATTTAAACCCCCTCTATATTTCCAAGGGCTTTTAACTGCCATTTCTTTACCATTTCTTTCCTCTTCATGTTTTCTTCTTTTCTTTCCTTCCCAATTATAAGGAAGGTTCAGCAGCCTTTCAAATCTATTAGAAACTTGCATCTGTCAGTCTCATGGCCATGTAAAATGTGAAAAGCGACCATAGCCCATGACACATGCCACTTTACACTAATGGCGAGCCTTCCTACAGCCAGCAAATCCCAAGCACACGAACTCCGGAGCCAAGGCACTTCAGAATTGAATCATTCCTACTCTGGGCTCTTTGCCAGCCACTCAAATGCACACAACCCCCTGAAGCCAGCATTTCATGTCTCAGAAGTGATGCATCTTCATGCTTCCTGAAGTCTCCTCAGTGAAGAGAAGGAGACCAGAGAAGCTCTGTTGCACATAATTGCTACCAGCTCATATCTCCCATTGGGACACGAAGCACCAGTGGCCCGAGGACTGGGGCATTTCAGAGCTCTGCCTGCCAAGTCTAACAGCTTTGTGCCAGAAGCTGTCCAGATCTCATCACAATTTCTTTGTGATGGAACAACTACCTCCCAGAGACATGTTAACTTTGTCTAGTTGGTTTGCTCAGGCAGGAAAATACTGTAGAATTTGTTACTAAACTTCCTTCCAGTCAGTAATTCCTTTGTGCGCTGTTCTCATGTCTTCCTTCTTTAATCCCATCACATATTTCCTTCAGTGTCTAAGGTCCATTCCAACAGTAGAAGTAGTAGGCTTTCAACAGCCCAGCAGACTGCTGGTTGCAGCATTGGTCATGGCCAAAACAGGCAGTATCTTCTTTGCATCTGTAGTCTTTTTGCTTCACATGGAATGGCAAGTATAGCATGACACAGACATCTAGCTGATTCCTCCAGGCCTGCTGAAACCTGCAGCAATGTTCCCAGCCTCCCTTATTAGTTACATGAAATGTAGAGTGATGTTCCCAACCTTATATGATGGGTGAAATCCCCAGTGATTTCTCACCACAAAATCAATCCTCCTATCATAGCAAGGTTCAGTTCTGTCCATATATCTAAGAACCAAATGTAAGTTGTTCTTTTGAAGTCCTCAGTCGTATATCAGTCATGTGGATATGTCTTAGTGGAAAGAGTATCTGTAAGTCCATCATAAACTTTCTCACAGCACCTCAGGTATCCTCTCATAAAACATTAGGGTATGATGTTCTGCAGGGCATTACCTTAGCTGCAGCATTTACACAAGATCATTTTCAGTTTCTGTTTTTCAGGCTTAGCTATGAATTTGGAATTGAATATAATAAAGATAATTTCAAAACTGCTGAAATTACAAATACTATGCATACACACACAGTTCTGCCAGAAGATATTGCAATGAAAGCCCACATTCACAGCACATAAGGGCCTTCATTCAATAGGTACAGCCCAGGTTAGTTCTGCGGCTCTCACACAAAAAGCCCAGCAAGCCTGGCCTCAACCACAGGGCTCTCAAGATGGCAAGTTCTGAGCCTGACCCTTTCAAAACTGTACCTGTAGGCACTGCTGGATATAAAAAATATTGAAGCATTCATACACATTTGGTACCAAACAGTTCATAAAGCTGCTGAGCAGTGTCATGTTAGAGGGATCCTCACTCAATTTCAGAAATGCCCTTCCTTACCTTCATGACTCTCTTATTATTTTTAACTAAGAATTACAGTAATTACTGTCAACAATGCTAGAATATGCTGTGAGAAAAACTCACCTGTTTTTAATTTGTGCTTCTTGTGCCACCCACAGGAACAGGCTGAAAACCCAAGTGAAAATAAAATGTTCAGGGGATTTCATATCCACTTTATTTCAATATGTTGCATGAATTAATGTAACAAGAGCTTGCAATATGCTCCAACAGTTTTAATCAATTCTCATTAACTCAAAATATCTGAAGAACTCAGGCTTTCTAATCTCCTGACCAAATGCCTACAAGTCACTAAGACTGTGGAATCAGAAGCAAAGCAAGCACGGTTCAATGATGTATCAGGACATGTCCAGATATTAATGATAATGTACAGGGCACAAAGAAAATTTCAGCTAACGTAGTCCATCCAACTCTGGTCACTGTCATTTGAGAAAGCTCAACTGAAGAGCAAGAGGAGAAGCTGTTGGTCTTATACAAGGAAGAAGGAGCTCACTGGACTAAGGAAATAGAAGAACTTACCTTGTTTAGTCATGCAAAGTGAAGACTTAGCAAGAATATAATTGCTCTCTCCAAATACCCATGGGCTTATATTCCAAGTGAGCTCAGCCTTTCGAACATTGTTCACAGTGATAAATAAGTGATTACAAAATCCATCAAGGATGAATTTAAGCTGAACTCACAGAGAAGTTTAATAGCATCAAAGCAGGGAGTGAAACCCTCCACTAGGATAGATAATAGCAGAAATTTTTACTTATAGTAGGATAGATAATAGCAAAAAACCTTACTGTTTAAAAAACAAAAGAACTTGAACCATTTCTGAAAGATTGTACAATGAGCTTGTTTGCAATAGCAAGGGATCACGTGTAGGGGAACAGAATTGCTTTTCTGTATTTTTACAGAGGACATGAGGACACATATCTATCCTCTAGTAGGAGTGCAAATGACATGAATATCTCAGTGTGATAGCTTCATTAGGAAAACAATGTTTGGTTCATTGGTTTCTAGTTATTTCTTTTAGTCTGAAAATGATTATGGGACAAAACACAACAAAACCTGAATTTGACGCTCTCCTTAATGCCACCCCCAAAAGGCCATTCTGAGTAACCAGCCATTCAAAGTACCCACTGGGTTTCCAGCACAATTTTATTTGACCTTTTAATGAAAGAATAACATGTATAAGGCAAGTGATTTCAGCTGATCACCTGGGTGACTGCTTAAAACAGCCCTCCTTACAACCTAACCCACCCACTGTCCAAAGTGCAATGTTGAGCTTTGTCTCTCACAAATGTGTGCCTCAAGTGCATTTTGTGATTTTGAAGTTTCTCTTTTAGCCCAGTCTAACTGCATACTTTATTCAGTGCATGCAGAAAAAGTAAGATACTTCAAATACCTAGTAAAGAAACCAGGTACTCTCAAGTATTAAAATACAAAATAATAATAACGATTACTTTTTGATGAAAACTCATATTCTATTTATAGAAGACTATGGAACTGCATAAAAATTCCTTATTTTCCAAAGATAATGTTTGATCTTGCTGAAAAGTAGTTGTTCCCTTTCTGTTATGAAAACAACCTGGAGAAGAGAAGGCTCTGGGGGGGATCTTACAGCAGCCTTCCAGTACCTGAAGGGACTTCCAGGAAAGCTGAGGAGGGACTTTTTATAAAGGCATGTATCCCCTTTATACAGGACAAGGGGAAATGACTTTAAACTGGAAGAGCATAGATTTAGACTAGATATTAGGAAGAAATTCTTCACTGTGAGAGTGGTAAGACACTGAACAGGTTGCCCAGTGAGGTTGTGGATGCCCCCCTCCCTGGAAGCATTCAAGGCCAGGCTGGATGGGGCTTTGAGCAACCTGGACTGGAGCGAGGTGTCCCTGCCTATAGCAGAGGGGTTGGAACTAAATGATCTTAAAGGCCCTTTCCAACCCAAACCATTCTATGATTTATGATTCTAAAAAATTATTAAAAATTTAAGAAACGTTTTTTTAGTTCTTGCTATAATTCAGTCAAGGAGGGCTTTATGTATATTTATGCATGAATGTGTGTTTGTTTATTATTGCACGTATGTACAATGAGGCTTCATTATAGTAAAAAGAAAAAAATCTAGCTAAAGAAACAACAGGATTCTCAGTGCTTGAAAACATTGCTCCTTTTACTACATTATGTGTGTACTACATGCTACATTTGCTTATGAAAGAGTTCATTTGGGCAAACATTGGTGGAGTATTTCATGTTTACTCCCAAAGTAACTGTACTGGCATTATATAAATTTATGCATTAGTAGCTGCACTGAAAGCCTCCATTACATTCACACCAATCTGTCTCCATATTCATGTTTGTCTTCTGAGCTTGGGTTGTTTAAAGCAATGATCCCCACAATAGGAAAAAAGGAAAAGATGAAAGGATCAGACATTTAAAGTCCTTGTTGTGCTGTTAGAGTTAATATTCACAAGATGAATTTCATTTAACATCTAGCCATGCCACTGCTGCCAAATTAGGCAAGTACATATACAGATTCAAGTGAAGAAAATATAGGAGCACATTCAACATGTGACTCATCATCATGCATAATAAGAGGTATTGAGCTAATAAATTTTATTTTGAAATATGTAAAATAACTATAAAAACATTTTTAAAACCCACAGTTCAGAATGGTTATTAAAAAAAATGAAGAAGTAAAAGAAGAGAAAAAGACTCTATTGTTCATTTTAAGCTCCTGGGGGGAAGAAAAAATTAATTCATTCATTTCCATCTGTTTTCAGTCTCTATTGCAGCGCCTCAGGTCAGCAACCTCTCTTCCTCAGAAGTGAGCCTAGAACATTCCTCAGGAGCTCTTCTGCCAAAAGACTGTCCTACAAGATGGAGAAGCTGTGTCAGCAACCACATGGGATGTGCAATCACACAGTAATCACTGATTCCTTCCTGTGCATGAGATCTTGTACTGTTGAGCCCAGGCACACATGGCCAGTGCCTCAAGAAGAAGAAAAAAGCACATAGAATTTTGTCACAGGCAGCCTGGAAAATGTTTGTTGTTTTTTTTTTAATTAAAGAATTCAACCCTAACTGCCAATTAAAAGGAATTGCAGAAACAGTTGTTAATTATTTAAAGAACACAATTACACTGCTCACTCTGACACTTAAGCTTTCTTTAAGAGGATCCAACAGGTACACGAAGTGTGCTATAGGGACCATCAAGAACAGTATATTTAAAATGAATTTCATTAGAGCTCAGGGCCAGAAAACTGCAGGTTTATACCGAGTGACTTGAAAAGACAGAGAGAGCCAAGCCAGGAGGGAGACCCTGAGTTCACCTACCAACCCGTGCACCTGCCAAGAATAACAGAAATAATAATCAAAATAAAAATGCAAAACTGTGAAAGTTAGCACTGTGTTGACAGGGCTTCGGTAAAATTTCAAACAGAGGGGCTCTATCGCTAAGTCCTCCCACTGAGCAACATTTATAGTTATTACTTTCTTGCTGCTGGCAGCAAGCCTTTATAGACATTATGAGAATACATCCAATATAGGAAGTGGCCTGTTGTTTTTTCTTTCTTCCAGCTACATTATTGATATTTCAGGAGAATAATTGAACTTCTCAGCACTAACTTGTTTTCTCAGTGAACTACTATCCCCTGTAGATACGCATGTTTTCAGGGCATATACTAGAGTAACTGCAAATCCTGTGCCTAAATGGCACTTGTATTTTATCAGCCTTTGCAGGAAAAAAAAAAAAAAAGAGAACAATATCAAAGCTGTAAAACACCTGACAGCATTAAAACTGTACTAGGCTTCATCTCTTCCTCACACATTCACACAAGCTCACAAATATGTAATTAAAGTCTCTCGTAAAAAATAAGTTCAGAACTCAGTATAGGCACCAGACTTTTGTCCCACTCCACCAAGTCTGTTGTTTTCCTCTTTTTCCTGTGAATGTAGAGTACCACAAGCAACATAAATACTCAACAAGTTATTCATAATAAGGAAAATAAGTAGATAATGCAAAGTAATTTTGTGGTGAAAAGCACAGCCCAGAGGACCACAGCCAAAACTGGAGCAACTCTCAGCACACAGCACTGGGCAAACCTTTTGTGATATTTCAGACTTTTGGGGCACAGAACAGGGTTGGTGTCTCACACCTGCTCCTTTGTGTCTTGGTTTCTGCAGGCACTCAGACTGGTGACACAGCATTTTCCAGCGTGTACCCAGACAGGACAAGCAAGGAACAAAGATCCACCAAGTTGGAACTTGGTGATCCTTGAGGTCCCTTCCAACCCAGGCCATTCTATGACTTTTTTGCTTAGTTCATTCCATTTAAGTCGTTTTGCTTCTATTTAAAAATAAAATTAACCTTCAGTGAAGAGACCTCAGAAGTTGTGCTCAGACAGTCCAACTAGATGTTGTAGGTCAGGCTACTGCCAAAGAGGAATTGTAGTATTAAGCCTTCCCACCAAGCAAAATGATCATGAGGAATGCTGAAGTAATATTTTCATGTCACTTTGTCAAATCCATGCTTTAAAATAAATGTCATTATTTTTGCAGATCAAAAAACAATATCTACTGGATATTCCTATATCAGATTTTAGATTTTTTATTTTTTTTTTAAAAAAGTATAACACACAAAAATACAATTGTTCAAAAGCCCTGGCCATAAGGTATAATACCAATGCTTTATTTATTATCTATTTATCTTTTGTAAAAGATAAATTTCAAGGTCACTGCCCATGAAATTTTTATGGACTAATGCTAAGCACTTATGAAAAACAAATGTTCAAAATGAAATGTAAGAAAAACTCTAAATGCTTTTTTTTAAATCTACATATGGAAAGAAAGAATTTGCACAATTGTTCATTCCTGAACTCATGTGGCCAAGTCATAGTTCAGCAAGAAAGTCAGTAAAACAAACCAATGGGAAAAAAATAGAAGAAACAGTTTAACAGCAAGCATAAGAACATTCTGAACCACTCCTGGGCTTACCGTGAACAGGTTATGAAGCTAAATCTTAAAATAAATTATTCAATCTGAATGACGCATTCACCTGCTGTAGAAGTCTACTGTGATCAGTAATCTCTTTCCTAGAAGGAAATTACCATGTTGCTAAATATGTTTCCTGTGCAGTGAAGATCTGACCTTGCACATGCTGAGGATTGTGGCAGCCAGAGGAAAGTGCTGTAATTTACTCAACCAATCTTTTAAGCACCTGCCATGAAGCATAAATGCAGAAAACACAAGGAGATTCCCCCAAACAAACAAATAAACAAATGTTCCAGGAGAAAATACAAATATAAGAAGCTAGGAGAATGAGGTCACAAGATACCCAGACCAAGGAACATGCCTAAATCTCCCTTAAATCTTGAGGACTGCATGATTACAGTCCTCTAGTCTCCGCCTACTGTCTCAGCCTAGAGGTGAGTCCAGGTGAGTCCAGGGGCCTTGCACACACACCCTTTGTGCACACCTTTCCTGTCCCCAGCTGGTCCAACCCACCTGGCTGTCATGCTGCAAACACCAGGAGCAGAGTGTACACACCTGCCTGGGAGGCAGGGGAGGGACTTAAGCATGCTCTAAATTGCACATATTATCACCCACCTCACTTCCATGGACACAGCGAGAAAACCTGTGACAAGATCTTTGTTGCTCATTCTGAGTCATCTTCACTGCTCTTTTGTATAGCCAAAAATGAGAAGGTTATTTGTAACATGCTTATGGCTGCGAAATTTCATGTTATCTTTGGCTGGCAGAATGGGCACTGTACTTGTTAAGAAAATATGCCACATTATAATCGCAGTTTGGAAGGTCAGCATGACTGAGGATCTGAAGCAGAAATGTCTGCAGATGAAGTTTTAGAGTAAAGTCACTTTCCCTTTAAGGAGATCTGAAAGTTATTAAGGCCATTCCAAGCAGTGTTCTTTAAATAGATAAATAAATAGATAAATAAATAAATAAATAAATAAATAAATAAATAAATAAAGCACTGTTTTTTCATTATTTTAAACAGGACGTAATGGAGAGCAGAGTCAGCCCCTCGGCTTTCCGAGTGTCAAACAACTTCACACTTGAGAGGAATCAAATTAAAGACTAATTAATTCATTCACTCATTTCTTTCCCAGGAAAACAGACATCTATATCCCAGCAGTACTCAGCAGTGCACAGTGTAAAGAACAGCTCTGCTCTTTCTAAATGTCGCAGTACAGTCCCAAGGGCTACCCAAGGACTGGTTGCATGAGGATCATCTCCAAGGACTGTTGCCCTATCAATACATGTGAGAACCGGCAATACAAGAGCTGCTACCCATGTCAGCATCAGCTGAGGCTGGCAAAAGAGAGTCAGCTGAAGAAAAGCTCTTACACCTGGAAAGGATGGTTGTGTCTATACTGCACCTACTAAGCATTCAAGAAAAATGCTACTGTTTGATTGTGTCACCATAAATCTGCCAAGGCTTCTGAGAGCAGCATTTCCTATTTGCATACTGTGGTTTATTGAGATAGCTGAGAAGTACAATACTTGTTTGGGAGATAATTGCAAACTCCTCCCAAACAATGCTTATTAGAAGCCAAAAAGTGTGCCTGGTTTTCTGTACTGTCAGCTTGCAAATGTTCAGGTACTGATTTAGGAGGCAATATCTCCTGCTTTTATTCTTCTCCTTGAAAGAAGGGAACTCTGTGCTGTGATAATAATTCTAACCACTTTTTTTTTTAAAGAAAAAAAAAAAAAAACCTTCTCTCCTTCTCATCCAACCTTTCTTCTCATGAATCTTTCTATAAGTATGTAGCACTCAATCAGAAGAATCTGGTTCTGAAGCAGAACTTTCCAAGTATAGCATAATTTAGCTGCTGAAGACAGATGTTACTTGGATTTCTTTCTTAAATCTCACTTCCAAGAAAACAGAAGTGTTACTTGGTTTTCCCTTTGTGTAAAGACATGCTGCATGTAGTCACAGACTTCAATGACAGTTTTCATGTGAAGCCTTAAGGTGAAAAAATCTGATTAGAACAAGCCTTTTAGTGAAGAAAACAAAACAACAAAAAAAGATAATTACCATACTGCATTGATGTCAGTGCCAAAACTCTGCTATCCAGCGACCTGCATAAAGTCACCAGTTGCAGGCCGTGGATGTAAGCTTCTCTTTCCCTTTGCTGGCAGTCTTTCGGAGTACCTGAGGGACTAACCTCACACTGCCTCCTGTCAGTACTTCTCATCCTGTGTCTGAAGTAGCAATGTTTAAATTTCTGAATAATAAGGAGAAAAATGACTAGAATAAGATGGATTCTTCAAAGATTCCTTATTTTCATTATTGTGTATAAGCTGTGCACATTACTTCATAAATGAGCAAAATACAGACATTAACATCATAGAGAATTTGTCATTTTGAAAAAAGTATTTCCTTCTCTTAGACTGTTGGCCATGAGCATCTTAACGTTTGTCAAAGAAAACTTTCTTATACTCTGGCCAAGAGAGTGTTTTGCATACAAATTCTGCATCTGGAGAAATGAAATAGAGATTAACACTTTTTGTTGAACTGACAGCCTCTTAAAAGTTAATCAGAACATAGAAAATTAGAAAAAATATCAGAGATGAATTTCTAATCTAAATATATGCAAAACTGTGATGGAAAAGTAGTCTCTATAAGAGATATACTATCACCAGATAGGATTTGAGTCCCATAAAAGATAGGATATTTATTTCTGGTTTTCTGCTAGCAAACTCACCATGAAAAATATCCTCATTTTTCCTGAGACAAGGCCTCTACTCACAGTATAAGAAAATCAATCCACCCTATCCTTTTGTTCTGTTATTTAACAGCACTGGTGTGTATTAGAACCTTTTCCTGAAATGGCTTCTGTCCAATACTTCATAATCTCAAACTCTGTCTGCACCTCATTCAATTGTTGCACATCCCTTTATTTGAATAAAATGTTCTGAGACTTCTGTATCTTCTATTAATCTCCTTGATTCACAAGAAACATTTTGTATTCTTGGCATGAGACACAGAAGGCTCTAGCTGATATTCAGCAATTTACCCATTTGGTGTTGAATTTATGCCCAGTAATTTGGCAATAAATATTCATCATCTCTCGATTTTGTCTTCCTTTCAGGGCAGGGAAAGTTATGTTTATTCAACTTCTAAGCTGAGAAAAAATGTTTACTACTGTATCATTAATAACAAATGAAGCTCTGGCATAACTTGAGCAATAAATAAAACTCAAGTTTGTCCATCTGTGAAATTCTGTTAATGGGCATCGTGTCAAGCAAAGTTCCTTTAGACTAGCTGTTCTTGGAGATTCCCGTTGTGGCTGTAGTTCTTAAGGCATTTCAAAATATACAGTAGCATTAACTACAAGCCAGAACTTCTATCGAAGGTGCATTAATTTATTCTTGCATAATATCTGCTTTAATTTTTCAGAGGAGAAGTTGTGGAGAAACTTGAGAAGTAATTAAGGTGTAGCCCTTTTCACAGATCTCTGAAGAGGAACAACACATATATAGTGAGGCTATGAAAGGCACTATTTAGCCTTGAAAAGCTGTCATTGTTTCTGAGGATAGAAAATGAATTCTGGTAGCTCTACTGCAGCTGAAGAATTCAGGGAGAATCAAAATATATATTAGTCAATGTAAGGTAAGTAAAAGTCAGCCTTGTTGAAAAGATGTGATCTTCCAGTTTTGGGGGCAGGAGGCTTGGCTTAGGCACAGCAAGTTTCAGAAGCATATTACCGAAATTATTGAAAATAATATCATTTGCTCCTGAAATTTCAGATATTTTCTTTGTAATAATTTTCACAGTAAAATCACAGTGATGTGATAGACCAACATTTTGCGTTAATTCTGTACAGCACTGAACAGACTTTCATGGACAGAATGCCTGCTAAAAAAAAAGAAAAAAAATACATGTACTGGGATCTTGGCTAGAGTAACCTCTGCAACGGAAATCAAATCTCAGCCATTATTGGGTGATGACAGGAATCTCCACTGCAGGAGTTCCTGCTTCAGTATCCTCAGCTGGATTGGAAGGTATGCCCCACACCACTTGACTCTGATATATTCTAACCAGATACGTACCATCTCCTAAATATCTCACTTGTGTACAAGAGATTGTCCTACATGACCATTTCTGAAGAAACCATTTCCATTGACTTTTTACAGATGTCTTATCTGTGTAGGATTTGATCATTTCCTCAGCAGGAATCCCTAGGACACTGTTTGGAACACTCTACCCAGGATGTTAATCAATATATCTAAGAATTAAAAAAGTGGGCAACACACAGCAGGAGCTGCTATGGGGAATTTTAACAACTCTCTAAAATTCTCACCTGCTCAGAAACCTGTGACAGTCAAATTGTGATGATTTGCTCAATGCCCTGGTTTCAAGTTAGTCAAGTTAGGATATGCATTTCAGCACAGCACTGACACCCTGCCACACCAAACTGTAACAAAAGATCAGGCTTGATTTTCATATTTATGACTCACTGATAATTTAAGTCCTGTAGGTCTTACCACAGTATGTGTTACGTTATTATCAGACTTTCCAAGTAAGCTCTGACCTTCAGATGAAATAATCCTCTTGAATTCAAGTGATCCTGCTAAAGGCACACATCTTCATTTGTTAGTTTTCCATTTTCTGGTATTGGCTAAACATCCCAGTCATCTCAGCTTGTTATCTTCCTTATTTAATCAACTACCTTTTTTAAATTATCTCATTATGTAACCAGTCGTTGTTTTCATAGGCTATTTTATATGTCATGGCATATCCTTACATTTCTTAATCTGTTTTCTTTGCCAAAAAAAAAAAATACCAAGTTTGGGAATCATGAATCATGATCTGACAGTAGCAGTCTGAATTTATTTTATGAATGAGGGTATGAAATCTCAGTAGCTGTTATGCACAAATTAAATGAGCATTGACATTATCTAATTTCAGCCCTAGGGTGGGTAGATTAGTAGATCTCTCGAAATCTCCTTCAGTTCTATTTATTTATTTCAGTAATCTAGTTTATTTTCATTTATCATCAAAATGATAACTACAGCAATGGCACAAAACAGTGTAACTACAGCACCTTTTGGAAGACCCCTTTCTGAAAGACACACGTGACATTCTAGCAAGACACTAATTAATAGACTTTTTGGATAGACTAGAGTACCTTTCTTCCAAAGTTAAAGCTCACTCTACTCCAGTGGAATGTAGGCTCCCAGCTGATATCGACGAAATTCTCAAAAGCCATTCAGAATGGCCTTTAATCTGAAATGATGATCATAATGACTTACATTCTTTCTCTCTGAATCCTTTGGATGCTTCTGAAAATCCTCGCCTTAATTTTCATTCCTGTAATGTCGCAGTGACATCCAGTGGTCAGTAAGATTACTCTTAAGTTGGGCTCTGACCCTTCCAAAATTCAAAGACATCCTACCTGTGTACACTGTAAGCCAAAACATGTGCTTCATGCCTGTATATTTTCACATACATGGAGTTTGATTAAGCACTGACTTTGTCTTTGGAAAAGTCAAAAGGACTGTCAGATGCACATGGAAAGATCCCCATATCTTCATTACACAGATCACTTTCTTTTCATGATCCTCGTTTGGGCGGCAACTGTTTGAAGCTACTCCCAAACTTACCTGGTCCCTAAATGCTAATTAGAGGAGAGCAATTAATCTAATGTTTGCACTGTAGTAGCAGCCTGGATGTTATAGGCAAAGGTAAGAACTCAGGCCCTTATATTCTGCACCATGCATGTATAAAACAAAAGCCTGTAAGCAATATTGGGTTGGCTAAAAGACTACTAGTGAAGGAGACGTTGCAGTATCCACACACAGTTTCATCCTTATTGGAAGAGAACTGTGATACTAAGGCCAGAAACTAGTTGAGTGATTTTGTCCAGAGAATGAAAAACCAAAGCCCTGCAGTGTAAGAAAGGCTACAGTGCAGTAAGGGGACAATCAGTAAATAATCACCAGAAGAAAGAGCAGAGGAATGAGGCAGACAAAAGATCAAAGAACTTTGGCACTGGTAGCCAAACTGTCTTGAAAATGCCACAGGTCTATCTGATTGGCAAGATGGAAAAATGAGAAGCTGATAGTCAGAGAGAGGGTACTCAAGTGATGAGGTGAGGGAAATAGTGGACAGGAAGGAGAGCACCAAGTAGGGGAACATATAGGTAACTGGGAGAGGAAGACTGTGACTTTAAGTTAAATAAGGTAATAAAGACAGGAAAATATGCAAGTATAGGACATCTAGACTTACCAGAAGAGACGAGGTTGTTTCCCAGGATTTGAGGGGATGGTAAGAAGAAGTATCTGTAGAGTCAGGAACACAAAGCAGAGGGAAAGGCTAAAGGAAAAAATTAAAGTAACCACAGCTGACAGTGTCATTGAGAGTAAAAGAGCTGGGCTGGGACAGTGCTCCTAGAGAGAAGGAAAGATGAGAAGGAAAGGGTAGAAAAAAGTAGAGAAAGACAAAAATAACAAAAGGCTCATACACTCAGAAGGCATAACCCCTCAAAGTTATTACCTTAAAGCTATTATGTACATGGGAGAAGGGCTCAGTTTACATTCCACTCTGAGACTTCAGCATTGTGTCTTCGGAAGAGACAAAAATTGAAAAATTGCCTGCAGATGAGAACAGGCTCCAAATATCAAAGCAGCAATACGATAAGTAAATCTTCATATTGCCATTTTGCCATTCACAATAAAGACAATGCATTAAAAGATAGGTTAATGGAACATTTGAATTTCAGCTGGAAAAGCAGAGTCAATACTTCTTGTGTTACAATCTCTCCTTCCTCCCCGGCTGATAGCATAAGCCAGAGAGGAAGGTGTCATCTTGATGAGTCATGGAAGCTACCAGAGATGCTAATACTAAGCTAGAGCCAATAGAGGAGCTCTATTGTTCTTTGCATGATTCTGTGAAAACATGCACCTTTATGACATTACTTACTTATTTACTTATTCAGAAATAATATTTGCTGACAAAGTTGGGACTGAGTGATTTGGCTTAGAAGAAGATGCTACACCTTCACACATAATGGATAGGAGGAGAGGAATTAATTAATTGCAGGGATAGGGACAGTGGACTGGGATAGAGGGAGAAACAGATTGGAGATATGATCTCTGATGTTGAAGGAAGAAAAGGAAGAACACAGTTGTGATGGTAAATCTAAGGTTTGGACAGCTCTCACAGGAGAGATGCTCCAGTTTCTTCATCATTTTTGTGGCTTTTCATTGGACTTTTTCCAGAATGTCCATGTCTTTTTTTGTAGTGGGGAGAGTTGAACCCGGCACTACAGCTGTGGCCTCACCAGCGTTTCAGTCGTCTCCTTCAATACAATGGCAATTGTTTGCCTAATTCAGCCCAGGATGCCACTAGCCTTCTTTGTAGCAAGGGCACATCATTGGCTCATGTTCAACTTCTTGCCCACAAAGACCCGCCAGGACCTTGTCTGCTAAGCATTTTTCCAGATGGTTGGCCCACAGCATGTACTGGTGCCTGGAGTTTTCTTCCCTAGGTGCAGGATTTGTACTTCTCCTTGTTGAACTTCTTCCCATCAGTTCATTTTTCCAGTCTTTAGAGGTCCCTCTGGATGGAAGCACAACTTTCTGTCATATCTGCCATGCACTCTGCCCCAACATCCTGGGGAACACCACAAGTTATGGGCCATTTCATGCTACTGATCACCACATTTGCTTATTAATAACATGAGCATATTAATAATTATTCTCCTCACAAGGGTCTTACGTTAATTAAAATTTGAAGATATTCCTTGAGGTCTTCTAATCAAATGCTGTTGTTCTAGGTATGTAAGAAAACATTGGCTTTGTTTTCGTATGCATTTTACATTACTTAGTTTTATAAATCTTTAAGGTATTGAATCCCTAACATGGCTACAGAGCAAGATACATACATATAATAAACTGAGGATGTAAAATATAATTCTCAGATTTATCTTAGATAATTTACTAAGTAAACTTTGAAACTCAAAGTTTTATCATCACATCTTTCATTTTAGAATGTGGCATCATCTGTCCTTTCTCAAATGAATCTTAAATTTCAAAAAGACTACTTAAAGGTGTCAATTCTGCCAGCATAATTATCAAGCACATAACAGCTCAAAGCAGAACAACACTAACAACTCAGCAGAGAGTAGTCCTAGTATATTTCAAGGTTTGGCAGTGATTCCCAAGCTGCTTGATGTTGTAAAATCAGTAAGGAGATAATTATTTTCCACTGCAATCACAATTAGCTTTGCAAGAGATTAATAGCAAAAACCAATACTTTCACTCCTCTTCACAGAAATTTCTTGCTCTGAGATAGTTATACTGGAGTATCAGGGAGAAGTCAAGATCACAAAGGAGAAAGGTTGGATGGTGTATCATGTACTTGTGTGCTTTATAGGTTCCTACAAATTTTATCAGCAGACTTTGTCGTCTATTCTCAAGGCTCCACAAGACAGTAGTGCCAGAGCCAGGGCTAAGATGCTGAAAGTCCTGCTATTCTTCTTACTACACTGAGCTAATAGATGAAAATTCGTGTTGTGAGTTGCAGTCAGTTTGGGTAAGAGAAAGAGTTCCAACTGTAGTTCCTGAAAGGAATATTTCAGTGAGTAAATTTTTTCTCAGTTCAGGTGCTTTGAGGAATGATTACTCTACTCTTCATTTAGTTAATACATGTTAGCTTTCTCATCCAGCCAGTTTCACTCACAGTCATGAAGAGACATAAGGTAATTATGGACAGAACAACATATGCTATAGGAGGAATTCCTCTGGCACCAGCTCCTAATTCTTATCACTCTCAATCTCACTGAAAGGGATTTATGTCCGTTGGGCTGAAGAAAAATGGAGATGAAATTGCCCAGCAGCACTATTTTTTTTAAACACACACAAGATAATCACAACTGTGTATTCATTTAATGCTACCATTAATAATTGTCTTTGGTTTACACATATATTTGCAGCTTTTAAGACTGCAGGTATTTTCTTAAAAGGGGAAGGGAGGGCTTGGCTGTACTCAGAGCATTGTCCAAAAGCTGTAGTAGTCAGGCTAAATGACTTGCTGCCATCTACTGACCATGTGCCTTACAGTATCTGGAATTTTCAGTAAGGTGTTGAAAAAGCAGTAAAATCTTGTAGCACATCAGGACAGGAAAACCTACCTTTTATGATGAAGTCAAAATAATATGTATGTGCTCTCTTCCTGTCTCAGCACTTTCCTGAATTTTCATTAAAAGTTAATGCTAGTTGTTTGCACAATGTCCTCCTCAATATTTAAATGTAAACCAGCAGCTTCTCACAAATCAAAATACATTTACAGGTGAAACTATCTACTTTCAAGGACATCACACTGATGCTAGCTGAACTTGAGAAATGACTTTGTATAAATTTGTTGCTCATATCAAATTCTGGCCCCTTCTCTAAAGTAAATGAAGCAAACTAGCATCATAGTTTCCTACCCAGAATTATTGCCATGTCTCCAAATGAGCACTTTTTATGTGTCTGTTTGTTGAGGCTTTAGAATAACAAATCACTTCTTTATAACAAAATTGTCTCCTTGGAATAATAGGCTTAGGCATGATTTCTGGTAGAGCAATAGCTCCTCTACATAATAGCAACAGCTTGCAGCAAGGAACAGAAGCCCATTCATTCTGGAGGTTTCCATTAGACAGATAGGCACTGCTGTAAAAAATTAATTCATTTTCTGCATCATTGTGGTACTCCATCAAATGATGTTTTTTATTTTTTTTTACCTTTAGAAGGTAAATATGCTAAAGTAACAAATTGAAAGATAACTATTTCCTTTAAGATTTGAGAAAACAGGCTTCTGGGGATACAATTATGCATCAGCCACACTGTGTTCTATAAAGAGCACAGAAAGATCAGCAAGTTGTTAAGGCATTCACTGCTGGTAAATATTTCTTCAAACAACTTTCAGCCCCACCAAGGCTGCTCACCAACTCTCCTGATTCACTTCACCTCAGGCCTGCATCTAGAGATGAACAGTGCAACTTATCAAGCTGCCCTGACTTGGTATCAACAGCCAAAAAGCTGTGTAATTATTGCTTCTTTCTCACTGCTATGCTAGAGATACAGCTTCCAGGACTGTGGCTTTTTCTCAGTGACTCTTCCCTTCATCCAAACACTATTTTTTTTATCAAAACACAAATATATGTACAAAAGTAAAATTGGTCAATTCAACTAAATCTAGTGTGACTATGTAGCGGAGAAAAGTACAAAAAGCACTATAAGGGAGCAGAAAATCAGGCTCACAGTTAACCAATCTAGACATTGTATTTCACCAGCTGTAGTTATACAAGCAGGCAACTACACTAAATTTAGTACAGTGGAAAAACTCTAGTGATAAATATTAGTAGTACATAACATAGTAGGTAATTCAACCTCTGAAAATCAAGCATTTATGTTGGCCAGGATAGATGTAGACATCTGAATTAATTGTTCCAGAGGCAAATAGGATTGAGACTTTATTACTGCATGTTCCTAAAGTTTAGCAAATGTTGGTATTTCCCTTCTTTATACATGCAGTAAGATCCCTTGGAACATCAAAGAATCTACTATTTGGCATTAGGTCTTATGGAGCCCGAGCTCTTAAAGCTCTCTCTCTGTTGCTCTCTTCAGAAGTCGTAGCTCCTATAGAGGAGTCACACTGCCATAACATAAAGTAAATCTTGAATTGTAGTGTCTGAGAGCGGTAGGAAGGACCTTTTATATGCTACCATTATAGGAAACCAGTCAGTGCTATATAATGATGCATTTAAGGAAGCAGAAATGTTTTTTCTCCTTTCCCACCCTTAAGCTTATGCAGAACACTTCAGGGCACATGGAGCAATTGAAGTAATTTATTTTGTCACAATTTTCTTTTTTCTTATCTTTCATCTGTTCTGTAATCTGATCTCTTAATATATTATTGTCTCACAATATCTTTGTCCAGAACTGGCCTTTTCCACTACTAAGTTGCAATTGTTTGCTTCTCTGGTGAAAGAAAAAAAAAAAAAGAAAAACTCTCTATTTGCAGAAGGAAAACGGAGTCTAAACTTCCAATTTTATAGCAGTCTAAGAAGTCTCTTGATTTTAGCAGACCATGAAATAAGGCACTAAAAGACAATCAAATAAGGAACCAAAACTAGATAATCCAGAGTAGATCTATGGAAGTAGAGACACCAGCTATCTGTAAGTCCATCAAAAAGCCTCCTACTGTCCAGAAAGTAGCAGCTTTTAAAAGTGGAAGCATAGCCCTGTGCCTACCCACTAAAATAAGATTGACAGCACACACTCACTGCCTCATAAAACAAAGATTATGGTCACTTCTTGACAGGCACACTTGGAAAAGAAAGAGCCTCTCTTCCCTGCCTTCCTATTCTGGAAGGTACATGCTTTTCCTCTCAACTACCTGAGCTGCCTCAAACTGGGCAGAGCATCTTTCCCAGTATTGGTTTCTATCCTGTAAATCCCTCTGCAGCTGCGAAGATTCCCAACCAACAAACCAGATTAGATTGAATCAGTCCAAACTTATGACATACCTATGAAAAATAACACAGTTAATAAAATTACCTGTTTTGGTATATCAGGTGCTTCACAAAGGGAGTCAGAAACATCTCTACAGCTATGTTAAACACCTCTGATGTGATTCTTCTTTTTTTTTTTTTTTTTAACTGGGAAGACACAATACATCCCAGTATATGCAAGAGCATTATTAATCTCAGGTATCACAATGATATTATCATTGTGTTAGGCATGAAGAGTGCTATTCCTTTCATGTGATTTCTTTAGAAGTCATAGTCTCTACAGAGATTTCAATGCCATAAAGCAAAGGAAACCCTGAATTGATGCATAGTACCTGACAGCAGTAGGAAGTACCCCTTTATATATTACCTTCCTGAGGAACCAGACAGTGCTATACAACTGACCAAAGTAATACAATATAGAACATAGAGCAAACCAGTTCCATCCATGTATGAGCTTAGTTTCCAAGTGACTGACCTAAAAAAATATCAACACTCTACACTCTATACATTTGCTTTCCTCAGATAAAACTAAGCAGTACAGTTGTCAAGACAGTTATAATTTAATGTGAGTATTCAGAATGCAATGTTCTATATTGGTACTGCTGCTGATGCTAAACTTCAGGTGATAATTATAATGTTGATCATCTGAGTTGAAACTGTATCATAAAAACTGCTTCAAAAAACAAACAATTAATGTGTAAAAACAAAATCCTTTATAAAACTGTCATAAAAGAAAGCATATAAACAAGAAATGATCACTCGAATTCTAGAAATACATCTTCCAAAATGTTGACAAATAAAGAACTCAGAAATTAATTGCTATTTAGAAAAATATTTATAAATCATTATTGAATTAATTTTTGAAAATTTATTAAATTCTGTATCAGAGAAAAAAAATTGAGGATATCCCCCTTCTGATTGTTTTCTTTTTTTCAATGAGACATGAAAAGTTGATTAATAAGTTTCAATATTTGGCAGTCTTTCACCTTCAAAATGTAAAATACTGGTTACATCTGTTGTTCTGGAAACATGAGTTCTCTTGGCTTATTTATTGTGCAATTTCTTTTATCCTGGAGTAGTCGAGAAGAAGCCATGGCTTCAAGCTCAAAGAGGGTAGATTTAAGTTAGATATAAGGAAAAAATCTTTTACAGTGAGGGTGGTGAGGCACTGGCACCGGTTTCCCAGAATTGATGCCCCATCCCTGAAGACATTCAAGGCCAGGCTGGATAATGCCTTGGGCAACTTGATCCAGCTGTGCATATCCATGTTCATTGCAGGGGAGTTGGACTAGATGGCCTTCAGAGGTCTCTTCTAACTTTAAGAATCCTATGATTTTATGGTTCTGTGACCCTCATTTAAAAATGTGGTCAGCACCAACCCAGTAACTACAGATATAAATAATGGAGCATTAGGAAAGTTCATGAGCCACAGACTAGACATCACCAGACTGTATGGATCTGCAATTCATAGCTAAACATGAGGAAATTCATGCCTTATCTAGCAAAGATCTACTTGATAGGAACAATGGCCAAATAATCTGACCTTTGAGGAATATTGCTATCATCCAGCAGTTAATTTACCCATTAAACCTCATTTTGCATCGCACAGAGCTGGCTGAAAACTGCAAAATAAGAAATTTCCTAATGGATTAAGTTAACACAATAATATCCACTCACTAAGAGTATTTCAAGAAAGATATTTTATCCATCTGCATCTAACAACCAAAAGTTAGTTCCAAAGGGTGATGCCCATACATTCTATTGACTGTGGTGCTATGGATATCAACATACCATGACCCAGTGATAAAAAGAAAGATCACTGTTTTTGCAGATATAGATTAAAGGGAGCTAGACGTAGGCCCTTGAAAACAATGGTTTTCAAGAAGTTCCAGTGCAGCTCCTATACCACTGTCCTGCCACATAACTATAAACAAGTTGGGTTGGTGACAAGGCTACTGTTAATCCTAAGCCAAGCCTCCATGGGGAGGCAGGGGAACAGAAAGGGATACGTCTATATCTCCAACCTTCAGCCACTTCTGGAGACCCTCCTACCTCCAGTTCAGCTAAAAATATGCCCCATGTATCTCGTGAAGCCCTTCAACCAATGAAGACTTTGGTACACATTGCACAAATACAAGGAGTACAACCGTATCTTATCCAAAATCCAAATCTACGATATGATGTGCGCACCAGTTAAGGAAGTCACAGAATCACAGTATCACAGAAACACCAAGGTTGGAAAAGACCTACAGGATCACCCAGTCCAATCGCCCACCTATCACCAACAGTTCTCACTAAACCATGTCCCTCACCACAAAATCCAAATGTTCCTTGAACACCTCCAGAGTCAGTGACTCCACCACCTCCCTGGGCAGCCCATTCCAGTGCCTGACCACTCTTTCAGAGAAGTAGTATTTCCTAACGTCCAGCCTGAATCTCCCCTGGCACAACTTGAAGCCATTCCCTCTAGTCCTATCACCAGTTACACAAGAGAAGAGGCCGACCCCCAGCTCACTACGACCTCCCTTCAGGTAGTTATACAGAGCAGTAAGGTCTCCCCTGAGCCTCCTCTTCTCCAGACTGAACAATCCCAGCTCCTTCAGCCGCTCCTCATAAGGCCTGTGCTCCAGACCCCTCACCAGCTTTGTCACCCTTCTTTGAACCCGCTCCAGGGCCTCGATGTCTTTCTTGCAGTGAGGGTCCCAGAACTGGACACAGTACTCAAGGTGCAGCCTCACCAGAGCTGAGTTGAGGGGGACAATCACTTCCCTGTTCCTGCTGGCATCAGTATTTCTGATGCAAGCCAGGATGCCATTGGCTTTCTTGGCCACTTGGGCACACTGCTGGCTCATGTTCAGCCGAGCATCAATCAATACCTCCAGGTCCATTTCCTCTACACAGTCTTCCAGCCACTCTGCCCCAAGCCTGTAGCATTACCTGGGGTTGTTGTGGCCAAAGTGCAGGACCCGGCATTTGGCCTTGCTGAACTTCATCCCATTGGCTTCAGCCCAGCTATCCAGCCTGTCCAGATCCCTCTGTAGGGCCTCGCTACTCCCAGGCAGATCGATACTTCCAACCAACTTGTCATCTGCAAACTTACTGAGGGTGCACTCAGTGCCCTCATCCAGGTCATCAATAAAGATACTGAAGTGAACTGACCTTTTCAAAAACTAGACTACCTGACTCTCAACCCTTGAACCATTGTGCTCTCAAGATACACTATGCCTTTGTCAGTCATCTGTGGTGTTAATTCTTAATGAATCCACCTGAATCAGGGGATATTACGAGCTGAAATTCTAAATCAGGGTTGAATTCTCTCTGCAATAAATGCAGTTGAAAGAAGGTCTGGCAGATAAGATTGCTTTGGTGCAGCTTTCCACAGCATTTGCATGTGAGTCTTGCTTTACTGATACTGTTGGAAAAACACCTGGCTCTGGAAAGAGGTATCTAATTATAGGCTCCATTGCATTAAGTCAAGTTTGTTCTCTAGTTCTTGTCAAAAAGTCAAATGAGCTGCCAGACAGGCAATGGACAAAGGGGGCATAATCTAGACAAGTAGAGTAATTCATTTTTGTAATTCTCTTTTTACATCCTATTTGGCAAGTAGCAGAAAGCTACCATTATGACAAAGCCTCTTACTGGGCAATGAGCAGTAGTGTTTATAATCTTAATTCAGGATGTAGTATTTCTTTAGATTTACCTTGTTCCTTGTCTAAAGAAGAGAAAGGTAGAAGTCCTGTCCTTATCTTGACCAGCAGGTGATTCTTACTAAAGAAATAATTCACCCTGCTGGTTAATCATTTCAAAAGCTTTCAAGAGATTTAGTGTGGCATTGAGTTTGACTCACTTTATTACTCCAGATGGAAGACCTTATTTATTTCAGAGCTAATGGGTGAGAGTTAACTCACATTTCTCCATCTCCAGTGACAAGAAAATAACTTTCAATTGGTTTATTTAAAAAATCTGTGTGTTGAAAACACACACACACACACAAAAAAAAAAAAAAAAAAAAAAAAATTGAGTGAAGCATCAAAGAGTAAATCATGAACAGGATTTATGGCACAGTAAAATGATGTTCTTGCAAAAGAAAAGAAAAAAAAAAAGAAACCACTTACCTCCAGTAGTTAATAAAGTGTAAGTGCTATTCAGACAGTGGTAACAGCCTTCTTACCAGTACTAGTGCACCTCTATGCACAGTCTGAACCTATATTCTACTGTAAGTGCCTTAGTGATTAAAACCCCATTGTCCATAGAGTTGAACAGCAGGTTACGCTGGTTCTGAACATGCAGACAGGTTATCTGTTTGACAACAGCTTACAATAGGCAGCAGACAAAATTATTACTCCTTTGGTACTTACTATCACAAGAGTTACTGAAAAAGCAAATTATTCAGTAACCTCACACATAGGATTATAGCACTATGTTAGAAGAACCCTCATAATAAAAAAAGTGCTTTCTCAATCATAATTACTTGTTTGCAAATAATCATGATACTTCTTTAGGGATCAGCAAACCACTCAATGGATTAAAAGTTATGAATCATCACTGATTTATGGCAAAATTTTTACAGATAACACAGTTAAAACAGGTGAATATAAGAAAATATTATTATTATGTGGAAAAAAATGCCCCCGTTGACATTCATTGACACATGCTGAACGTTTATGGGGAACAACCAGTGGATATGAGCACAGTGAGGCGGTGGGTGGTGTGTTTCAGCAGTGACGACACTAACAGATTTTTAAGTGTGGTATGCAGACTCTTGTTCATTGCTGATGAAAATGCATAGCTCATGGTAATTACTGTGTGGAAAAATGATGTTTTGTAATTGATAATTTGCTCTATTATATAGTGTTGTAGTACTCCTAGTATCTGTTGTCATTTTCATGGAAATAAATAGGAGACATTACTTTCAGAGCAACCTGAATATTATTTTCCTGCAGAATCTCTCATCTCACAGGATCTTTTTTCCTTAATTCACAGAAATGACCAAAACCTTTCTCATGCAAGATGAAATACATATTAAATTCTGATCAGAGTAAGAAAAAAGTAATTAGGAAAGTTCAAACACTTGCTAGAAATATCGTTAATATAATTTTGTTACTTCAGTGTCTCTGGCTACCACATGGACCTGCTTACTAAAGGAGAAAGTTGCAGGACACTTCAGGAGGAGGTTGGGCAAGATTAAGGACAGCCACTGTGATCAAAGAGAGTCACAGTGTGACATATACCCCTTTGGTATATGTTCAATACACTACCATGTGCTCTGCCTCTTTGTCTGGCAAAAAGAGAACTCTTAATATGGTGGTCTGCCTGCTTGGATGCTAATGTAAATCCCACTGATCTTTCCATTGCCATTAGTTGGTAATAAAACCTTAAAAAGAGACAAATGCAGAGACTTATTCCTGATTTTGACTAGTGAGAAGACATGTATTTCTACTTTCAGTTTCCCCACTCAGTTCCAGTTCTCAAACGAATCTCCTTTTTAATTTGCAGTACAATTTCTGTGCTGGTTTAGAAGCACAACATGAAAGGATATCAGAGTACTTTGCAAAGGTTGGATTCAAGATCATCCAGTTCACTGATGAAAAAGCTCAGACATAACAAGGGGATGTGGTTCACCCTACATCCCACACACCTGGCAGTAGCTATCCAAATTCCATCACAGCAGCCAGAGTTGGACAGAGTGCATGACCAATGTGGCAGGAAAACAAGGCGTACTGACACCCTCCTGGACATGCTTGCTGAACTGCCTTCCAGCACGTTGCTGGCATAGCTCACAGATGGGAGGGAAAGGTGTTCATGTTACTCCAAAGAATGTCAAGCTGTCCCCCTCTTCAACAGATTTCCAGAACAATTTTTTTCCCTTTCTTACAGCTAGGAGTGATTGCAGTCTATTCATCTACTTGACAAAAATATCAAGACTTGCAACTCATGCAGATCACATGTAGTACACTTTTTTAAAAGCACACAGTTTACTCTTAGAAAGGTTTCTTAAAAATAAGAAGAATGTTGTGGTTTTATTGAAATGTCACCAGATGACAACAGCACACATTTACCTTTCAATTTTTAATCTGCCTTTCCAGCAGACAGATGCCATAAAACACTACAAGATTCATTGCTTGTTGCGGTGAGTTGAACACCAAAAGCTGAAACAGCATCTCACTCTCTCCCTCTTGTTTGCAAAAGAGATTTTCTTGTTTTCCCAACCTTTTTTTGAAGGGCTGCTTATTTTCCCACTTTAATAAGACACTCTGAATGAACCAAGGCTGAAAATTGCAGAAGCTATTGAGCCTTGGTCTGTGTTTGGGATGTAGAAGGACAGATGGCTGGGCAGACAGACAGATTTTTTTAGAAGCTTTATTGTCTAACTGCCAATTTATGAAGAGAGAGTGATAAATGATGTCGCACATGGGACAGCAAGCTAAAATTCTGATTATATCTCATGGCATGTTTAAAATGCATCTCCCATTCTGAAATCTTGAGCTATATAGAATTTACGGGACATGATTAGTACAGCAAGGAATGAGATGCAGCTTGGCAAGTTGTGGACAAAATCCTGGAAAAGAGATACATGAAAATGTTTCAAGAAGCAAATTGATTAAATTTTATAGCTTATATTCCAGGGCAAATTACTTAACTGTGAAATGACCAGTGGTACAGCTGCCACATCATTTTTCTCACACGTTTACTGCAACAACTGATGTTATCTAACATGGCATTAGGAAGTACAATCCTAACAGAGAAAGAACGAAAAAATTCCCTGGGAACTTTATTACCTGGAAGATGTGCTGAGAAGCCAATAATCAAGAACCTGTTTGAATTCAAACAATCATTGAGATTCCTTTTTTGGGAAACAACTTCATCATAGACATAAGAGAGCAATTCAGCAAATCCTGGCCAGTTTTAAAGTATTTACAGTGAGTTATTGAATGCCTGCTTCACTGGACATTGCTGCTAACTGCAGAGCCTGTGATCAGAGGCTTCCCCACTATGAGAAGTGTCTAACCACATCAGCGAACCATGCAATCTCCTGCCAGTTTTCTTCTTTTTTGCAAGCAAATCTGACAAAGAATGAGAAATAAACAAGAGAAAAGCACAGGGTCTATCCTATGCTTCACAAGCACCATCATCAGCAGCTGATTCTCATAGCTCTATGTAAAAATGGAGACAACATTTCAGCCACAATTCTGGGTTCCCAGTTCTAGGCTGATGCTGAATTCGAGAAGTGCTGCCAATTATACACAATATCATGACATGAAGTTTTAGACTGGATGTACAAAACAAACAAAAGCCAGGATTCTGGGACTGGAGGAGTGTGATCTTTCAAGGCTTTTGAGCAGAAAAAAAAAATGTTGCTATAATTTTGACAACATAATTTAGAGGCTTTTATATGGAGCAATCTACACCTCCGCCCCTCTCCACCTCGCCTCCCCCTCTGGTATTGTCTTGCCTGTCAATTATTGGAAGAAGAACCTGTTCTTTAAGAGGCTTTTAAATGATTAGAAATTATTTGGAATATCATCTAAAAGCTCTTCAAAGAAAGAACACTACCCCCTCACATACACACATCAGAAAGTATTTATTTGTATTGTCAGCTTAAATGTGCAGGAGTAGCATGAGAGTTTGTCTGGCTAATGACGTCAAGGATCATTATCTGTGCTGACCTTGGGTTTGAGTGTAAACGTAGGTAACGTAAGGTAAAAATCTTATGCTCTAGAACTCTAATACATAACACTAATGCCTATTTCTTTGGTATCTATAATACTGTGAGGTCTGTATAGAAAGACAGAGAATTGGGGGCCACAAAAATACCGTAGACTGTGTTGCTGTTAATATATGCACACCAGAACGCAAAGCAAGCCAGCTGCATCATTTTGCCAAGTAAGCAACTTTGTTGTTAATGTAGGGTTTGTTTGCTCTGATACATAACAGACACATTCAAGTTCCTTCAAACCATCACTCTGACTGGCGTTGAGAGATATTGTATTATAAATCTTACATTATAATAGTGTTTACTGGCGGAATAAATTGCATACCTGTATTGAAGTGATGGAAAAAAGACATCGCTCATTATCACATTCAGCAGCATTTTGAATACAGCAGTGAACAGTGATAATCGTGCCAGCTAAAGTGATTTTACCTATGAAAAGTTGTTCAGATGTAAGAATCAGAGACTGCTAATGTCTTACATGAAGAACAGCTATTTCCTAGTTATTTCTGGGAAGAACCTTAAACTCCATTGATAACTCAAAAATTTCATAAATGCAATATATGCTAAAGGTATAAAAATACCACTCAGTTTTCCTCACAACCCCTCTTATCTTCATAATATCTGTCTTAATTGTCACCAGCTGCTTTCTTCCTCTTTTTATGTGGCCTCACACAAATTAGAAATAAGCATTTGATTCAAATGTCACCATGCAATTCATTCGCATTGCCTTGGATCACTCCTGAAATGGTTTTTGAGACATTCTAGCATCAGACAAGGAACTTTCACCTCTGGATTCAGCTTTTTTAGCCAGGAGTAAATAGAGCCAATCACACTTCCCTTCCAATGTTTTCTCCTTGTTAGTTTCCCTAGCTGAACTTCATCTAGCTGTCTCTGCCTACTTGTAGATATTTAGGGTGGGTTTCACTCTTGGCTAGAGCACCTCATTTTAGGTCCCAACATGCAGGACTCTACAGATGGCTGTGGTGCTCTGGACAGTCCATGCAAATCTTATCAGTAGACCCTGCATGCAACTCATGCAAAACAAGTACTAGGGCAATGTTAGCATATTCCACCTGGCTGCCGAAGGCCTCTCTAGGGCCTCTGTCATGTGTGCCAGTTTCATGCAGAGGTCTTCAGCAACCTAGAAAGCCTGAAATAGCTCTCAAGGCCTATCTTTAGGTTCTCCAGTATCCATTGTGAAATGCAAAGCATGTCATTCACACAGACACCCACATGCATGTGTTTGAATCTCTCCCTGGAAGCTGTGTAAGATGAACCCTAACGACTGGCCGCAGTTTCACACTAACTACATCTCTGAAGTTAAACACAATTACAGAGATTCCCTTCTCCATAGTTTTTAGGAGTCAGCTCCCCTTGGCTTCAGCTGGATTTCATGCCTAAAAGGATCTAAATACCTTTAAGGATCTTCTCCTCAGGAGACTGAAGAGAGGTTGCATAGTGCCATACAACTCCTAACAAGGGGAGCAGAAGGGCAGCACTGATCTCTGCTCTCTGGTGACAGTGACAGGATCTGAAGGACGGCATGGAGCTGCATCAGGGAAGGGGTAGCTGGGGGTTAGGGAAGGATTCTGCACCAGAGGGCAGCGGGCATGGAACAGGCTGCCCAGGGCAGTGGGCATGGCCCCAAGCTGCTGGACCTCAAGGAACATCTGGACAACACTCAGACATGGGGTTTGAACTTTGGGTGGTTTGGGTGTGGAAGCTGGAGCTGGACTCGATGATCCTAGTGTGTCCCTTCCAACTTGGGTTATTCTGTCACTGAACATCTGTAAGCACCAGCATCTCAGGGAGATGTTACTGTAATTAGCAGGTGGAAACCTAGACCATGTTATATAGAAAAAGCATAATGAGGGTGTATGTTCAGTGGTAGAAAAAGACCTGGGAATGTCCCTTTCATTCCCTTTCTGACATCCAGTATCTTATACCAAGCATTGCAGTTCTTCTAAATAATATGAAAGAATTAATAGATATCTCTGAGATTCTCTGTATTCCAGTAGAGGACCCTGCTATTTACTGACCAATGTAGCAATCCACCACCTCTTAAGGAAAAAGCCTTTTTCACATACCGATTTGCCTCGTTTCCTACAAAAGAATACTGAAATGGAGAAGAGAAACAGAAGACTAGTAAATAAAAGCAGCATCGTTCTTGGAACATCCTTTTATGTTGGAGCAAGAGTTCTAAAAATTAATGGTCATCTCCTTCCCATTTGTCAAAAGACGCAATCTGCACTAAAAGGAGTCTCACTTGCCTGCCTTAGCACATACATTTCCCAAACGTGGGTGCAATTCAAATACTACAGTTCAAGCCAGTTGCTGGTCCTAATATCAAGTTCCTGTTGACAAACAATACGAATCGTGGCACTTCTGTGTGACTGAGTTGATATTCAACACAGAAACACTCCTCCACAGAGTCACAAGACAGACTTGAAATTAAAATAATTTTCAAAGCAAATTGTAGGTGAAAAACAAAAGGAGGTAAGATTGAAAATTGGAAGTAATGGGAAAATAAAGATGAGGTGTTAGCGCTACCTAATTGTTTTCATTTTTTCATAACAAAAATGATTATCTCTCTAAATGTATGTCATCCATGCATTTATCTACATTTCTGTTTGTCTATCATTTACCTGTCTTCCACCTGCCTGAAAGTAACTACCTATTTGGAAAAGCAAGTTAAATTGTCTTCCTTGGTGAAGGGAGGGTAAAGAGATAAAAAGGAGAGAGAAAAACGATGAAAAATCTTGGTGTAATCTGAATAGCAATGAAGCAAAAACTACTTCTCGATGTGCCTATGAATCCTGTAAATGAAGTGGCCCTTGAATTAAATTAATTTAAAATCTGGCAAATATTACTCGGCATGTTTGTCAATGTGCTGTATAATTATTAATTTGTTCATTGAGGCAACTATATAAATAAATAGAAAGCAAAATGCCATGATTAAACTAACACTAGAAATCCAGGGTCAAGAAGCCCTGTTACACAGGGATCTAAATAGCTTTCCCAGGTCCTATTTTTACATCTCCATACAGATCTGCAGGTCTGTAACTGCGAATTAATTGGCCCACATTTAGATGCCAACAGAGCTTTTGTATTCTCAGTGCACATTTTGTCTTCTCAGAGAGAGATGTTAGTAATGGAGGTTTTAATATTACCCCTAGGGGAGCACCAGAAAATCTTAACAATTTCCTTCACTAGAGTATTTTCATTAGAGCTAAATGCTGTGCAATTTACATTTGAAATCAGGTGTAGGGTAAGTATAATGTGACAAGACATGTTGCAATGTTAGGTTTTTTTGTTCAAATGTTCCTTATTTACTGCAATATAGCCTCTAAAGATAAGCATGCAATTAAAATAAATATCTTGATTTTTAACCACTCCTAATTGGACTGTTACTGGGATAATAGGAGCACAAAACACAATCAGGTTTAAAAGCACCCAAAGCACAAGATTAAAATATTACTCTATTTAAACAAAAATCTTTCTGGCAAAATAGGTTCTGTAGAACAGAAGGGAGTTCATCATAAGCAAATCAGACACAAAACCCTTCTTTTGTTGCACTAATACGACCTTACAGATGCTTAAAATGCCAAGACCTCTGTATGACTCACAAGAAAAACCACAAAACCTACCTCTTCCAACAAATAACCACCAAATAAAAAGAACAAAATTGATCTACAATAAATAAATAAATTAAATTAAATTGCATTCATTAATAAGGGCCTAATGCAGTAAAGAGCTGGAGGACTAGAACCAAAACAGGACTGATCCAGAACTGAGGATGAATTTCACTGCTTGGTCTAATAGGAAATATTACTCTGCCATTGTTCAAAGCTCAAGATATTCATATCTCATCGTTGACTTGCATTATCAGAGCAAGAAAAGAAGAAATTACACACCAAAAGCAAGTTCAGTCAGATCAAGGCCTCTTTCATGCCCAACCCTGAATACAGGATTAACTGTTTAAATATTTACACACCAAAAACTCCTAGCAGACTTAGTCAGGCCAGACTTATCATCGAAGAGTGTTCCTACAGAAACGAAGTTTGCAGCATCTGCCTCTTAGTTAGCCAGAAGACCCCTAAAAATTAAGAAACCAGAACGTAGCAGAAGAGACCTGCTGGCAGCAACAGAGGAGAGAAATCAAAAATCCTAGCAGTATGCTGCTCTGTGAAACTGCAGCAATAAGCCAGTTCATGATAAAGGATTTCTAAAAGCAAAGGGTCAGATCTAGAGGGCTGGAGTGGTTACAGGAGTCCCTCGACATGTCCTGAATGCAACACAGCTCTCTTGAGCTGAATCAAAGACCAGAAGACGTTATCACTCTCTTCCTTGCATAACCAGACCAGAAAGAAAGCACAAAAATAACAGATGTTTTTAAGAGCAAAAATTTATCCCGCCTGACCAAAGTGGCCAGGTTAGGCACATGTAAGCTGTTGTCTCCGTACAGTCAATGAAGAAAATAAAGTCATACACAGGGAGTAGTAGACTCAGCAGGGTTAAGCCACCCTTCGTATTGCCTCCATCTTGTCACTGGATACACAGGTTGTCCAAGGCAAATAGGTTTCTAACTAGGAGGAGAAAAATCAAGCACAGAAGATCAAAGGATGCCTTGGCTGGACAGAACCAGGCTGTCAAAGCCTAGCCATTATGTTGCTGACATACCACAGTAGTTTCTCATATACTCACACAGCTAATCACAAAAATCCAAGTCTGAGATTTTCTGGTATTATTCTAAATTGAAACCTATTGTCAAGGACACCATGAAAAGCCCTTCATAAACTTTCATTAGACAACTTACTGAATGTAAGACAGTCTGAAATCATATGAAGGTGTTTCTTTCAACCTTCTACACAAGGGTAATTACAAAAGTTCAAGTTTTCTCGGAAGAATTAAAAAAAAAAAAAAAAGTAAAATTTAGTTCCTTGGTCTTTTAAAAGCATTTGACAAATACTATTTCTGAGAGCAGCAATGTATGATTATGAAGTCTTCAGGACCTGACAGATTTCTACAAATACTGCACTACCATCTGAGTGACCATTAAATCTATGCAGAGCAAGAAGTAGGAAAGTTTGGAATATGGCTTTTTCTTTGCAAGGCAAAAAAGTTGTCAGGAACAAAGAACCCTCTGAGTTGCCAAACAAGGAACTGACACCACATAGTGGTAAGCAGTACAATGTGAGCAGTTTGAGTGAGAATTAAAACAAACCGTTAAAAGCTTGCAAATATTAAACAGCAGAGATAAGAAGGGAAGAAAAAAAAAAGAGGGGGACTAAGACCAAATATATTTCCACTTCACTTCAGAGACGAAATGAGGACTCACCAATTCCTATATCTTAAAAAAGCTTCAAGCTGTTACACACCTTGCCTCTGTAGTATGTTAATGAAACAAAATGAAAAAGCCAAAGAAAGCACTGTGGCTAGGGAACATAATAAAGTCTTGTTAAACATATTAGGCAAATAGTGAAGTTGAAACATAAAAGCAATATAATCCAAAATCTTATGACTTCTCTTAAATCAACTGCTGTATGTGAAACTGCTTGAATACACAACAAAACAAAATAAAATAGCTCTCATTTACGCATAGCTCTGCCCACAGTCTACCCACATGCCCTACATAACTTCACCAGACCTTCAGAAGGTTTTTGGAAGTATAGGCTACATTTGAAGTGTATAGAAAAGTACAGTCTGTTGTTTCAAGCCATTTGGAAGAATAGAAAGCATAGAAAGAAGTTTCTTCCTGAGAGTGGAGTAGCCATTAAAGGGAAAAATGAGATAGAAACCAGCATTAATGAATTTTAGATGCCTAATAGATTTCCATTCTTACCTATTTTATGGTCAAAGCAGAAAATATGCATTTCTAGGACAAAATTATTGTATTCTAATCTGGATTTTTGTTTACAGACTGTGTATGTAGAAAGCATGTGTTATGTTACAGGAAGGTGGAACGAAGGTTTAGGATGCCTTTACAGAACAAAAGGCTAAATCTTGCATGCTTTTCTGGGTGAATCTAAAGACGGTGTCATAAAATGGTATTGAAATAACTTTTAATTTAAAAAAAAAAAGGAAAAAAAATGTATTTGTATTTGTGACGCAAAAGCTCCTGACCTAGATTTTGAGCTTGGATAAAGGTATTGGAAAAAGATTAAGGTTAATTCTTCCTCTGTTCAACATTGAAACTATTTGTCAATGGGACATAAAATCCAGAAATCCAAGTTTAAGTGAAATATCTACCACACTTTACCATATTTGAAAACATGTGAAAACAGATGTAATTATAGAGGATACGTGAAACTCTGTACACAGTAGCCTTGAACTACAGATGTCTATGAAGCATTTTACTGGCAAAATATCCAGCAACACTGGATTTTTATTCGGGTACAACAGTCAGCCTAACTGACTGACTTGGCTTAATTTCAGAAGGATATTACACTCTGAAAACACTTTGAAAAACGCCTGTACAGTTTTTCTTCCTTTCCATGAGTTCATTTTCTTTAATTTAATAAATTATTTGTGTTTGCACTGAATTTGTTTTTGTTTCTCTTGAAATTGCTTGGAGTTTCTCACTGTCTTCACTGAGAAGAACATAGGATTATGGGTGCCTAATCGAACATGATTTCTGACTCTGGGAGCTGATTAAATATTATGTAACTCTAGATAGAATGCTCATTTTCATAGATTTATTATGGCCCGTCAAGTAAAAGTTAAGTGATTCATCTCTGTATAAATCCTCCTATGTGAGTAACAAGGAGCACATAGTTAAAGATACACTTCTTTAAGGTTATCTGAAATGTGGACTCTCTAGTAAATAATAAAGCATTGAGTGAAGTCAGAAATTCTCCAGAGGATATTATATCTCCTACAGAATGGAATAAGTTGTACTATAAGCAGACTTGAAATTTATTTCATACTGGGAATGGACTTATTTTTCTGTTGCCCATTCTTATTCTGGAATACACCCACTTTCTACTTCAAGTATTTATTTATTCCTATTTATTAAGTTCATTCTTCTTTCTTTTTCAGTGCAGTTGTAATTCAAAATTATTAAGAAATTTCAGTGAGAAGAAACAGAACAGAAAAATTTCCAAAATTGTATTTTTCATTAATTTTGAATATTACAGATATTTGTTTTTAAAGACAAAAACGTTGTTTTCCTTTTCAGAAGAAATAAAAGTATGAAAACTTTTTACATTTGAAAGAGGAGCCCCATTTTTTCAACTGACAACAAAAGCTTTGATTCAAGGAATAAAGAAAATCTAGGCAATAAGATCCTCATTCAGAAATCAACTCACTCACCAGCTCTTCCACCAATACCATCAAACTCAACCCCAGCTTTGCAGCCTGCTGAATCCTTGTCTTAGACACTTAATGCAGATGGAAAAGGAATGACTAAATCATAGTCTCTGCATATTTTTTCAATAGTTTTAGATTCAATTTTCCAAAATGTTGAATCATAGACATCGACAAAGTCTCTCAAACCTTCTTGTAGACAAATGGAAGAAATGCTTCAGTGCTACAAAGGAAAAAGAAAACAATTTTGAGTGTCATTTTTAAGGATGGAAGCATGCAAACAATAAACATCAGTTATCACAGGAGATCCATACATGCAATGCACTTCTTTCCCAATAAGGTCTTCAGACATGATGCTACTCAATGTCTTCCAAAATGATTATTTTATTCATCATAATACTTATAATATGGCTCGATATAGAAAGAGTTTAAACAGACTTTTTTTCTGTGATAGTGCTATATTGCAGTGGGATGGGGGTGTCCATTTTTCTTTTAAGGAGTGATGACGATATTTTTCTTGTGATTAAGGCTCTGATATTTAGTCTAGCTTTAACCATTTCTCATGGGCACAGAACTTGCAGGCACATTTTGCAATGTAATTATTTGTGTCTGCAATCTAGTTACTTAGATGTCTGAGTCCTTGATTGCATCCATAAGTCAGAGACTTGGACATCTAAGTGATCTAAATTGCACCTGAAACAATTTGCACCTAAAATGTCAAAAAAAAAAAAAAAAAAAAAAAGAATAAAGCAGATAGAAAAAGAGTTCAGAGATGGGTGATGAGAATAATTAGGGGCATGGAAAACCTCAGAAATTAAATAAAATGGAACAGAATTGGACTGTTTACCTAAGAGATGAGAGGAAATGAATAAAAAAGAAAATGATCAAAAGTAAAAAAAAATAAGGAGCAGGATAGATAAGATAGATGAGGTACTTTTATCCCTCCTCTCTTTACCATAATGCAAGAACAAAAAGACATTTCACAAAATTTATACAAATGGAGATACACTTTCACACAATTAACATGTGAAAAGCCTGACCACATGACATAGTGAATCCAGAGGGACTCAGTGGAGGCTGAGATGCCTCTTTGGATTTAAAAATACTCAAAAACATTTAAAAGACAATAATATCAGAGGGCCAATGACCTTTCTGCTTCAGCTATTTTTTGGTAATACTGGGAGCAAAATCTAGTCTTCTTTCCTCAGGACCAGATTAATTTAGACATATGTGAAGCAAGATTCCTTGTACCTTTTCTTTAAGGTCTGCCCCTGTTTGGTGGCAAGGTGATAGGCAAGGTGAAGTCCAACAAAGAGAGGCACATCAGCTCAGCCTCTCCTGCCAGGAGCACACATACAGTTGGAAGCCCTTTCAAAAACTGTCACAGTACGACTCATGAGAACAGTAGAGTTCTTGCTTCTTCACTACCTGAGTAATAGTAACTGAGAAGAACAAAGACTTCACATCAGAATAGGGAATTCCACTACAATACTTAAAGTATTAGAGGGAAAACTAGTGCACCGATATATTTTTACAAGACAATCTGCATGAGACTCCTTATTGGAGCAATCATTGAATAGGTTTGGCTAAAAATGTGGAAATGTGGGCTAAAGTCCACAGCAAATAAAGTTGTTCATCTACTTTCCGCTCTCATCAGATTTTTTATCCTCTATCATTCTTCTTTTTTTTTTAAGAGAGTTATACCCACTCTACTGAACCCCTCACAGAATGAGCTAATATACTTAAGCAAAAGAAAATAAGAATATAAAGAAGAATTCAAAAAAACTTGGACAGAAAAAGTGGTAATTAGGGCACTCAGAGATAGGCAAAGGACTTTATCAGGTTATCCTCCAGTGCAGGTGACCAACATCTGAACCACTAACCAACCACACTTGGATAGATCCTACTTTTTCAGGGTGACTTGTAAATAAAGCAATGCATACTAAAAACTGTGCAGGAGAAAAAAAAAAAAAAAAGAAAAAAAAAACTGTTGACATATTCTATGATTTTCTCTGCTTCAAACCCACAGCTTACCCAGGCTAGTATGCCCTTCCATACATTTTAGTTTTGTTATAGAGCTGTGGAAAGTCTTCATCAGGATAAACTGAGAGCTATATGTGCCAAAAAAAATAGAGATAACTTGTGAGTTAGGACACTGCCTGAACTATGGTCTCAGGCAGGGCACAGATTTGGAGAACGATCTTTTACCATTCTGCAGGAGTTCCCTAGACAGCCATATGAAAATGACTTATTGCCTGTCTTTTCAGGAAATAGTTTCAAACCCTAACCACCGGAAAACATAAGACCTACTTTCTTGGCCATCTTGATCCTAGCTGTTTTTTCAGCAGTGCTTCATGTGCGGACTCAGACTTCCCCATGTATCATAGATGTGAATCAGGTCTTAGGTAAAACCTAAGGATCCTGAGTAGACTAAAAATGGACTTGTATCAGCTACATATGGTATTCCATGTGCACAGGCAAAAGTAGTGAAAGGCAAAAAAAGGAACACTTAGGAAATTTTAAGCAGGTGGATAGGGAACTAACTCCAGGTCCTGGCTAAATACAGTCACAATCTTTCTATTAGCCATCGGTGGTCAAGATCCAACAGAGCAGTGAGAGGTTGAATGGGGTTATCATAAGAGAAGTAGACAAAAAAGATGTTCACTAGGCTGAAGATGTGAGGTGAAGAATTGCAGAACAGAAAATAAAGAAAACAAGAGGCATTAGTGGAGCAATTCAAACAGCTGAACTACACAATCAGAGTAGTAGATAAGGAAAGTGATTTTGACAGATCTGGGGTCAAGGTACAAGCACGAGAAGAAAGAAAACAAATTAAAAGTCATTGCAGTGTTCAACTGCAGCTGAGACAATGGCAGAATGAATGCACTTTTCAGCTTCTGGAATTAAGAGTTTAGACAGTATCTGAGATTTAGAGACAACCAGTGGATTTTGGCAACTGTTTAAATTTCATAAACAAGAAGGTTTAATATACAATATTTGCTTCTCCTGGTTTCTTCCCTTTTATGTGAATGAATAGGTTCCAGACTGTTTAGTCAGCTTAAACTTCTTCAAAGCTGAAGGGCCTAATTGACAACTTTCATTTAAAGGCAAGTGTAAGAACCCAGGATGGTCCTTTTGTCTGCTGAGATGTTAAATCAATAGCCACACACTGACACTATGTGAGACTGTCCAAACAAAGGGGTGCTTCCAAGGCTGAGGAATTTGTTCTGATACTGAGGAGGTTTGGAAGTCTGTGAAAGAGAAAAGGGAGCATAGTTGTTACAGCAACCTGCAAGGAAACGCTAGACACAGCCTAAATATGTGGATCTCAGAAAAAGTGGGAGAGAAAATGCTCTCCTCTGATTGATGGCTAAAGGGCATTTGGACCTGAAAGCAAGGAAAGTGTCTAAAAATCATTTGGGAGAATGTTAGTCATTACAGGTCAAAACCTGCCAGGCACCACTTTCTAAATTTAACAGCACAATCAAGCTGGCCCTGAGTGTGGGGCTGTTGTGTACAAGCAAGGCTGCAGCTCGAGGCTGAATTTGAAGTGTAGGAGTAGGAGGTAGTTTCCCCCTTGTTATTTCACTGTGTTGAAATGCAAGTGCCCAGAATAGCCAACTCACTCTCTCCCTCTGGCTGTATGGGTACATAGGCTTTTTCCCAGAGAAATGCAGGGCAAAGTGAGTAAGAATACATGAAGCATTGAATGCTATAATGATTAATGATTAATGATTATTTTATTATATTTATATAAATTATTAAATTATATTAATGATTAGTAAAGCTTAGGCAATATCAAAGAAGGAACTTTGAGCAAAAACAGTATCTTAATAAGATTTCAACATTCACTTTCTTTCTAAGCCCTACCACTGGGTCATACTCAGTTGAAAACAAGTGCTCTGCTTCCTCTCTTGGCCAGACTTCAACAAGTGCTGTTACAAGAAAACACATAGCCACCTTTGCTTTCTCCAGCAAAGAGATACGTATTTTCTTTTTTTTTTTTTTTTTTTTTTTTTTTTGTCCTCTGTACTTCTTCCTCTCCTTTCATATTTTCCTTTTTCTACATATTTCCATACCATTTTTGTTTGTAAGCATTTGTATTATTTTCATGGTTATTTTTATATTACCATCTGTTCTCTTCTCTGTTATTCCATGTTTATTCCCAGTTAATGTTTGCTGGCCAGTGCCAGTACTGCAAACATCTACAGCTGAGCTAGTGGCCTATAGTCCCTTGTAAAGAAATTTCTGTAAGCTGCAATTTACTTCATCCTAACATAGATAAATCATAGAATCATAGAATGGCCTGGGTTGAAAAGGACCACAATGATCATCTAGTTTCAAATGGCTCAGAAGTATCTGGTCCTCTTATGTCTTTCCTTTGTGAAAGAGTTTTGGAAAATAGGCTTCTTTTTCCTAATTAAAGAGTGAGTAGCCCAGATGGTTTCTCACTGAAAAGATATGAGAGGAACCTGTCTTGAGCCAGATCTCTGTTAGGGTATGGAAGCAGGCCTTGAAAATTTCAATGCAAAGAATTTTCTTTCTTAACCTCATCCAGAATTAAACAGAAAGCTCAAAATGTCCAGCTTTCAAAATAAAGCAAAGCCACAAGATATGATACAGCCACAGGGATAACAAGCCCTTCCTCAGGAGTTATGCCCAGGAGAAGGCAAGGAAAAGTTTAGCAATATGGGGCTTTTGAGTCCTCAAAAAAAAGGAAATTTCCAGCCGCTATGAAATCAACTTTCATTTGTTTCCTTTGACAAATTTCAGAAAAAGAAGCAAGTAACATGTTGGTCGCTAATATTAATTCTGGTTTTACTCACTTTTGTGTACATATGCTGTTCCTGTGAACTGAAAATACAAAGTTTAGCTAGTCACAGGGGAAATATGTTTGCCCTGACTTCTATGCCCCATTCACTGCCAGAGATGTTTTATTATGCCCGATAAGTGCAAAATCTCCCGTTGAAGTCAGGGGTTTGTTCAAGAACTGTTGGGCCAAAACAGCATTATTTTAAAATCTGCTTTAAGTTCTAGGAGACAGTTGTCTAAATAAAAATACCATTCAACCATCAAAAAAGCACAATTACCTATTCAATTCTATCACATCTGAGAGTTTCTAAAAAATTGAATGAGTCAAATAGAAATAATGGCTGCAGGAAGCTATTCTTCTATAGAAAAACAGATTACCAAACTAAGATGGGCAGACTGACCTTTTATTAGGAGTCAGTCCCTCAGTTTTGACCTAAAATGTGAAAATACTAATACAAATCTGAATTGCTTTCGCTGAGAATGTGAAATAATGCAACAGAAGAGGAGTTTATATTGCAGAAATATTTCTGTTATAGAGTTAATTTCATATCATTTTATTTTTCTCAAACTTATAATTTTCTACTACTCATACATTTTTGTGGCCAGAAGTGATTGTTAGCATCAGCTAGTCTGACATGCAGCATAGCAAGGGCCAGAGAAGTTCATCCAGTAATCCTTGCATTGATCCCAACAATTTACATTTGGACTAGTGTATATCCTCTATGAAAACATCCAATCTTCTTTTAAAAACTTAAAGCAATGGTAAAAAAAAATCTATAACTCCTAACAACCTGAATTGTGAATTAAATGATAAAAATCCACATCTTATTTCCAATGTAAACTTTGTTTTTCTCTATATTTTACCCCTGGATGTCTTTGTAACAGTCAAGCATCCTCCAGTATTCCCCATCTTTCCTACTGCCATGATCATAGAATCATAGAATCATAAAATGGCCTGGGTTGAAAAGGACCTCAAAAATCATCAGGGTTGCCAGTCACTAGACCATGATGCCTAAAGCCACATCCAGCCTGGCCTTGAATGCCTCCAGGGATGGGGCATCCACAACCTCCTTGGGCAACCTGTTGCAGCGTGTCACCACTCCCTGGGTGAAAAACTTCCTCCTAATATCTAACCTAAACCTCTCCTGTCTTAGCTTAAAACCACTCCTCCTTGTCCTATCACTATCCACCCTTGTAAACAATCATTCCCCCTCCTGTTTATATGCTCCCTTTAAGTACTGGAAGATCACAATGAGGTCTCCCCGAACCTTATCTTCTCCAAGCTAAACAAGCCCAGTTCCCTCAATCTTTCTTCATAGGAGAGGTCCTCCAGCCCTCTGATCATCTTTGTGATGACTCCTCTGGACGCTGGTGAGGAATTTCCACTTAACTACTCTTTCATTCAAAGGTGTTGACTCATTAGAAAACTACATATGACACATGGCCATGTCCTGTCCTTGAACTCCTTCAGGCTCACAGCAGACCCCTGCTATTCTCCCTAAAGGGAAGCACTTCCAGCCTACACACAAGGAAGCAGTCAACAGAGGGCTCACCTCTTGCAGAGCAGCCCTGCCTCCAAGATGAGCTAGGGCCCCATCTTGCAGAAAAGCCTATCTGGCTTCTTTAGAGGAAGAGCAGAGACAGCTTACAGTTATTAGCTCCTAACAGGTGTAGCTGTAACCACAACATAATGGATGCTAACCCCAAGATAAACTCCGAGGTGGACGGAAAGTATCTGCAGTGTATCTAAACAATCAATCTCTGAATTAGAAGGCCACCACACAGACCCAAAAGCCTCTCCGGAAAAAAAAATAAATTAAAAAAAAAAAAAATCTGAGATAAGTAGGACATTTAAGCCACGTTTGCTATTTACAGCTGAAAAATAATTGATTATTTGCAAGCTGGCCACTTAAAAAAAAAATAATAATAATAATAATAAAAACTTTCACCCTTCCATCTTCACATCCCCGCTTAATATATGGGTATTTCCTCTGTAAAATTATTTTAGACACTGGCAAAGTGGCCCTAATGCAATCGTCATTGCTATCCTCCCTCCTCACCGCTCTTCTGTGAAGCCTGCTGTGCTACTGTCATGCTATTAACATTCCTCCAAAGTCACTGAAATGCTAGGATGTACCTGATGCATTCAGAAACCCAGCAGGTGCCTTCTGCAGGTACTGTGCGTCCAGGCAATGCCAAGAAGCAGTCATAAAGTTAACACCGTGGTAAACTATGTAATTTTTAGATAACAGCTACTTACATAAGTACAGAAATTGCTACATTTTATATGTACAGATTGCTCACTTTCCAATTATGGACCAAGACCCAGTGCATGCAAATAATTAGTATTTAGGAGTAATACATTATTTTTTTCCCCTGCATGCCATTCTGCAGCCTGAAAACACTGACAGAATCCAAAAGTTGCTTTGCATCTCATCTGTTGGTGCAATTTCCCCTCCAACCTAGAAGCTTCTAGAGCACATAAGTAACATTATAGTGTTACAAGAGCCTAATAGTTGTGTCCAGGAAGCTTCCCATGCAATTTTTTTTGTGTTTTATTATATGATTAGTTTACATATGCCCCAGTATCATTTGGCAAGTTGCTAGAATACATGGGGAGGCTGGATCTTTAAAATACGTTCATGGCAGCCCCAGGCGCAAGATCTTATTTTTATGTCATGGACTGTCTGCAACTGCATGACATGAGAACAGAGCATAGTGAGTAATTTTACTTATAAATTTTTGCACTCAGGCATTGGTACTGGATTCATGGGCTGAGGCCAATCATATGAGCTTCAACAAGTGCTGGGTCCTGCACTTTGGTCACAACAACCCTATGCATGGCTATAGTCTTGAGGCAGAGTGGCTGGAAAGCTGCACAGAGGAAAAGGACCTGGGAGTGTTAGTTGATAGCCAGCTGAACATGAGCCAGAGTGGCCAAGAAGGCCAACAGCCTTCCTGGCATGTATCAGATATAATGTTGTCAGGAGGACTAGGAGGTGATTGTCCCTCCGTACTCATATCCAGTGAGACTGCACCTCAAGTGCTGTATTCAGTTTTGAGCCTCTCACTAAAAGAAAGAAATTGAGGCCCTGGAGAGTGTCCAGAGAAGGACAATGAAGCTGAGAGGGCTGTGGAGCACAAGTCTTATTGGGAACGGCTGAAGGAACTGGTACTGTTCGGTCTGGAGGAGTCTCAGGGGAGGCCTTATCGCTTTCTACAACTGCCAGAAAGGAGATTGTAGAGAGGTGGGGGTTGGCCAGGTAACAACAATATGAGGAGAGAAAATGGCCTCAGGTTGTGCCAGGGGAAGCTTAGGTTGGATATGAGGGCAAATTTCTTCTCCATAAGAGTGGTAGTCACCGTCCCTAGAGGTGTTCAGGAACCATGTGAATGTGGCACTGAGGGACATAGTTATTGGGCAGGGTGGGGGTGAGATGGGGGTCAGACTAGATGATCTTAGAGGTCATTCCACCTTTAATGATTCTGTGATTCTGTGATTCCCATACTCAGATCAGCTACTGGGGGCTAGCACTGGAAGAGCACTGGGTTACTTTCAGTGAGAGGGCTGAGGCTCTTGGGCACAGTGCCCAGCCCGGCTCATACCACCACAGGAACCCGCCGCCTCACTGAGTGCCCGCGGGGAGCTCCGAGCCCCGGGCACGGCGGGGCCAGCCCTGCCTTGGCCAAGAGGCAAGGGAGAAGGGCGTTCGGGAGGCTGGCTGGGCTGCAACCAGCTTGGGCTCGGGGCAGCGGGCGGCGGCACGGCCGGTAACGGCCGCCGGGGGGCAGCGCGAGATCGCCCAACTACCGCCGCCATCCCTACCGCCGCCGCCTCGGTACAGCGCCGCGCAGCACAGCGCGGCCCGACCCGGCCCGGCCCGGCTGCTAACGGGCTTCTCCGGTGTCGGCTCCCGGGGGCGGCCGCTTCCCGTGGGGTGAGCCCCGACGGCCCCGGCGGTCTGAGCCTCCGGGGAAGCCGCGGCCCCGCGAGAGGAAGGCCGCGCGGTTGTGTTATTTGAGGAGATTTCACCTAGAGCCGCTGATCAAAGCTAATGCAAAATAAATGTCTGCCTTTAATAGTCTGATTCCTCTAAGCCCTTGACACTGGGAATTGGGATTTCCCAATGCTATTAGCGCTTAGCAGTAGGTACTCCAGACCAGCCAAGAACAAGGGATTAAGAGGTATTTGTCTAAACTAATTTCTCTCTGTATACCCGGTCTATAGAGACTGGTGTTACCCTGCTGGAATTGTGCAACACTGCTAATTGGCTACAAATCTAACAGTGGCAGGGCTCCCACCACAGGCTGCCTTGTATTCATTCCCCCACTCACACCCGGGCCCGGGGACACGGCCTGCTTGGTGCGGCCACCCCGCAGCAAGGTCCCTCCTCTGGGTACCCTGTGGGAAAGCAAATTAGTCACAAAATATCATAATTATAGTAGAAATAGGACTGTATGGCGCAGGATCCTCAAGCTTTTATTTATGTGAGTGAACACTCAGGATGGATTTGTCTGAGTTTGGGCACATGTTGTACCGTCATTCGTATCCTTTCCAGAATAAGAGATGAAAAACTTGCAGAGATGGCTGTGATTCCTTGCAATTCCTCCCTCTAGGCTGGTTTGCACCCTGACTTGACCAAGCATTTACTTCTTTACCGCCCCAGCACAACACATCCAGCCAAGGGGAAGACTTAGGAGCCACTAATGGTGCATTTCACTATTGATTATTTTGAAGTGGTGGCAGGAATCACCCAGCAAAACTGTTCAGTAGTGGACAAAGGTCTCAGTTTCCAAGATTAAAATTTGCTCTCACAAGGGCTCTGATGGCAATCTAGACAGCCATATGAATCAGACAGGACCACAGGTCCTTCAGAGTTATCTTTTCAGGATGAAGTACTGCATCATAATTACTTTGAGTACAAAGATCATCCTGAACTTGTGAATCTATCCGCCACCTATATCACATTTATCTGGAAACCTGCATGCTAGGAAATAAATAAGTAAATAAATGAAAACTGAAGTTCACCACCAGGCAGTTCAGCTTGCTAGCCCATGTCACTCCTCCTAATAAGACGGAGGTCCAGTTTTTTGGTTTGCCTGGGCCTCAGAGTGAATTGTCTTGGGCCACATAAGTTTATTCAAAAGTAATGCCTCCCATTTATTTCTATGAAAACAATAACAGCCACAAGGAGCACAATAACACTGTTTGGTAGAGCAAATTCTCAGCTACAAAACACTATTTTTCAACACAGTCACCACTGTAGACTACGCATTTTTGCCAGAGATGAACAAGCGTTTGCAAGCCACGCCTTAGCAGAGGTGACCCATTGTTACAGTTACCATTGCTGGAACATACCACCTACTACCTCACTATGCTAATACCCACTGATGTGGATGATGAATGTCAGTGGTTGCCATTTTTTTCCACATGGAGGAATTCAGTGGCAAACTTTGGTTCATGAACACTTCCATGCTAGATGCCATTGTGTCAGACTGCCCCTCTTCTGCTGTCTCTCTCATGGCAGCAAAATGTATTGGAATACTGGTGGTAATGTTCAACCTCTACTGCCATACCACCAACATCCACCTCTGATATCACGGGCCAACATCAGAAAATGGGAAGCATTACTTCTTGAGTAACCTTCATAAAATATGTAATATAGTTAATGTATATAAAGTAACAAAACCTATTTTATTTTTTTTTTAATTAAAACATAAAAAAGCAACAAAACCAGAAAACCAGAAGGATATGTGACGCTGTGTTTGTGATATTAACGAATCAGCCTGGTTCGATAGCATTGGCTGCCATTCTCAGTGAACTCTCCAAGCGTTCGTCAGAGATTTTTGATGAAATGTTACTCTTCCTGTACAAATGCGTGTATTGCCAAAAAGCGGTAACATGAATAAAGTGTGATTGCAAAGCGAGAGATATTTCCCTCTGGTAAGAGATGTCTTAGAGAAGTCTGGTAGACATGATCAGATTTTTGATAGCAATTCTGTACATTCAATTTGAAAATTCACATGTAATTTATTTATGTTGACTCAAAATGGAGTTACAAATAAACCAAGAAATTGTTTATTTTTTTCAGCCATCTTGAAACCTATTTTCAAATTCCTGTGTCATAAATGGAAAGCAGAAAGTACAACTGCATATTTTTCACTGTTCACAGGACTGTGTTTAACCAGTGTATCAAAATCCATAGTTATTTGCCTTCACGTGAGTTAGCACTGCACTGTGACCCATGTCCCGGTTTCAGCCCAGATGGGGTTCACAGAACATCAGTGTTCAGTTGGTGCTGAGGGGCCAGGCCTTTGGGCAGCTCTGATGGCACAGAGCAGGGGGTGGCCACAGTATGATCTGTGCCAGCCCACTGTGGACATGCTTGTACTAATAATAGGTGCACAAAATAGATTGCAGTTCACTTTGGTTTCCATCCTCCAGACCTGTGGACTAAGCCTGAGGTCTGTGGTTTGTACATCTAAGATCTGTTGGGCTTAACATCTTCTAATGCCTCACCTACAACAAATACCTGTGAAACTCAAGTAGCATCTTACACAGCAAAACACCAAAAACACTATTGCAAGAGTGGTCATTTAAAAAGCTTTTCAGCATTCACTGCTGCATCTCTGCACATGCTGCTGAATGCAAGCACTCTCCTATACTGAAAAAAATCACATGAAAACTCACAGAATGAAATACTGTCTTTACTGACGAGGATGGAAGTGTTCAAAATTTCAACAGGTGCAGAGTCTTCCTGAAAGAGGACACCAAGCTTCAGCAATTTGGTGGGTGGAGTGGTGTGCCATGCAGTTAGAGGGACTAAAGCCAAGCTGGCCATGTATGTCCTTTGCCCTCCCTTACATATAAGCTGCTGTAAGGTTAACAAATGTTGCCTGTTGATGTGGAATGCGTTATTGTCCTACAACAACTCTGAGATAGCATCAATTTTAATCTCAATCTATGAGATAACAGGAAGATCCTAGCCAAGAATCAAATGAACAATAAAAAAAGTATTGGTCCATGAACAAAGAAGACTAATTCAGTTAAGATTCCAGCATATAAACTTTCATTGATTAAATCTTTCAAGCTAGAAATTGCATGGCCTTAACTAGCGTGCTTCTTGAAACACGTGCAGAGAATGTGGCAAACTCAGAGGAAACTTCATCAGTACTAGGATAGAGAAGGATAGGTGAGGGAGCAGAAATATATGATGAAGATCATTCTAAGTATTTCCCTTCTGTGCAAGATATATCTAAAACATCATCAGTGTTCACCAGAACCAGAGTTTGTCTGCTGACAAGAAAAGTGCCCCCACTAACTTTGCACAGCAGACGGAGGCCAAACTGCCCAGCACCCTTCTCATTACAGGAGAAGTGCCCCTTTCAATGAGGCACTTCAACAGTTGTCTACCTTTGAACGTGTAAATACCCCCATTAAATCTGGTGGATCAGGGCCAAAGCTAATTAACTTAGTAATGCTTTGCATCAAAATCTCTTTTGCAATACATAGCACTCACAAACGGAAAGACGGGGGATTAATTAAACAAACTATTTCAACAAGAAAGTTGAACAGGTTAGGACTGGGTTAGGACTAAAGAGCATAATGATATCCTTAGTGGAAGCCAGTGAAGCAAATTAAACCAATAGGAATTTGTGGAGGATTTTTTTCTGTTTGGCTTTAGATTGTTTTGTTTTTTGTGATATAGATGATTTGGGTCTGGCAAACCAGCCAACCTTAGGTCCAAGAAGCCATGTACTTTTATTTATATTACTTCTTTCAATTGTCCCTACCAAACAGGCTCAACTCAAACTGTGCCATGAGCAGCATCTTTGTAGTACTTCCAGGTATCAGAACAGGCCACAAAAAATCTTCTATGACTTGCAATAAAACAAAAATGGAAGCCAAAAAAGGAAGAAAAGATAGGAGGAAGAAAGAAGGCAAACCAACGTATAATTTCAGACATGATTTAAACATGAACCTAGATGCATTCAGAGCTTGTGTTCACTGTGCCCAACTTGGTGGTCTGTATAGAAAGAAACAGGCTTGATAATATGCTGTACTGCAATGGACTAATTCCAATTGTGCTGGGCTATTCTCACTAACAGAACAAGAAAAGAAAAAATAAGGAAATTAAGTTACTGGAATGATATTTGAGAAAGTAAAATAGTAGCTGCAGCACTGCAGGCCCTCTGGTTGGGTCCAATTCTCTAAAGTACCATGGAGTGTATGGGCAGCACCATCACTTAGTTGATGTCAACTGAACAGTGCCAGTTTGTGCCTTCTGAGGATCTGGCCTTTAAACTCACTCAGGCTGTGTCAGCAACGGAGTGGCCTCTTGCAACCTTTCCGCAACACTGCTAAATCTTTAATGGTTTGGTGCTGCTCGAAATCATTCCATTTTGTAAGAGGGAAATAAGTGGTATTTCACCTGCCTGGGAGGCTCCTTCCCTTCCAGCTGATTAAGGAGGAAACACTACATAACTTCAGTCCTTCTAATATGACAGGCGGTAATGAATAGCTGAGATGACAGTGATAGTTGCATCCTATGGCCAGTCTATTTCCTATATGTATTTCTTGTGAATGTAGGAAATTATGGGCAAGCAACGAAAGTAGCATCCTAGACAGTGATAAACACTCCAGACACAGGTCAGTGTGAAACTGGCATGCCCATATTTGTTACTTATTGGCATATACGTGTTTTTGCAAGGTCTGTCATGAATTAATTGTCAGTCAAGGACTGCACAACTGTAGTAGAGTTAGATTTTTTTTTTTTTCCTTCATCAGGAACTGTAACTTGAATGTATGTAAAGAACAGTGTACATGCAATATACAGCATAAAATGGATCTGTTGTCTGGATCCATCACCGAAACAAGAAAGACTTTGGGGCATTTTTGCAAAAAACAAGTCCAATTCTCTTTTAATTGCAAGACATAATAAATATTAATTTATTCAGACAGATTAATCTCCCTGAAACACACTCCTATTTAGAAAGTTATATAGTTTGATAACCCCCAGAACTGTAGGAAACAATCCAGACTGAACATAGGCTTTTGACATTACACTAGGGAAATAACTACCTTAACAAACAACATCTCTGTGCCTAAACCCTCAGTTCCAACAATCATATACATTTGTGTATGAAAAAACCTACAAGAATATTGACATGCCAAAATGTTTGCACAATCACTGCCTGTGAAAGGTTGTTCACAGATAGAGTCTTAGGCAAAATCATACCCTCAGAGACATTACAACTCTGCCAAAGTCATGGAAAGCCAACAGTTTTCTACCGTGTGAGGAACAATAGAGCTATTCTAGACAAGAATTATTGCTGAAAAGTAGAGGCTGAGGATAGTCATAATTTTCTTTTCAGAACACCAAAAGCTGCTGTGCCTGACCGTTAATGTTGCCACAGGACATACCCTATCCACTGGAAAAGCTAAAAGTGCAGAAATCAGAGGCTGAAGAGGAATGCATAAGCTTTTCCTTCTGTATTCCCCACTCCACAAGTACACTCCCAGGGGTTGTATATGTATCTTTTTTCCACAGATGGCAAAAATGAGTCCTGAAATCTGCACTCTAAGAAATCAGAGATCCTGGAACAAGGACCAGGTTCTCCCAGGGCAGGTTCTTGCCTTGTGGAATTTGAGCCAATTTAGGCATAACGAAAGCTCTAGGTTTATTACCCCCACCCACCCGACTCTCCAGGTAAAATGATGTGCATACATTCACACTGATCTTCCTCATCTCTCCGCCCTCACCCCTCTGTAAGCCTCTTTAATCTCCTGCCTGGCACTGCAAACCTACTGCCTTCCTTCTCAGGTAGGAGAAGGAACCTACTGCCTGTTGCCCAGTTTAAGGATCAAGAGTTAAGAAGAAAAAAGTCAAGGCCGTCATGGACTTATGTTAAAACTGGCACTCTCACACATGATATGCCAGTTAGGAGTTATCCATCAGTGCCATTGACAGCAGTACTACTCAGGGCATCACTGACAGGCTGAGAGCAAACACTGGTCAAAAGAAGAGTTTGTCTCTGGAGAGGTTTCAAGACATAGGAAAAAAATAAGTAATGTGGATCAGCAAATAAGTCAGTGCTTTCCGAAGCTTTAGATGTAATAAAACCAATATACCTACATCATCACTAACGCATTGTTATCCTAAGACATTTTAAAAAGTTTGGTTAGACATACTAGAATAAGAGGGGTAAGAGGCCGGCTGGATAATCACAGAATTACAAATGACAGGATGGCTGATGTTGACAAGGCCCTCTGAGTCCAAGACCCAACCCGTGTCCCAGCAGGGACACCCACAGCAGGGTACCAGGCCCACATCCAGGCAATTTTTTAATATCTCCATGGAGGAGACCCCACAGCCTCTGAGTGGCTTGTGCCAGTGCTCCATCAGCTGCACAGCACAGAAGTGCTGCCTGGTGTTCAGAGGAAACCTCCTGTGCCCCAATTTGTGCACACGGCTTCTGGTCCTGGCACTGGACAACACTGGAAGAAGCCCAGCTCTATCCTCTTTACACCCTCTCTTCAGGAATTTATAGACACTGATAAGATCTCCCTGAGCGTCTTCTTCTCCAGTCTGAACAGTCCCAGCTCTCTCACCATCTCCTCACAGGAGAGATGTTCCCATCCCTTCATCATCTTGGTGACCCTTCATTGGACTTTCTCCAGTATATCCATGTCTGTCTTTTACTGGGGAGCCCAGAACTGTACTCAGCACTCCAGGTGTGGCCTCACCAGTGCTGAGTAGAGGGGAAGACACACCTCCATCCACCTGCTATCAATACTTTGCCTACTGCAGTCTGGGATACTGCTAACCTTCTTGACCGCAAGGGTATATTGGGGTCTATCACTCAGCTTTTTGAAACTGTCATGTTTCAAGTGAAATCCCAAACACACATGATATAGTAATGTCAAGCATCTGTCCTAAGAGAGATATTCTCCAGACAAGAGTTTGTGTTGAATCTTTGGAGAGGAATAGGACTATATCCATTCCATAAGCTAACATTATCAGAGACACCCAATATGGTTCGAAACTATTTACACTGAACTGCTTTTTATTGAGCCTCACATCATTCTAGACTCAGCAGAAATGTGCATAGCTGATACAGATATTCACAGAGATTTTTGTTTGGTCTAAATAAATCTGAATAAACAATAAAAGGTTAAGTGTTATTTTTTTCAAAGCCTGAAACATAGGCAAACAAATTGAGGGTAGAGAACTCAATTATCTGAAGCAGAAGCTACTGGCAGTTACACTCAGCAGAGCTGAATAATTTTCAATTACTCTGGGAGAAGAGGTCACCAAAATATGTTTCCCAATCTGTACATTCCTAAGCTCAGATCTCCTGATGTTACAAATGCCCATTGTCAGCGTAATTTAGTATTTTTTTTTCCACCAATCACCCTTTCCCCTACTTTGATCTCTTAAATCAAGTTCTTTCCTCAGGGCACCTGCATTAAGTTTACCCTAAATATGTGCCTTCAACAGAGAGCTCATTTGAACTCCCGCTTTCGGAAAGCCAAACTTCACTGCATCACAGCCAGCCACTTTCCCAGAGAGATGTGACAGGGGCTGCAGCAGTACTCGTCTGCCCCAGAGTGCTAAGTGCATTAACCCAACAAAACAAGGAGATGGGTCCTATCCAGGAGTGACATATCCCATCCCCTGTTCCCAGCTGTATCTGCACATCCCCACTAAATTTGCGGGTTTTCCCAACAGAGACTGCAGAATCTCAGCAGGCTTGACCAGTAGGCAAGAGAAATCTTTGGTATACTTGACTACGGCTCCTACCAAACAACAAAGAGCCTTAAATGCTGCTTACAGCTTTGTTGCATCTTCCTGGCTTTGAGACTTCTTCTCTGTTAGCATCATTTTTCTGGCACTACGAGTTTCCTGCAGTGGTTTTTCCTCGGCTTTTCTCTCAGCAATGTTTTTTCAGTGTGAGTTTTTCTTTCCAGGAGGCAACGGGAACAGAAGTTACATTTTACATCACAAAGCAGCTCCATCACCATAAAAGGAGAAAGGAGACTTTTGCTTTGGTGTGTATCACACACATATATAACAAACAACATATGGTGCCAGAATGGTAAAATGTCTAGCATATGGAATGAACAAGGAAATTTTCTGTGTACTTCTGTTTTCATATACGGCAGCACCTAAATGTGGCAATTACGGTATCAGGAAAGATGCTCAAATGTTTATCTCTCCATTAGGACTTTACACTGCTATCTGGTCTAAATGGTGCGGTGAATCCCAACAGGAGAAGCTTTTATGATGATAGTGTCATTTTTACAGCAAATATAAGCTGATGATTTTCAGTGGAAGGAGAAAGCCACTGAAAATTGACTAACCTACTTTTTAGTCAGAAAAGAGACGTTTCATTTAAAACCTTTGTATGAGAGAGGCAATCCATTTATCATCAAATACCTGCCCATACCGTTGCTAGTGTGTGTGGAGAGAAGGTAAAAGAAGAAAAATAAATCCATTTCCTTATTTCCCACACAATGTGCATAAGCTACCCACTATGTATAAAAGAGGTTTTGAACTGGCTAGTAATGAAATAGCTTCTGGACAGAAAAGCTCCCTCACTTTTAGATTCACTGCTTCTTTGGAGGTCTGTGGCCATTGTTAGCTTCCCAGTGGGGGGGTTCTCTCTTTCTGAGCCCGGCTTATATTTGGCGATCTTGGGGCTATTACAGGGCAGAGAGATGGTGTGCTTTTCTTATTCTGCTGCCTTTGGTGGGACTGTGGGCAAATTGCTTCACCTCTGCAAGCCATTGCTTGCCCCTTTATAAACTGGGTTTAAATCATACAACCTGACAAAGCAGGCTTAATAAATTAATGCTGTCAAGTAGTATCTTCTTCTGGAGGATTTCAAAAAACTTCTCTGGAAATCCTCCTGCAAAAGATGCAACCATACTTTATTAGGCATGGATCTCTGTGGACTTTTGGTTTTCTCCTTGGCAAATACAAACCTTACCATGTCATCCCTCCACTGTATTAAAATGAAATAAATCTGGATGACACTGATGAGAAACAGTAGCAGCAGTATCTTGCTGTGGGATGATGGACCCCTTTTGTAGGTCTTGATTGTGTAAGGAAAAAGGAAAGGAAAAAAAGATAAACTTTGAGGTTTAAAAGTCCTTCGAGCTTTGCAGACTATACCACACCTGCAATTCAGAACATCCTCGTGTTTTAAGAAAACTGTAATATCACACACTGAGCTATTCCCATTGTCTCATTTTTATAATGTGAAAGAAAGCAATCAGAGAATAAGAAAAGGTGATGATAAATAAATGGCTATTATATCATCCCAATCTCTCATTCACTTCCTAATTCCAATTTGGTATTCCTCTCCAGTGTTCACTCTCCCAATGCATTTTGCTGCTGTAAGGTTAACCCAATGCTGTTTTCTCTATGTAGCAAAATGGCTATGGTTTTAAGGTGGGAGGCCAGATTTTGTAGAGAATGTCTCGAATACCTAATCCCCGATAGGACATTCTTTGATGTAAATATACTACATAGGTACTGCATTATTGCAAAATTCAAGAACCAAAAGCAAGTAAATTCTGTAGCCTATTCTTTAAAAGCCTCTTTTTAGCCTCTCTTCTCTCCATTCCATTCATGCTCTTAGCATTCCTGCAGGGTCCCTTACTGCCCAAAAACTGGTGTGACAGAGTGAGCTTCAGCCTGTCTCCACTCTGAGGAAAGGAGAAACCAAAGATGTGGTCCCTGAAGTGTTCTTTGCCTCAGTTTTCTACTGTACCTCAGCTGTGCCTAGTTATGCATCCCCAAGAGAGCGCTTAGAGCCTGAGAGGCATGACACATCCTCAGTACCATTGCTGAAAGGGAGGGAACCAAGCACTTCTGTAGCATTTGGTTTTGTAGCACTCTATTAAACATTGTAAAGTGACCATTGACTTCACCAAAAAATTTAGGGATGGGACCCCTCATCTGCCAAAGCTCTCCTGACCATCTGGCTTGACCACAGCCCATGCATAATCACTTGAGTAGTTTTTGACTCCTTATTTCTTACCAAAACATTTAAATTCTTTTTCTGGCATATCCAAGAAATTGATAAAATTTATCACATCAAGAAATGACTGTCAGACTTAAATTCATGCCCCTTCACAGCTGGTTGAGCATTGGCAACATCTCTCATTAAGACAAGAGAGTTCCCCTTCTGCTTTCCTCAGACAGCAATTCCAATCTCAGTCATCCACCTGGCAGCCCTTCAAGCAAACAGTTCCTATGATTTTTAATGACCTTTCAAACTTTCAAAGCCCTCTGACAATCGCCCACATAGCTCTCCTTCAAATCCTCTTCTGCAAAACAGTTTGAACATCTGCACTACAATTTGCTGCACTGACCAACACCATCATAATGCTACAGGTGTTCCCTGTTCTGGCTGTTGTCTGGCAAAACAAGGATAAGTGCTTTGGCATAGGAAATTCCCTTCTTGCTTTGTGTTGCATTAGCAAGATGTATCCAGATCCACAGCTCAGTTCCAAGTACTGTATTCAAAGCAAAAGAAGATGATTCTCCAAGCTCATTCAATAAATATATCTTATGTCAAACTTAAGCAATAAACTTCAGGTCAAAGTTAAGCAATTTTATTTTATTTACTTCAATTTTACTGGCAATGAAAAATTCTTAGCAGGTAAACTTCAAAATACTCCTCCAATAACAATTGTTTTGCCTCAGATATTTATGCAGCATTCTAGCTACGGCAGCTATATAGCATTTCTTTTTCCCCACGCATACAAATACACACTCATACTTAATACATTAGCATTTCCACTATACATTTGTACAGTGTATCCAGTTAAGCAAATTGCTCAATTAGCTGAATAGGGTTTTTTCTTTTCATTGTGAAAAGAGAGAGTCTTGCCGAATGGAACGCCATTCTCAGTAAGAGGTCAGTTGGGTGTGATTTTTGGAATAAAGGAGAGAGGATGAGTGGGTTGTAATAGATTTTTTAATTATTCACATTTTATTGCCTTAAAAAGTCAAACAGAGAGGGCAAATCAACATACATACCGGTTCATGCTGGTATGTAACAGAAGTGTGTTGTAGAAAAAGCCCACCATACTTACTGGAATTTTCCCATTCTAGTGCATAACTCGTGGACATAGAAAAGACTGTGGGACTGTCAAATACCGAGTGTCAGGGAACGGTATATCCACTCGTTGGTAAAATAAGTCAGTTAATTTGGCAGGTAAGTATTAAGTAATCATATTGTCAGAACAAGGCAAGTGGCTAAGAAAGGAAGACAAAGAAGAAAAGAAAAAAATATAAAGACAAGGAAATAGGAAGGAGCCAAACAGGAGAGGGGGAAGGGATTTGATGGCCCAGGGATGAGAGAATAAAGATGATAATCCGTCTGTTCTGGTTGGCACCTGGTCACCTTGTTCTCATTGCTAACTTTGGACTTCCTTTCTGACTTTCTATTGCAATGGTAAAATTTGAGCATTGTCTGACCTGGGTTTTGCTACAGACCAAATGGAATGGCTGAAAAAACCTTGAGCAGATTGGGTATTTTTTCATGCCTAATTTTAAAGACTAAAAAAACAACCAAACAAAAAACACGCAATGTTCATGCTTTCTGTGGATTTTCCGCATTTTTTGCTGACTCAGATTTTAGTAATTATTAATTTGATTTTTTGAAGTAAATATTGTTCCATTTTGAGTTGGTTTTCCCCTATTTGGCTTCAATACAGCAGAATTTCAAATGAGCTGAACGTTTATTTTTAATTTAATTGCATTTTCCTGGGGTAAAAATGTCTATGGTATTTGCCTAGGCAAAGTGTTACATCACGTACTCTATTTATGTTTCAGCATTGCAGTGACTTTTAAAAGCTCACAGCAGGAAATGAAGAAAAGCTTGAACTCATAATTATTAAATAATAATAAAAAATGTACTCTGCTAAGGTTACATTTATTCAAAATGGTACAATTAATATATCCTCATGTTTCCATTAATATCCATTCCGGTGGAGAAATTGATAGGAAATGTGGTCATGGCATGAACTTTACAGTAGATTTGTACAGTATCTGCTGAGCAGAGTTTAAATGAGCAAACCATTTGGATGGAGTGTACTATAGAGAAATGAGATTATCCATCATGCACCACCTAAAGGATCGGTCACCAAGTCCTCCTTGTGCTGACAGAGTTGGAAACATGCTGTCTAGCGTGATAAGCCAGACTTTCTAGAGTGAGGTGGAGTAGGACCTTTCCCCACCTGATTTCCCTCCAGATTGTCCTTGCAGCCTCCAGCACTGACTCTGTCTCTCTCAGGCCTCTCTGCCCCATCTGGCACCCAGGGCTTGCACACTCCTCAGCTCTCACCCACACCAAGCACTGGAATGGCTTCTCCTCTCCTCCCCAAGTCCAGGTTTTACTTGCTGCTCTGAACTGAACAAGCCACAAGCCAAAACATTAACAAAACATCAGTGCAGAGCTTCAGCCCCTATCAAGGCATCAGCAGCAACATCACCTTCCTTGGATTCTCATTACCACCATGAATTTACAATACCTGTTGCCATCCATCTTCACTCATTGTTCAAAGATCTTCACCATTACAGTTCTTCATGACACAGCCCATCTCTTGGTGTCTCTCATCTAACAATTAACCCCTATCTTCAGTTTGCAACCAATGCCACCTTCTTTTTGCCAAAATAATTCTAACTTGTTCGTACCAGCTTCTGCAAAATGGATGCTTTATTTCTACACTCCCTACAAAAGCTGTCTGTGCCAGAAAGGCTTTCAAAGCACAGCCCTTGGAGAAGAACTCGGCACACCACAAACTGCAGTTGCTAAGTGCCATGCAATGCCTGTACCTGTGCACACATTCAGATGGTCCCATTCTGATTTGTGCTATTAACAGGTTTATCATGACAAATTTCTTGAGAGTGAGTTGTCGCACTCTGAAGCCTTGGACCCCTGGAGATGCTGCTGCAGTAAGCATCTGGAACACAACCCCATCTTCTGATCTTTCCTCCATCATTAGTCTGTCTTTGCCAGAGATCACAGTGCAGTGAATGTCCATGGATGAACCAATGTATGGATCTCAAAAAACACTAGATCTGAAGGAACAGGTGCACACTGTGGCATGTTTTGATGTGGTGGGGAAGAGGGGATATCGGTGTTGTTATTTAAAGAGTATTCTCAACACTGTGAAGACCTAGCAAGAAGAAAGATTTAAAAGGAGAAATAGGATTTTGTTAAGCTTTTTGGTTTAAACTGTGTTTATGCATAGAGACCAAATTCACACAGTGTTTATTTCCTGAAATCACAGAGGAAAAAAAGCCATGTTGCTGCTGCTGCTGCAAAGGAGGGGATGTGCAAGGCTGCCACAGCACCTGGCAGCTTAAGTGTCGCTGCAGTTCTTTGCACACCAGGGCACGCTGTCATATAGCTAACCCAGCCAGGAGGCACAGCACAGAACACCCCAATCCTCTCCCAGAACTGAAAGCCCACTGCTACATCTCCATTAAATTCATGTCTGAGGACAAAACAGTCGGGAGCTAATAAGCTACAGAACACCCATTCTGGCTATTCTAGTACTGCACCGAAGTGCAAGAAGAAAAGCAATTCTAATAATAATTTTATGTCTGTTATCATGAATATAACCAAGGATTTCTTCTTTAAGATTCAAGAAGCCAGCAATATTCTTATTTCACAACACTTCATTGACAGACTCTCCTGTCTGAGGCAATTCAGAACTCTGGCGAGCGAAGCTCACCGCTTTTTTATCTGCCTCCTTCAGCACTGAGCAGATATTTATAACTGTTGCAGTCAGTCTGGAAATAAGTATACAGCTCAAGGGTGCTGCATGTTACCAGTCAAGCAGAAGAAGACAAAGACAAATAAAATACAGTGAAAAGACACGATACAGATATACAGCAGATTGTGACTACCAAAGAGCTAATGGTTTTGTGATGGTGAGAACAGAGTGTAGAAGAATAACAGGTATTAGTAATGGTTTTGTTGAAAAATGTCTTCAGGCCATTAAAGTATTAAGCTGTTCTTTATCACACTTTCCCTTCTTCTTCCTTTCTTTGCTCACTGGTATTTTTTTAATACTCCATTTCTTTATCTCTCTCCCACTGGATTGAATAGCATTGAGCTGCCTTCATCACGCGAAATCACAGCTCACCGGATTTTTGTTTAGTTGCAGACATAATTTGAGACAATCGAATTTGAATAGCAATTTTGTGTTCACATCTTTTATTTATTAAGGTTCTACAAAATACAGGAAGAAGAGAAAATGCAAAATGCACTGCTACACAATACAGTAGACATCGGAGTGGTAGAAAAGCAAGGACTTTTTTAAAAAAGGATTTTTTTTCTCTCTGTTTTTTCTTCTAGAAGATGCAGAACCAGCAAGCCAGCTCCCTCCCTTGCAGAAATTGGCAAAGTGCAAAAGGCTGAAAGGATTACAGCAGGACGCCACTCACACGGCTCTTAGTGCCAGTCCTGAGCAGCTCCGGATGAAATTACAGCTGCCCCAGGGTGCCCATGTCCCTAGGCAGCACGCGGGTGCCCAGCTGGAAGGCAGTGGAGGATGTCCAGCATCTCCCACCCGGTCTGCATTCCCAGAAGCGGAGGCCTGTGCCAACCTCGCTCTGTGCATGCAGCCTTCCTCCTGCCTGCATCCTCCTAGAAGAGAGCTCATGCATGGAGTTGGGCACCAACATGGTCTTGCTGCTATCTCAAATGCACAGAGAAGAGCGTGGGACGGGGCCTGAGCCACTCCTGCATCACAAGTCAAGATTTGTAATGTTGGGCAAGGTGAGGGTTCTCCATAGGATGTAAGACTAGGGGAGTGAGGGCAGGCTGACAGGTCTTCTGACTTTGCCCAAAGTTTGTATTTCATTCTTTTGAACTTCTGAAGTTTAAAAGAGAGTCGTGCTGGGTAAGTAACCAGGTCCTGGAATCTGTCAGGTCAGCAGGCATCTTCCAAAGTTAGATGGTAATTTTCCCAGAATCTTCTGGGAAAGAAGATTTCCCAGAAATGTTCCCAGGTACATTTCATAACTGTGTTCTATTATTAGTCTGTCATGACAATCCTGGGCTGAAAAATCACTTCAGATGAAGAGAAAATATACTGTTCTTTTCCTCTAGATGGATTCTCCTCCTTATTTTCCAGTGCAAAAAATATTGCTAAATTTACACGTGAAGATGAATTACAGCGATGCATCCCGTGCTTGGAGAAATAGAAGGAAGTTTGGCTTGAAGTCTTAGAATGAGTCTTGCTTTGAAAATACACTTCCATAGTCTTAGATTATTTAATGACAGGTATACTGTCCTTCATGCATGACTTGATTGAGCTGCTTTCCTCACCTTCTCAGTATCTGGGGCGGAAGTCTGCCAAAGGGGTTTCTAAATTACATTTCACTTTCACAAATTTCAACACACGAGTACATTCCTACAGCAATAGCAAAGCTGCTATTTCTGAGCAACGTTTGGAGTTGCAGTCCTATGGAGGTGCACCCTCCTTCAATCTGAAAATCAGAATCTAAGACTCAGGATAAAAGAGGCACTGAAGGTTTCTTCAGTAGGATTCAGTAAGCCTGAATTCCTTACCTGCTAAGCAGGCTTGTCAGCTTTCTCCAACAATAGCATTTCACATTAGTTATCTGAGCTCACATGCAGCATTTTCTGGAGAAAAAATTTCTGAAGTTCACCATTCTGGAAAGAGCTGATTGTTGTGTTGTCAATAAAAAGTAGGATTACAGAGTAGGCGAATTTGTTACGTACACGTATGGCCCATGAAATACATCCTTGTATGAATCTTTAAACATTATCAGCCTACAGTAATTGTTACTTACACTCCACCCACTTGATTCTTTTTTCCCTCTTTTCCTCGGAAGAATAATTTGACAGTTGTTTTCTTTGAAAAAGTTAAGCTACAAAATGGTTTCTATGTCTAATAGGCACACAAGTCTGTTATCATAAGCACAGTTAAGAAAATGTAGACAGATTTGAAACCCTCACCCATAAAAAAGCAAGAAATCAAAGCGCTTTCTAGAGCTGAGATGGCCTGGAGAAACGCAAGGCTGTAGTGGAAGGGAGGATGACAAGGAATTAAGCTCTCAGCCCCAACTACCGACTCAGGTCTATCCCCCTAGCATTGTGAAATGGAATTTATAGCTAAAATCAGAAGAATGGACCCTGGCATTAGGATCACAGGTGTTACTTCACTGACAGCCTATTATAAAGCTCCAACTGTGTCCAAAGTCAAAAAGCCATTTCATAGTTATATTTATCAGGATGAATAATGTGCAAATCCACTTCTCTTCTTTGTTTGATTTCTTTTTTTCCCTTTTTTTTTTTTTTTTTTTTTTTTTGAGGGGGGGGAATATGTCATTATTAAAAGAAATGTTCCTGTTGCACATGGCAAGGCTTCCCCAGATGTTCATCCAATGCTGCAAATGAAAATGTACCATCCAGTCCAAGTGACACACAGGGAACAACCTCAGAAACAACTTGAAGGAGGCTTGTGCCACCCAATAACGCAGAAACAAAGCAGAGTACTCATTTACCGTGATATTTACCGTGATTACACACACACCTCCCAGTCGTCAGCAGCGGCCAAAGAGGTCTGAGCAAGTGAATGTCATCAAGAAAACTACACAGGAGTCACAGAGGCCAAGAAAAAAGACCACTTCAGCAGACACATCCTGAAAGATGAGGTGGGAAGGATTCTTGGGAAGGGTGAACTCTGGGCACCTTCAAGGAAATGAGTCACAGGGTTTTAAAATGGCATAATCAAAATCAGAACTCCCGTCATGCATCACATGTAAAAGAAGCAAACAAACAAAAATGAATGCATTGATATGAAAGGAGAACATACAAACAGATCCACCTCAAAGCCCCAGGCCTCTCAGAGTCCCACCACAAGGCCATACTGCAAACAAGTGGTAGAACCAAGCCCTACTCCTAATTTTGAACTATTAAATTATGACATCAAAGAAAAACATACAGCTACTGGTTGCCATTATATTTAACAAAAGGTCTGAAAACAGTAATATATTTTGGGTTAAGACCTGGTGCCAGAAGAACAAGGAAGACAAAAGTAGAATGAACAAGCCAAAGTCACATCAAGAGTTCAAATCCCACCAGTTCAGGATAGCTACACATTTAAGGTGGCAGCCACTACAGAGTGGTGGAGAGCCAAGAGATATGTGCTCTTCCAAAGTTGTCATCCTCTGAAGATGCCTTCTGAAAAACGGCAGGCATTTAAGGCTGACTATGAACTGCAGACATGAGATGCTCAAAGACCCCTCTCGCAAGCAAAATGTCCAAGTTACCTAACTCAGAAGTACACAGAGAAGGGACATAAAATGAAGCAGGTCTCTGCCATCATCTTTTCCAAGATAAGATCCACTTTACCAAACTGTAAGCATTTAAAAGCCAGCCATGTTGCCCTAACTGCCTCAGTAACCAGCAGCTCAAACAGCAGCCTTCAGAGGGACAAAATCAGAGAACCATAGATTATCCCATGTAGGATGGGACCCACAAAAGTCATGGAGTCCACACATCAGGCCAAAGGGGCTCAGAGGGAGCAACTCGAGAGCTGGAGGGAAGATAGTGGTGAATGGGAGTGAAGAAGGAGGTAAAAGATTGGATTTGGAGGTGCGAGGTAGTTGTGAATCAATTACTCATCACAGACAAGGATAGAGGCTCTACCTAAAAGCACTCAGAGGAAGAAAAGCCATCCCCAGCCACAACTCCTTCTTTCTGAGCACCAAGGCATGCATACATTTGGACCCAGACTCTTTCCTGAGCTAACTCCACAGCGATACCAGAAATTATGCAAGTTAAGATGCATGTCTCTTATGAAAATGATGCAATAATCAGTGTCTACGGTTCGATTATGAGATAATTAATTTTAATTGCATATTACATTCTCATTGAATTAAAAGATTTGAAGAGTTTGACTATTTTTATATTCCCCTTGCAATACATTTTGTAGTCATTGCTATTTAGAGACAGAAAATTGCAACTATTTTAAAAACACGACAATGACTTTCACCTCCCTGAGGGAAATCCTGAATTATTACCTTTGATGGCATCAGAGTTTCATCCTTATTCTGGGGGAGAAAATCATTCAAGCCTTTGTAGCCTCGCCTAGTCAGAATGCCTTGAGTTCCCAACCCTGACATGAAAACGCTCATTATTTATTAGGCTAAAGAGTGTAAATTGTGTTTTTCTTAGAACTTTTTTTCTTCACCGGGAAATGTTAAAACAAAAACTTACTTTTTGTGACATTTCCTTGATGCCACTCATTAAGTAGGAGTGTTGGCAGGGCACCATGTCCCCTTCATGATCTCACTGCAGTCGCTCTGTTCCTGCCTTCAGCACCAGTGTATCGTCCAGAAAGGAGGGCGCCTGGGATCTGACGTTGCCCCATGTGGTAGAGACGTGTTTTACCTGTTCTGATTTCCATTTCTCAGCTCCCGCCAGCAGCAGAGCATTGAGCAGAATGTCCCTGTCACAGCCTTCGGAAATTCATTGTAATATGTCACTCGCTGAATTGAACCTTGTGGTCCTATTGTGAGGGAACAAATCACCAACTTCTTCAGTTGTTCAAATTACATTCTCAAATAGTTGCTGAATAAGTCATGCCCGTCACTGGCAGTGTGTGACTTCCCATCCAGCGCTTTGCAGTAGGTACTCAGGATCTGGCCTTTGAAGACGATGGGGTTTTGGTTGGCCATGGGGGTTATGTGAGAAGATCCTGCTTCCTCCTGGGGTTTGGATGCCTTCAAGACCAGGAGGCTTTTGAAAGGGACAAAGTGGGACCTGAGTGAATTGGCCTTCAACAGTGAAAAGCCAGCATCTTTTGTGCCATGAGCAGCCTCAAAGTGAAATGAAGAGGAAGAGCAGATACACCTATGCTACACCATCACGGTCCCTGTTCGGGGTACAATGTTGCATGCAACTTTCCTGGGCACCTACACTCCCAGGCATCCACAGGGTGGTAGAACACATCCCAGAGGCAGCAGGGGACAGGCATGGAGTCTTTGTGATTTCCTGACATGAAATGCAAGATGTTGGGGATGTAGAAAGGAAAGAGTGAATACTGGGCTTGCAAGCATATCCCCAGTTTTAAGCTTAAGTACGTGACCTTGCTCCGCAGAGAATTTTTTCTAGCATTTATGTCCCCCCTTGCACACTTTTTGTGCCAAAGAGGTCAGCAAAGCTGTGCAAATGTTGCCACATTCCAAGAATCATGTTTTACTTGTCCTCAGATCCCAGTATTTTGTACTCAAGTAGTATGCAAAGACAGATTTCATACATTTTTCTCATATATTCCTGCCTGTGCTCTTTATGTCTCAGCCTTTTTTTCCCCCATTCTTTCTTGCTCCTGCATCTGTTACTCTGCCTGGAAGACTGAAAGTATTCAGGTATTGATTACACGTCTCTCTCTGACACGCCGCTGAAGATGTCATCTCCCGTCTTCACACTGACTTACGTGTTGGGTTTCTTCTCTATGTATAAAACACATCACAATTGTATTACACGCTGTTGTTGTTTTCAATAGAAACTGTATTCAACTCACACAAGTTTTCTTTGGAAGGTTTTTTCATTTCACCCAACGCCAGCCTTCTCTGCTGCCGGCAGGCACGGGGTCCACCCAGAGGCTGATGCTCCCAAGCTGGCTGTGCTGCCGTGTCACAGCTTTTTATCCTGAGCTCAACGCCTATTAAGTCCTGCCAAGTGCCAGGCAAGTTGGGACAAATCTTTTATTACTTGGCTGTGTCTGAAGTCTCTAAACTAAGGCTTATCCAGTTCAATAAGTGGTGGAACAAAGGCCACTCTGGCATGAAGGCTGTTTATACTTCAGTAGCGGATTTATTTATTTATTTATTCTTTTTTTTTTTTTTTTTGGATCATTTTTCATTAAACTATTGAAGGGCCTTGGAAGTGTGATTGTTGCCCACTACCACACCTCTGCTGCCGGTCCATCACGCAGCACTGTCCTGCAACAGCCCCACGCCTGTCTGCGCACCGCCGCACCGCCGCTCCGAGCATCCCTCCGAGCAGAGCCGGGCTCTAGAACAAAAGCAAGGGGCCTTTTACGCCACGCAAAAATATATTAAAAATACATAATGTAACTTGTCTTAATATACTTTTCTGAGTCTAAAAATATGCCAGACCAAAAGAAACATATTTACATAAAAAGCAGACAAGGTCAAATAACAAAGAAAGCCCTTAATTAGTTGTAATCAACTTTAATTTGCATACCGTATATAATTCCTAAATGATTGTTAATAATAACTTTATATAATGGACTTCCAATTTTCATGAAAATGGCACATTTTGATAAGCAGACACAAAACCCTAGTACTAATAAGGTTTAATTTGCATACATTAGACTGATTATCCAAACAAAAGGATTACAGTATTACTTCTCCATACCTTTATGTCCTTATTATGCACATTTATTAACTTCACAAAAGCTAGCTGTTAGTGACAAACAATAGCCATGGCTGGAAGAGAAATCTGCGGTGTGAATAAAGTGCATTTTAATGCCTAGGAGCAAAGTTTATACTGCATAAATGTTTTGTTTAACTCCTTCTTTGCAAAAGGCATTATGCTGGATGAGACGGGCGCTATTAGCCAGATAAAACCCTTCTTCATTACACTACTTTTTGTAAAGAATGCATTTTCTGCAAAAATGACCCACTCATGCTCCCGGTTTCCTGATGTGAAGTTAAAGACATGGATGGTGCTTGAACATATCAGGAAAGATGTTTACAATCACAGGATTAAGCTGTTAACTCGTGTGATACCAGGGCACGGTGTTAATAAACATATTGCCATGAGCTTCGCTTTCACAGCGTAAATAATAATACAGGTGGCAATAGCTGTTCCTGAGGGTATCACACATACCCCGCAATTAAAGTGTGAGCAAGGGGGAGGGAAAAAAATCATTAGTAGAGTCGGTGTCTGAAGGAAACGATGCTCGCAGGGGCTTGTAAGAAAGCCAATGGATGCGAAGCACAGGCTGAATGCCACCCTGGAGCTGTGTGACACGGGCTGCTCTGATATGCCACGGTGACAGTGATGGGAGAGGAGGATGTCACAGTGCTGCACTTTGCAGCTTTCTGGTGAGATGTGCTGCCTTGAACGGAGTTGCTGATGCTGGAGACACATCCCCAGCCTGGGTGGCCCATCCTCATGAGCTAAGCAACTGGCTCCTCGAGAGGGCTGCAACTGTCATCACAAGCCTGGAGAGACTTCTCAAGGTAGGTTGTTTCTTGCACACTTTTTGATCAAGATCTCCATGCCTACTTGCAACCTGTTTGCTTGAAACATCAGAGCAACACGAATTGTTTCTTAACGTTAGGCTGGCGCCATGCAGACACTGCATTGACTCTACCATGCCCATCTGGCAAGGTTGTCAAATGATGCTTTTTTCAACACCATTCCCATCTCACTGCTTTTCAAAGAGCAGTACAAGCTCTGCTTATTTTCACCTGCATAACTCAAGGCCACCAGCCTCTTGTTCTGTCCTGGTTAGTGCCACACCATCAAAGCCCAGGTTCCTTCTCCCAGCAAGAGCTCAAGGATTTTGCTGGGAAACTGTAAATGAATGAGGACCTCATGATTTGGCCAATGAGCCAAACTCTCTCTCAATGAGTCCCTCTCTACTGGGGACACCATCTCTGGAGTATCTTGCACGAATACCTTGTGCATTTGTTGGTCTGGAAGGACAGGTGGGGGAAACACATTTCAGAGGATATACCTCCTGAAATCCAGATGGAACTTAGATTCCTAAAAACACCATTGGAAACAAGCCTTGGCATCCTGCATCATTTAGGCATCCCCAGATCATGAAGCACATGGAGTTTCATACAGATTTTAGGTTAGTCCAAAACTTACACTGAATGAACGTGGATTTTTTTTCCTGTCAGAAAGGCAAATTCAAATCTGACTTGCTTTTCCCTACAAAATCACAGCCCTGTTTCCACTGAATCCTACTACACTTGAGCTGGTCTCAGCTCCCTGAGAATCCTCACACATGACTCAATAAAGTTGCATTTGGATCTTGATTGCAATCGTCAGTCTATAAATATGAATATTTTCCTAAGACCTTAGCAGCGTATTCACAGTCTTCTCCTTCATAGCACTTTGAGGCAATTAAGTGAGGTGTGCCTGATTCTCCCTTTCTCTTCCCCTTTGTTCTTTGTAAAAAAAAAATGGTAACAGTTTAGGAAACAAGCTCTGCCTGGGCCTAATCCTTTGTTCCCATTCAATGCAGAAAGGATAAAAAAAATAAGAGTATTACATGTTACGGGCATTTGGCCTTTTGTCCGTTTTACTGGAGGTCGGAATCCACCTTCAGCTTTAAAGACCATTTTGCCCCTTAAATTTGCACAGCCTTGTCCTTGATAAAATAAAGAAATAAATAAATAAAATTAAAGAGACAGTTGAAATGATTGTCCCATTATTCTCACCAGTAAATTTGCATTCAGGGAGAGAAGACTCACACTCCCACGCCAAGCGAAAGGTCCATGTTCACAGATAAGAAGCTACACTCAGTTTTAGAAATCCAAGGGCGTCCTGGAGCCAAACCATCCTTTCTCATCCTCAGAGAGAAGAACAACAGCATTTTCCTGAACATCATCAAACAACGTGGATGGGAGCACACTCAGTGCTAAAGAAGGCCAGCAGACGTCCTCCAGCAGCCCCCAGTCCACCCAAAGTCTTCACCCATTTCTGCTACAGCTGCCTGGGCTGGAGCACAAAAACCATCACACCAATGCACTGTCACTCATGAGAAAGCCCCACTGACTTGAGGAATAAGTGGTTACAAGTGAAGGTTACAAGGCAGGAAAGCAGGAACAGTAATTTTGTTAAATCCAACATCTTTTGTTTAAAGTTAGTTTTTCTGAGGTTCCATAACATTATTTTCAGTTTTCAGGAACAGAAACAATAGTGTAGCACAGTAAGTGCCACGTCTGTTTCATGGTTTGATAGAAAGCTACGAGACAAGAAGGCGCATTGATTCCAAATAATAACTTACACCCTGTGATTTCATGATTGTACAATCCATGCATGTGACTGCAAATATCTGTCTATGGAGCTTTCTAAAAACTATGTACGAAGGGGAAATCTTAAAACACATTTTTTATTGTTGTTTATTTTTGAGTGGAAAACTTAAAATCAACAGGCCAACAAATTGCAGCTGTTTCAATCGCTGAGCCAATTTACAATCAAATTTTAAGGTTCTTTTTTTCAGTTAAGAAAAACCTCTGCAGTTGGAAGGAAATGCTCTGCTCTACATCAATCCACTCACACTGTCCTACAGCACCACATACGCCTGCTGCCATAGCTGTTGTGTGCTTCCATAGGCAAGTTTTGTCACAGAAGTGTTTAAGAACTCACCTCCATTCGTAGTTGTTTCAAAACATCAAATTTTTCCCTCGTTTTTTATCTTCTTATCTTAGTTTATTTGGTTTGGGTATTTCAGGAGCATCTCCTTCTGCCATCCATTGCCAAGTGCCCTGCTTTGCTCTCACGACTGCCCCGGGGTGCTCCAGACCTCCCTGTTGTGTCCTGCCCAGCAGTGTTACACCTGCGAGGCAGCCATTCCACCCGCACAGCACCAGCTGTTCTCGTAAAGCATCCGTCCTCCTGCAGTGCACCACAGAGCACATTACAGGCAGTTGGACCTTCCATTAGGAGAGACGTGGGGCACGAAGCAGAGAGCTCTGGAGAAGTGCACGGGAATGCTGCAGCACTAAGCGTTTGCCAGCTGACCCCATGAAGTTTGTGCCAGAGAGGCTCCACAGAGAGGTGGCAACACCAAAAGAAGCAGAGAGGTGCTGACAGACAGCCCCTTAACGTGGGGTTGTCAAGGGAATCGCTCCATGCGTCAGCGAGCATCAGCCTCCATGAAGAACACACAGTGTTAGGTGCAGGTTTTTCCCAACCACGCACCTTTTTGTACTTTATGGCATAGTGATGCATCCTCAGTAAGGAGGAGGCAACGGCTTCTGCACATGCAGGAAACAATGACAACAAACACTCTTATAGGGCGAGAGAGTCAAGGGGCAAGATCCAACTGAACCTAGTGCAGTTGGTGCCCTTCCCTCCACCACCTCATTTCACTTTGGCTGTGCATCTGGGCCAAGCAGGTGCAGGAGCCACTGCCCAGCACCAGCATACTGCCTTCTGCCCTCCTGCCATTCCTCTGCTTCCAGCTCCGCCAGCAGCTCCAGCACAGCATGAAGGTCGCACAGCAGCCGGGAGGATAGGGTGGAAAGTGTCCTCTGCTCGCCAAGCGCTCATTTGAATTTTTAATGGCTTTGCTTCAGCACTGCTCACATCCTCTCTGCTGTTCGGATCACGTTCCCGTGGCACGAGCACCAGCAGAAAACCCATTTTGTAAGGTGCTCGTTAGCATGGGCAGAGCGGTCGGTGCCATGCTGTCGGCCGGCCCTGCAGCTCCACCACAGGAACCATCTGCAGCCAGGCCACACCGGAATGCATTTAAAGGAACCGCTGAAGCGTCGCAGAAAACAAACACATTTGAGAAAATGATGCTCTGCTCATGGATATTCCACGAGCAGAAGAGAATGCGTTTGACAAATAAATTATTTGTTATGAATCCTTTGCTCAGTTCTAGTCAGCACATACAAAAGAAAATAACACAGAAAGTATAATGTTAAATAAGCCTATGATCATCATTTTAATTTTTTTAGACCACTGCACCTGAACGCGTTCATAATTTCCCCAAGTTGCTGCAGGTTGCTGCCATGAAGTAGCTGGAGGTTTCATCCAGGGGTTTGCTGGGGTAGGAAGAGCCGAACCCCCACCCATCACTAACCTCCTGGAAGTGCCAGGGCAGGGAGTACGGCCCCACACAGCTGCCACGCAGCCCAAGAACTCACACTGGGCAAAGATGGGGGTTGGAGCTTGATGATCCTTGAGGTCCCTTCCAACCCAAGCCATTCTATGATTCTATGGGACCCCTGGGACAGCCCTCAGGGCCTGCAAGGCCTGTGCTGCGGTGAAGGCTGTGGGGGGCACACAGGAATGGCTGGGGAGGGGTGGTGGGAAAGCCGGGAGCTGCCGAAAGGCCTCGGGAGCCTCTGGTGCCCTCCAGGTGACAGTGGGAATGCAACCAGGCGGTGCGGAAAGAGGCCTGCACAGCAAGCATGGGCCTGGAGGTGGGCATGGGGGACACAGCGGAGAGGGGAAATAAAGAGGTGAGCACCACTCAGCTGGCTGCTGTGCCATGTGAGCCATGAGAGCTGCGTTATGGAAAGGCAAACCGGCAAGGAATTGAAAAATGATCGGGGGAAAAAGGAAAAAAAAAGGATGTAGAAAACACTTTTCGAATGAAGCACATGGAACAAGGCCCAGCCTCCGCCCAGCCCTGGGTACAGACGAAATACTAAGTTTAAGAATAATGAGTCCAAAGTGACCACCACTGCCGACAGCACGCCCCTGCCCAGGCGTATGTCAATAGGGAAATTGCTACCTGCCCTGGCAACCACAGCACGGGAGCCGGGGCTGGGCCGGGCACCACAGCGCTGCTGCCGCACGATGCCGGCCGGGGTCGGGCGGGTTCCGACGGCTGTGAGCAACGTACCGCGGGTGGGGCCCAAGGAAAGCAGCATCGGGTGGGAAACGCGAGCCGCCGTGGGCTCGCGTCGCCCTGCACGGCGGTTTGGACGCGGTGCCCGAGCACCGCCGGGTACAGCTTATCCGACGTATGGGTTACGAGCCGGCAGCAAGCAGGGCGCGTTCAGCACCGCGAGCAGCCGGGTGAACCGCGGCACCGCCGGCACAGGCGAGCTGCACACACCCCCCACAGCCCCCCAAGCCCCCACCGCGCTGCGCAGGGCCGGGCCCGGGGGATGTCCGCGGCGCCGCTCCGTACGGTGGTGCCCAACCGCGCGTTTGGGTGAGGCGGGCGCTGCGCTGCCAGCGGCGCTGCCGGGGAATCCGGCGCTGCCCCTGAGGCCCGCAGGGCTCCACGTGTCCCGCCGGAGCTCCGGTGTCTTAACCCCGAAAATACACCTCGGTGGTTACAGGAATTGCGTGCTAACAGCCGCGGCTGCTGCGGCGTTCCGCTGCGCCGCTGCCCGCGGGGTGCGGCCCGGGGCCGGGGGCGGGCGGAGCCCCAGAGGGGAACCGAAAGGGATAGAGAGGGAACCGGGGGTGTCGGACGTGCCGGGCCTAAAGCTCCGGGACGGGGGGAGGCCGTGCCGGCGGCTCAAGGGCAAACCATTCCTTCCATAGAATGGAGAGCGGTAACCCAGGCACGGGGTTGGGGAAGGGGGGGAGGCAGGGGGGGGGGGTTGAAAAGTTGTCGTTTTTCTTCTTTATGCCGAAGGAAGTGGGAAAAAATACAATAAATAAATACTGACGATAATATTAACGGTAATCATATTAACAATAATAATAATGGTGATGATGATGTAAGCGACCCGAGCCGAGGCCCACCCGAGGCCGTGCCTCCCGCTGCCCTCCCCGGCTCCTGCCCGCGGCACCGGGGCCCCCAGCGCGGCCGCCCCGGCCCAAGGCTGGTGCGGGGAAGCGGCGCGGAGGCCGGCGCTTCGTGCCCGAACGTACAAATAAACGGAATCGAATAACACGGATGGCGGCGAGAGCCCCGAGAACGGCGGTGGGGCCGCGGGCTGCTCTCGTGCGAGAACCGCCGTCGGAACCCCCCGGTCGCGGGGCGGGGAAGGGGAGCGGGGCCGCCGCTCGGGGCCGATGGAGCGGGCGGATCGCAACCGGCTGCCCCCGGGCTGCTCTCCCTGCGCGGCGGCGGTGGGTTTGGCAGTGCTCGGCGAGGTGTTCTCCTCCGAGCAGAGCGGTAATTGCCGTAATCCTACTGTATCATTTGGATCATTGCGGTATTGTTGTTTTCTCCCTCTCGTTTCTCGCCCCCTAACACTGCAATAACGCGCTCCGGTGTTAAATTAGCGGGTTGCAGGAGAAGGGGGAAAAAAAGAGAGGCAGAGACCTCGAATGAATGAAAGTTTGTTAAAAAAGAAAAAAACAAAAACAAAAACCAAAAAACAAAAACCCGCACAACAAATAAACCAGGAGAGTGGCACGGCAGAGGCGAGCCCGCAGAGCTCAGCACCCCGTGTGCCACCGGGCAGCCCCGAGGAGGCTCCGCGGGACCCGCGCTGCGGGCGGACGGCAGCGGGGAGCCCCGGGGCTGTGCGGGGAGAGCCGAGGGCGCTTCTGTGTTCCCTCTTCTGTCTTTCGTTCGTTTCTTTTTAGTTTTGTCGATTTCTCTCGGGGTTTTTCTCCTTTTAAGAGTTGCTTTTGTTATTTTTACATTATTACGTGCTTTCTTAGGTGTAGAACCGATGCGTTCGGTGCCCCTCGGACCGCGGATGGCACCGGCAGGGTGCCATCCCGGGGCTCCGTGAGGACACGCGGAGTCCGCACGCGCCCACGCGTTCGTTGCTCTTTTTTTTTTTTTTTCTCTCCAATTTGCGTTGATTCGGGGACCGGGAGCCGCGGGACTCTGCCGTCGCTCCGCTCACGGCGGGGAGATGGAGCTGCCCCCGCCCGCCCTCGGGAAGGGTCGCGGAGGTGCCACGGGGGGCCAGAAGCTGCGTGACGGGGTCGGCTGAGCCCTCCCGTGCGGACGGGAGGGAAAAGGAGGGGAAATGACAAAGCACCGCGGCTCAACGCCGTTCCCAGGCTCTCCAGGCGCCACAGCGCGCTCCGTCCGCCCAGGGGCCGCCGCTTCTCCCGGCGCAGCGGCGCCCCGCGCGTGGATACCGGGAGCGCCGTACGGACGCTCCCCGGGGCGCGCCCCCCGCTCCCGGCCCCGCCGGTTCCGAACGCGGCCGTCGGGGCAGGGACGGGGCGGGCGAGGGCAAAACCCGGCGCGGATCTCCCGTCGGGGCGGGGCCGGGCACGGCGCGAGGAGGGTTCCTCCGCACCGCCCCCGACGGCCGCCCCGAGCGGCGCCCGCCCCCACGGCGCGGGGCGGGGAGGGGCGGCGCGGGGCGGGGCAGGGCGGGCGCCGCTCCGGGGCGATCCGGGCCGGGCTTTGCGGCGCGCCCCGTGCCGGCGTCCGCCCGGCCTCCGGCGGGAGCCAATCAGGGGGCGGCTGTCCGCACGTGGAGCCGAGGGGACTCAAGAGCGCCGCGGCCGCCGCTCACTCCCCCCGTGACGGGCGTCCCGGCGGCACCGGGGGGCGTCCGCGCCGCCGCCGCCATGAGCGGCCCTTACCCCGAGGAGAGCTGCGCCGAGCGCCCCGACTGCAAGAGCAAATCGCCTACGCTGCTCTCCTCCTACTGCATCGACAGCATCCTGGGCCGCCGCAGCCCCTGCAAGGTGCGGTTGCTGGGCGCAGCTCCCAGCCTGCCCGCGGGGACCGCCCGCCCAGAGCCCCCCGACGGCGCCGCGCAAGGTGAGCCCCGGGCCGAGCGTCCTGACCCGGGTGGGAGCCGGGGGGAGCGGGGCTGCGGCGAGGCGGGGGGGTGCCCGTTGGCTGTCCCGGTACCGCACGGATCCCTCGCATCCGAAATTCCCCCCCAAAAAATGGAAAAACGGGAATTTCTCGGGAGGGTTTATAAAATGCAGAGGAGACGAGCTCCGGGCCACGGGATAGAAGTAGCCTCGGGGCCGTTGCGGCCCCCGCACCGGGGGGGCAGCTCCGGTCCGGGCGGGACTCTACGGGCCATGCGAGGTGATCTCAGCCCCGCGCTGACCGCGTCTCTCTGTTTCTCTCCCCGCACCTCTCTCCTCGCCGCAGGCTCCCCGAAGAGCAGCCCCCCCTTCGAGCCGGCCGAGCTGCACCTGCCCCCCAAGTTGCGGCGGCTGTACGGACCGGGCGGCGGGCGGCTGCTGCCGTCGGGGCCGCGCGGGGAGCGGCCGGAAGGGCGGCCGGAGGGAGGCGCCGGGGCCGGGGCGGCGGCCGGGGCAGGGGCCGGTCCCGCGCCGTGGGACACGCTGAAGATCAGCCACGCGCCGCAGGTCAGCATCAGCCGCAGCAAGAGCTACCGCGAGAACGCGCCCTTCGCGCCGCCGCCGCCCGCCCGTGACGAACCGGGGAGCGGAGCCCCGCACGTCGAAGAGCGGCCCGGCCCCGCCGCGCCGGCCGCCGGGGAGGAGGAGGAGGACGAGGAGATGCTGGAGGAGGAGGAGGACGAGGAGGAAGAGGAGCTGGAGGAGGACGACGAGGAGGAGCTGCTGGGCGAGGACGGCGGGGGGCTGCTGGAGGAGGCCCGCCGGGGCGCAGGAGCAGCGCCGGGGGCGGAGGGCGGGGGGCTGTCCCCCAAAGAGGAGCTGCTGCTGCCGCCCGAGGACGGCGAGGGCAAGGACGGCGAGGAGAGCGTGTGCCTGTCGGCCGGCAGCGACTCCGAGGAGGGGCTGCTCAAGAGGAAGCAGCGCCGCTACCGCACCACGTTCACCAGCTACCAGCTGGAGGAGCTGGAGAGGGCCTTCCAGAAAACGCACTACCCCGACGTCTTCACCAGGTACCGGCACCGCCGGGGCGGCGCGGGACGAGGGGACCGTGGCGGGGAGGGAGAGCCCTCGGGGCTATTTTTACGCCGCCAGGCCCGGATCGGGTTCGCGCTCCCCGCGCTGGTCGGAGCGGGGCGGCCCCGCGGTGCGCGGATCAAAGCGCCGCCGGTAAAAATAGCGCCCGGCACGGCCCCGCCCGGGGCCCCGGGGAAGGGAGGGGGGGAACCGGGGGCCGCCCGGCTGGGGGAAAGGCGGGGGGGAGTACGGACGCGGCCCTGTCCCACCGCGTCCCGAGGGGGCATCGCGGATTTCTCGTTCGTTTTGTAGGAAAGGCGCGGAGGGTCCCGCGGGGGGAATCCGCTGCCGGTATCGCCCCGGGGACGGCGCCGCAGGCGGAGCTGAGCGCTTCGGCGTCGCCCCGTTCGTTTGGGTTTCATTGTAATTTTATGTTACCCGTCCCGGCGAAACGCCGCGGCACTACGGGGCCGGGAACGCTTCGCTAGCGCCGAGGTGGCTCCCGATACGCGCTAATTGCGGGCGGCGGGCGTAGGGCCGGGTGCGGGCGGCTCGGTGCCGGCTCTGACGCGCTGTCCCTGCAGGGAGGAGCTGGCCATGCGGCTCGACCTGACCGAAGCCCGAGTGCAGGTGAGTGAGAGGCGGCCGCGCTCGGCGGGACGGGGCCGGGCCGTCTCCGCGCCCCCGACGGAGCCCCCGTGGCCGAGCGGTGAGAAGGAGGGGCCGGCGTCGCCAGCAGGGCTCCGTAAAAGCGCACTTAGCGCTGAGCAAACGGGGCCGTCGGAAGGCGGCTTCCCGCCGCTTAACGCCGTCCAATCGCCCATTTTTGATAGCGACGAGCTGCGCGGCTCTAATGGCGGGTGCGATGCCATTAGAGGTGTTTGCGCCCCATTCCAGAGTGCATCGCCCGGCCCGCGCCTCACCGCCACGGCGACGACAAACACGGGGCGGCCGCTGCCAGCGGCGAACAGATGGCCCCGGCCGCGCGAATCACTTTACAGTTAAAATCGGGCGCTGATAATGCGCCATAAATTCCATATGGCTCATCGGCTACGCGACGGCCCCGCGCATTAGCGGCGCTGAGACGGGCCCCGCGCTGTGTTGACACATCGCTCCATCGTCACACAGCGGAGCCGCGCGTTCGGCCCGGGGGCACGCGGCGTGAGAAAGTTAAATAGCTCCGTCAGCGTGAGCCCCTCTGTCCGAGAGAGGGGCACGGGGAAGGGAATACGAATTAACGGAGCCCCTCCGGCGGCGCTCGGCCTTCGTCCGGGCTCCGTGCCTGCGGGATGCCGCAGGGATCCCATCCGCAGCGGGAGCGGTGCCGCCGTGCCCCAGGGACGCGGCCGCGGGTGGGACGCGAAGGGGGACCGGGAACCCCCCGAGCCGCCGCCGCGGCATTTTCCTGCACTGTACGGGAACCTCTCGTTCCCTTTCCCTGGCGGTGTTTTCTCCCTGCTGGGCTGCAGCGCGGCTTGGCTCGGGGCTTTTACTTCTGGGAAAGGGGAGAAAAGAGCAAAGCGGCGGCAGTGCCGCGGCAGTGCTCCATATTGTCTCGTTTTGGAGAACGGTTCTGTTTCGTATGGTACGGAGCTGCGTGACATACGGCCCCGAGGGCGGCCCGGGAGCTCCGTCCGCGCTGCGGGCACTGCGCAAATTCTCTTCCCGTTGCGGCGCTGCACGGCCACAATTTCGTTCTCCCTTAAACCGAAGGAAAGCGCGCGGCCGCCGCTGCCCGCGAGTGCTTCATTGCAGCGGAACGCGTTCAGCGCCAATTCGTTCCGTGGGGAAATAATACCGCTGCAGCCGCGGGGCTCGGCCCGGGCCCGGCGCAGTGCTAACGCCGCTGTCTCTCTTGGCTTGCAGGTATGGTTCCAGAACCGTAGGGCTAAGTGGCGGAAGAGGGAAAAGGCTGGGGCTCAGACACACCCCCCAGGTTTGCCTTTCCCTGGTCCCCTGTCCGCACCTCACCCCCTCACTCCGTACCTTGATGCTAGTCCTTTCCCTCCTCACCACCCAGCTCTAGACTCCGCCTGGACCGCCGCCGCCGCCGCCGCCGCGGCCGCCGCCTTCCCGGGCCTGCCGCCTCCTCCGCCCGGCTCCGCCGCGCTGCCCCCCGCCGGGACCCCGCTCGGCCTCGGCACCTTCCTGGGCGCGGCCGTGTTCCGGCACCCCGCCTTCATCAGCCCCGCCTTCGGCAGGTACCGGCCCGGCCGCGGCGCCCCTCCGCGGGGCGGAGCGCGGAGCGCGGATCGCGGAGCGGGGTCGCGCCGCGGAGCCCCTCCGAGGGGCCGCTCCGCCGTTCGAATCGGGGGCGCCGCCGATTGGGCGCCGCGCGGGTCACGTGCCGCCGGCCCGGCCGCCGATTGGCCGAGGGCCGCGCGCTCCGCGGGGCCGACGGACGGCGCGGTGCGTCCGCGCCGTCGGCGCGGCGCTGACGGCGCTCTGTGCTTCCTTCCTTGCAGGCTCTTCTCCACCGTGGCCCCGCTGGGCAGCGCGCCCGGCGCCGCCGCTCTCCTGCGGCAACCGGCGCCGGCGGCGGCCGAGGGCGCGGTGGGCGCGGGGCTGGGGGAGCCGGGCAGCGCCGCCGCCGACCGGCGCGCCTCCAGCATCGCGGCGCTGCGCCTGAAGGCCAAGGAGCACGCGGCGCAGCTGACGCAGCTCAACGTGCTGCCCGGCGGCGGAGCGGGGAAGGAGGTGTGCTGAGCCGCCGGGCGGCCAGGGCGGCCAGGGCGAGCGGAGCCAGACCGAACGGGAGTGTGAATAGTAATCTAATTAAGAACGAGAATCGCGGGGAGAGGAAAGGAAAGGAGAGGAGGACCGGCGGCGGAGCCCCGATAACGTTGTCCCGGCGGCAGCGCCGTGCGCCGCGTTTTCCCCCTCCGTCCGCCTCCGGTGCTAACGCCGAACGAAGAGCGGCGCCGGAGCGCGGCGAACCAAAGGGAACGGCACTGCCGGGGCGCGGGGCCGCGACTCTGTACATAGCGTTGTTATAAAAAAAACGGAAAGCAAACCGACGCACTGCAGAGCTTTGTATATTTGAGATGACGATGTTATAAAGGCGTTGCACTCGGAGTCGCGGTGTGCGCGTCTGTGGCTGCGCGGGGCCGCGGGGGCCCGGGAGGCGGCGCGGGACGCTCCGTGCGCGGCGGGCGTTGCGACGGCGGGCGGGGGGGCGGCGAGGGGCGACCGGGTGTATTGAATAGCGAAGAGGAAAAAAGAGGGAAAAAAAAAAGAAAAGAAAAAGGACAAAAAAAGAAAAAAAAAACAAACCCAAAAAATGAAACCGCACAGCGCCGGAGGCGGCCGCACCCCGCGTTCGGGCGTCTCCGAGCGCCTTTCCCCCCCTTCATTCATTCCTCTTTTATATTTATGTATCCCTCCTTTTTCTTATTTGCTTTTGTATCGTTTACCTTGTAGTAATTGCTCTTTTTTTTTAATTATTATTTACTTTTAACGATTTCCTTTTCGTCTTTTATTTTGTTTTGTTTTTACTTTGAATTATTGCTGTCTATTTTACTTCTCTTTCCTTCGGCGTTACGTTCGGAAGCGGCCGCAGCCGTCGCAACCCGGGGCGGCTCCGCTGGGTTCTCCCGGCTCCCGTGCGAGCCCCGGGCACAGCCCCACACGCGGGCACACGCGCACCGCAAACCCCGGCGCTATTGGGGGTCTCAAAAGCCCCCACGAGCGCAATAATAACGATAACGATAATACCAATAAAATGTAATGGGGAAAGTCATGTTCGTTCCGTGGGCGTTTTTGGCGGCGCAGACTGAAATATCGTTTTGTTGTTTGCTTGGTGATGGTGGTGGCTTGGTTTGGTTTGGTCGTTTTTGTTTTTTTTTTTTGCCATGCGGAAAAGGGGTTCGCTACGGAGCCGGCACGCAGTAAGAAACGCCATTCACCGCTCGGACTCCTCGAGCCGAAGCTCCGCTCACGGCAGAATCGCGCTTCTGCAGGCGGCAATTTCGCTAATCCGGGGGTTATTACGGAGGGCCCTCATTAGGATCGCGGCGCTGCCAAGCAATCCCATCACCGCCTGAAAAGAAGTTTACCCCGCGCCGTAGAGGCGGCGGCCGTATTTACCCCGCGCGGTCATTGGCGCACAGCTGCGGCCGCGCACGGAGCCCCGCGCAGCGCTGCGCTCCTCCGAAGTGCGGAGCGCTGAATGGAGCGGCTCCCCTCGCCCCGCCGCGGCCCCGGCGCTTTCTGCTCTCATCCAATTAGCGCGGTGTATTAAGCGGTTTATCATCTCATAGTCAGCTATTGAGAAAAACAAGGCGAACACTTTGCAATAGAGCCTGCTCTCCTTTGACACCCTCAGGTACTTACATATTCCACTGTGCTATGAATAATAGAGGAAGAATAGAGCGCTAATTCCCTCATCAAAGAGCGCCTTGTCTGCTGCTTTGCTCAACAACACCATTCCGATCAAAAGAAAAGCAATAAAGCTTAGCATAACAAAACGAAACCTACTTATTAGCTTAGTGGTTAAATTAATGCAGAGCCGTCGCTATTCAACGCCGAGGTTTGAAAACAGCCTCCAACCACCCCATAATGCTGCCGTCGGGATGGAGGAATTTTAATCTGAGCTGCGAGGCCGCCGCAGATGAGTTAATCTATTAAAGAGCGATGAGGAGGGCTCGCGGGGCCGCGCCATTCAGCGCAGCGAGCGGACGGCTCCGGCCCGGGACGCGGCGGCTCTGCCCCCCCCCGCACCCCCAGCGGCCCCCGCCCGGCCCGAGCGGACGCGGAGCCCCGGGGCCCGCCGGCGGTGCGCGGCCCCGGCGCCGCTCGAGGGACCCCGAAACGCCCCGACGGGGGAAAAGGGCCCTTCCCCGGCCGACCCCCCGGCCGCTGCTCCCCTCGGCAGCGTTCCCCGGGCTCTCGTAGAATCTAAACATCCCTAAACTCCCAAATTAACAGGCTCTTCAGCCGTAATTATCCCGGTAGCCACAAGTGCCGCGGGCTCAGGGCTGCTTTTCCGAGCCGTTCTGCCCGGTTACCGTCAGGGATATCTGCACGATCCTAATTGGGCCGGGCGCTACGAAACTACGAAAACCCAAACCCGAGCGAAATTACGGCAGCGGTCCGGCAGGGAGCTGCAGCATCCCGGCGTCGCTTTGGGCCGCACGTTCCCGAGAAACCTCCCCGGGAGTCTCCCCGACAGCCCGGGCGTCACCTCGAGGGGCTGCGGCCGCGGGGCACGGCACCAGCACACAAACGGATCGGCCGGGCGCCGTTTCTCGCACGCCGGGACCGGGCGTGAGCGGAGTCCGAAGAGTTTGGCCCCAGAGCCGCTCCGGGCATTCGGGCACGCTCCAGCCGCCCTCGGGCCCGCAGCACCGCCCAGCGAGCTCGCAGCTCTCGCTCAGGGCCGAACGAAAGCCGTGCAGACGCCGCACAGCCACGCGCGGCCCTTCCGTGCCCAACGCTGACGCTCCGTGAGGCGCACGGAAGGCTGCAAGCGGGCCCTTCCATCGGCCCCGGGACGCAGCGATGCGGCCCCCGTGGGGAGCTGCCGACAGTCAGGCAGACCGAGCCTAATGCTTTCACTAGAAAATTTCATTTTATTTTTTCCATCAAGTGCTAAGAAAACTTTGCATTTTATACCGTCGATGATTTAAAAGAACGCTTTAATGGCCTCACATTAATACATCGCATTGCAAACGTAACGGCAAACAAGAGTACAACGATATTTGGTGTACAAAAGCTCTACCCAAATTTACTCCTTGTTCTTGTCGTGTGTTTGTCACTTTACTAAAAGTAAATGGAAAATACAATTTGTTCATAAAACCTTTAAAACCCCCGATACAGTAACTATTACAGAACAGCGACGACGATGCTCCTTCCTTCCCCATTACTGTTTACAGTGCCATCCAAATACACATTTCCCTATCGACAGCTCGCATTCAGATGAGGAAAGAAGTGACGTACATTTATTTTCTGCCTATGTACAAAACATGTTTCACTCACGTATGTATCTATACATCCACATAAAACATTTCTAATCTGGCAAAACACCGTGCTTAGAGACGCCCCGTGAAGATACCAGAGACAAGTTGGTCCTCTGTTCTTTGCGCCTCCAGGCTTCAATCGGTCTCTACCTCGTTTTGAAAGGAAAGCATCCCTACCTCGCTCAGAAGGACATTTAAAGGCATTTAGGTTTAGCATTGTTTTTAATTGGTATGTTTATGATCAGGAAGGAGATAAACTGTGAAAAGGCAAAACATTAGTGCTCCTACTGAGACCTCCACTAACCTCTCTTCCTGAGAGCACCTCTACTAAATACCCTGGAGCAAAGTCTAGGATCACTTACATTCCAGCAACTCTCACTGGGAATTATCCAATTAAAGCAGCAATTCCCCCACCCCCTTTTCCCTCATAGGTCTGAACACACAACAAAATACATTGCAAAAATCGACTGCTCCATGTTTTAATAACCCTGGCTTTTCGGTGGAGAAAAGAATCGGAGATAAAAACACCTCGAATGTACCGCGTCCACGCGGACCGTGCATCCCATTTTCATCTTTCGTTCTTCCTCCACCAAACCAAAGATTATTAAAACACTACGGTGCTTCCCGACACAGAGCACTGCTCAGGAGATCCTTATTTTTAAGCAAGTGGTTGGCCCCTCTGCTCCCTCCACGTTCCGTCCATCACTGTCTTTCACTGCTGGACTCTCCCACGGATCTTCCCATGCTGACGGAGAAGAGTTTGCCGAGGTTCACTTCCGAGTAGCTGCTCAGGGACAGGCATTTGTCTACCGTGCTCTTCAGTTTCCTGTAGGCGTCGGTCACTTCCCTCCTGAGGGACTTCCTCTTTACAAACTCTGACAGGACAAAGATGAAACAAGAGAGGAGGGTTAAATAAAGTGCTTTTGCATTCAATTGTGGTATTTTAACACAAGGAGAAAAGAGGACAAAGTTGTAGCTAGCATCCAAAGTCACCATTCACGGCAAGCTCTTCTGCTGCCTTCCCTACCATGAGGGATAATGGGACTAACTGGCTGTGAAGAACCAGGTTCCTTAGCACGGGGAAAACTTCACAGAGTCCCTCAGGGTCTGACACAGGGTGAAATTCTGCCTACAGCCAAGCCTGGCTTCAGGTCAGTCCAGGAAACCATGACTCCCACATTCATGCTGCTGCTGGCATGGCATCGCCTGGGATGAGCCCAACACTGATGCCACGGTCCCCAAACACACCCCTCACACAGTGGGTTCCCCTATGTGTGCAGATGGGAGTTGTGGTGCTCAGCACTATGGGGATGCCCAGCCAGGAAAATTCCACACTGTGCTGCCCTAACATGAAAACGCTCAGTATCTCAATGGGGATTCATTGGGTTTACCTGATATACAAATGAAAATGTTAATTCCTACAACATATGATCAATAAAACCCGTGAAGAAATGTCTGAAGCACGAGACATTAATTACTTGTGTGTTTGTGTGTGTCCAAGCTCACGTCCACATGCCTTAGCAACAAAACTACAAGTAGTTCTGGCTATATGTTATGCTGTCAGGCAACAAAGAGACCTCCACTCCCTTTCCAAGAGCTTTTACTGAGCAGCACAGGTTCAGATGGAAAACCAAACCTGACACCAGTGAGGTTGGTTTGAGGGAAGGTGTGGGGCTGAGAGGAGGGACACGCTGACTGGGTCTGCCCGTGTGAGGGAGGTAACAAAGCACTTCTGTGCCCAACAGTGACAGAGGACTAAGCTGGGCCTGGGCGGGCAGGCCAGCAGATGGCATGTCCAAGGAGATGGGATCATGGGATAACCAACGGGGCAGCCTGTGCAGCCTGTGGCCGCCTCCACCCCCAGCACAGGCGGGTATTTTGCAGAGCCTCAAAGAGGCTGTAGGAGAGCTCAGCAATGAGCTACCGGGGGCAACGCAACCGGCAGCGTTCTACTGAGGAATCAGCATCTGCTCTGGTTCCCATGTTGCTCACGATGTTCCTCTCAGCTGCTCTGTGCGATACTATGAAATCTCTAAAAATTCAATTAAAATTTCAATTAGAGGTGGCAGTTGGAGTAACTGAGTACACTGATTGCCAGCACTTTGGTGCGCAGCTTTCATGCACGCTTGTGAGGAAGGTGTGCTGCATGCTGCTGTGTTCAGCTTTAGGTATTTGTATTTACAACTTGGGGCAGTTGGAAGTGAGCTGAAAACACCACATTCTTGCCATTACTCAAATGGCAATGGAATTATGCTTATTAGTGGAACTAAATTTCCCTTATACTGCACCACAAATACAATAAAAACTCTGATTACAAGAACCTGCTCAGTAACAGACTGAAGTCACTACGGCATAAACACCTTTAATGATCCTGAAATTATTTCAACGTAGGGTTTAATTAAACAAACCGTGGAAACTGCAGTAACCAGATCCATAAAAACACCAAACCCACATTGCCACCAATTCAGCACCGGCTAGTTCACGTGTTTCCAAAATCAATAATGCGCTCAATGGGTTCATTTGCCACTGCTCACACCAGCAGAAACCATGGTGTTGTACCAACAAACTGCAGAGAATACCCTACTTGCAGCTCAGGAGTTGTGGCTGCCCCATCCCTGGAGATGCTCAAGGCCAGGTTGGATGGGGCCCTGGGCAGCCTGAGGTGGTGGGGGGCAGCCCTGCCCACGGCAGGGGTTGGGGCTGGGTGGGCTTGAGCTCCCTTCCAACCTGAGCCCTTTTGACTCTATGAAAACCCAGTTAAAGACAGTTTGAAGTGTCCTGGAGCTCAGGAGGGACCAAGGTGAGTGCTTTCAATACACAGAAGCATCTGGCACGTACAGCCAGAATGGGAAGGCCACCGATGGCGAGAACAAGGCATGTGACAGGGCAGTGCTGAGAGCACAGGACATCACACACAGCCCCCATGCAGGCCGTGCTCAGCCCCAGCCTCTACGCCAGCAAGACTTCCATCTCCCCCCCATCAATCTGAACTGTAATTACACCCGATAACCAGCCTGTTTCAAACACTCCTTAGACTTTTGCACCGGCGAGCTGAGGAGGGTGGCTGAGAAGAAGGGAGGCACACGAGGGGCCTGGCT